>NW_027361796.1:267500-871250 GCF_039654945.1 Dendrobates tinctorius
GGGTCCCGGACACCGCAGCCGGATAAAAGAACAGAGAAGGCGAAACATAGAGAGTGTGCCTTATGTTCGCAGCCCCTCCCGGATGGCCACCCAAAGAGATTATGCCAATCATGTGTTGAGGAGGCCTTGCAGGAGGAATCCTCACGGAAGAAGGAGGATATCCGGGCACTGATAAGAGAGGAACTACGGGCCTTAGGCGGTTCCAGTAGTCTAGGGGGTCACTCCTCCAGGAGAGAAATACGTTCATCTAAAGGAGGAGTCTCGCTGGCGTCTAGGTCACCGTCAGATACCGGAGAACTAGATTCCGATAAGTCCCAGGAATACCTTTCCTCAGAGGACGAAGATCAGACGTGTTTCCCCACGGACAGTGTCAGTAATCTCGTGAAGTCTGTCCGAAATACCATGGGGTTGCCGGAGAGTAAGGACCCCAAAACCCCTCAGGACATAATGTTTGCGGGTATTTCCCGTAAAAAGGTCCGAGCATTCCCAGTGGTCCCAGCTGTAAAAGACCTAGTTAAGAGGGAATGGGAGAAACAAGGTCAGAGGACCTTCCTCCCCTTAACGTCAAAGCGTAAGTATCCCTTTGACGATGAGGAGCTAACGGCCTGGTCGAGAGCCCCCAAGGTGGATGCGGCAGTGGCCTCTACCTCCCGTAGATCCTCCTTGCCGGTGGAGGATTCGGGAACTTTGGCTGATTCTTCGGATCGTAAGACCGATACATTCCTCAAAAGATCTTGGGAAGCTTGTACGGCAGCCTTTAAGCCCGCAATAGCAGCCACATGTACGGCAAGATCTATGTTGGTGTGGCTGAACGACTTGGAGGACAATATTAAAAATGGAGTAGCTAGGAGTAGGCTTCTTTCCTCTATGCCCCTCATTAAGGGAGCAGCGGCCTTCCTCTCCGACTCCTCCGCGGATTCTCTCCGGTTGTCTGCTAGAGCGGCAGGACTGACCAATGCAGGCAGGCGGGCCTTATGGTTGAAGGGGTGGAAAGGAGACACACAAACAAAAACTAGATTGTGTGCTATACCCTGCCAGGGTAAGTACCTGTTTGGTACAGAACTGGATGAGATTTTGACAAAAGCGGGGGAGAGGAAAAAGGGGTTCCCTAACCCGTATGTTCCGTTCAACAGGAGGGCCTACAGGAAGCCGCCGTTCGGTAAAAAGAAAGACTTTAGACCCCAGGACCGCTGGGGAAATAAGGACCCCAAGCAAAGAGGCAACCTATTCGGGAAACGTCCCTTCAGAGGAGACAGATCCCGATAAAACCGTTACACCGGTAGGTGGCAGGCTATGAAGATTCAGCCGCCAATGGATGAAGGTGACATCAAACCCGTGGGCCCTAAGTATTGTATCATCAGGCCTAAAATTAGAATTCGTTCGGTATCCACCGAACTCCTTCTTATTGACTTCTATGAAGTCCCGATCTCAGCAGGAAGCTCTGGAGATGGAGATTGCGGTACTGCTAACTAAACAGGTTCTAGTGGAGGTCCCAGACGACGAAACAGGGATGGGCTTTTATTCTCCTCTATTCTTAGTCCCAAAACCAGATGGCTCTTACAGGACTATAATAAATTTAAAGAAACTTAATACCTTCCTAAGACTAAGGTCGTTTAAAATGGAGTCGATTAAGTCTGCAATAAAGCTTTTGGTTCCCAGGTGTTATATGGCGGTCTTGGACCTAAAGGACGCCTCCTACCATCTCCCCATATATCGAGGGCACCAGACGTTCCTGCGGGTAGCAGTCTGGTTCAGAGGTCGGATTCAGCATTTCCAGTTTGCGGCAATGCCATTCGGGCTATCCATGGCTCCTCAGGTATTTACCAAATTAATGCTGGAAGTAATGTCATATGTAAGGCTGAATGACACCCTAGTTGTCCCTTACTTAGACGACCTACTCATAGTGGGGAATTCTATTTCACAGTGTGAAGCAAGAATAGCTAGGATTATCTCATCCCTACAAACACTGGGTTGGCTAATTAACTGGGAGAAATCCAGACTAGAGCCAGTGACCTGTCAAAGGTTTTTGGGCCTGCAAGTAGACTCCGTAACTGAGGAGTGCTTTCTGCCAAACGCCAAAGTAATGGCCATAATCGACAAAGTACAGAATGCTACAGGAAGACCCGTAATATCATTGAGACAGGGCATGTCCTTGCTGGGGTCACTAATATCATGCATTCCAGCGGTGCAATGGGCTCAGTTCCACTCTAGAGGACTACAGTGGGCTATTCTGCAGGAGATAGATAGACTGCAGGGGCGGCTGGAAGGGAAGATATCCCTATCGCCCGAGGTGGTTGAATCCCTAAAATGGTGGTTAATTCCTTCCAATCTATCGAAGGGAGTACAGTGGTGGGTGACTCCCTCCAAGATACTCACCACGGATGCCAGCCCCTTAGGTTGGGGAGCCCACCTAGAGGAGCACATGGTACAAGGCTGGTGGCGGGAGAATGAAATAGAGGCCTCCTCTAATGTAAAGGAGCTAACAGCGATTTTTTTATGCGATATCTCACTTCCTCCCGCAGTTAAGAGGCGCCCACGTAAAGATCCAGACAGACAATACCACCGCAGTGGCCTATATAAACCGGCAAGGAGGCACGCGGTCAATGCCACTGATGTCTATCGCGGGAAAGATTCTGGAGATGGCCGAGGTCCATCTTCTCTCCTTGTCAGCGCTCCATATAAGAGGAGTGGACAACTCCCGAGTAGACTATCTCAGTCGCCAGGCCCTATACCAGGGAGAGTGGGTCCTCAGCAGAGACGTCTTCGAAATGATAGCGTCAGAATGGGGCAGACCGGAGATAGACCTATTCGCAACCAGAGCCAACAGGCGCGTAAAAAGGTTTGCTTCTCTCTACAGGTCGGACAACCCAGATATTCTAGATGCCCTCCAAGCACCCTGGGCATTCCAACTAGCCTATGCCTTTCCTCCGATGGTGCTACTACCAACAGTAGTCAGGAAAATAAGACAGGAGAGGGCGAGGGTCATCTTGATAGCCCCGTTTTGGCCAAAAAGACCGTGGTTTTCATGGCTGAGAGCCATGTCGGTAACCGACCCGTGGATCCTGCCGCTGCACCAGAATCTTCTCTCGCAGGGACCCTGCTACCATCCACAGGCCAAAGCCCTGCACCTAGCTGCCTGGAATTTGAAAGGGAGCTACTGAGGCAGAAGGGTTTCTCAAAGAACCTAATCAATACCCTGCTACAAAGCAGGAAGGAGTCCACGACAAAAATATATGCTAAGGTGTGGAGGAAGTTCCTGGCCTTTCACCCAACAAAACTAGCTGGTGAAGTACCCATTACGGCCATTCTAGAGTTTCTACAAAGAGGCCGAGAACTTAGACTCTCAGTAAGCACTCTTAAGGTCCACGTGTCAGCCCTAGGAGCCCTGTTTAACTATAACGTGGCAGCAAATAGATGGGTGACTCGGTTTATCTCGGCCTGTCAACGAGCAGAACCGGTGCATGTGCCTCGACTTCCAGCGTGGAACCTTACTCTGGTTTTGGATGCCTTCACTCAGGCACCATTTGAGCCCATAAGCTCAGCATCAGTAAAGTGCCTCTCATTGAAAACGGCTATGCTGGTGGCCTTAGTATCGGCCAGGAGAGTGAGTGATCTTCATGCTCTGTCAGTAGACCCACCGTTCCTGTTAACAACACGAGACAGTCTCATTTTAAAGACGGACCCGTCCTACCTGCCCAAACGGGCAACTAAATTTCATAGGTCTCAAGAGATATGCCTACCTTCATTCTATGAGAACCCGTCAACACAGGACGAGGAGAAATATCACACCTTAGATGTGAAAAGAGCCGTGCTAGCCTACCTTGATAGGACCAGTCCCTGGAGGCAGAGTAGGTCTCTTTTTGTCTCATTCCAGGGCAGCAGGAAGGGGTCTGCAGTTACATCAGGCACGATATCCAGATGGATTAGAGATGCGATCACAATGGCGTATCTGACAAAAGGAGAAGACCCTCCACTGGGGATTAAGGCGCACTCTACTAGAGCCATATCATCCTCCTGGGCCGAGAGGGCGAACGTCCCAATTGAACAAATATGTAAGGCTGCAACCTGGTCTTCTCCATCTACCTTTTATAGTCACTATAGACTAGATTTGTCCTCTACCGAGGATCTAACTTTTGGTAGATCAGTCCTTAACACGGTGTGCCCGCCCAAGTGATTATCTCTGAAAATCTCTCAGTGGGTGCTGTCGTGGCGAAGAGGAAAAACCGGATTACTTACCGGTAATACTCTTTTGTAGAGTCCACGACAGCACCCGCTCACTTCCCTCCCGTAAGAATTTTTTCACACATGGGTCTCCTTGGTGGTGGAGATTATAATTTAAGTTAGATATGTGATTAAACTTAGTAAGCTTAAAACTGCATAGGGGTAAGATAGATGAATCGCCCAAACAGTTGACTAAAACATGTATGGCGGTTCCTCCGTTGTTCTCGGTAACACAAACTGAGGGAGCGAGGGGGACCGCCCCATTTATCTCTCTGTAGGTTTCCTGTTCCGGGGGCGGATCCCCTCTCTCAGTGGGTGCTGTCGTGGACTCTACAAAAGAGTATTACCGGTAAGTAATCCGGTTTTTGTTATGTTTATTTTATTTTTTTTTCACTTAGTCCCACTGTGGGACAGATATATATTTTTTTGATACGCTTTCTGAGAATAAGTGTCTCACTGACTGTGCCTGTGAGACTCAGCTTATTGCTGGATCTCACAGGCCACTGTACCCTGGGGTCATCACATCACCTTAGGGTACCATGATAACCATTGGGACCTGCGTTTCTCATCACTGGTGTCATATGGTTACTAAGGGGATCTTGTGACCCCCGCCCCTAGCAGCAACTTAAATATCACTGTCATGTTTGACAGCACTGTTTATAAGGGTTAATCGGCCCCGATCAGTCGATAAACCATCCACCTCCGATACTGCAGGGTGTCAGATGTCATGTACAGCTGACACCCGTGGGAATCGGCGGTGCTATTCCCTTACTCCGCATTGCAATTGTAAAACAGCAATGAGGTAATAAGTAACCTTAACGACCGCTGTTTTAATGTGTATCGGCGGTCGTTAAAGGGTTAAGTACCACAAAGGCAATATATGGAAGGGTAGATTTCTATAAGGCACCCTTTTTTTAACCCCTTCCTTACCGATGACGGGATAGTACGTCAGCAGTCAGACTCCCCTGCTTTGAGGTGGGCTCCGGCCCTTTCTGGTAATAGTTGATTAGTCCGTTCCTTGGAGCAACTTTAAAAAACCTCTATTTTTTGATTAATTTGTCCACAAAACTTTGTTCCAATACCCTCCTGGCTTGTCCAGATGTCCATGTAATGTGAAAATCAGACTTTAAAATATCCCTACTCTCTAACTACTTCTGGTCTCACCATAAAATATAAACTTCAGGGCAGTCGTCTTATTCCTGCACTGAAGATCTAATCCACTTTCACAAGATCATGAAGCTGTTGGAGAGGGAAGCTGCTGTTACACAGGCTTCCTAAAGATAAGTTAAAGGGAACCTGTCAATAGGATTGTGCACAGTAACCTACAGTGTCAGGTTGGCGCCATTATACTGATTAAAGGGAGCCTGTCACCTCTTTTTGCCGCTATAAGATGCCGTCACCACCTTTCAGGGCGTATCTACAGCATTCTATAATGCTGTAGATAAGCCCCTGGTCCGACCTGAAAGTTTATTATACTCACCCGGAGGGGGGGGGGTCCTGTGTGGTCCGGTTCTGGTGCCTCACATCTTCATACAATGTTGTCCTCCTGCTTGCAGGCGTACTTCTCTGCAAAGTACTGCAGTGCGCAGGCGCCGGGCCTCTCCAACCTTTACTGGCGCCTGCGCAGGAGCCCGAAACCAAGTAAGCAGGAGGATGACATCGCATGAAGATGGGAGGCGCCAGCAAAAAGAGGGTGACAGGTTCCCTTTAAAATGATATCTTTGTTGATTAAATCTGTCTTGTGGTCGTTTAATCTTTATTTTCAGTTTTTAGTTAATGATATGCTTGTGCCTCGTATTCATCTGTATGGCTTGTGACAGGCCACTGATCCCTCAGTGACCTGCCCCCTATTTTACATAATGGGTATTATATATATATCTTTGTGAACCGACAGCTGCTACTGCAATGACGGCGCCATCTTGCTAGAGAAAAAAAAATTTCTCCTCCAAGATGGCACTGCCGACGCATGCACAGTATCAGCTATCAGTGATTGTCTTCCGCCTGCTTGCAGAAGGGTTTTTTTTTCCCAAGATACTTATAATAATATGTAAAATAGGGGGCAGGTCACTGAGGGATCAGTGACCTGTCAGAAGCCCAAATGCATGAATACCTAATCAGAGCAACACATGATGAGCCCCCCTTCTCTATAGCCACAGGCTGAAAATAAAGATTAAACAACCACAAGACGGATTTCATCAACCCAGATATCATTTTAATTAGTGTAACGGCGCCGACCTGACAATGTCTGTAGGTTACTGAGCACAATCCTTCTGACAAGTTCCCTTTTAAGCATGTTTTTTTTAACCAGGTTTATCTTAACGATCTGTATACATAGTGCTGAACTGTAGTGTACTTTCTCCATCTGTGTGCACAGTGCTGAAGTAGCGCACTTTCTCCATCTGTGTGCACTATGCTGAAGTAGCACACTTTCTCCATCTGTGTGCACAGTGTTGAAGTAGCGCACTTTTCTGTCTGTGTGCAGAGTGCTGAAGTATTGCACTTTTCCATCTGTGTGCACAGTGCTGAAGTAGCGCACTTTCTCCATCTGTGTGCACAGTGCTGAAGTAGCGCACTTTCTCAGTCTGTGTGCACAGTGCTGAAGTAGTGTACTTCTCCATCTGTGTGCACAGTGCTGAAGTAGCGCACTTTCTCCTTCTGTGTGCACAGTGCTGAAGTAGCACACTTTCTCCATCTGTGTGCACAGTGCTGAAGTAGCACACTTTCTCCATCTGTGTGCACAGCGCTGAAGTAGCGCACTTTCTCCATCTGTGTGCAGTGCTGAAGTAGCACACTTTCTCCATCTGTGTGCACAGTGCTGAAGTAGCGCACTTTCTCCATCTGTGTGCACAGTGCTGAAGTAGCGCACTTTGTCTATCTGTGTGCACAGTGCTGAAGTATTGCACTTTGTCTATCTGTGTGCACAGTGCTGAAGTAGCGCACTTTGTCCATCTGTGTGCACAGTGCTGAAGTAGCGCACTTTGTCCATCTGTGTGCACAGTGCTGAAGTAGCGCACTTTGTCCATCTGTGTGCACAGTGCTGAAGTAGCGCACTTTGTCCATCTGTGTGCACAGTGCTGAAGTAGCGCACTTTGTCCATCTGTGTGCACAGTGCTGAAGTAGCGCACTTTGTCCATCTGTGTGCACAGTGCTGAAGTAGCGCACTTTCTCCATCTGTGTGCACAGTGCTGAAGTAGCGCACTTTATCCATCTGTGTGCACAGTGCTGAAGTAGCGCACTTTCTCCATCTGTGTGCACAGTGCTGAAGTAGCGCACTTTCTCCATCTGTGTGCACAGTGCTGAAGTAGCGCACTTTCTCCATCTGTGTGCACAGTGCTGAAGTAGCGCACTTTCTCCATCTGTGTGCTCAGTGCTGAAGTAGCACACTTTCTCCATCTGTGTGCACAGTGTTGAAGTAGCGCACTTTTCTGTCTGTGTGCAGAGTGCTGAAGTATTGCACTTTTCCATCTGTGTGCACAGTGCTGAAGTATTGCACTTTTCCATCTGTGTGCACAGTGCTGAAGTAACGCACTTTTCCATCTGTGTGCACAGTGCTGAAGTAGCGCACTTTCTCCATCTGTGTGCACAGTGCTGAAGTAGCGCACTTTCTCCATCTGTGTGCACAGTGCTGAAGTAGCGCACTTTCTCCATCTGTGTGCACAGTGCTGAAGTAGCGCACTTTCTCCATCTGTGTGCACCGTGGCAAAGTAGCGCACTTTGTCCATCTGTGTGCACCGTGGCAAAGTAGCGCACTTTGTCCATCTGTGTGCACAGTGCTGAAGTAGCGCACTTTCTCCATCTGTGTGCACAGTGCTGAAGTAGCGCACTTTGTCCATCTGTGTGCACAGTGCTGAAGTAGCGCACTTTGTCCATCTGTGTGCACAGTGCTGAAGTAGCGCACTTTGTCCATCTGTGTGCACAGTGCTGAAGTTGCGCACTTTGTCCATCTGTGTGCACAGTACTGAAGTAGCGCACTTTGTCCATCTGTGTGCACAGTGCTGAAGTAGCGCACTTTGTCCATCTGTGTGCACAGTGCTGAAGTAGCGCACTTTGTTAATCTGTGTGCACAGTGCTGAAGTAGCGCACTTTGTCCATCTGTGTGCACAGTGCTGAAGTAGCGCACTTTCTCCATCTGTGTGCACAGTGCTGAAGTAGCGCACTTTCTCCATCTGTGTGCACAGCGCTGAAGTAGCACACTTTCTCCATCTGTGTGCACACTGTTGAAGTAGCGCACTTTCTCCATCTGTGTGCACAGTTCTGAAGTAGCGCACTTTGTCTATCTGTGTGCACAGTGCTGAAGTATTGCACTTTGTCTATCTGTGTGCACAGTGCTGAAGTAGCGCACTTTGTCCATCTGTGTGCACAGTGCTGAAGTAGCGCACTTTCTCAGTCTGTGTGCACAGTGCTGAAGTAGTGCACTTTCTCCATCTGTGTGCACAGTGCTGAAGTAGCGCACTTTGTCCATCTGTGTGCACAGCGCTGAAGTAGTGCACTTTCTCCATCTGTGTGCACAGTTCTGAAGTAGCGCACTTTGTCTATCTGTGTGCACAGTGCTGAAGTATTGCACTTTGTCTATCTGTGTGCACAGTGCTGAAGTAGCGCACTTTGTCTATCTGTGTGCACAGTGCTGAAGTAGCGCACTTTCTCCTTCTGTGTGCACAGTGCTGAAGTAGCACACTTTCTCCATCTGTGTGCACAGTGCTGAAGTAGCGCACTTTCTCCATCTGTGTGCACAGCGCTGAAGTAGTGCACTTTCTCCATCTGTGTGCAGTGCTGAAGTAGCGCACTTTCTCCATCTGTGTGCACAGTGCTGAAGTAGCGCACTTTCTCCATCTGTGTGCACAGTGCTGAAGTAGCGCACTTTCTCTATCTGTGTGCACAGTGCTGAAGTAGCGCACTTTGTCCATCTGTGTGCACAGTGCTGAAGTAGCGCACTTTGTCCATCTGTGTGCACAGTGCTGAAGTAGCGCACTTTGTCCATCTGTGTGCACAGTGCTGAAGTAGCGCACTTTGTCCATCTGTGTGCACAGTGCTGAAGTAGCGCACTTTCTCCATCTGTGTGCACAGTGCTGAAGTAGCGCACTTTATCCATCTGTGTGCACAGTGCTGAAGTAGCGCACTTTCTCCATCTGTGTGCACAGTGCTGAAGTAGCGCACTTTCTCCATCTGTGTGCACAGTGCTGAAGTAGCGCACTTTCTCCATCTGTGTGCACAGTGCTGAAGTAGCACACTTTCTCCATCTGTGTGCACAGTGTTGAAGTAGCGCACTTTTCTGTCTGTGTGCAGAGTGCTGAAGTATTGCACTTTTCCATCTGTGTGCACAGTGCTGAAGTAGCGCACTTTTCCATCTGTGTGCACAGTGCTGAAGTAGCGCACTTTGTCCATCTGTGTGCACAGTGCTGAAGTAGCGCACTTTGTCCATCTGTGTGCACAGTGCTGAAGTAGCGCACTTTCTCCATCTGTGTGCACAGTGCTGAAGTAGCGCACTTTGTCCATCTGTGTGCACAGTGCTGAAGTAGCGCACTTTGTCCATCTGTGTGCACAGTGCTGAAGTAGCGCACTTTCTCCATCTGTGTGCACAGTGCTGAAGTAGCACACTTTCTCCATCTGTGTGCACAGTGTTGAAGTAGCGTACTTTTCTGTCTGTGTGCAGAGTGCTGAAGTATTGCACTTTTCCATCTGTGTGCACAGTGCTGAAGTAGCGCACTTTCTCAGTCTGTGTGCACAGTGCTGAAGTAGTGTACTTCTCCATCTGTGTGCACAGTGCTGAAGTAGTGTACTTCTCCATCTGTGTGCACAGTGCTGAAGTAGCGCACTTTCTCCATCTGTGTGCACAGTGCTGAAGTAGCGCACTTTCTCCATCTGTGTGCACAGTGCTGAAGTAGCGCACTTTCTCCATCTGTGTGCACAGTGCTGAAGTAGCGCACTTTGTCCATCTGTGTGCACAGTGCTGAAGTAGCGCACTTTCTCCATCTGTGTGCACAGTGCTGAAGTAGCACACTTTCTCCATCTGTGTGCACAGTGTTGAAGTAGCGTACTTTTCTGTCTGTGTGCAGAGTGCTGAAGTATTGCACTTTTCCATCTGTGTGCACAGTGCTGAAGTAGCGCACTTTTCCATCTGTGTGCACAGTGCTGAAGTAGCGCACTTTCTCAGTCTGTGTGCACAGTGCTGAAGTAGTGTACTTCTCCATCTGTGTGCACAGTGCTGAAGTAGCGCACTTTCTCCATCTGTGTGCACAGTGATGAAGTAGCGCACTTTCTCCATCTGTGTGCACAGTGCTGAAGTAGCGCACTTTCTCCATCTGTGTGCACAGTGCTGAAGTAGCGCACTTTCTCCATCTGTGTGCACAGTGCTGAAGTAGCGCACTTTCTCCATCTGTGTGCACAGTGCTGAAGTAGCGCACTTTGTCCATCTGTGTGCACCGTGGCAAAGTAGCGCACTTTGTCCATCTGTGTGCACAGTGCTGAAGTAGCGCACTTTCTCCATCTGTGTGCACAGTGCTGAAGTAGCGCACTTTCTCCATCTGTGTGCACAGTGCTGAAGTAGCGCACTTTGTCCATCTGTGTGCACAGTGCTGAAGTAGCGCACTTTGTCCATCTGTGTGCACAGTGCTGAAGTAGCGCACTTTCTCCATCTGTGTGCACAGTGTTGAAGTAGCGTACTTTTCTGTCTGTGTGCAGAGTGCTGAAGTATTGCACTTTTCCATCTGTGTGCACAGTGCTGAAGTAGCGCACTTTCTCAGTTTGTGTGCACAGTGCTGAAGTAGTGTACTTCTTCATCTGTGTGCACAGTGCTGAAGTAGTGTACTTCTCCATCTGTGTGCACAGTGCTGAAGTAGCGCACTTTGTCCATCTGTGTGCACAGTGCTGAAGTAGCGCACTTTGTCCATCTGTGTGCACAGTGCTGAAGTAGCGCACTTTGTCCATCTGTGTGCACAGTGCTGAAGTAGCGCACTTTGTCCATCTGTGTGCACCGTGGCAAAGTAGCGCACTTTGTCCATCTGTGTGCACAGTGCTGAAGTAGCGCACTTTGTCCATCTGTGTGCACAGTGCTGAAGTAGCGCATTTTCTCCATCTGTGTGCACAGTGCTGAAGTAGCGCACTTTCTCCATCTGTGTGCACAGTGCTGAAGTAGCGCATTTTCTCCATCTGTGTGCACAGTGCTGAAGTAGCGCACTTTCTCCATCTGTGTGCACAGTGCTGAAGTAGCGCACTTTGTCCATCTGTATGCACAGTGCTGAAGTAGCGCACTTTGTCCATCTGTGTGCACAGTGCTGAAGTAGCGCACTTTGTCCATCTGTGTGCACAGTGCTGAAGTAGCGCACTTTGTCCATCTGTGTGCACAGTGCTGAAGTAGCGCACTTTGTCCATCTGTGTGCACCGTGGCAAAGTAGCGCACTTTGTCCATCTGTGTGCACAGTGCTGAAGTAGCGCACTTTGTCCATCTGTGTGCACAGTGCTGAAGTAGCGCACTTTGTCCATCTGTGTGCACAGTGCTGAAGTAGCGCACTTTGTCCATCTGTGTGCACAGGGCTGAAGTAGCGCACTTTGTCCATCTGTGTGCACAGTGCTGAAGTAGCGCACTTTGTCCATCTGTGTGCACAGTGCTGAAGTAGCGCACTTTGTCCATCTGTGTGCACCGTGGCGAACTAGCGCACTTTCTCCATCTGTGTGCACAGTGCTGAACTAGAGCCCTTTCTCCATCTCTGTGTACACCGTGCTGAATTAGTGTGGTGTATACACATTAGGTAGCACTCACTGTGCTTTAACTTCTGAACCCAGTGAATGTGATCATTGGGTGCAGGTAGGGAACAAGAGCTGTTGGGCCCGAGGAAACCCAGAAAGCTTTAATATGCAGCCAGATGGCTGACGTTTCACTGTAGTTGGGGCTAATATACCAGCTCCTACTAATTACAAGATAAATCAGCAAAAAATAATTTGTTAAAATGCCCTCCACCCCACCAAAAGTCTTCTTGAGGTGACACAGTGTATAAAAGTAAATATAAAAATAGCTAAAATTAAATGGGGGAAAAAAGCATTTATTTAAAAAAACCTACACTAAAAAAAGATATTGCCATATCTATTTCATAGCACCCCCTTCAAGAAAAGGTCCAATATAAGAATAATTTCAATGGAAAGGGAAAAATAATTACATAGGTTGGAGAAAGGTTGATCTTGACGCCGACCGCAACAAAATGCAACATGAGGTGTTGATGCAGTTCGGCGCAGCGTCAAAACGACGCAAGCGGAGGCATCCTCATACATCCGCATGGCCTACCTACCCAATGTTAAAGATAGGGTATGCAGGACGTAGGCGGAGCTGAATGGCAGAGGTGAAGCAGTGGGCGGGGCTTAACAGAGGAAGTAGACAGCCCTCCAAAGCTCTGCCCAACGCAAGTGTGAAACCAACCTTAAATGAGTGTCTGAGCAAAGGGTCTGAATACTTATGACCATGTGATATTTCTGTTTCTCATTTTTAATAAATTTGCAAAAATTTCTACATTTCTGTTTTTTTTCCGTCAAGATGGGGTGCAGAGTGTACATCAATGAGAAAAAAAGAACTTTTTTGAATTTACCAAATGGCTGCAATGAAACAGTGAAAAATGTAAAGGAGTCTGAATACTTTCCATACCCACTGTATATCTTAAGAGTGATCAAAAGTGATCCACTGACGCTTTAACCATCTACTGATGGCTTTTTTTTTTGCAACGTGCACATTTTTTTTTTTATTTTTACATTGGTGGTAGTATTTGCACGAACAATGTCACCTCATCACACATTTTTGGTGTTTACACTTAGGGCATTATCGGGTCAGAGAGGTATAGTCGACGAAGAGCGGGGGTGCCACATCGCAATGCTAATAATAATTTTATTTCTATAGCGCCGACATATTCCACAGCGCTTTACATTTTAGAGGAGACTAGTACTAACAATACAAAACATTACAGAATAACAATCACATAAAACAGATACCAAGAGGAATGGGGGTCCTGCTCACAAGCTTACAATCTATAAGGAAATAGGGGAGACACGAAAGGTGGATGGTAATAATTGCTTTCATTGCTCTCACCAGCCGTAATGTAAGAAATCGGGTGTTCATGTAATGCTACTTGAACTGGACTAGGGTACCAACCTCCGGGGCAAGGTAGGGAAAGTGGGTGAGACGGTTATAGGGTTAGCCTCACTGGCCCCTTCCCTTTTCTGTATTATCAAATCCTATCAGACTCTTTAGCCCTGCCTTATTATGGTATTTAAACATGAAAATACGTTTTTTAGATGATAGGAGGGTCCTCTGTATGCTCCCTATGCAAGACTCAGTTGCTGAGCAAAAAGTATGTTCAAACGCGTTTAAACTTTGCTCAGCATTTAGACAAGCCTGAGAGATTCTTGGAGACTTTAGTCTGGTCAGATGAGATCAAAATTTATCACTTTGGATGCGATAATACACACCATGTTTGGAGGCCAAAAGGCACTGCATATAACCTTACCAACAGTGAAGTTTGGAGATGGAAAACATCATGGTATGCTGCTGTTTTATCTGCATGCGGCACTGGCAGACTTCATATAAAATGGACATACAGTGCCTACAAGTAGTATTCAACCCCCTGCAGATTTAGCAGGTTTGATAAGATGCAAATAAGTTAGAGCCTTCAAACTTCACACAAGAGCAGGATTTATTAACAGATGCATAAATCTTACAAACCAAAAAGTTATGTTGCTCAGTTAAATTTTAATAAATTTTAAACATACAAGTGTGGGTCAATTATTATTCAACCCCTAGGTTTAATATTTTGTGGAATAACCCTTGTTTGCAATTACAGCTAATAATCGTCTTTTATAAGACCTGATCAGGCCGGCACAGGTCTCTGGAGTTATCTTGGCCCACTCCTCCATTCAGATCTTCTCCAAGTTATCTAGGTTCTTTGGGTGTCTCATGTGGACTTTAATCTTGAGCTCCTTCCACAAGTTTTCAATTGGGTTAAGGTCAGGAGACTGACTAGGCCACTCCAACACCTTGATTTTTTGCCTCTTGAACCAGGCCTTGGTTTTCTTGGCTGTGTGCTTTGGTTCGTTGTCTTGTTGGAAGATGAAATGACGACCCATCTTAAGATCCTTGATGGAGGAGCGGAGGTTCTTGGCCAAAATCTCCAGGTAGGCCGTGCTATCCATCTTCCCATGGATGCGGACCAGATGGTCAGGCCCCTTGGCTGAGAAACAGCCCCACAGCATGATGCTGCCACCACCATGCTTGACTGTAGGGATGGTATTCTTGGGGTCGTATGCAGTGCCATCCAGTCTCCAAACGTCACGTGTGTGGTTGGCACCAAAGATCTCGATCTTGGTCTCATCAGACCAGAGAACCTTGAACCAGTCTGTCTCAGAATCCTCCAAGTGATCATGAGCAAACTGTAGACGAGCCTTGACATGACGCTTTGAAAGTAAAGGTACCTTACGGGCTCGTCTGGAACGGAGACCATTGCGGTGGAGTACGTTACTTATGGTATTGACTGAAACCAATGTCCCCACTGCCATGAGATCTTCCCGGAGCTCCTTCCTTGTTGTCCTTGGGTTAGCCTTGACTCTTCGGACAAGCCTGGCCTCGGCACGGGAGGAAACTTTCAAAGGCTGTCCAGGCCGTGGAAGGCTAACAGTAGTTCCATAAGCCTTCCACTTCCGGATGATGCTCCCAACAGTGGAGACAGGTAGGCCCAACTCCTTGGAAAGGGTTTTGTACCCCTTGCCAGCCTTGTGACCCTCCACGATCTTGTCTCTGATGGCCTTGGAATGCTCCTTTGTCTTTCCCATGTTGACCATGTATGAGTGCTGTTCACAAGTTTGGGGAGGGTCTTAAATAGTCAGAAAAGGCTGGAAAAAGAGATAATTAATCCAAACATGTGAAGCTCATTGTTCTTTGTGCCTGAAATACTTCTTAATACTTTAGGGGAACCAAACAGAATTCTGGTGGTTTGAGGGGTTGAATAATAAATGACCCTCTGAATAAACTTTTCACAATTTAAAAAAAAATTAAACAAAGAAATAACATCCTTTTTTGCTGCAGTGCATTTCACACTTCCAGGCTGATCTACAGTCCAAATGTCACAATGCCAAGTTAATTCCGAATGTGTAAACCTGCTAAATCTGCAGGGGGTTGAATACTACTTGTAGGCACTGTATGTACCGAGGCATTCCTGATTGGAAAAAAAAAAAACTGCTGCCGTCTACCAGGATGATGAAAATGAAACGTGAGTGGACATTTTATCAAGACACTGATCCCAAGCACACAGCAAAGGAAACTCTCAATCGGTTTCAGAGAGAAAATAAAGTTGCTAGAATGGCCCAGACAATCACCTGACCTGAATCCAATAGAAAATTTCTGGAAGCAACTAAAGCTCAGAGTTTTTAAAAGGAGCCAAAAAACTTTCAAATTTGAACAGTGTGTGGAACAATGGGACAAAACCCCACCTGAGCAATGCATGCAACTAGTTTCTCCATGCAGGAGGCATCTTAAAGCTGTCATAACCAATAAAGGCTTTTGTACGAAGTATTAAATACATTTCATTGAGCGTATTCAATACTTTTTCCATAGCCAAAGATACCATTATAAGTGTCTTAGGGTTAATTCTGTAATTCAGAAACCTCAAAATTTTATTTGATACATATGTGGCTCTAAGTATTGATTTCTGGCAAAATCAACCCATTTTCTTCATGTTCACTGTAGTTCATTGGTGGCACATGAGAATGTTCTGACATGGCGACACTTGTTACACTGTATACAAATATTTTTCATTCTGACTCTCGCAGTGTGTTGCTTGTTTGATAATTTTCAGAGAATGGGAGAGCAGCCCAGACAAGACTTGTTGAAAAATATTGGCTCTGGTGCCTACAGAAAATAAACAGTACTAGAAAGAGAAGCCAATGAATATTTTAGTATATTAAAAAATGCCTTTTTGATTAACCTCCTTATGCCAAAATCTGTCATTAAGACATTTGGGTATGCCTGCACCGCACAAATGTTTGGGCAGAGCAACTGGTTACAATAGCCAGTGGGTGGCAAGTCATGGATGCCATCTAAGTTTACATATGCATTGGGGGCTCCTAACAAAGCCTTCATCACTGATCATAAATGGTGAATAAAATGCAGCATTATTTTGCCTCGTAAAACGGCCTATGCGATGATTGAAATCCAACAGACCCCATTAGTGAGTGGGGTTCACTTAACATAGCTGGAGTCCAACATGTGGTGGAACACAGATGTGAATTTAGCTCTTTCTGCAGAAGCATAGGTGGTATGTATTCTTGGAGCATTTTATTTCTCCGGAAGCTAGTAGTCTATCTCCTGTACTGTACAGTAGAAGGAATTTTTTGTTTAATGTTCGTTTATTTTAAGTGTGTCTGACCATGGTAGATCTAAAACTACAACTCTAAGCTGAAAAGAAACGTGTATGGGGAGTTGTTGCAAATGGCTATTTTAAAGAAAGACCCTCAACAAAAAAATTTTTTTTCCCCCCCTGGCCCTTTCCAAGTATGTATACAATGTAGTGTAGTTGTATTATAATAATTACTGTACTGTTTGCAGTCTTCCATGGTTTCCTGCACTGCTCCGGCTGTCTTCTGTTTCACATGACTTCAGCTCTAGTTGGGTCACACAGGTTTATGTGTGAACCCATCATTTTTGCAATGTAAGCCTATGATGCAGCCTCATTTTGCATTGTAAAAGCCGCATCCAGTTCACACATAATCTCCTGTGTGAGCTGGCTAAAGTCCCATGACTTGGAAGAGGAGAAGAAGATGGCAATGGGTATATGGGTATATATGTATTGCATGCATATTTAAAAGGTTTAACTTTCAGAATACTTTTGTAGTAGTTTAGCCGACTGTTATTAAATGACTAGTTTTTCTTTCTTGCCTTATCAAGATAGTGTCTGTGAATTCACTAGAGTTTAGTAAGAATGGGAGGATATATAGCTATTATTTTTTTACTCATTGCATTTAGGTTTGCTGCACAGGAAAGTTGTTGAATCTTAAGGGGTTTATCCAGGCCCATAGTTTCTTTTTCTTTTTTTTTTAACTAATAGGTAGAAGTTAAGATAAAAACAAAAAAGCAAATATACTATAATTAGTAAGTGAATAGTAATTGTACATGTAAATAGAATTGGGTGCTGGGTTAACATTATTTGGACAAAAAGCGCAAAAGCTATCTCAGTATGACAAGGTATACCCAGTCAGGACAGTACCTAACTCTTGTAGTTCACCTCACTGTATCAGCAGATGTCCGAATAGGCAAGAGCAGAGCAGGACCGGGTCCCAACTGTGCAGCCACCTGACCATGACTTTACCAAAAGGGAGAGCCATGCCCCTGTTTGTGCAAAAAACTGAAACAAAACAAAAAACATGAGCCAGAGCATGTGTTGGTATAAGTTCAATGCATAGGTGTGTATTCACACTGGCCATTAGGTAATGTTCACATTGGGTACACCTTGCCGTGGCAGGATGACCTTTACGCTTTTTTGCTCAAAGTAGTGGTAACTAAGTGCCCTGTTATTTTCTTGTACTATTACTACAGTGTGGCCAAAAGTATTGACACCCCTGCAATTTTGTCAGATAATACTCAGTTTCTTCCTGAAAATTATTGCAAACATAAATTCTTTGTTGTTATCTTCATTTAATTTGTCTTAAATGAAAAAACACAAAAAGAATTGTCCTAAAGCCAAATTGGATATAATTCCACACCAAACATAAAAAAGAAGGTGGACAAAAGTATTGGCACTGTTCGAAAAATCATGTGATGCTTCTCTAATTTGTGTAATTAACAGCAACTGTAACTTACCTGTGGCACCTAACAGGTGTTGGCAATAACTAAATCACACTTTAATCCATGTCAACTGGCTACAAGTTGACTCAACCTCTGTCCTGTGTCCTTGTGTGTACCACATTGAGCATGGAGAAAAGAAAGAAGACCAAAGAACTGTCTGAGGACTTGAGAAACCAAATTATGAGGAAGCATAAGCAATCTCAAGGCTACAAGTCCATCTCCAAAGACCTGAATGTTCCTGTGTCTATCGTGCGCAGTGTCATCAAGAAGTTTAAAGCCCATGGCACTGTGGCTAACCTCCTTAGATTTGGATGGAAAAGAAAAATTGACAAGAGATTTCAATGCAAGATTGTGCGGATGTTGGCTAAAGAACCTCGACTAACATCCAAACAAGTTCAAGCTGCCCTGCAGTCCGAGGGTACAACAGTGTCAATCTGTACTATCCGTCGGCGTCTGAATGAAAAGGGACTGTATGGTAGGAGACCCAGGAAGACCCCACTTCTTACTCCGAGACATACAGTCAAACATGGTGGAGGTTCCCTGATGTTTTGGGGTTGCTTTGCTGCCACTGGCACTGGGCTGCTTGACCGTGTGCATGGCATTATGAAGTCTGAAGACTACCAATAAATTTTGCAGCATAAATGTAGGACCCAGTGTGAGAAAGCTTGGTCTCCCTCAGAAGTCATGGGTCTTCCAGCAGGTCAATGACCCAAAACACACTTCAAAAAGCACTAGAAAATGGTTTGAGAGAAAGCAATGGAGACTTCTAAGGTGGCCAGCAATGAGTCCAGACCTGAATCCCATAGAACACCTGTGGAGAGATCTAAAAATGGCAGTTTGGAGAAGGCACCCTTCAAATATCAGGGACCTGGAGCAGTTTCCCAAAGAAGAATTGTCTAAAATTCCTGCAGAGCATTGTAAGAAACTCATTGATGGTTACCGGAAGCGGTTGGTCGCAGTTATTTTGGCTAAAGGTTGTGCAACCAAGTATTAGGCTGAGGGTGCCAATACATTTGTCTGGCCTATTTTTGGAGTTTTGTGTGAAATGATCAATGTTTTGCTTTTTGCTTCATTCTCTTCTGTGTTTTTTTCATTTAAGACAAATTAAATGAAGATAATACCAAAGAATTTGTGATTGCAATCATTTTCAGGAAGAAACTGAGTATTATCTGACAAAATTGCAGGGGTGTCAATACTTTTGGCCACAACTGTATTTACTCACTTATTACAGGGTATTTGCTCATTTTGTTTTATCTCGGGTTCTGTCTGTTAAATGGCCACTGTGTGAATGCACACCTATGCATTGCACTTATACCAACTTATGCACTGGCTCGTTTTTTTGGTTTAGTAACAGGCTGATAGTTGCTAACTACCTGCCCATTCTGTCCGGCACAGAGCGGCCACTGACTGCTCCTACCAGCAATTTAGCTGCTCAAGGCAACAGTGCAGCTTGTCCTCTTCCACTCTGTTGACTGGGTGTGACTGCACATGATGAGTGACAGCTGGCTTTGGTAATTACGCCCCATTAACAGAGCGGAAGAGAAAGTCTGTGGACGTGATGTGAGTGGAAGGCTCTGAATTGCAGGCAGTAGCGATGTGTCACTGCTCTGTGCTGGCAGAGATTCGGGCACACAAGGCAGGTAGGTAGCAACTGCCTGTTAGTTATTAAGCTCATACTTTAAAAAAAAAAAAAGTCCCAGGGTAATCTCTTTTAAATCCCTTAACGACTGCCGATATGCCTTTTAACGGCGGTAGTTAATGGTACTTAAACCAATAGTACATAGCGGATTTTCTCGAGTCTCGGCTGCCGTGGGTAGCCGAGACCCCAGATAACATGACTCGGGTTGGTTTTTCCCGACCCCGCTTTTGCAATTGCCGTTATCTAATATATAAAGCTCAATGTGTGTATGTATGTATGTGTGTATGTCCGGGATTGGCATCCGCACCGTCGCAGCGACAGCAACAAAATTTGGCACAGTCACACGTCTGGACCCCGAGAGCGTCATAGGCTATGTTGTGAGGCAAAATTTTAATCCCGCGCGTTCCAATTCACCTAAAAATTTTGCCCCTATCTACATAATGGGGAAAAAGTGTGTGCATCAAGCCCCGCCCCTCATCATGATGTCATAATGCCCCGATCTACATAATGGGGAAAAGTGTGTGCGTATCAAGCCCCGCCCCTCATTATGATGTCAATGGTTTCCATGGCGACGCTGATTCATCATGGGCTGCAAGCCCCGCCGCTCATTATGATGTCATAATGGTTGATTATGGGATGGAGGATGTTTGATGGGTATATCGGCACTCTACTATGGGATGGAGGATATGTATGATGGGTATATATGGGCACGGGACTATGGGAGGGAGGATGTGTATGATGGGTATATGGGCACGGGCCTATGGGATGGAGGATGTGTGATGGGTATATGGGCATTCGACTATGGGATGGAGGATATGTATGATGGGTATATATGGGCACGGGCCTATGGACTGGTGGATATGTATGATGGGTATATGGGCACGGGACTATGGGATGGAGGATATGTATTATGGGTATATGGGCACGGGACTGTGGGATGGAGGATAATTATAATTTGTTGTAACTAACCACAGTTAGTTATTATGCCCGGGCAGCACCGGGCCCTTCAGCTAGTTAACTATATAATGGCGACCGCAAAAAAAGCCGCAATTTTGCATTTAATTTCTCTCTCCTCTGATGTGATCGCACATCAAAGTAGAGAGAAATAGGGTCCCCGATCTCTCCCCCCCCCTCGGTACCTCCCAGTGGTCCTCGGGCCCTCCTGCCTCCTACGGTGGGCGCCGTCATCTTGGTCCAGGAAGAAAATGGAGGGCACATGCGCTGTGCGCCTATCACTGTGATCAAAATTTAGAAAAATTAAAAAAAAAATAGTAGATAACCCCCCCCCCCCCCCCTTTATCACCTGTTTAGTTAGGGAAATATAATGAAATCAAGAAAATATATTTATTTTCATTTTTACACTAGGGTTGGAATTAGGGTTAGTGTTGGGATTATGGTTGGGGTTAGGTTTGGGATTAGGGTTAAGATTAGCATTAGGGTTGGGGTCAGGGTTGGAGCTAGAGTTGAGGGATTTCCACTATTTACCAACTTTGGGGGTCTAATTACTCCTGTTAGGCTGGTTTCACACTAGGGTTTTGTGCGCTGCGCTATCGTGCGCATTGCTCCCCTATCTTTAACATGGCGGGCGCATGGTATAGCGCTTTTACACGTTCATGTGCGTTTTCGTGCGCTGCGTTTTTTCCAGGTGTGCGCCAGACGCAGCATGTTGCATTTTTCTTTGTGCCCAACTGCTGCCAAAAAAACGCATGCGCACGTAATGCGCAAAAAAATGAGTCTATGGGATCATACGCGTGCGCTTGGACATACGCACGCATGCGTTTAAAATCGCATGTGTTTTTAGAGTTAACATGGCGACAAACTGGTTACTTCGCATGCGCAAAAAAAGCAAATGCGTACAAAACGCTTAATGCGTTTTTTGTATGCGTTTGGAATGCGCATGAGGCGCAGCGCAAAAAAACGCTAGTGTGAAAGTAGCCTTACCCTTGGGAAAATTAAAAAAATTGAATGCTAAAAGATCACACGTGTAGAAAAATAAAAAAGATTTTTTTTATTTTCACGGCTCTGCGTTATACACTTCTGTGAAGCACTTGGGGGTTCAAAGTGCTCACCACACATCTAGATAAGCTCCTTCGGGGGTCTAGTTTCCAAAATGGGTTCACTTGTGGGTGTTTCTACTATTTAGGCACATCAGGGGCTCGGCAAACACAACATGACGCCCGCAGAACATTCCTTTAAAGTCTGCATTCCAAAATGGCGCTGCTTCCCTTCCGAACTCTCCCATGCACCCAAACCGTGGTTTCGCCCCACATATAGGGTATCAGCATACTCAGGACAAATTGCACAACAACTTTTATGGTCCAATTTCTCCTGTTACCCTTGGGAAAATAAAAAATAGTGGGCTAAAAAAATAATTTTTGAGGAAAAAAATTTTTTTTTATTTTCACTGCTCTGCGTTATAAACTTCTGTGAAGCACTTGGGGGTTCAAAGTGCTCACCACACATCTAGATAAGTTCCTTAAGGGGTCTAGTTTCCAAAATGGGGTCACTTGTTGGTGGTTTCCACGGTTTGGGCACATCAGGGGATCTCCAAATGCAACATGGCGGCCGTTCTCAATTCCAGCCAATTCTGCATTGAAAAAACGGTGCTCCTTCCCTTGTGATCTCTGCCGTGCGCTCAAACAGTGGTTTACCCCCACATATGGGTTATCGGCGTATTCAGGAGAAATTGCACAACACATTTTGTGGTTCATTTTCTCTTTTAACACATGTGAAAATAAAAAAATTTTGGTCTGAAGTAAATTTTCTGCAAAAAAAGTTAAATATTAATTTTTTCCTTCCACATTGCTTCAGTTCCTGTGAAGCACATAAAGGGTTAATAAACTTCTTGAATGTGGTTTTGAGCACCATGAGGGGGTCCAGTTTTTAGAATGGTGCCACTTTTGGGTATTTTCTGTCATGTTCACCCCTCAAAATGACTTTAAATGTGATGTGGTCCCTAAAAAAAAAAATATGGTTTTGTAAATTTTATTGTAAAAATGAAAAATCGCTTGGCAACTTTTAAACCTTATAACTTCCTAACAAAAAATTTTTTTTCTAAAATTGTGCTAATGTAAAGTAGACATGTGGAAAATATTAAGAAATTTGTGTTGCATATCTCTGTGATTTAAGGGCATAAAAATGGAAAGTTTGAAAATGGCAAAATTTTCAAAATTTTTGCCATATTTCTGTTTATAAATAAACACAAGTCATATAGAAGAAATTTTACCACTAACATGAAATGAAATATGTCACGAAAAAACAGTCTCCGAATCAGCAGGATCCGTTAAAGCGTTCCAGAGTTATTACCTCATAAAGTGACAGTGGTCAGAATTGTAAAAAATTGCCTGGTCATTAAGATGCCAAATGGCTCGGTCATTAAGGGGTTAATGATCTAATTAGGAGAACGTGTGTTGATGTAAACATAAGTATCATTGATTTTACATGAGGTACAACTGTGGCTTTCCACTACTGGCTCACGTTAATGTACCCTAGGACCTGTAGTGAGTTTACTTTGTTTAAGGAACAAACTGTTATTTCCTCCGCCATTTAGAACACTCCAGCATGGCTGCCTCTTATCGTCATAAAGAAAACATTAAGGCTATGTGCCCACGTAGCGTTTTAATCCGGACGCTGAAAACGGAATCATTCCCAGAAATCGTGCGTTTTTTTCAGCATGATTTTGCGGCGATTTTCACGTGCGATATTCCAGCACTTTCCAAGAGATTTGAAGCATCGCTTGGAAAGTGATTGACAGGTTGGTCACACTCGTCAAACATAGTGTTTGACAAGTGTGAGCAGCTTTTTGCTATTGAGGCTGCCTATGCGGCATCAATAGTAAAAGATAGAATGTAAAAAAATCATATAAAAAATTGGGGTATATTTACCTTCCGACGTCCCGCGCAGCCTCAGCGACGCTCCTGTTCCCAGCGATGCCTTGCGAGACATGTGATGACGTTGGTCTCGCGTTGCTATAGCGATCTCACGAGACTGCTACAGTAACGTGAGACTAGGTCATCACAGGACCTTGCCGCAAGACATTACTAGGAACGCTGTGGCCCGGGAAGGCAACGCGGGACGTCGGAAGGTAAATATACCCCGATTTTTTTTTTTTTTGTTCTTTTTTTACATGGGTATGGTACCCAGGGCCTGGAGGACAGTCTCCTCTCCTCCACACCGTGGGTACCAACCGCACATGAGACGCTTAACTTCTCGCATGGTGGGCATAGCCACATGCAGGAAGTAAGCGGTTCTCATACATTCCTATGGGTGCGGAATCCCGGCAATTCTTTGCGATTCCGCACAAAAGAATGAGCATGCTGCGATTTTCCGCGATGCGATTCCGCCGCGGAAAAAAGCGCAGCATTAGCGCACAGCATGTGCGGAATGCCATAGGAATGCATGGGGGGGGGGCGTTCTGTACAAGATTTTTAAATGTTTTTGCGCTGAAAATCGCGGCAAAAGCGCTTAAAAATTGCATCGTGGGCACACAGCCTTAAACAGATTTGTGAGCAAACTCTATATTTTGAGTATTTTATACCTAAGATGGTTTGCTTGCTTGCCTTGAAAATCCATAGCGTGACGCTATGTGCACACGCAACTCCCTGTCGCGGGAAATACGCATGCAGAATTGGCATGCGTATTCCCACTAAACACTAGCGTTTTGCAAGCGTAATTTAGCTTGCAGAATTCTAGCGTTTTCCAAGCGATCTGTAGCATCGCTTGGAGAACTGATTGACAGGTTGGTCACACTTGTCAAACATAGTGTTTGACAAGTGTGACCAACTTTTTACTATTGATGCTGCCTATGCAGCATCAGGAGTAAAAGGATGTTAAAAAATAATAAAAAAAATAAAAAATCGTGATTCTCACCTTCCGGCGTCCCCTGCATCCTTCCCGATCCTCGCGATGCCCTCTGCAACTCCCGTTCCCAGCGATGCCTTGCGACAGTGACCCCAGATGACGTAGCATCACGCGAGACCGCTACGTCATCTCAGGTCATTTTCACAAGGCATCACTGGGAACGGGAATTGCCGGGAGCATCGGTAAGGACCGGGAAGGGTGCGGGGGGCCACCAGAAGGTGAGTATATCACTATTTTTTATTTTAATTCTTTTTTTAATAGGGATATAGTACCCAGGGCCTGGAGGACAGTCTCCTCTCCTCCAGACCCTGGGTACTATCCACACATGATCTGCTTACTTTGCGCGTGGTGACCATAGCCACATGTGGAAAGTAAGTGGCTCAATGCATTCTTATGTGTGCGGAATCGCAGCGATTCCGCAAAAAGAATGAGCATGCTGCGTCATTTTTCGCGATGCGATTCCACCGCGGAAAAATGCGCAGCATTAGCACAGCATTGCGGAATGCCATTGAATTCAATGGGTTGCGTTCTGTAAGCGGCAAAAACGCGGCAAAAACCCTTACAATCCGCAACGTGTGCACAATAGCCTTGTGGTTGTGAAAACTTTTGATAGTTTAATTTCAACGTCCACTCACCTAGACTGACAACGTCTCATTGTTCCTCCTTCCTGCTGTGGCTGAAAGCTCACGCTGCTCAGTACCAGGAGAAATAAAGTAAATTTTCTCAGAGGCAGCGGGAGTCGAAGTATAGGCACCAGACCAGTTCAAAAAGTGATTAACCTGCAGATTAAACTCATATCTTCAGGTTAGTAGCATTTTTTCACGTGACAGTTTCTCTTTAATACATTATCTGGATTATGCAGCCATTTTTGTATGGATTTTCACTGCAAGTACAACAGCCTCCTCAGGACTAACAAATCTTTTTTTATAATTTATATAGTTAGTACTGTGATAGTGTCTGCCGTAGTGAACCTGGCCTGTTCATGCATTACATTGAGCAGCTGCCAATACTATATTTCTACTGCTGAAAAGCTGCAGGAGAATCTTTGTTTAGTAGTCGTCACTTATTTTCTACATTTCTATAATGTCCTCCCTTATTGGCCAAAATGGTACACTTTTACATTCATTCGTGTTGGGAGCGGCTCATACCACTAAATGATATGCCATGGAGTGTATTATGACCCTAGGATGCGATAATGCCAGGCACCATAGTGGTACTGTGATGTAGTGAGTCTCTACTGGTGATATATTTAGCTTTGTGCCATTCTTATGGTAAATCTGGATCAATGTAATCACAATATTAATGATTGTGACTAGTTTACCAGGGGGCATCATGATTGTGCAGTGGTTTATATATGTTACATTTTCATGTATTGGTCATATTTCTTTTGTTTCTATGGTAACACCATCCAATCTTGGGTGCATGAGTGGGGCTGGATGTACAAGTAGCACTGGATTATTGTTGATTGACCTGCAGCACTGTGGGGTTTTATGTCTTACTGCCAGAGGATATAAACTGTGATATTTTGGTTTCTCATGAGAAATTCCTCCTATGAAAGGTGCAAGTAGCAGATTGTTCAGATTCTGAGAATTACCTGAACATCTGTCTGTCTGAGATTAATATCTGCATGCTCCGCTCCATGTATAAGGATGTGTTCTGCATTGTGTGCAGCCAGTCTGGTTCCTGTGCTAATGACTGAAAAAGGCTGATATCCCCCCCAAGCGCAGCCCTGTCTGATCATTGCAGATTTCTAGAATCCCTTGAATCTGGCCTTTGTTGTAAATCACCTGTGAATTTCCCAGCGCTATTAAAAAAATAAATAAATAATAATATAAAGAAAACAAAATACTAATAATGTGAGCTGTCTAACATGTATGTGTTTAATATGTGCATCACATGTTGTACGAAACGTTGATCTGACTTTGTATGTGTATGAGGCTGGCAGACTACACTGAGCCCATACTAGAACCCAGTCTGCTAGGGGTTAAGCTTTCTCCTGTTCGCTCCTTGTGCCTCCCTTTCCATTCACCTCACTAAATTGAGGAGCCGATCAGCAGGAGAGGCGTCACCGTGCCTGAATAAGGGTTCATTGCAGCACGTCACCAATCAGAAATGTGGGATTTGTCTTTGTGATTTCTAATTGCCGTGTTGAAGATTTGGATGGGCATTCTCTGTTCTTTCTGTTTTGTTTCATGGCACCCCTAATCACTGAAAGTCTAGCCTTGTATAGTAAGTTGTCCAGTTGTCTGTATTGTATACATAAATGATCTTCCTCTCGTGCAGCGCAGCTGCAGCCGTTTCCATTTTTCTGCTCCTTTAGCGTATAATGAAAGCATGTATTTTAATTAAGAGATGATATCACAGCAGCGGCTATAGCACAACCTTTATTAATGAATGGCCTGGAAATTGCAGTGATCTGACAGCTTATATGTCCAGCTTTCTATGCAGATAGGTGACTGTGATGAACACTCGGCTTTGTATTAATTCCTGGTGACCCCCCCATATGCCATATTTTCTGTATCACAGAATACGGCATAAGATCGTCAGTCTGGAATGGAGATTGGCTAATGACCATTGTTGTTGTCTCTATCATGCCATGCAGGGTAAAGCTGTGATCATTGATTATGATACTGTGAATCAAATATCATGCCTACATGTAATGTGAACACAAGCTCATATATATAACCTTACGGTGAAAATGTGAAAAAAATTTTGAGGGGGAGGGGTTGATAAATGTAGATTTTTATTTGGCTCGTTACGGCCGTATTTTCCAATATTTACCTGTCTGGCTTACCTTCCGGTCTGTCCCTCATTTGTTCCCACCGTGAATAGTCTGAAGGAACGCTTGCCCTGGATGATAATCTCCAGCTTGTGCCTGGAATAATAAGGGTAAATATGATAAGCAGTTGTCAATACTAAAGCATTACTGTCGGAAGGAGGCTTCAGGCCTTGTGTTGGGTGGAATGAAACAGCAGATTTCCAGCTCGCAGTCCAGTGTTGCATGTTTGGTAAAATAAAATTACTTGTATATGAAAACATAGCCTTTCCCCAGCTCCCTCTTCTTCTTTTTTTTTTTTTTTTTTTCTTTTTTTTTCTCCTGATCAGCTGATGAAGAGACTAGCAGCTCGCTGCTTTGCTGGCTTGTTAATTTTGTCCCCACTAACAGTGATTTCCGATAGCCGGCCTGCTGATAGTGGTAAGGTAAATATCTCTTTTCCTTGTTGTCTTGAAGATTGGCTAGAACTTATAGACCAGGCATGTCTAGCTGTGTAAAGCGGCTGTTTGTTATGTTTCTGTTCATCTGAGTGCTTAAAGAAAGCAATAGCATTAACTGTTGCCTGCCTTGTCTGCTGCATTTTACACATCCAGTGCATGCTAGATAGGCTGCCTCTAATTATCTGCTAGCTGCGGTATGATGGGTACTGCTGTGTTTTTTTTTTTTACTCCCATAAATATTAATGCTGCTGTGTGTTTTTCTATCTGGTTCATTTTCCTTTTTTGTTCCTGTAAATCGCCAGGTTTTGAGCGCCCTTCATGGTGATTGTGTCTGAATGCTACAAGCATGATGGAAATTGACTTTTGATTATTACGGCCTAGTCTGGAGCTGTCCCTTAGGATTTTCTTGCTTATATTTGTTCGGTTGGCTTAGGGTATTTGTAAGGATCTGTAGGAAACGGATGTGCGAATCCCTTTTGCATACGCACCTGCCAGGTTGAAGGCTTTTTCTTTTCTGTTTTTATTCTCTTCATCTGAATGGGATTCTAATGACGTGAGTGTGTTTTTGTGCTGCCTGTAAATATTGCCCATGGTTGACACTGTGGAACGTGAAGGTAATTGCCATTTGATTAGATTTCTTTTCAGCTGCAGACGACAACATTCAGATGCATAACAAGTGTATAATGTTCTTCCAGATGTGCTAGGGCTGTATGTTACAACTTGCTAGAACTCTCATTGTGCTTAGCGGTAGACATCCCAGGAAACCAATGTAATGTGGACTCACTCGGTGAAAATGACTTCCAAAGTTAGCTATCAGCCATGGTTGTGAGCCGGTCGTTCTGGTTCATGGGTTCACTATTGTCTCAGCATTCTGTGCCGTTTCTCCTCATCGTAATTGTCTCCTATTGTTTCTTATGCCAATAAATAAAAACTGTTAGCATTTATAAGGAGCGCTTCAGATGAAAGGATTGAATTGACCTGCTATGGGTTTAGAAGATAACAGGTTTCATTTTCCAAGTTTTTCCTAATGTTTCTTTATTGCCTGTCATAAAGCACCATTAAAGTGTAACTGCACTTAATAAAAAGGTGGGGTAGGTGCTGAGACCCCCATTGATCGCTGAAACGGTTAGCAGTGCACAACTGACCGTTGCCCTTTCTGCGTAGATGAGATTGGCAAAAGAAGTGTTCATAAACTTTCGGTTAAATCCGATCGTCTGCCTGTTCCGCCTCTTTGAGTTCACTAAATCAAAAGGGGGAGGGGTGTCTCAGCATCTAGATCCCCTAACTTCTGACATGTCAAATGTTTTTAAAAGTGCACTGAAATTTCCTAACCCCTTTTCTTGTATATCTAGAAGTTAATTGAAAATGTTTTCCTTTACAATCTTTTTAGACATCTGGGATGACTTGGTCTAACAGACGTCCCACCTTTTTTTCCATTGGTGATGAACCAATAAGGGTACGTTCACACACTGTGGATTTTTGCTGCAGATTTGACTAGGGTTTTCAGCCTGTTTAGTAGGAAAGGAAAAATCATTTGTAGAATACAGCATGCTGCAGAAAATCCAGACATCCGAATCTGTACAGGACTTGGCCACAATGTGTGAATGAGGCTTTACACTTTTTTCACTGGCATTGCACTGTACTTTGCTGCAGGTTTTCCATGCAGCAATTAAATCAGTGTAATGAGTCCATTTGAATAATGGTCATCGGCCATGTCAGATTTCACTTTGAAATGTATGAAAATGCCTAAATGCGTGGACCATTAAGTACATATAGTCAGGCACGCAAAGTGAGTATTAAAAATCATTTGAAGAATGTTTTTTAATGACTCAAACTATAGTACACCAATATTAAAAACAAATATGCTTCAACTTGAAGGACACATTCCCGAATTTACACTAAAATCATCTCATCAGATCTAGGATAGTTATTATTGTGTATGGATGTTAGTACTTTACTGGAGTTACAACACTGCAACCTAGAAGACACACAAGTGCTATGATCAGGTCTATTTTCTGTGTCTCTCAAGTTGAAGCATCTTTGTTTTTATTTGTTGTGTATTACAGTATATTTTAAGTCATTAATAGACGCTGTTATTTTTCAAATTATTTTGAATACTTACTTTGCTTGCCTGCCCATAAAGACTTGTTAGTCCAGACATTTAGGTGTCTCCATGAAGCAAGTCCACGCCATGTGAACATTCCCTAATGGAAGCCATCACCTTATCCATAGCCCCTGTGATAGATATCTGCAATATGCAATGTTGTGGTATTTAATATAGATTTATATACTATTCTGAGCTTGAAGACCTTGGATTTTTAAGAATGTGATCCACCTCCTATTAGCCATTAGTTTATATTTAGTCTGAGAAACTGCTAATCTATATCAGAGTGATGTATGCATAGTATATTGCTCTGATTGCTTTCCCATGAGTTAATAGCACTTTTCTTATGACTTGTGCTGTTCCCCTCTTATTCCTCCTTGAAAATCTGAAAATGCCACAACTGAGTTACTATTGTCCATGTCAAAGGGATGTGTCCCCACAGTTCTGCACTCTTTGGACAGTGTGTGTGTTGGAACATGCCCTATTGAGAATGGAAAGGTAGCACCATTTGTCTATTGTGATGTAGAAGTGCTACATTTCTTCCACATCCTGAAATTCCAAAGCATTCATTGTACAGTCACTACAAATGATATCAATTGATAAGTTTAAAACAATATTTAAAATAATGTTGCCCAAGTGTAACTATCAATCCTGTGTTCGAACCCCTATTCTCTTTCACACACAACATTACTGCATATTGGTTTAATTGAAGAGTTTATTATCCTGTGTCAAACCCGGTATAAAAAAAATCATCTCTGTTCAATTTTCATGTTTGTTTCTGTCACCAGGCTATCGAAGACGGAAATCTGGAAGAGATGGAAGAAGAGGTGCGGCTGAAAAAGCGCAAGCGGCGAAGAAATGTGGACAGAGAGGTTGTTGTAAAAGATGATGGAGAAAAGCGAGAGAAAAAAAGAAGAGGACGTCCTCCAGCTGAAAAGTTATCACCAAACCCACCTAAACTAACTAAACAGATGAATGCTATAGTAGACACTGTAATAAACTACAAAGACAGGTAAGCATGTCATGACTCGAGAAGGTAAAGTTTCAAATGCTCTATTTTACCGCATGATGCTTTGGTTCGAATTAAAGACTGAATGTTTCCTGAAGTACTTGTAAGTCTTTTGTATTTCCTATCAATTAGGAATTGCTTGTTTTGTGTACTTTCATATATAAAACCTGTACCATTTATTTCAACTTTTTATTTTTTGCTTAAAGAGCATATGTCACCTATTACTTTGTTCACATTACATTATTGGCCTACATCAGATGTATAGCACAATGTATAATGTTTCCCACCTAATACATTGCTAGCAGAATAAAATGGGGAAAAAATGCTGCAAAGTAAGAATGTTTTCACAAATTGAAGTATTCCTAGTTTGTCACTTAACACAATGCAAAGTGAATGAACAAAAGTGAAATCTACTGTATTGTTTGGACCATAAGACGCACCCCAAATTTTGGGGTGGAAAATAGCAGAAAAAAGATTTTTATAAGATGGGAGTCCGTCTTATTGTCCAAATTTAAGGTATCTTACCTGAGAGCCGGCGGTTGTAGAGCGGGGTCACAGGAGGCGATTCCCTTCCTCAAGAAGCCGGCGATGACAGAAGTGGGGCAATGCTGCAGTCTTGGGGTGCGATGCTGCAGGTCAAGTGTCAGCATTGAGACAGAGCATGGAGCAGGGTCCCTTCCTCAGGATGGCGGCGGCAGAAATGTGGCGACGCTGCGGCCCGGTGTCCACTGCAAGCAGAGCAGAGTGCATCACTGGTTTCTCGGCGGCCATCTGCCTGAGGCCGCTCGTGCACAGATTGAGATCTCAGCGGCCCTCGGCTTCAAGAAAACTGCTGCTGAGATCTCAATCTGCACACGCATGGCCTCTGGTGACCATTTTCCTGAAGCCGAAGGCCACCGAGATCTCAATCTGTGCACACGCCACCTCCGGCAGCCCATGGCTTTAGGGAGATGGCCGCAGGGAAACCAACGATGCACTCCGAGCCTCAGCATCGCCACACCTCTTCTGCCGCCGATTCCACTGCTACACCACTGCCGCAACTCCCCGGTAAGCCTGCGTTCAGACGATAAGACGCATCCCCCATTTTCCTCCCAAATTTTTTTGGGGAAAATGTGCATCTTATAGTCCGAAAAATATGGTAAATCAAATCAGTGTTTGATATGACCACCCTTTGCCTTCAAAATAGCATCAATTCTTTTAAATACACTTGCACAAAGTTTAAGAAACTCTGCAGGGAGAGTGTTCCAAACATCTTGAAGAACGAATCACAGGTTTTTCATGGATGTATGCTTGTGTAAATCCTTGTGTCTCTTTTTGGAATTTGGTACAGATTTGAATGTCAGATCAGAACTTGTGGGGGCCATAGCATCACCTAATCAATTCTCCTTTTTTCTGCACTGACGATAGGTTCTAATTGGCTATATTTCTGGGGTTATCCTGCTGCTCAATAAATTTAGAGTTAATCAGATGCCGTCCTGATGGTATTGTATGATGGATATGTATCTGCCTGTATTTGTCAGCATTGGTGAGATCAGTAATCCTAACCAAATCCCGAGCTACAATTGGTGAAGTGGAGTCCCAATACGTAAAATAAATCAATACCATGCTTATGGTTCTCTCCAGCAGTCAACAAACTCCCTCATGTTCCAGCCAAATATTTCACGGTTTGACTCCAGTCCAGAGAACCTGGTGCAATTTTTCTGCACCCCAATTCATGTTTTCATGCCCAGTTGTCTCTTGGGATTTTTCCATGTCAAAGTTATGGCTTTTCGGCTGCAATTCTTCCATGAAGACCACTTCAGGCCCAAACTTCTCTGAACAGTAGATGTAGTCTCATTGGTTGCTGTCAGTTCTGAGCTGAGGCACTGCTGAACAACATCTTCCGATTTTGAACGGACGCAAGTATGATGTGTCCTTAGCAGACCACTGTATCTACAATCCTCATTGTTGCCCACGTCTTGGTGCGTCTTTAACCCCTTAACGACCTCCGATACGCCTTTCAACGGCGGTAATTAGGGGTACTTAAACCACAGCACCGTTAATTGACGGCACTGTGGAGTAAGAAAATAGCGCCCCCCAGTGTCTGATTTTTTCCAGGGTCTCGGCTGCTGGGGGTAGCCGAGACCCCAGAGAACAATTAATCGGGTCGGTTTTTACCGACCCCGCTTTTGCGATCACCGTTATTAACCCTATAATGGCGATCGCAAAAAAAGCCGCGATTTTGCATTTAATTTCTCTTTCCTCTGATGTGATCGCACATCAGAGGAGAGAGTAATAGGGTCCCCGATCCCCCCCTGTACCTCCCGGTGGTCCTGGATTCCCTCCCGGTGGTCCTCTGTCCCGCCGGCGTCCTGCGGTGGGCGCCGCCATCTTGGGAGAAAATGGCGGGCGCATGCGCAGTGCGCCCACCGCGAATCTGCCGGCTGGCAGATTCCATTCATTCATTTTGATCACCATGATAAACTATCATAGTGATCAAAATAAAAAAAATAGTAAATAACCCTCCCGTTTATCACCCCCTTAGTTAGGCAAACATAATGAAATAAAGAAAATATTTTTTTTTTCATTTTTCCGTTAGGGTTAGGACTAGGGTTAGGGTTGGAATTATTTCTTAGGGTTGGAATTGGGGTTAGGGCTAGGGTTAGAATTAGTGTTAGGGCGGATTAGGGTTGGAGCAAGAATTGAGGGGTTTCCACTATTTACCAACTTTGGGGGTCTAATTTCTCCTGTTACCCTTGAGAAAATAAAAAAAATAGGAGGCTAAAAAAAAATCGCTTTTGTGGAAAACAAAAAGACTTTTTTTATTTTCACGGCTCTGCGTTATAAACTTCTGTGAAGCACTTGGGGGTTCAAAGTGCTTACCACACATCTAGAAAAGTTCCTTTGGGGGTCTAGTTTCCAAGATGGGGTCACTTGTGGGGGTTTATACTGTTTAGGCACATCAAGGGCTCTGCAAACGCAACGTTACCCCCGCAGACCATTCCATCAAAGTCTGAATTCCAAAATGGCACTCCTTCCCTTCCAAGCTCTCCCATGCGCCCAAACAGTGGTTCCCCCCCCCCCCCCCCCCCCACATATAAGGTATCATCGTACTCTGGACAACTTGCACAACAACTTTTGTGGTCCAATTTCTCCTGTTACACTTGAGAAAGTAACGGGCTAAATTATCATTTTTTGAAGCACTTGGGGGTTCAAAGTGCTCATCACACATCTAGATAAGTTCCTTAAGGGGTCTAGTTTCCAAAATAGTGTACTTGTGGGTTTTTTTCACTGTTTAGGCACACCAGGGGCTCTCCAAAAGCGACATGGTGTCCAATCTCAATTCCAGCCAATTCTGCATTGAAAAAGTCAAACGGTACTCCTTCCCTTCTGAGCTCTGCCTTGCGCCCAAACAGAGGTTTACCCCCACATATCGGGTATCAGCGTACTCAGGACAAATCGCACAACAACTGTGGGGGTATTATTTCTCCTGTTGCCCTTGTAAAAATAAAAATTTGGGGGCGAAAAGATTATTTTTGTGGAACAAGTATAATTTTTTATTTTCACGGCTCTACGTTATAAACTTCTGTGAAGTTGAAAAAGTCAAACGGCGCTCCCTCCCTTGCGAGCTCTGCCGTGCGCTGAAAAAGTGGTTTACCGCCACATTTTGGTTATCGGCGTATTCAGGAGAAATTGCACAACAAATTTTGTGGTTCATTTTCTCTTTTGACACTTGTGAAAATAAAAAAAATTGGTTCTGAAGTAAATTTTTTGCAAAAAAAAGTTAAAAGTTAATTTTTCCTTCCACATTGCTTTAGTTCCTGTGAAGCACGTAAAGGGTTAATAAACTTCTTGAATCTGGTTTTGAGCAACTTGAGGGGTCTTGTTTTTAGAATGGTGTCACTTTTGGGTATTTTCTGTCATGTACACCCCTCAAAATGACTTTAAATATGATGTGGTCCATAAAAAAAATTGTTTTGTAAATTTTTGCTGTGAAAATGAGAAATCACTAGTCAACTTTTAACCCTTCCTAACTTCCTAACCAAAAATTTGTTTCCAAAATTGTGGTGATGTAAAGTAGACATGTGGGAAATGTTATTTATTAAGAAATTTGTGTGATACATCTCTCTGATTTAAGGGCATGAAAATGTAAAGTTTTAAAATTGCAAAATTTTCGCCATATTTCCCTTTTGTTTCATAAATAAACACAAGACATATCGAAGAAATTTTACCACTAACATCAAGTACAATGTGTCATTAAAAAGCAGTCTCCGAATCAGCGGGATCCGTTAAAGCGTTCCAGAGTTATAACCACATAAAGTGACAGTGGTCAGAATTGTATAAATTGGCCTGGTCATTAAGCTGCCAACTGGCTCTGTCACTAAGGGGTTAAAAATCATGAACATCACACTATAAAACCCCAGTGTGCTTTGAAATACTTGCCTGGGAGAGACCTTGCTGATGGAGTATAACTACCTTGTGTCCTGTTGCTATGCTTAGTCTTGCCATAATATATGACTTGTGAAATTAATGTCTTCCAGAGCTTCACATTTTGTAGCACAGTTTGGCTTTTAGTCTCTTGAGTTTTAAGCCTCCAACACAGCTTTTTCTGTCTCCGTTATTGACTATTTCATCCTCCAAATGAAAATACTGAACATTATCACCTCTTATGTATAACTGGTTACTCATATACCATACTACAATCCTACAAAATTCCTGACTTTGTGCAAGTGTACCTAGAAGAATTGATGCTCTTTATGGCTAAAAGGTGGTTACACCATATATTGATTTGATGTAGATTTCTCTTTTGTTGATACTTTCCATTTTGTTAATTGTTAAAAAAAAAAAAAGGGAACCTGTCACAATGAGAATAAATGCAATTCAATTTGCAGACATACTGTTGGAGCAGGAGGAGCTGAGTAGATTGATACATAGTTCAGTGAGAAAAGGTTCAGTACAAGGGCACAGTTAGACAACTATATAACACAGACGACTGTTGCATTGCAATGCTCGAGCTTGGCTGTCTGCTCTCCTAACCCTAAGCATTACCGCATGTATTTTTATGCAGCTGTCACACTCTGGTCAGAAGAGCCAACTGCCAGTCCAAGCATTGTGATGCGATCGTTGTCAGTGTTATACGGCCGTTTAACTCCACCTTAACCAGTGTTTTCATCATTTTAACTTCTGCTCTTTCTGAAATTTTTGGGACCAATGGACGGTCCTAGCAGTGACTGACAGCTGTCTATGCATGTGTGTACATTTAGAGATAATAAAACTGTCCACTGGACCAAAAATTTCCAGACAGAGTAGAGGAATAAACGATGGAAACAGGTTATACTGAATCTTTTCTCACCAAACTATATATCAATCTGCTCAACTCACCCAGCTTTATAACATGACACCTGCAGACTGGACAGTTTTTTTTTTTTTTTTCCTGTGACAGGTTCTCTTAAACACTTCAATTTTTTTTTTCTTACTGTGCAGCACTTTTCTCACATATGCCTGAAGTCTTTACACAGTAGTGTATATAGGTATGTGTACAGTGAATATAAAAAAAATCTACACACCACTGTGAAAATAAAAGGGTTTTGTTATGTAATAAAATAGCACAAAGAATAATAAGTTTTGCCACCTTTAGGCTATGTGCACACGATGCGGATTTGTTGCGTTTCCGCAGCGTTTTTTCTGCACCAAAAACGCAAAGGATTACGCAAGCAATGTTAGTCAATGGGAATCCAGAATTATTGTGCACATGATGCGGATAATTCCATCCTAATTTGCGGAATTTTATTTTCCGCAGAATGTCAATTCTTTTTGCGGATCTGCAGCGCTTTTCACCCATTGACTCTCAAATCTAAAGCAAAAACGCAGATATGAAAAGGTTTGCCGAATTTCTGCAGATTTAGTGGGGATTTCATGCAGATTTGATGCCAAAACCGCAACAGATTTGTTAAAAGGACATGATGTCAGAAGGAGGAAGTTTGTGGGCGGAGAATCTAAAATAGAGCCTATCTTGGTTGAAGCACATCAACAATGGAGGTTGGACTTGAAAATTGCATTTTTTTTTTAAATAGATCTTTATTTAGCTAACAAATCCGCACACAATTCCACATACAAATCTGGATGTAAATCCACATCAAAAGCATGTGAAATCCGCACGGAATTTCCACTGCGTTTTCTGCTAAGAGATGCAGAAACTGCACAGAAATTTCTGCAAGCAAATCCGCAACAACTATAATTTGATTGTAAAAGTGTGAACACCCTCTTTTTTTTTTTTTATAATTGGGGATGTGGTTGTGTTTAGAATTATCCATTCACGTGTTCTAGTCAGATGAAATGTTCAACTTTTTGTCCGTAATTCCAAAAGGTACAGTAGCTTGCGAAAGTTTTTTGCCCCCTAGTTTTACCTATTTCGTAACATTACAACCTGTTAAAATATTTTTCTAATCCAATTTGTGTGTGATGCATCAGCACTAAACAGTCTAAGTTAAAGAAGTGAGAAAAATAAAATATAGGCTTAAAATAAATTTATGGGATCAAATAACTAAAAATTTTCATGTACATATGTATTCACCCCTTATTCTAGGAGGCCCCTATAAATTTCTAGTGCAAGCAATTACCTTCATAAGTCACATGCTTGGTGAAAGGAAGTTCACCTTTGTGCAATCTAAATGTCTCATGGTCTGTAATTACTGTATATACACGCCTGTTCTGAAAAGCCACAGAAGCTGCAACACCATTAAGTAAGAGGCAGCACTAACCAAACCACACCATGGAGATCTCCAAACAAGTCAGGGAAAAAGTTGTTGAGAAGTCCAAGTCCGGGTTGGGTTATTAAAAACCAAAAAAATTCCATTCTCTGATAATTCCCTCCCCCCCCCCCCCCCCCGGGCACCATCAAATGGAAAGAACATGGTGCCACAGCAAAACTGTCAAGAGAGGGCCGCCCACCAAAATTCTCAGCCTGGGCAAGGAGGGCATTAATCAGAGAGGCAGCACAGAGCCCAAAGGTAACCCTGAAGGAGCTACAGAGAATGGATTTTCTGTCCATACGGCCACAATATTCTGTACACTCCATAGAGGTGGCCTTTATGTAAGAGTGGGTAGAAAAAAGCCTTTACTTGCACGCACAAAATGTAAGGCTTGTTTTGAGTTTGCCAAAAGACTTGGGAGACCCCCCAAATTTATGGAAGAAGGTGCTATGGTCAGATGAAACCAAAATTGAACTTTTTGGCCACCAAGGTAACCTAGGTCTGCTGTTAAGCCAGCATAGCTCAACAACCCAAGAACACCATCCCCACAGTGAAAACTGGTGGCAGCATCATACTGTGAGGATGTATTTTGGCAGCAGGGATAGGGAAAATGGTTTGAGTCGAGGGGAACATGTATGGTGCAAAACACAGGGATCTTTCTTGCGCAAAACTTATTTTTGTCAGTGATTTTAGACTGGGACGAACGTTCATCTACCAATAAGACAATGACCCAAAGCATACTACTAAAGCAGCAGTTCAGTGGTTAAAGGGAAAATGTGTACCTTAAATGTTTTGGAGAGGCCTAGTCAAAGCTAAGACATTAATCCAGTTGAGAATTTGGGGTCGGATTTGAAGATTGCTGTTCACCCGAGGAAACCATCTAACTTGAAGGACCTGGAGCAGTTTTGCCTTAAGGAATGGGCAAAAATCCCAGTGGCAAGATGTGGAAAGCTCATAGAGACTTGTCCAAAGCGACTTGCAGCTGTAATTGCCGCACAGGGAGGCTCTACAAAGTACTGACTTTGAGGGGTGGGGGTGTTGAATAGTTAAGTTTTCAGTTATTTTGTCCTCTTTGTTGTTTTCTTCACAATAAAAAGAAAAACAAATGTTCATTGTTGTAGGCAGGGCTGTGGAGTCGGTAAGCCAAACCTGCGACTCTGACTCATCAATTTCCCTTACACCGACTCCAACTCCGACTCCCACATATATTGCTTATTTTTAAGTGAAAAATTTATTGTAGTACAATGTGAACATCAGACATTTAATCATTTTTATGATACAATAATCAAGATATTTAGATAGAACATAATATATATTTATTGGAATACAACTGTAGAACACAAAAAATGAATACATTGTAAATATGTAATACACTATGTAATATCGATTACATATATATTGTATGTATGTGTGTATATATATATATATATATATATATATATATATATATATACATACATACACACTGTGTGCACTATTATTAGGCAAATGAGTATTTTGATCACATCATCCTTTTTATACATGTTGTCCTATTCCAAGCTGTATAGGCTTGAAAGGCAACTGCCAATTATGTAAATCAGGTGATTTGCAACTCTGTAATGAGGAGGCGTGTGGTCTAATGACATCAACACTATATAAAGTGTGCTTGATTATTAGGCAACTTCCTTTCCTTTGACAAAATGGGTCTGATTTGATGGATCTGAAAAGTCAAAAATTGTGAGATGTCTTGAAATTGCCAAACTTTTGAAGCGTGATCACTGAACAATCAAGCATTTCATGGCAAATATCCAACATGGTCTCAAGAAGCATGTTGATAAAAAAAAGGCTCAAAATAACTGCCCATTAAATGAGGAAAGTCAAGATGCCATTTGCCACCAGTTTTGCCATATTTCAGAGCTGCAACGTTACTGGAGTATCAAAAAGCACAAGGTGTGCCATACTCAGGGACATGGCCAAGGTAAGGAAGGCTGAAAAACGACCACCTTTTGAACAAGAAACATAAAATAAAACGCCAAGACTGGGCCAAGAAATATCTTAAGACTGATTTTTCTAAGGTTTCATGGACTGATGAAATGAGAGGGCCTCTTGATGGGCCCGAGGCTGGATCAGTAAAGGGCAGAGAGCTCCACTCCGACTCAGACACCAGCAAGGTGGAGGTGGGGTGCTGGTATCATCAAAGATGAACTTGTGGGACCTTTTTGGGTTCAGGATGGAGGGAAGCTCAACTCCCAGACCTACTGCCAGTTTCTGGAAGACACCTTCTTCAAGCAATGGTAAAGGAAGAAGTCGGTATCGCTCAAGAACAACATAATTTTCATGCAGGACAATGCTCCATCACATGCATCCAAATACTCCACAGTGTGGCTGGCCAGTAAAGGTCTAAAAGAAAAAAAAATGACATGGCCCCCTTGTTCACCTCATCTGAACCCTATAGAGAACATGTGGTCCCTCTTAAAATGTAAGATCTACAGGGAGGGAAAACGGTACACCTCTCGGAACAGTGTCTGGGAGGCTGTGGTGGCTGCAGCACGCAATGTTGACCATAAACAGATCAAGCAACTGACAGAATCTATGGCTGGAAGGCTTTTGAGTGTCATCGTAAAGAAAGGTGGTTATATTGGTCACTGATTATTTTTGTTTTTGAATGTCAGAAATGTTTATTTCTAAATTTTGTGTTATTGGTTTACCTGGTGAAAATAAACAAGTGAGATGGGTATATATTTGGTTTTTATTAAGTTGCCTAATAAATCTGCACAGTAATAGTTACCTGTACAGATATCCTCCTAAGGCTAGTTTCACATTAGCGTTTACGGCCGCAGCGTCGGGCTGCGCACGGCCGCCGCTAAGCCCTGCCCCCTGCCGCGCCTCCGCCGGTAGCTATGCCTACAGACGCAAGACGCTGCATGCGTCCTGCGTCCCCTATCTTTAGCACTGGGGACGCAGGCCGTGCGCAGGTATGCGTTTGGCGGCGTATGTGTCCTTTTGACGCTGAGCCGAGCGCACCAAATGCAACAGGTTGCAATTTGGTGCGCTCGGCGCAGCTTCAAAAGGACGCATGCGCCGCCAAATGCATACCTGCGCACGGCCTGCATCCCCAGTGCTAAAGATAGGGGACGCAGGACGCATGCAGCGTCATGCGTCTGTAGGCGGAGCTACCGGCGGAGGCAGGGCTTAGCGGCGGCTGTGCGCAGCCCGACGCTGCGGCCGTAAACGCTAATGTGAAACTAGCCTAAGATAGCCAAATCTAAAAAAAAAAAAAAAACACTCTAACTTCCAAAAATGTTAAGCTTTGATATTTGAGTCTTTTGGGTTGATTGAGAACATAGTTGTTGTTCAATAATAAAAAGAATCCTCTCAAATACAACCTAATAATTTTAAGGCTAGAGAACAACCTCTCAACACTAACTTGGGTTGGAGGCAAAGCCGTAACCACATGGGCAACATCTCTAACAATTTCCGGGTATAAAGGAATCGCCTCATGCACAGTCAGTTTTGATGAACGGTTGAATTTTTCTATTTCTTTGAGAGCAATTGAAACATTTTGCTGAAATATGGTCCATCTGCTTACTATAGGAGATGGAGTGAATTCTTTTTCCTTGCGGCAACACTTTGCCTGCTCCATGTCATCCAAATACTTGTCAAAGTCAAACTCCTCATCTGATGAGGATGAAGATATGGCAGCAGTAGCACTGTCAGGACCGAAGTCCTCTTGCGCCTGGCAGTCCTCCTGTAGGCCACTCATCCTAACTGCTACCTCAATCAGAGCTTCTTTTCCTTTAGTAAGCTGTTGATCATCAAGCAATATACGATGACTCGGGTCCACATAAACAGCTGCCAGAAAAAATTTATTTTCCTATAGCTGTGTCTCTCTCCGTTTCATTGAAGCAGAAATGCCATCTGCGATTAAACCTCCTCTTTGGGACAGGCAAAATAGCAAGTTCTTCCACTCCCTTATGAAAATGCCAGGAGTTAAATCCTCAACTTGTAATTTTTTAGTCACGGTAAATGGGTGATTAAGCAATTCCTTCAATTCAGCCACCTGTGTCCATTAACCTTCATTTAGGGTTACATGAGGGTTCGCCATATCTAAAGAAACGTTTTTTTGTTCAAGCAATCGCTCAATCATTAAATAAGTGCTGCCCCACCGAGTGGCTTGATCAACAATTGCCCCTTTCCCAGCACGTCTCCAAGATGGAATCAATTTTGGGGGTTCTGGCGGCAATAACCAATTTCCTCACTTTTCCAATCAGATTTCCAGCATGTCCCTCTTGCAGACTATCTCTTATTGCCAGCTGCAGCGTGTGCACAACTTTCTCCAGCTCGAGGCCCAAGAATCGGATTTTGTGCAGGGCAGGCACCCCTCCCCTCCTCTCTCTGATGAAAACTGCAGAAGACAGGACAGAGGAGGGGAGATTGCCCCCTGCAGTCTGGAGCCGGTGCAGGATGGGAGCACATACAAGTGAGTTTTGATAGGTGCGTGCCCCTGCTTCTAGAGGGTGAAGCCTCCCCTCGCTGGCTACGGCCATGATTCACGCACAGCATTTTTGCGGATCCGTTTTTTGCAGTAAAATGCAGTGACTCTGGGCATCCCAACAAAGTCAATGGGTTTCAAGTTATGACATTCAGACACATTGTTTTGTGAGGATCCGTTTTTGGGCTGAATGAGCATGTCAGTTTGTGTGGTGTTTTTTTAATCTGCTTTTGCTATTGAAAACATCTATGAGCTCAAAAACCTTTCAGGTGATGCGGTTGTTTAAAAAGCTGATTTTACAGCTGAAAAACATATCCTCAAAAAACGCAGCAAAAACGCTGTGTGTGAATGTAGCCTTAGATCAGGAATAGAACAGCCATTTATAGGACATTTCATAACTTTCCCAAATTCCTATAAAAAAAATATTCAGCACATTCTGCATTGAACTATTTAGTACCCAATTTATTATATATTTTCGAAGTCGGTCCATTTTATACCAACTCCGACTCCACCAAAATGAGCACCGACTCCACAGCCCTGGTTGTAGGCATGTTCTTTACATGAAATAATGCAAACCATCAAAATCTATGAAATTCCAGATTGTGGAGTAGCAAAACACAAAAAATGCCAAGGGGGATGAATACTTTCACAAGCCACTGTATATGTAATGAAAAGCCAACACTGTGCATCACCAAAAGAACACCATACCCACAGTGAAGCAGCATTATACTTTGGGGCTGTTTTTCAGTAGCTGGAACTGGGGCTTTAGTTAAGTAAGAAAGAGTTATGATTTATTCCAAGTATCAGAATTTTGCATGAAAACCTTCAGACCTCTGCTAAAAACCTGAAAATGAAACAGCATGACAACGAGCTTAAGGCTTGCCTCCAAAACATCAAAATCATGGCTTTGTTAAAAGAAGATCTAAGTTTTTTAATGACCCAACCAGAGCCCAGATCTGAATCCAATTGAAAATCCTGGGATGACTTGAACTGGTTTAGAGCGTGACTACAAGAAAGAGTAGTCAAAGATTCCCAATTCTAGATGTGCTCCTAACCATAAATATTATTTGAGTTCATTTTTCCACCCCTTTATGGGAACATTAAAGGGGTTCTAGAAGCATTATTATGAAATAAATAATACACATTTAGCCCCTTCACCCCAATGCCTGTTTTCACCTTCCTGAGCAGGCCAATTTTTACAGTTCTGACCAACGTCACTTTGAGGTCATACCTCTGAAATGCTTGAAGGGATCCCACTGATTCTGAGATTTTCTCATGACATATTGTTTATAATAGTGGTAAAATTTCTTTGAAATGACTTGCATTTATTTGTGAAATAAATGGAAATTTGGCGAAAATTTCTCAATTTTCAAACTTTTCATTTTTATGCCCTTAAATCAGGGAATCATATCACACAAAATGGTTAGTAAATAACATCTCCCACTTGTTTTCTTTACATCAGCACAATTTTTGAAACATAATTATTTTCGTTAGTAAGTTATAAGGGTTAAAAGTTGACCAGCGATTTCTCATTTTTACAACAACTTTGCAAAACCATTTTTTTAGGGAACAACTCACATTTGAAGTGACTTTGAGGGACCTACATGACAGAAAATACCCAAAAGTGACACCATTTTAAAAATTGCACCCCTTAAAGTACTCAAAACCACATTCAGGAAGTTTATCAACCCTTAAGATGCGTTACAGGAATTAATGGAATGGAAAAAAATAAACATTTACTTTTCTTAAACAAAATTTTCTTTTGGTCCTTTTTTTTTTATTTTTTACTTTTGCTAGGGTAACAGGAGAAAATGGACCATACACTTTGTTGTGCAATTTCTCCTGAGCATGCCGATACCCCATATGTGGAAGGAAACCACTGTACACAGCAGGGCTCAGAAGGGAAGAAGCACAATTTCACTTTTTGAATGTAAAATTTGCTGGCATAATTAGCAGATGCCATATCATGTTTGGAGAGCCCCTGATGTGACTAAACAGTGGAAACTCCCACAAGTGACCCCATTTGGAATGTAGACCACTTAGACTAGATGTGTATTGAGCACCTTGAACCTCCAGGTGCTTCACCGAAGTTTATAACGTAGAGCCGTGAAAATAAAAAATAAAATACATTTTTCCCCAGATAAATCTTTTTTTGCTCCAAATTTTGCATTTTCATAACGGTAACAGGAGAAAATGCTCCTTACAATTTGTTGTGAAATTTCTCCCAAGTGCACAGATACCCAATATGTGGAGGAAAACAACTGTTTGGGTGCATGGCAGGGCTTGGAAAGGAGGACCGCCATTTGACTTTTTGACTGCAAAATTTGCTGGAATAATTAGCGGACACCATGTCGGGTTTGGAAAGCCCCTGATGTGCCTAAACAGTGGAAACTGCCCCCCATTAGAGACTCCATTTTGGAAACTAGACCCCTTTGGGAATTTATCTAGATGTGTGATGAGCACCTTGAACCCCCAGGTGCTTCACATAAGTTTATAATGTAGAGCCGTGAAATTTAAAAAAAATCAAATATTTCCAGCAAAATTTACAAAACCATTTTATTTTTTATGGAATACTTTACATTTGAAGTGACTTTGAGGGGTCTACATGACAAAGTACCGAAAAGTGACGCCATTCTAAAAACTGCACCCCATAGTTTTGTGTACTTGCTGTCATATAGACCCCACAGTCACTACAAATGTAATGTGTTCCATAAAAAAATGGTTTCGTAAATTTTGTTGGAAAAATGAGAAATCACTGGTCAACTCCCTTATAACTTCCTTCAAAAAATTTTCAAAAATTGTGCTGATAGAAAATAGACTTGTGGGAAATGTTAGTTATTAACTAATTTGTTTGAAAATTGCTGAATTTTCAAAAATTTTGCCAAATTTCTGATTTTTTTTTCACAAACAAATGCAAGTAATATCGAAGAAATGTTACCACTGTCATGAAGTAGAATATGTCACAAAAAAGTCTCAGAATCAGTGGGATCTATTGAAGCTTTTCAGCGTTATTACGTCATAACGTGACAGTGGTCAGAATTGTAAAAAAAATTGGCCTGTTCAGGAAGGTGAAAACCGGCTCGGAGGTGAAGGGGTTAAACACGCTCTTTAAATATACTTCATAATCATTTCTGTGATAATGTGCATTTGGAGTATGTGAACACGGTGTCATTTTTTTCAGGCTGGTGAAGTCTGAACCTGCCTGAAAAATGTGCAAAATAATGTACATATTCATTCTACTTTCTCTTCATATGTTCAGTCTTTTAACCCCTTCAGTTTTCCAAAGAATCCAAATTGTTAAAAGTGAGCTGACCATTCTTCAGAAGTTTACAAGATGCTCCATACTTTAGCACACAGGTCAATCGGAAGGCTGAAAAGATGTCTAAACATTGTGTCTGAACATCGTGTTTAGCGTTTTGTCTGAAGAACAACTATTGAATGGAGTTTAACCTCTTCACGACATGTGCTGTACATGTACAGTGTATGTGGTGCCCCTCCCTTTTGATGTGAACTCCAGCACTGAGCCCACATCATTCCCGACACATGTCAGCTGTTTTGAACTGGCATGTGCCCCGAACAAGCACGGATGGAATCGTGATCCACCCGCGGCTGTTAACCCATTAAATTCCACTGTCAATATCTGACAGTGGCATTTAATGTGATCGCGGGGCCTATGTCACATGACCACAGGTCACCAATGGTTTGGCTTGACAACCCGGGGTCTGCAGGAGACCCCTATGGTCAGTGCCGGATTACTATGAGCACCACCCGGCGCTCATGGCAAGTGAGCATTTCTGGTACACACAAGGCTATCTGATCATCGTCTTTGTTTAGCAAAGGCGATGGGGACAACTGCAGCTTCTAGTCTCCCATGGAGACTATTAAAGCATGCAAAAAGTGTTAAAAAATAAATAAATTATTTAGAAAATTAATATATAGAAGTTCAAATCACCCCCCCATTCAAAATAAAACAATAAAAAAAAAAAAATTACTATCGGCGCGTTCAGAATCGCCCAATCTATCAAGCTTTAAAAGGAATTACCGTAATCTGATTGGTAAACGGCGTAAAAAAAAAATAAAAACGCCTGAATTACATTTTTTTTTCTTTTTGGTCGCCGCAACATTGCATTAAATTGCAATAACGGTTGATCAAAAGATCATTTCCACACCAAAATAAATAGTATCATTAAAAATATCAGCTCGGCACGCAATAAATAAGCCCTCACCCAGTCCCAGATCATGAAAAATGGAGACTCTACGGGTCTCAGAAAATGATGTAATTTTTATTCTATTTTTAACAAACTTGAATTTTTTTTTCAGCAACTTATAAAAAACAACCTATACATGTTTGGTATATACAAACTTGTAATAACCTGGAGAATCCCGGTGGCTGGTCAGTTTTAGCTAGCATTTGGTGGACATAGTTAAAAAAAATCTTTAAAAAAAAAAAAAATTGTGGAATTGGACACTTTTTTTTTTTTCCGTTTCACCGCACTTGGAATTTTTTTTCAAGTTTTCTAGTACACGATATGGTAAAACCAATGGTGTAGTTCAAAAGTACAACTCATCCCCCCTGCAAAAAAAAACAAGCCCTCACATGGCTATATTGAAGGAAAAATAGAAAAGTTATGGCTCTGGGAAGAAGGGGAGCGTAAGAAAAAATGGAAAAGGGCTGCGGCGTAAAAAAGCAGCCAGAAAACGCTTGGGGCTGTGTACCCACGTAATAGTTTTTAAGCGTTTTTAAGCGTTTTCCTGGCAAAAACGCTTCAAAAACGCATACAAGAAGCATCCCATTCTTTTTAATGAATTCCACAATTTTTGTGCACATGATGCGTTTTTTTCCGCAAAAAAAACGCATTGCGGAAAGTAACGCAGCATGTTCATTAATTTTGCTGAAAAATCCGCATTTCTAACTATATTCTATGAGCAGGAGGATGCTCCTGTAAAAAAAGTGCGTTTTTCCTGGGAAGGAGTCCGTTTTTTTTCTGCATACGTGGGTACATAGCCTAAAAATAAAAGTTGAAATGGCACCCAACCGAAACAACTACCATTTCCACATGTTGCCAGAACCCTTGCTATCAGCAGGGCACCTTTCACACTTCTGTGGTCTTGGACACTTGGATACTACAAGAGCCCTGAATAGAATTAGTCTGTCATCTTGGGTAATGTGTCCTGATCTGAGAGGTTGGCAGTAGCCAAGTCTATTGTTCCTGCGGCAGGGGCATCAGGCACATGTCTGTGCAGAAGTGACATTACGGGTGACACACTCTGCAGCTATAGAAATATTTGCTGTATGCGCTGACCGCTTGTGTCAATGCTTCTTTCCCATCCCCTGTTGCAAACGGCATAAAGGCAAACAAGCTTCTCCCCGGTCTCTTGTGAGTGTGCCCGACACAAAGCCTTCTTGAGCACCGCCTGTTCATTGTGCAGTCTTCCCTCTCTGCGGCAGGCATCGCTTGTTGCCTGGAAACAGTAGTAGCAGTAGTGTATGCGCTGTGAGCACAGCAAGGCTTATATTTATTGCTGAGCGAATGGACATCATCATGTGCTGCCATTTACACTATGCTAGCCATATAGCCTACTGCACAAATGAACATTCTTTTCTCTAGCAGGCAATGACTGGTTATAGACACACATAACACTGGATATGTCAGGATGCATGTTTGTATGGTGATTGACAATCTTGGGCAACAAATTAAATGTCCATTAGAATGTTTTTCAGAGTCTTCATGTTCTATATCAGACAATAGAAGATAAATGTATTGGGTGTATGGTTTTCTCCACTAGGTGGCATCACCAGCAAAACAACCTCTTTGGTCACAATAGTTGGTGCTATGATTTTACTAAGAATTAATAACGGTAATCGATGTATTCGGCACATTGTAGTGTATGATTTTCTGCCTTTTTTATATTGTGCCAGGTGTCATCTGATGATTAGTTTAAAATGGCTTTAGCTTTACAGCTGCTAGCACATTTGCCATGTATAATCTATAAAGGTGCATGGTTCGTTTTTAATTTGTTAAACAGATTTTTTTCTTAATTGCTTTAAAAAATTTTTTTCTTTTTATACAGCTCTGGACGGCAGCTAAGTGAAGTTTTTATACAGCTTCCTTCTAGAAAAGAGTTACCAGAATACTATGAATTAATCCGCAAACCAGTTGACTTCAAAAAAATAAAGGTAAAACATCTACGCTGTTCTCTAAAGCAGTTACAAGATGGGTATTTTTGTGACGTATCAACCTAATTTACACAACTCTGCGCACAGCGTGCTTTACTTCAGCATGGGTATGTATATCCCTTGGTTATTGGGGAGACTTGGCAAGTTTTGAAAATAGATCAGTCTGCTACATGGAAGTAAATGCTGGGACTGCCTTACATTGGCAACCTATTTAGGCAAAATCATTAAAAGGGTTGTCCGCTACTTGAGGAGAACATGGTGATTGAGAAAGGGTTGTCAGAGTATAATAACCTCTATACTCTCTTCCAGTGGCGGCATTGTTCCAGCGGTCTGGGGCTTACGTGGCACTGGCTGCAGGGCTCACGTGACATAAGTGTCACGCAAGCCTCAGGAGAGACAGTGACAACACCCCTGGAACTGTGCCAACATTGGAGGTGACTATAGCTATTATTTTATAAGGGGGATTGTCATGAACTGGGGGTGGGAGGTTGCCCCCAGTTGTCAGGGATTTATTATATCCCACTTTCCAGTTCCGGTTTAGGAACTTGCAGCTCTCTGGCACCCCCTTACCCTTAGGTCAGTCAAGGAACTACACCTAGGATAAATAGTCACCAGAAAGGCTACCTTGCTGTGTACTGGCTATTTGGCACTCTGCAGTGAGGGCGGTATGTATGTCCCCATTCTCAGGTGGGTAATACATACACAAAACCTCCGTTCCATCACTAGCAGAGTCTCCCAAATACCCCAGAACACTTTGCTGCCACCAGCCCCTCGTTCTATATTAATACCAATGTCGGGTCAGGAGCCATCCGACACGGTAGCGTAAATCTAGCATGGAGTATGTGGCAGTACATTATAGAGCAAGGAAAACGAAAACCAGTAAATTTTTATAGATTCACTCCAGAAAATATAGGCAGTGTTTACAAAAATATAAAAGCTGTTACAAATGAGACAAGATATAGTATATACAGACAATTACAAAATAAAATGGATTAAAATATGAAATTTACATATCTCAGTAAATGGCACGCCATGTGGAGGAGGGGGACCATCCCAGAGTAACAGGTTAAAATGGACAGCTTCTCTAGCTGATCCCAAAAAAGACATCTTCCTAATTGGGCATCCTAGCCTTATACTTTCTTCTGGCTGACCTCACTGGGAGAGCGGAGCAAGGGAATGTACTCCCCTTTTGAAAGCTAATAGAAAACTTTTGAGTGCCATAACTCTGGCTGCGAGGCTCACAGCGTATTGACAGAAGTATCATGTTCTCTTGCGAATTTGTCTTTCTATCGATACCAAACACTGCATATCTATGTATTACTGGAAGGCAGGTACCCATTTCTCGTATTCTGGTGAGTGTTGCGGTCTCAATAATGTTTACTGCTTCTATGATTATTCTGTGTTATTATATTTGCGTTTGAATAGACAAAGGAACATGTGCTTCTAACCTTTTACCTCCGGCTTGAGCCGGCCATACCAGTGTCTCACGTTACGCTAAAATGGAGTAGCTAGAGGGAGGGGGGAAGAGAATGCAGCTGCAAGGTTGATGCAGCATGAGGAGTTTCAGTGTTAACTGCACAACCTAATGGGGGGGGCAGTGTGTCATTCAAAACCCAAGGAGCTGCAGCTTATAGCCCTGTATGTGTAATCAAAACCATGGAAAATGTTAATATTTTCCTGACACCTCCCCCCTTTTGGACTGCGCTACGGAGGCAGGACCTCTCGGTACTCCTCCATGCGCACCTCTGTGGTTTCGCTCTGCCAGGACAACCCATTTGCGTTGCCATACTCGCTGCCTTTTTGTGCTTAACTGTAAATTAGTACTGCTGGAGGGCGAGGCTCCTGCGTAGCAACCTTCCGTTGGTGCCGGACACTGTGTGCAGCCAGCTCAGGGGATTGTGGTCGGTCACCACGGTGAAGGTGCATCCGTACATGTAGGGCTGCAAACGTTGCAGGGCCCAAACCATGTCCATGCACTCCTTCTCTATAGTGGAATAGGCCACTTCCCTCGGCAGAAGCTTCTGGCTCATGTACACCACGGGGTGCATTTGGTTCCCCAAGTCGACATGGCTAATCACAGCACCAAGGCCAAATTTGCTGCCGTCTGTCTGTACTAAGAACAGCCGACTTCTGTCGACTGCCCTTAGCACAGGAGAGCTGCTCAGGGCTGTTTACAAAGCCCTAAAAGCCATCTCACAGTTGTCTGTCCAGCCAACTGTATGGGGTAGCTTATTAGTGAGATCCATCAAGGGCTTCGCAAGCCTGCTATAGTTTTGTACAAAGCGCCTATAGTATTCTGCTGTGCCCACGAAGGACAACACCTGCTTCTTGTTCCTCGGGGTGGGCCAGGACGCGATAGCGTCCACTTTCCCAGGCTCTGGCCTCACAGAGCCCCAGGTGTCCCAGGTAGTGGACCACCCTCATGCCCATCTGGCACTTTCCCGGCGTGATGATCAGGCCTGCTTGGTGGATGCGCCCAAGCAACACCTGGAGATGCTGAAGGTGTTCCTCCCAGATGCAACTGAAGACTGCAGTGTGATCCAGGTACGGCACCATGCTCCTCTCCAGTCCCTGAAGCAGGTGGTTATCTATCCGCTGGAATGTGACAGGGGCTTTCTTCATGCTAAAAGGCATGACCGTGGACTTGTATAGTCCGAAGGGGGTGATGAAGCCGTACTTCTCCTGTGCCTCGGAGCTCAGGGGAGTCTGCCAGTATCCTCGACTCAGATCCATAATGGATAGATAATGTGCGCCAGCTAACCGTTGAAGCAGCTCCTCCATGCGTGGCATCAGGTGCGCATTGGAGGCTGTGATGGCGTTGAGCCCCCTGTAGTCCACACAGAACTGGGTGGTCCGATCCTTCTTTGGCACCAGGACAACAGGTGAGGCCCACGCGCTCTTGGACCATTGAATCACCCCCAGCTGCAACATCTCATCGATCTCCTGGCGCATGACTTGCTGCACCTCGTCAGAGACCCGATACCTTAGTCCTTCGTGGTCACTTGGTAAACACAGCCCGGAAGGGTTCCAGCGTGGCTCGCAGCTGCGACCGCTGGGGTGCGAATAGCAAGGCGCTTACCTCCACGTCCTCTATGGAATCACTGGCCTTAGCTTAGGGCAGCAATGTCCAGGAGGGGGTGTTCCTCCCCGTCCTCGGGCAGGTTGCAGACCGGTAGGATGCAGGCTCCACCTTCTTGATGAGTCTTCATCATATTGACATACCCTGAGCGTGGTCAAGAGTGACCATGTAGGTGACTGGGTTAAGCTGTTGGAGTCCAATGTATGGGCCTTCCCAGGTCGCCTGAAGCTTATCCTTTTGTACGGGGACCAGCACCCACACCTTCTGACCCACCTGGTAGGTCCGCTCTCGGGAATTCTGGTCATACCAGTGCTTCTGGTCAGCCTGATCCTGCACCTTGTTGTCATGCACCAACTGCGTCAAGGTCTGCATCTTGTCGCGGAAGCGCAGGACATACTCCACGATGGACACTTCCGAAGGGCTTGGCTCATCTTCCCAGGTTTTCCTTACCAACCCAAGGGGTCGCCGGACTCGCCTGCCATACAGGAGCTCGAAGGGGGAAAACCCCAATGAGGCCTGCCGAACCTCTCAGTAAGCGAATAGCAGGTGTGGGAGGTTCCACTCCCAGTCGCGTCCTTGGATCTCAACCAGCATTTTTAGCATCTGTTTGAGGGTATCGGTGTAGTGCTCTCACAAACCATTAGTTTGGGGTGATACACGCGCGACACCAGATGCTTCACCTGCATCTTCTTACAGAGAGCCTCCATTAGGCAAGACATAAATTGAGTCACCTGGTCGGTAAGCATTTCCCTGGGAAATGCTACTTGTGAGAAGATGACCAACAGGGCATCCGCCACCTTATCCGCCTTAGTTGAGGAGAGAGCCACTGTCTCTGGGTACCGGGTAGCATAGTCTACCACAGTAAGGATGTACTGCTTTCCAGAGCTGCTGGGTGTGGCCAGTGGTCCCACAATGTCCACAGCAATCCTCTGGAAAGGCTCCTCTATCACTGGCAAAGAAATCAGGGGGGCCTTCGGGGCAGGCCCTGACTTTCCCACTCTTTGATAGGTGATACAGGAGCGGCAGTAGTTTTACATCTGTCCCCAATTTGGACCAATAGAAGTGTTGAGACAGCCGGGGCTTAGTTTTGCTGATCCCTAAGTGTCCAGCGAGTGGAATCTCATGGGCAGTCTGTAAAAACTCACCCCTAAATTGGAAGTGGATGACCAGCTGTCTTTTCCTCAACCACTCCTTTTAGGATTTGCCGGGAACGGTCTCCCGGTACAACTTCCCTTGCTCCCAGAACACATTCTCCTTATCAGTCTCGGAAGTGGGCTGCTCGGCGAGGTGTGTCAAGGTTTCCAGGCTCGCATCTGAGTGCAGGGCAGCCTGGAACCTCCTGGCTGGAGGCAGCCAGAAGCGACGTCAAGGTCCGTTCCTCACAGGAACCCTCTGGCACCTGCTCTGGGTCCGTTTCTGGTTCAGTCATCCCTTTGACGGAGGAGGGTCCAGAAGGCAGGGTGTTATCTGTATTCTGGGCACTCTGACTGCGGGTGACAGCGGCTATGTAGGCTGTCTCCCCGGGGATTACCACAGTCCCATCAACTGGCGTGGTTGTGGGTACTACCTCCCCATCCACCCCCAATACCTTAGGAACAGTGCTATGTATGGGGCAGTTACCTTCCTCTGTGGCACTGGTCAGTTGCACGGCATTACCTTCCTCGTGGTTTCTGTGCCTTTCCCCATTTCCCTTAGCACTGTCGCTTGCTCCTGTTAGGGGTTCATCAGCCATCTCACCCCACAGCGTGACTGAGTATTCCTGTACCTTCAAATACATAATCATTATCAGATAAAGCATTATTGGGTAAAGCACTGTCAGGTAAAGCATGCATATTCATATCATTATCATTACCCCCAGTATCAGATTGGGGAGGGGTGTCAGGGACATAATACGCAAACATCCTCCCCTAATCAGTCCCCAACAAAATGTCCGTGAGCAAGTTTTCGGAGAACCCCACTTCCTTCATCCTGCTCCCGGCACCCCAATCTATAAAACCTGGGCCATCAGCAAGGGACAGCGGACGCCCCCAATCCCGGTGACAGTCAGGGTTTTCCCCGGAATAATCTCTTCAGGGGCTGCCAGTGTGGGTTGGATGAGGGTTCGATCAACCCCGGTGTCTTTGATGCCTATAACGCCCTTGCTCCCCACGGTGACATGCTGCAAATTTTCACAGGCCCTCCCAACCGCCCCATCCACCAAAAGAACTGCTGCATTAGGCCCTGAGGCCTTGGCTGGGGGGTTCTTCTGCTTCTCCGGACAGGTGGCGCTGAGATATCCAGTCCGATTGCAGAAATAACACTTGCGAGGGTCGGATGTAGGCCTGGTGTTGACAAAGGGGACAGGGCCTCTGGTGAGTCGCCTGACAGGGGTACTGGGGTTGGTTGTTGGCTTACCACCTTTGCAGCCGGCGGTGACTTCCGGTTGGCCTCGTAGGCATCGGCGATCTGCACTGCTTTGTCTGCATCTTTTGGCTCCCGGTCCATCACGAACTGTCGCACCTCAGCTGGGCAAAGATGTAGGAACTGGTATTTTATCATCAGGTCCCACAGCATCTCAAAGGCAACCACTAACAGTCCTTGGATCCACTGGTCAATGTGGGTTCTGAGTCCATGCACCACATCACTGTAACTGTCGTGTGCGCCACGTTGGGGGTTCCTGAAATTTTTATGGTAAACCTCAGGAGTTAGTTGGTACTTCTTTATCAGGGCCTGCTTGATGGCCTCATAGTCTCCATTTTGGTCTGGAGGAAGAGACGCAAACGCTTCCAGAGCTTTTTCTTTGAGCCCTGGGGTTATATATCGGGCCCATTGGTCCCCAGGCAGCTGGTACTGTCTGCAGGCTTTCTCAAATCCCCAAAGAAAAATGTCCAAGTCCCCCGTCCTTTTCCATCACATGAAAGTGCTGTGGCCGGGGTTTTGCATTATTGGACTCAGCGCTCCGTGGGGTAGATGGTGTTACCCCCAAGTCGGGCCAACTGCAGTTCATGGTCTCTGAGCTTGGGCCCTCCTGTTCAGCTGACTCAGCCTCTCGCTGCGATTGGCATGCCGTTCGGCTCTCGGTCTCTCGCTGGACTTGGGCCTGCCACTCAGCCCTCTCCTGGTATTGCTGGATCAGCTGCAGATGTCCATCACGAGCGTCTGCGTGGATTTGTTACAAAGCCATCCGCAATTTGGGGTCCACACTTCCCGTGGTTGTGAGTAGGGCTGGCAGGCGCCGGTTGGACTTCCGCAGCAGCACCACCTGTGCTCGGGTTGGCTTCCGAACCACATTGCAGCAGGGCAGCCACCAGTTGGGCCTTGGTTTTGCCCATGGAGTCAATCCGTTTGTGCATGCAAAGGGCAGTAATAGTGTCCTTGGTCTGCTGCTTATACCAGGCCTCTCCAAATGTAGCCATAGTTGCCAAATAAAAGATAGGATAGAAAAATGAAGAGAAGGGGAGGGGGTAACCGCTATATACACAGTATTGTCTCAGTACTGAAAAACACTGAGTTCGTTCTCCAAAACTTTTTGCGCAGCGTCCTCACATGAACCGTGCAAGTTTTTGGTGAGAGGAATGCTTGTTCAAACCAGATCGCTAATGCTCTATTATCCCACCGCTCTGCCAACAATATGTCATGAATTGGGGGTGTGAGGTTGCCCTCAGTTGTCATGGATTTATTATATCCCACTTTCCAGTTGCGGTTTAGGAACTTGGAGCTCTCTTGCACTCCCCTTACCCTCAGTCAGGGAACTACACCTCAAAATAAAAAATGCTAGAAGGAAAGAAAGCGCAATAGGGTATTATCCGGATACTAAGAGACTAAAGGGAATCTGTCGCCCTTTTTTTCGACTATTTGCTGCCGGCACCGACATCAGGGGCTTATCTACAGCATTCTGTAATGCTGTAGATAAGCCTCCGATGTAACCTGAAAGATAAGAAAAACGAGTTATATTATACTCATCCGGGGGGGGGGGGGCGGTCCGGTCCGCTGAGTGTCGCGGTCCGGTGCCTCCCATCTTCATACGATGCCATCCTCTTCTTTCCTTCCTGTCGTGGCTCCGGCACAGGCGCGCTGCTCTGCCCTGCCCTGTTGAGGGCAGAGCAGAATACTGCAGTGCGCAGGCGCCGGACCTCTCTGACCTCTCCCGGCGCCTGCACAGTGTCTGTTATTGTCTGCTTGGCTGAAGTCACATCAAGAGTGCTACAGCCAATCATTAAGGCACTACTCTGGTTGGGGGGATTCTTTTTTTTTTTCCTCTCATTGCTGGAGTGGTACCAGTAATGCATGCTGCCTGTCCCTATGAAAATACTTACCAGCTGCCATCTTCTGCTTTAACCAGCGCCACTCCAGTCCCCATCCGACCATCTTTTGAAGCTAAAATACTTTTTTCCAGTTGGGATACATTTGACTTCTATAACCTCCGTATTAAACTGTCTATTGCTGACTGCAGAATGAGGTAACTGGGTCGGCCACATTCTTTATTTTATCAGATGTCAAGAAGACATGCTTTTGCAGCACTTTATATTATGCAGGTATGACCAGTTCTGCACCTGTTACTGCAGCTTTCCTCAGACTGCATAGAATCATAGAATAGTAGAGTTGGAAGGGCCTTCTGGGTCATCTGGTCCAACCTCTTGCTCAAAGCAAAGCAGGATTCACTAAATCATCCCAGACAGATCTCTGTCCAGCCTGTGTTTGAAGACTTCCATGGAAGGAGAACTCACCACTAGTGATGTGCGAGAAGCATCATTGCTCGGGTCTCCCCGAGCATGCTCAGGTAATCTACGAGTATTTTGGCATGCTCAGAGATTTAGTTTTTGTCTCAGCTGCATTTTTTGCGACTTGAAGACAGGGTGAATACATGTGGGAATTCCCTAACAAACAGGCATTCCACACACATATTCAAGCTGTCTAGCAGTCGCAAATCTTGTAGCTGAGGAGATGAAAACTAAATCTCCGAGCACGCCAAAATACTCCGAGACCACCCAAGCATTCTCGGGGAGACCCGAGCAACGAGTATACTCATTCATAACTATTCACCACCTCTCGTGGCAGCCTATATTGATCACCCTCACTGTCAGAAAGTTTTTTTTAATATATAATCTGTCTCCTCCCATTCAGTTTCATCCCATTGCTTCTAGTCTTTCCTTGTGCAAATGAGAATAAAGATGATCCTTCTACAAGGTGACAGCCCTTGAGATTTTTGTAGACAGCTATGCACAGATCATGTGACTAGACCTGTCCATCAGTCTCCTCCAATTGAAAAGCAATTTTCTCATGTGAGCATTTCCATTGGACAAGGCTGGACAGATCTGGTCACGTGCTCCTCAATCAGCAGCTATTGTATGGACTCTTTAATCTGTGCGATCTGTGAGGAAAGCTGCAGTAACAAAAGGAGGAGAACCTGTCATACCTCTATAATAGTATCTTAAGTGCTGCAAAATTATGTCCTCAAGACATTTAATAAAATAAGGAAAATGTGGCCGACTCTGCTACCTCCTCATTCTTCAGCTAAAAATAGTCATGCAGAGGCTATAAAGGCAAATGGTGCAAAATGAAACCTACCATAATTGCAAAAATGATTTTTAGCCCTGGTTGCATGCATTTAATTATGAAAAAAAAATTGTCTTCAAAGCTTTGACAGCTCCTTTAACCCCTTCACTACCAAGGGTGGTTTGCACGTTAACTCCCGGGCCAATTTTTACAATTCTGACCACTGTCCCTTTATGAGGTCATAACTCTGAAACGCTTCCATGGATCCCGGTGATTCTGACAATGTTTTCTCGTGACATATTGTACTTCATGTTAGTGGTAAAATTTCATTCAAATAACTTGCGTTTATTTGTGAAAAAAACGGAAATTTGGCGAAAATTTCGCAATTTTCCAACTTTGAATTTTTATGCCCTTAAATCACAGCGATACGGCACACAAAAAAACTTAATAAATAACATTTCCCACATGTTTACTTTACATCAGCACAATTTTGGAACCAAAATTTTTTTTTGTTAGGAAGTTATAAGGGTTGAAAATTGACCAGCGATTTCTCATTTTTGCAACACCATTTTATTTTTAGGGACCACATCACATTTGAAGCCACTTTGAGGGGTCTATATGATAGAAAATACCCAAAAGAGACACCATTCTAAAAACTGCACCCCTTAAGGTGCTTAAAACCACATTGAAGAAGTTTATTAACCCTTTAGGTGTGTCACAGGAATGTTTTGATTATTTAAAAAAAAAATGAACATTTAACTTTTTTTCACAAAAAAATACTTCAGGTTCAATTTTCTTTATTTTACCAAGGGTAACTGGAGAAATTGGACTGCAAAAGTTATTGTGCAATTTGTCCTGAGTACGCTGATACCTGATATGTGGGGGGGAACCACTGTTTCGGCGCTTGGCAGACCTCAGTAGGGAAGAAGGAGCACCGTTTGACTTTTTCAATTCAAAATTGGCTGGAATTCAGATCGGACGCCATGTCGCGTTTGGAGAGCCCCTGATGTACCTAAACAGTGGAAACCCCCCCAAGTGACCCCATTTTGGAAACTAGACCCCCCAAGGAACTTATCTAGATATGTGGTGAGAACTTTGAACCCACAAGGGCTTCACAGAAGTTTATAACGTACAGCGGTACAATTAAAAAATTATATTTTTTCCACAAAAATGATCTTTTCACCCCCAATTTTTATTTTTCCAAGGGTAACAGGACCCTAAAAGTTATTGTGCAATTTGTCCTGAGTACGCTGATACCCCATATGTGGGTGTAAATGACTATTTGGGCGCATAGCAGAGCTCGGAAGGGAAGCAGCGCCATTTGACGTTTTTGGCTAGAATTGAGATCGGACACCATGTCGCGATTGGAAAACCCCTGATGTACCAAAACAGTGGAAACCCCCCACAAATGACACCATTTTGGAATCTAGACCCCCCCAAGGAACTTATCTAGATGTGTGGTGAGCACTTTGAACCCCCAAGGGCTTCACAGAAGTTTATAATGCCCAGGCATGAAAATAAAAAAAATCGTATTTTTTCCACAAATATGATCAATTCGTCTCCAATTTTTTTATTTTCCCAAGGGTAACAGGAAAAATTGGACCCCAAAAGAAGTTGTCCAATTTGTCCTGAGTACGCTGATACCTCATATGTGGGAGAAAACTACTGTATGGGCACACGTCGGGGCTCGGAAGGGAAGTAGTGACATTTTGGAATGCAGACTTTGATTGATTGGTCTGCGGGTGTCATGTGCGTTTGGAGAGCCCCTGATGTACCTAAACTATTGAAACTCCCCACAAGTGACCCCATTTTGGAAACTTATCTAGATGTGTGGTGAGCACTTTGAACCCCCAAGTGCTTCACAGAAGTTTATAACGCCTGGGCGTGAAAATAAAAAAATCATTTTTTTCTGCAAAAATGATATTTTTGCCCCCAATTTTTTATTTTCCTAAGGGTAACAGGAGAAATTGGACCCCAAAAGTTGTTTTGTAATTTGTCCTGAGTAGGCTGACACCCCATATGTGGGGGTAAAACACTGTTTGGGTGCATGGCAGAGCTTGGAAGGGAAGGAGCACCATTTGACTTTTTCAAAGCAGAATTGGCTGGAATTGAGATCAGACGCCATGTTGCCTTTGGAGAGCACCTGATGTGCCCAAACAGTGGAAACCCCCCAATTATAACTCCAACCCTAACCCAAACACACTCCTAACCCTAATCTGAGCCCTAACCCTAGCCCTAACGGGAAAATGGAAATGAATACATTTTCTTTTAGTTTTATTATTTTTCCCTAACTAAGGGGGTGATATCGGGGGGTTTGATTTACTATTTATGGCAGGTTTTTATGTTTGGCGGCTGTCATACGCTAAAAGACGCTTTTTAGTGTAAAAATAGTTTGTGCATCACCACATATTGTGAGCTATAATTTTTCCGTATTTTGACCCACCGGGTCATGTGAGGTCTTATTTTTTGCGGGACGAGTTGACGTTTTCATTGGTACCATTTTCGGGCACGTGACATTTTTTGATTGCTTTTTATTCCGATTTTTGGGACGCAGAATGAACAAAAACCAGCGTTTCATGAATTTCTTTTGGGTGGTGCGTTTACGCCGTTCCGCGTGCGATAAAATTGCTAAAGCGGTTTTATTCTTCGGGTCAGTACGGTTACAGTGTTACCTCATTTAGGTCGTTTTTTTATGTTTTGTCGTTTTTTTGCAATGAAAACAATTTTATATAAAAAATAATTATTTTTGTATCGCTTTATTCTGCGAGCTATAACTTTTATTTTTTTGCGGATGACGCTGTATGGCGGCTCGTTTTTTGCGGGACAAGATGACGTTTTCAGCGGTACCATGGATATTTATATGCGTCTTTTTGATCGCGCATTATTGCACTTTTTGTTCGGTGGTATGATAATATATCATTATTTTTTGCTTCGTTTTTTATTTTTATTTTTTAAGGGGTTCGCTAAAGGGGTTAACTAATGGGACAGTTTTATAGGGCGGGTCGCTATGGACGCGGCGATACCAAATGTATACTTTTATTGTTTGTTTTTTTTTATTTTGAAAAAATGGATTTATTGGGGAATATTTTTTTTTTACTAATTTATTTAGCGATTTTTTTAAAATTATTTTTAACACTTTTTTTTTACTTTATTACCTTGTCCCAGGTGGGACATCACTGTCCTGTGACAGATCGCTGATCTGTAACATCACAGATCACTGTGACAGATAAGCAATCTGTCACAGGCAGTTCTGCAGACTTCCTCATGCCTGCGCTTTGCAGACAGTGAGGAAGTCAGCTCCCTACAGGCCCCCGTCGCCATCTTGGATCCGGGGGCCTGTAGGGAAAGAGATCCCCGCAGCAGCGCTGCACATTGCGCTGCTGTGGGGGGCTCAGGGAAGCAAGGAGGGAGCCACCTCCCTGCCGATGCTTCTCTTTAACTCCCGGTACACCGCGATCGCGTTTGATCGCGGTGTACAAGGGGTTAACGTGTCGGGGGCGGTCCGTGACCGCCCCTGACACATTGTGCCGGGTGTCAGCTGTGATAATCAGCTGACACCCGGCCGCGATCAGCGGCGCTCACCACGTGGGCGCCGCTGATCGCTGGGACGTAATATTCCGTCCATGGTAATTAGGTCCTGGGTCACATGGACGGAATATTACGTCCATTGTAGGTAAGGGGTTAATAAACAGTTTATGTTAATGATGATTTGCAATGATGAATCTGTAAGAACAGTGAGACTATGGAACACTCTGCTGTATCATGTTGTAATGAGTGAGTGTTTTTCACCAATGTGGAGCTTAGTGTTTGCCTCATGGGTTTTTTTTTTTGCCTTCCTCTGGATCAACATGTTAGGCTATGCGTTGAACTAGATGGACTTAGTCTCCCTTCAACCTTAAATACTGGAAGACTATGTTACTTATGTTTGTTAATGTTATGGGATTATATCCAAATCCCAAAATTATTAGCTTGCCTTTTAGATCCAGTAATAAACAGAAGGTATTATATGCACCTGAATGTTTAATGAATTAATTGTCCTTTGTCCGGCTAAATAAGTCAGGATTTACAATTTTATCTACCTGTTTTGAATGTAAAAAGTCACTTGGATGAATCGGTGAGTGTAATCTGGATCTTTTCTTTCTGAATCCATAGGAAAGGATTCGTAACCATAAATATAGAAGTGTAAATGATCTGGAAAAGGATGTCATGTTGCTATGCTACAATGCCCAGACGTTCAATCTGGAAGGATCCCAGGTTTGTATTTCTGTTTCTTTGATTGGTAATTGTACATGATGATGCCGATTCACTACCTCTACTAAATTATTACATAGCAACATTAAAAGGTAGGTTAGACTGTGCACACCGAGCAATCATGGGCATCAACAGACTACAGTGAAATGCTTGTTTCCTTGCATTACCACAGGAGGGAGACAATGCCTTGCTCACTACTCCTTGAAGGAATCGGAGAACTTTGGTATTTAATGAATATATGCTATTCTTCATGGCTGATGACTAATAGTACATGGGTGACCACTAAACAAGCACCTAGCAGAGGTTCTGAGAGCACGGAAGGTTGTTTCCATCTACTAGTTCATTTAAAGCTACATAAGTTAAGGGAAATAAGCTGGCCATAAGCAAAATGGGCACTTGTTGTTTCCATGAGACCTATTGGGGTAAGTTGACAATGCGAAGGGTAACCTAATGCTCATGACCTCTCCCATTGTGGCAATATAACAGCCCCAGCTTTCAAAACATCTCAAGGATGGCGATGTGCAGCTGGCAACACTGAGATCCATAGACAATATAGAAAGGAGTCTACTGCTCACTGAGCAGACGCTCAATGGGATAGATGAGGGTAGGGATGCTAGGATGGAGCTGCAGGACAGTGAAGCAGCAAGCTGGGTGACAGAAGGCGGGTTAGAGGGAAGAGCACTAGGGAGGCTAGTCCTGTCTGGCACACCCCAATAAGTTTGCTAAGTTGGCAGATGAGGAGAGTGTCAGTGCAGGAGTAGCACTGCTGCAGCAAGGCATGTCCTTTGAAAGCCTGAGGAGTGTCTGCTCCAGTAAGGGGGGAAATAGAAGAGCAGGACAGGCCAGACAGGTAGTGGTAGTGGGGGACTCAATTATTAGGGCAACAGATAGGGCAATCTGTCACAAAGACAGGGATCGTCGAACGGGTTGACAGATTACTGGGAGGGGCTGGTGAGGATCCAGCGGTCATGGTGCACATTGGCACAAATGACAAAGTTAGACGTAGGTGGAAGGTCCTTTAAAGATGATTTCAGGGAATTAGGCTGCAATCTTAAAGCAAGGACCTCCAAAGTGGTATTTTCTGAAATACTGCCTGTACCACGTGCCACACCAGAGAGGCAATGGGAGATTAGGGAGGTTAATAAGTGGCTCAAAAATTGGTGTAGGAAGGAGGGGTTTGGGTTCCTGGAGAACTGGACCGACTTCTCAGTTGGCTACAGGTTCTACGCTAGAGACGGGCTGCACCTCAACAGGGAGGGCGCAGCTGTGCGGGGGGAGAAAATGGCTAGAAGGTTGAAGTGTTTAAACTAGTTAAAACTAGGGACTGGGGGGAGGGTATTCATTTTATAGGAGGGGAAGACAGTGCAGATAGAGACCTGAGCACAAATAATGAAATTGGGGTTGAGGGTGGAATGGGGTGTGTGGTTAGAACAGTTAATAATTTAAGAAAGATTAGAGTTACAGAGAGATGTATAAAGTGCATGTATACTAATGCCAGAAGCCTCACCAACAAATTGGAGGAAATAGAATTAATTTTTTTGGAATATAATTATGACATGGTGGGTGTGATTGAGCAGCTGCTCCTACCCCCCCCCCATGGCCTGTAAGCATATTGAAGAAAGCAGGATTTAGTGCTCCAATGTTGAATAGCAAGGTCTTTTAGTATGATAATGAGATAAGGCCAAACAGAACTTCAAAGCTTGAGTAGGAGTCACGCTAGCATGGGGCATGAAGGTGCCTGGGGGCTTCAATTAGAATATACCTGTCAGCTGGACACAGAAATACACATCCATTGTCTTTCCTAGCCACTCCGACTCCATCCTAGGATCATGGATTATGAGCACACCTTTCGAGTTACAGACTCATAAAAAATATCTGCGTGACCCTGAGGAAATCGCAGATCTGGAAGTGCGACTCCTGAGTCGGTGAGGGCTCTGGGACCTGAAATATAGAGATTGGCCCTCCACAACGACCCAATGGGGCCATGTTTGCTCTCCACACGACAGGCAAAACAAACCGCATTCACTGGTACCTCTCGGGTCCTGATCCGATCATCCTGGAGGAAGTTACCCCCTTTCTTAGATATTTGGAATAAGTTCTGCAGGGAGCTAAAGGGTGGAGATTATTAGCCCACCCTCTGACACAGGGGGGAGGAACCCAGCATGCATAAGAACTGGGAGCACATGGCAGAGTGTCTCTCTCACAGAAGAACCAGATGATGATCTAAGAAGGAACTGGGGACAGATCGGCCAAGGGAGCAGCGTCACGCGCTTTGGGGTCTGTCCGGCAACTAAGATTCTTGTACCTGTGGACTGCAGAGCTCCCGGCATCCACATGCAACCTACAACCTGGTAAATTGACCTCCAGCTTAATATCTCTAAGTCTTGTACCATTATTTTTATATTTTTACTCTGACTGCAAATCCACTGTAATTCCGTTGAATAGCTTACTGTATATTTCTGTAATTATCTAGTGCGCCCTTAAGGCAATTAAACCAAAATTAATCTTGGGCTGATGCTTTTACTCTGATTACGGATATTCGAATACCCAGCGGGTAACAGGACATCCTCCCCGGCGGCCATTTGCTCTAGGTGCAGTTCCCTTACTGACCTGATAGATAAAGGGGGTGCCGGAGAGCTGTGCCTGTGTAGTTAACGTCACATTGGTGACGTGGGAGGAACCGGTCTTCCTTCACAGTGGGGATATCTGAGACATGACTGGACGAGAGCCATGACTGGGCGGTTAATTTACAGGGCTATAGTCTGTTCAGAAATGACCGTAAAATAAGCAAGGGGGGTGTTTATATGTAAAATCATCATTAAAACCCATCCTGCGTGATAATATATGTGAATCTAATGAAAATGTAGAGTCCCTGTGGGTAGAGATAAGGGGAGGGGGAAAAATAATTACTGATAGGGGTTTGTTATAAGTCTCCAAAAATAATGGAAGCAACTGAGAATATCCTCGTAAAGCAAATAGATGAAGCTGCGACTCAAGGAGAAGTCATTATTATGGGGGACTTCAAATACCCTGAAATACATTGGGGAACCGAAACCTGCAGTTCCAGCAAAGGTAATAGGTTTTTGACAACTATGAGAGACAATTACCTTTCACAACTGGTTCAGGACCCAACTAGAGGGGGGGCACTGCTAGACCTAATATTAACCAACAGGCCAGACCGCATATTAAATGTAAGGGTTGAGGGTCACTTGGGTAATAGTGATCACAAAATATTAAGTTTTCATGTATCCTTTAATAAGATGTGTAGTAGAGGGGTTACAAGGACACTAGACTTCATGAAGGCAAATTTCCAATGGATGAGAGATGATCATGGTGCAATTAACTGGGACGATATCCTGAGACATAAAAATACACAAAGAAAATGGGAGATGTTTGTTAGCATCCTGAATAGGACCTGTGCACAATATATACCGTATGGGAATAAACATGCGAGAAATAGGAGGAAACCACTATGGCTTAATAGAGCTGTAAGGGGTGCAAAAAGAGATAAAAATAAAGCATTTAGAGAATTAAAGCAAGTAGGTAGTGATGAGGCATTAACTAAATACAGAAGATTAAATAAATTCTGTAAAAAGCAAATCAAGACAGCAAAGATTGAGACAGAGAAACTCCTTGTCAGAGAAAGTAAATATAATCCCAAATTATTTTTTAACTGCATAAATAGTAATAAACTAAAAAATTATAGTGTTGGATCCCTTAAAAATAGTCTGGGTGAAAAATGGTGGATGAGAGTGAGGAAAAAGCCACGTCTGGAGGAAAGGTTTAAGCATAATCATAGACGCGGATTCTTTACCGTACGAGCAGTGAGACTATGGAACTCTCTGCCGTATGATGTTGTAATGAGTGATTCCCTACTAAAAATTTAAGAAGGGCCTGGATGCCTTTCGTGAAAAGTATAATATTACAGGGTATATAAACTAGTTTCCTTAATATTGCGTTGATCCAGGGAGCTAGTCTAATTGCCAAATGTGGAGTCGGTAAGGAATTATTTTCCCCAATGTGAAGCTTACTGTTTGCCACATGGGTTTTTTTTGCCTTCCTCTGGTTCAAAATGTTAGGGCAGGTTAGGATAGGATATGGGTTGAACTAGACGGACTTAGTTTTCCTTCAACCTTAACCCCTTAGTGACGGAGCCAATTTTTTAAATTCTGACCAATGTCACTTTATGTGGTGATAACTCTGGAACGCTTCATCAAATCCCATTGATTTTGAGACTGTTTTTCATGGCACATTATAATTTATGATAATTTAGGTCGATAAATTTTGTGTTTATAAAAAGTTTCAGAAATTTGACAAAAATGTTAAAAAAATAGCAATTTTCAAAAGGTGAAAGATTATCTCTTTAATCCATATAGTCATATCACACAAAAACATTAATAAATAACATTTCCTACATGCCTGCTTTACATCAGCACCATTTTTAAAATGCTAATTTATTTTATTAGCCTTTTAGGTGGTTAAATAATGTAGCAGCAATTTTTCATTTTTTCAAGGAAATTTACAAAATTTATTTTTTTGAGGGACCTTTCCAGGTTTGAAGTGACTTTGGGGGTTATATATATTGGAAGACCCCAAATGTGATACCATTTTAAAAATAGCACCCCTCGACATATTGAAAACTGCTGTCAAATAGTTTATTAACCCTTCAGGTGATTTTCAGGAATTAATGCAAAGTGGTATAGTAGGAATGAAAAAGTGTTTGTTTACCACCTAAATGTCACTAACTTCTGAACTGGCCGCTATAGCCGGGAGACTCTAAGGCCGCTATTTGGCCATGAACTGCTATGGCAAACATCAGGACCACACAATCATGAACTCAGTGTGTCAATTAGATTAAAGCAGAAGCCCCCACAATCTATTAACCATTTATTAGATGTAGTCACTTTTGACAGCAGCAACTAAGGGGTTAAACAGATCTGAATGGTGCAAAAACTAATCATTTGTGATACAGCAGGTTGTCAGCTATAATGTACAGCTATCAGCTGCTGGATTGTCACCTGTATGGGGATGCTATTCTCTTATATCTCAGGTCAGTAAAAAGATGTATTGGCTGTCATTAAGGGGTTAATAACTATGTTACTATGTTAACAGGTATATACAGGAGGAGATGACATACAGGTATATACTATACACAGGAGGAGATGACATACAGGTATATACTAGATACATGAGGAGATGATACACAGGTATATACTGTATACAGGAGAAGATGATACACAGGTATATATTATATACAGACAATTTATGTGCAATATAATCATTATAATTTGTTATAACTAACCACAATTAGTTACTATTTCCAAGCAACTCCCGGCTCTTCAGCTAGTGGTTATATAATATACTAGCTGAAGAGCCCGGCGCTGCCCGGGCATAGTAACTAACTACGGTCAGTTATAACAAATTATAATGTGTGTAAAATATATATATATATATATATATATATATATATATATATATATATATATATATAATATGCAAATAAAGTCCTTGGAGCCAGCCTCATTTAAGAGTCTGACACGGCACTAGCCAGATCTTCCTCCAGGGAAGGACCCAGCCAAGGGGTGGCTCCTTTCGGAAACCACCATTACGACCATATTAAGTGGCCCTTTAAGTCAATATCCAGCTCTTTACGAGTTTACAGATATGACAAGGGAAATACCAAGGCCAGGTATCCATCCACAGACAGCTGTTTCGGGGTGTTGCCCCTCATCAGTGTGGAGAAGGATTCTGGCTAGCTGGGTGCAATGCCTAGTAAGTAGACCAACATCACGAAACAATCACTGACCTCAGGGAGACCAGTCAAAGAAAACACTGCGGCAGCCGGCAGAGGCGCTCAATCACAGTGAAATCCTAGGTGCAATGCTCCCTGGGAAATACGAATATGCAAATAAAGTCCGTGGAGCCTCAGTTAAGAGTCTCAAACACGGGACTAGCCAGATCTTCCTCCAGGGAAGGACCCAGCCAAGGGGTGGCTCCTTTCAGAAACCACCATTACCACCATATTAAGTGGCCCTTTAAGTCAATATCCAGCTCTTTACGAGTTTACAGATATGATAAGGGAAATAACAAGGCCTGGTGTGTGTGTGTGCGTATATATATATATATATATATATATATATATATATATATATATATATATATGAGAAACTGGGTCTGAGCAGAAAAAGTAAATTAATGTGCATGCAAAATGTAGTTGCATATGAACACATGACCTTTACACAGAGAAAACCAAAAGCAAAACATATATCCTGGAATAAAAAAGTAAAAAAATATGACAAGTGGAAAGGTTTTAAATACAAGAGTTAGGACTGTCCCACAAGGGTTGCCGTGACGTGGCGGGATGGCTTCTACATTATTTTGATCAAAATTATGTTAACTAAATACCCTTATTATTACTATTATTACTACCTTCATGCAATTTTTGCAATATATTTTTTTACTTTTTTATTCCAGGATATTTGTTTTGTGTTTTGCGTTTGGTTTTCATATATATATATATATATATATATATATATATATATATATATATATTAGAGCCCCGCCCACTCAGCATAGCCACATTCACTATAATATCCCACATCATCCCATCAGCCAGAGCCACCGGACTACTACCCCTAATATCCCACATCATCCCGTCAGCCTGGGGTCAGAACCAGAGCGCTGAGTGGAACGGTCCTAACTTCCAAACCGGGGATCCCTTTAAGAGAGGCCTGGGGTCAGAACCAGAGGGCGGAGTGGATTTGTCCTGACTTCCATACCAATGATCCCTTTAATAGAAGCCTGGGGTGAGAATCAGAGCGAGCACTGAGGGATTTACCCTAACTTCCATACCTGAGATCCGTTTGAGAGGCCTGGGGTCAGTACCAAAGTGCAGAGTGGATTTGTCATCAATTCCATACCGGGGATCCCTTTAAGAGAGACTGCGATCAAAACCAGAGTGCTGAGTGGATTTGCCGTGGCTTGCGTGCCAATGATCCCTTTAATAGAACCCTGGGGTCAGAATCAGAGCGTTGAGGGATTTGCCCTAACTTCCATACAGGAGATCCCTTTAAGAGAGCCTGGGGTCAGTACCAAAACGCAGAGTGGATTTGCCCTAACTTCCATACCAGTGATCCATTTAAGAGACCCTGTAGTCAGAACCACAGAGCTAAGTGGCACGGTCCTAACTTCCATACCAGGGATCCCTTTAAGAGAGGCCTGGGGTCAAAACCAAAGCCCTGGATGGATTTGCTCTGACTTCCTTACCGGAGATCCATTTAAGAGGAAAGATGTGCCTACGGGATGGAGGATGTGTGATGGGGATATGGGCAGGGAGGGGGGGATTCATTTCTGTCCTGTGCTCTCTGCTCCTTTCAGAGGGGCAGACAATGGCTGGGAGCTTATGTTCCCTGGGATGCTAGATGTCTCCCAGCATGTCAGTGTCTGCTGAGATGTCAAGTGGGAAAACTTGCTCATAGCAACCAATCACAGCTCAGCTACTTTTTAACCATCTCTGGTGAAATGAGAGATGCTTAGTGATTGGTTGCAAGGAAAACTGTTGCTCATAGCAACCAATCACAGCTCAGCTTCTTTTGAACAGCTCTGGTAAAATGAAAGATGCTTCGTGATTGGTTGGGGATACATACACACACACACACATTCACTTTTATATTTAGAGATATAATACACACATTTTTTATGTGGCTATAGGGTGTGAGGGGTTTGCATATGACAAAAAGAGGTTCACGTTGATCAAAACTGGATGTATACTGGATCCAGCACACGCCTGAGAAATGGTCTATTTTTTGGATCTGACCCAATCTTTCTTGCCTTTTAATTGTGTGTAGATATATGAGGATTCTATTGTTCTACAATCAGTCTTCAAGAGTGCAAGGCAGAAACTTTCAAACGAAGATGAGAGTGAAGAGGACAGCAATGAAGAGGAAGATGAGGAGGATGAAGATGAATCCGAATCTGAGGGTAAACCTTTAATTCATAGATATTACTTTTTACATATTCTAAATGTTTTCAGAAAACCGCATTACGAAGAGGCAAACTCACTGGCTGTAATATTACCCAAAAAGTAATAATCCCTCTAGAAAATGTTTTGCTGTTTTTCCATAACTTAAAGCACACAATGTGGTATTAGAGCAGTATAGCACAAACTGATTGTGCAAAAAAATAAATATTTTTTTTTTTCTTGCCACCTGTAACGTTGAAGGCTTGTGCTTTTTCACCATGAGACAATGTTTTTATTGATCGCCTCAATGCTGTTGAGAGAAAAACTAATTCTTGCATGTTTTTCTTTTCTTGTTATGCCGTTTAAGGGATATGTTCATTTTATATTTTCATCAGACTTTTTTACGAATATGGCAATACCACAAATGTTTTTTTAATTTTCAATTGGGGAAAAGGTGGATGATCTGAACTTTTATATTCTTTTGAATTTTTTTTAAAACCTTTTTTTACTTGTATTGATTAGACCAATTAAGCCCTTAACATAGCCAATTTTCATAATTTTTTTCTTTTTCTTCCAAGAGCCATAATTTTAATATTTTTTGTTCCACACAGGAATGAGGGCTTGTTTTTTGCAGTACGAGTTGGAATTTTATTTCCATTTTCCAGTACATGAAGTGTTCACCCCTTAAACAATGGTGGTTTGCACGTTCATGATTGGGCCAATTTTTAAAATTCTGACCACTGTCCTTTTATGAGGTAATAACTCTGAAACGCTTAAATGGATCCCACTGATTCTGACATTGTTTTCTCGTGACATATTGTACTTCATGTTAGTGGTAAAATTTCATTCAAATAACTTGCGCTTATTTGTGAAAAAAACGGAAATTTGGCGAAAATTTCGCTATTTTCCAACTTTGAATTTTTATGCCCTTAAATCACAGAGATATGGCACACAAAAAACATAATGAATAACATTTCACATATGTTTACTTTACATCAGCACAATTTTGGAACCAAAATTTTTTTTTGGTTAGGAAGTTATAAGGGTTAAAAGATGACCATCGATTTCTCATTTTTGTAACACCATTTTATTTTTACAGACCACATCACATTTGAAGTCACTTTGAGGGGTCTATATGATATAAAATACTCAAAAGTGACACCATTCTAGAAACTGCACCCCTCAAGGTGCTCCAGACCATATTCAAGAAGTTTATTAACCCTTCAGGTGCTTCACAGGAATTTTTTGAATGTTTAAAAACAAATGAACATTTAACTTTTTCACAAAAAAATTACTTCAGGTCCAATTTTTTTTTATTTTACCAAGGGTAACAGGAGAAATTGGACAGCAAAAGTTATTGTGCAATTTGTCCTGAGTATGCTGATACCTGATATGTGGGGGGAACCACTGTTTTGGCGCATGGCAGAGCTCAGAAGGGAAGGAGCGCCGTTTGACTTTTTCAATGCAAAATTGGCTGGAATTCAGATCGGACGCCATGTCACTTTTGGCGAGCCCCTGACGTACCTAAACAGTGGAAACCCCCCACAAGTGACCACATTTTGGAAACTAGACCCCCTAAGGAACTTATCTAGATGTGTGGTGAGCACTTTGAACCCCCCCCCCAGTGTGTACTTTTATTTTTTTTTTATTTCCAAAAAATGAATTTATTAGGGATTTTTTTTTTTTAAATTTATTTAGCGATTTTTTTTTTTTTTTTTATAAATTATTTTTACGTATTGTCATGTGACAGATCACTGCACAGGCAGTGCAGAAGGCTTCCTCGTGCCTGCGCTTTGTAGGCACTGAGGAAGCCGGCTCCCTGCAGGCCCCCGAAGGTCCTCGCCGCCATATTGGATCCGGGGATCTGCAGGGAAGAAGGCCCCAGCAGCAGCGCTGCACATCGTGCTGCTGCGGGGGTCTCGGGGAAGCACGGAGGGAGCCCCCTCCCTGCCCATGTTTCCCTAAACCCCCGGGACACTACAATCGTGTCCGTGACTGCCCCTGACACAGTGCCGGGTGTCAGCTGTGATAATCAGCTGACACCCGGCCACGATCAGTGGCGCTCACCATGTGGGCGCCGCTGATCGCTATGACGTACTATCCTGTCCCTGGGAATTAAGTCCCAGGGCACATGGACGGGTAGTACGTCATATGGCAGAAAGGGGTTAAAAATAAATGCTATCATTCAAAAGTACAAGTGCATTGAAATTGCGAAAAATACAATTATGACATTGTTTTTTAAGACTGGTTTTTACGGCATACATTGTATGGTAAAAATTACCTGGCAACACAATTCTTCTCCTCTGTACGATTATGATCCCAAACTTGTCCAGTTTTTTTTATTATTTCAGTGGTCAAAATTTGAATTTACCGTATTTTTCATATTATAAGACGCACTTTCTTCCCCCCAAAAAAAATTTTGGGGGGTGTCTTATAATGCGGATATACCTTGCCAGACCCGGTGGAACAGGGTCCCAGGGTCACTGCTGGAGGAGGCAAGAGTGGCGCGTTGCCGGAGGCTGGGATGAGAGGGTGTTGCGATGTGCGCCTGTGCGGGTGAAAATGGCTGTGGTGCGGGGGGATCCGCCAGGATATCGACCCGAGATATCTAGAGACGAGATCTCAGCCTGAGCATGCGCTGCCCCGGAGGCCATTGCATCGCAGTAATCGATATGTGGGGGGGCTTCGGGCTTTCACAAAATACCGGCGGAGCCGCCCAGCACCACAGAGCACCGCAGCCATTTTTCACCTGCAGCGGAGCACCCCCTCACCCCAGCCCGTGGCCTGCAGCAACGCGCCATTCCTGCCTCCTCCAGCAGCGACCCTGGGACCCCGCTTCACCACAGCCACCACCTCCGGTAAATAATAAGACGCATGCATTATAAGGGGCACCACCATTTTATTTAAAAAAAAAAAAAAAAAATTCCTATTTTTCTCCTCAAAATTTGGAGTGCGTCTTATAATCTGCTTCATATTATAATTCGCAAAATATGGTAAATAAAAAACAGAGGTTACTGCCTCCATTTTCAAAGATCCTGTAACGGTTTCATTTTTCGCTCAAAGTTGTGACTGCTTATTTTTTGTGGCGTGAGACTGCGTTTTTGTTGATACAATTTTGGGATAGATGGGACTTCTTACAGTTATTTTTTTGCAGTATTCCGAATAAAAACCCAGTTTGGGCATTTTTCTAATTTTCTCTGTTTACTATGTTTACCAATCTGGTTAATTGTTTTCACGCTTTGATAGATCTGACTTCTCTGGATGCAGTGATACAACATGTGCATGTTTTTGTTTTTTAATGGGGGGGGATTTAAACTTTTTTTAGTTGTGTTTTTGTTGGGGGGGGGGGGGGGGGGTTTACGTTTTGCAAACATTTTAAAATGTTATATTGTATAACTTGTCCCCTAATGGACTTCAATCTGTTATTGTCAGAGCACTTGTACTATGCACTGCAATACCACAACATTGCTGCATATTGTGAAAGTCACGGTCTCGTGTAGTCTTTCTGAGCAAAATATAAAATTCAAACTGTAAATTTTAACATAAAGAAAGAAAAGTTAATGTCAGAAACTTTCAGATCTCCACACTCTTATTATTAACACCATTGATTACATGGAACTGTACATGAGAAGGGGTTACATACAAATTACAGATAAACTAACAATCACAGACTGATATAGAGGGGAGAGAGGACCCTGCCCTTTCGGGCTTACATGCTACAGGATGGTGGGGAAGGAGACAGTTGGTTGGTGGGTTGCAGCAGTTCCGGTGTTGGTTGAGGTGATATCACCGGTAGTGGTGAGAGAGAAGGCGGTAGTGGGGTCATTGCAGGCTGTAGGCTTTCTTGAAGAGGTGGGTTTTCAGGTTCCGTCTGAAGGATCCAAATGTGGTTGATAGTCGGACTTGTTGGGGCAAAGAATTCCAGAGAATAGGGGCTATTCTGGAGAAGTCTTGGAGGCGGTTGGGTGAGGAGCGAATAAGTGTGGAGGAGAGAAGGAGGTCTTGGGAGGACCAGAGATTACGTGAGGGAAGGTATCGGGAGATTAGTTCAGAAACATATGGGGGAGACAGGTTATAGATGGCCTTGTAGGTCAGTATTAGTAATTTGAACTGGATACGCTGAGGGAATGTGAGCCAGTGAAGAGATTTGCAGAGGGGAGAAGCGGAGGAGTAGCGAGGAGAGAGATGAATTATTCGGGCGGCAGAGTTAAGGATGGACTGGAGAGGTGCGAGGGTGTTAGCAAGGAGACCACAGAAAAGGATGTTGCAATAGTCGAGGCGGGAGATGATGAGGGCATGCATAAGCATTTTAGTAGATTGAGGGTTGAGGAAAGGACTGATTCTGGAAATATTTTTGAGCTGGAGGCGACAGGAGGTAGAAAGAGCTTGGATGTGCGGTTTGAAGGACAGGGCAGTGTCAAAGGTTACTCTGAGGCAGCGTACTTCTGGTACTGGGGAAAGTGTGATGTCATTAATTGTTATAGCTAGGTCGGGTAAGGAAGATCTGTGAGATGGAGGAAAGATTATGCGTTCAGATTTGTCTACATTGAGTTTGAGGAAGCGAGAGAAGGAGGAGGATATGGCTGATAGACACTCTGGACAGCAGAGAGGTGACATCTGGGCCAGAGAGGTAGATCTGAGTGTCATCAGCATAAAGGTGGTAGTGGAATCCGTGGGACTTTGAGTTGCCCCAGACCAAGTGTATAGATTGAGAAGAGTAGGGGTCCTAAAACAGAGCCTTGGGGGACTCCCAACAGAGAGAGGGTGGGATGAGGAGGTGGTGTGGGAGACGCTGAATGTGCGGTTGGAAAGGTATGAGGAGATCCAGGATAGGGCAAGGCCTTTGATGCCGAAGGAGGAGAGGATCTGTAGTAGGAGGCAGTGGTCAACTGTGTCGAATGCAGAGGACAGTTCTAGAAGCAGGAGTATAGAGTATTGTCCATTTGATTTGGCTGTAAGTAGGTTGTTAGTGTCTCAGTGGAGTGATGGGGGCGGAAACCAGATTGTAGATTTTCAAAGAGCAAGTTAGATGATAAGTGGGAGGAAAGTTCAGTGTGGATGTGCTGTTCCAGGAGTTTGGAAGCGAATGGAAGCAACGATATTGGGAGATAGCTGGACATAGCGGTTGGGTCGAGGGTTGGCTTTAATATATGGTCTATAATTCCATTCTTCATACTTATATACTGATTTATACAGGCTAGACCAAAGCCAAAAGGACATTGATGCATAGCACGCGAGTTTGATTTTCCTTTAGGAAAATAACCATTTGAGAAAGCATAGTTCTCATTTGCATGGTAGATGTTTAATTTATGTATTTTTCAGCACTTTCACCAGCAAAAGGACTATGTTCAGGTCACAGCGACCCAAACATGCAATCATATTTCCAGATCATTTTTACTATGTAATAAACACAGTTACTAAGAAAAAAACAAACACTGCAAAGTTGTGATTTGCTATTTTGACGCTTGGAATTTTTTTCCTGCTTTCCAGTACATCACATGATGGATGATGGATGGCGTCATTGAAAAGTTCGACTCCTCACAGAAAAACAAGCCCTCATAAGGCTATGTTGACCAAAACATTAAAAAATTGACGTGTGGAAAAAAATGAAAGTGAAAAAATGGAAAATCAGAGTGGGGAATGAATTACTGGTAATGGGGAACCAGAGCATCGGTGAATAAAAAATTTAAATGCCATTGTCAGGATTTCATAGTGACATTTCCAATCGTTAAGCATCGGTGATTAAAAGTAGCTCTGGTGGCTGTTATTACTATTACAGGCAGATGCCAGTTGTGTAACACAGCCGGAATCTGCCCAAACATGTCTCTGGCCTAATAGGTAGATGCTATTGGCAGTCCTGGCATCATTGCAACTGCCATAGAAAAATGTTTGTTGCTGGGGACAAACAGGCACACCTTAAATGCCATAGTCACTATAGACCTCTGCATATAACTAGTTAAACCATATGAGACCGTCTTTGTTCTTTTGGGACTCCGCAGCTTAAGTTGCTGTAATCTTCTGAAGAATCGCTGTGAGTTGTCCTCTCAAAACTTCAAGGTGGTTAAGGGATTAAAAAGGAGTATTCCCTTGAATCCTCTGATTTTTGAAAAAGAACATTTTAAATGTTTTAAAACCATAAGTCATGTAAATGTGGAAAAAAACCAAGATTCCTTCTGTCTCTGTTGAATGGCTTTTGGAAGTGTCTGGAGTATTATGAGTTCCCAATAGTTTTCAGTGACCCAAAGAGATATGATCAGTTTGTCTAACGTCATATGCTTCTCGTTTTTCTATCAAGTTTCTAGTTTAGTTTTCTTTGTGAACTGTTATGACACTGATAAAGCCTAGGATCTGCGTTACAGTTGTTTTTATATAGATACATATATTTATTTTTTTGGTACAATGGAGTTATGGAATGAATAAATCTGTTAAAGTAACGCTCCACTTTTCTTTTTTCTTTTTTTTTTTTTTCTTTTTTTTTTTTTAATAAATACCCAGCCGGTCAGATGTGTTTTAACATATATTCCAATTTGGCCAGACATGCGCATAAATTAGCCTTCATTGAAAAAATTCCATGGAAAGATTTCAATCAATACCTTTGTTGAAAACTTAGGCTGTGTGCACACGCTGCGGATTCCGCTGCTGATTAATCCGCACGGATTTTGCAAAAACCGCAGATAATCCGCAGGTCCAAAGTTTAAATAAAAAGACTCAAACGTAAAAGACACATGCATAAAGTACCGTATATACTCGTGTATAAGCCGAGATTTTAAGCCCTTTTTTGGGCTTATACGCGAGTCATATACGGGGGTCGGAGAGGGAGTGGGGGGTGTCAGAGACCATACTCCCCCCCCCCCCCCCCCCCCTGGCATGGTCTCTGCAGCCCCCTTGCTTCCCCCATGATCTCAGTGTCCCAGCTGTTCCTGCATTCAGCGGTCACGTGGTACCGCTCATTAAACTCATGAATATGCTCATATTCATTGAGCGGCTGCGGTACCACGTGACCGCTGAATGCAGGAACAGCCTGGGACGCTGACATCATGCTGGAAGCAGGGGCTAAAGAGACCAGGCCCCAGGAGGGGGTGGTGAGTATGGCGGGGGAACAGAGCAATACTTGCCACTCCCTGTTCCATCGCTGTCTCCGGGTCCTCTGGCTGTGACATTTAGCGGAGGGCACGATGACGTAGTCGGTGCGCGCCCTCTGATAACGTCACTGCACAGGACCCGGGAGACAGCGATGGAACCAGGAACGGTAAATATAGCCAGTGCCGAGGGCCTGAGCCAGTGGCTACACTGGCACCTTGCCCCCAGCAACGGAGAGGTGAGTATGTGTTTTTGTTTTTTTATAGCAGCAGCGGCAGCAGCATGGGGGGGGGTATTTATATATGGAGCTTCTACTTGGGCCACCATTAACCCTTGTGCAGCATATGGGGGGTATTTATGTATGGAGCATCTACTTGGGCATCCATTAACCCCTGTGCATCATATGGGGGTATTTATGTATGGAGCATCTACTTGGGCAGCATAGGAGGGGTATTTATGTATGGAGCATCTACTTGGGCATCCATTAACCCCTGTGCATCATATGGGGGTATTTATGTATGGAGCATCTACTTGGGCAGCATAGGAGGGGTATTTATGTATGGAGCATCTACTTGGGCCACCATTAACCCTTGTGCAGCATATGGGGGGTATTTATGTATGGAGCATTTACTTGGGCCACCATTAACCCTTGTGCAGCATATGGGGGGTATTTATGTATGGAGCATCTACTTGGGCCACCATTAACCCTTGTGCAGCATAGGAGGGGTATTTATGTATGGAGCATCTACTTGGGCCACCATTAACCCTTGTGCAGCATATGGGGGGTATTTATGTATGGAGCATCTACTTGGGACACCATTAACCCTTGTGCAGCAATATATGGGGGTATTTATCCTTGGAGTATCCTGTTGGGTCACCATTAACCCTTTTGCAGCATTTTATGGGGGTATTTATCTATGGAGCATCTTTTTGGACCACCATTAACCCTTGTGCAGCCCCACCCTCAGCTTATACATGAGTCAATAAGTTTTCCCAGTTTTTTGTGTCAAAATTAGGGGGGTCGGCTTATACACAAGTATATACGGTAAGTATTAATCACCGCATGTGTGCATAGGTTATTAGGTAAAGAACCACTGGTGAAAATATAAATGTTAGAGAGAGAAGAAAAAAAGATGTGTAAGAGTCCACAACTAAATAGAAAATACAACTTTATTAATTACAAAAGAATAAAATTTGGTAAAAAGTGGGGAAAAACAACCAGATGGAGCAGTGAAAACAAGACGAAGGGACAATTGCAGGTAATCAAATATATATACAACATGATTATAAGATGAAAAATAGATAAGAAAAGTAGTGTGTGTCAATAATACAGGGTGGACCATTTATAAAATTGGAATCCAAAATGGCCGCCATGGTCACCACCCATCTTGAAAAGTTTTTCCCCTCCCATATACTAATGTGCCACAAACTGGAAGTTGATATCAACCATTCCCATTTAATTTATGTTTAGCCATATAAATGGCCCACCCTGTATATGCAGCTGACGCGTAAAGGGAGTAATACATGAGAGACTGAATTGTGGATAATCGCCACAAATTTTCTTATGGACATTGCCAGGGATTTATATATTATAACCTCATATATAGGTGTTTAATAAGAACACGGGGATTGGTACAGGAATCAACATTACCTGTATGCTTGCTGTCAGTGAATGTCCCATGGACGCGCCCATCTTGACACGTGTTTCAGCGTCTACCTTTGTCAGGAGGGTGATTATCCACAATCCAGCCTCTCCTTTACCGGTCTGTCGCATATATTATTGACACACACTACTTTTGTTATCTTCTGTTAATGACTCAGGCATCAGGGTTACTACTATTATTCTTATACACTTATGCACTTTACTGATCTTTTGATTTTTTTTGTGGCTAATCTTCATATCACGACTTGTTACCTATTTTTCATCTTATAATCATGTTGTGTATACCATGGTGACCTGTAGTTTAAAGGAAACCTGTCAGCAGGATTATACACAGTAAGCTACAGAAAATGATACCTTGGGTGATGAAATCTGTCTTGTGGCTGTTGTTTAATCTTTCAGTTTTGAGTTAATGATATGCTCGTGCTCCCGAGGTTGGGGACAAAATGTGCTCTCATTAGGTGTTCATCAGTATGGCTTCTTATAGGTCAGTGATCCCTCAGTGACCTCTGCCCTAGTTTACATATATAATAAATATATATACACTCACTGGCCACTTTATTAGGTACACCTGTCCAACTGTGTGTTAAGACTTAATTTCTAATCAGCCAATCACATGGCGGCAACTCAGTGCATTTAGGCATGTAGACATGGTCAAGACAATCTCCTGCAGTTCAAACCGAGCATCAGTATGGGGAAGAAAGGTGATTTGAGTGCCTTTGAACGTGGCATGATTGTTGGTGCCAGAAGGGCTGGTCTGAGAATTTCAGAAACTGCTGATCTACTGGGATTTTCACGCACAACCATCTCTAGGGTTTACAGAGAATGGTCCGAAAAAGAAAAAAAATCCAGTGAGCGGCAGTTCTGTGGCCGGAAATGCCATGTTGATGCCAGAGGTCAGAGGAGAATGGGCAGACTGGTTCGAGCTGATAGAAAGGCAACAGTGACTCAAATTGCCACCCGTTACAACCAAGGTAGGCAGAAGAGCATCTCTGAACGCACAGTGCGTCGAACTTTGAGGCAGATGGGCTACAGCAGCAGAAGACCACACTGGGTACCACTCCTCTCAGCTAAGAACAGGAAACTGAGGCTAAAATTTGCACAAGCTCATCGTAATTGGACAGTAGAAGATTGGAAAAACGTTGCCTGGTCTGATGAGTCTCGATTTCTGCTGCGACATTCGGATGGTAGGGTCAGAATTTGGCGTAAACAACATGAAAGCGTGGATCCATCCTGCCTTGTATCAACGGTTCAGGCTGGTGGTGGTGGTGTCATGGTGTGGGGAATTTTTTCTGGGCACTCTTTGGGCCCCTTGGTACCAATTGAGCATCGTTGCAACGCCACAGCCTACCTGAGTATTGTTGCTGACCATGTCCATCCCTTTATGACCACAATGTACCCAACATCTGATGGCTACTTTCAGCAGGTTAATGCGCCATGTCATAAAGCTCGAATCATCTCAGATTGGTTTCTTGAACATGACAATGAGTTTACTGTACTCAAATGGCCTCCTCAGTCACCAGATCTCAATCCAATAGAGCATCTTTGGGATGTGGTGGAACGGGAGATTCGCATCAGGGATGTGCAGCCGACAAATCTGCGCCAACTGTGTGATGCCATCATGTCAATATGGTCCAAAATCTCTGAGGAATGCTTCCAGCACCTTGTTGAATCTCTGCCACGAAGAATTGAGGCAGTTCTGAAGGCAAAAGGGGGTCCAACCCCTTACTAGCATGGTGAACCTAATAAAGTGGCCAGTGAGTGTATGTATGTATGTATGTATATATATATATATATATATATATATATATATATCCATATCCCCTCCTGTAGGTTTAGGCACATCATGGGCTCTCCAAATGTGGCATGGCATCCCCTTGATTCCAGCCATTTTTGCATTCAAAAAGTCAGACGGTTCTGCTTCCCTTCCGAGCTCTGCCATGCGCCTAAATAGCAGTTTTCCCTCCTATATGGGGTATCCATGTATTCGGGAGAAATAATACAACAAATTTTGGGGTTCTTTTTCTCTTGTTACTTTTGTGAAATAAAATTCTTGTGGAAAATGGTTCATTTTATTTTCCTTCCATATTCAGTTAATTCGTGTGAAGCAGCTGAAGGGTTAATTCACTTTTTGAATGTGGTTTTGAGGGGTGCAGTTTTCAGAATAGTTTCACTTTTGGGTATTTTCTGCTATATAGGCCCCTCAAAGTTTCTTCAAATGGGATGTGGTCCCTAAAGACTGTTGTTGGAGAAATTGCTGGTGAACTTTGAACCCTTGTAGCTTCCTAACTAAAAAAAAAAAAAAGTTTGTTTGCAGATGTAAAGTAGACATGTGGGAAATGTTATTTATTGTCTATTTTGTGTGGTATAGCTATCTTATTTAAGGGCATAAAAATGTAAAGTTTTGCATAAGTATACGCAAGTCATATCGACCAAAATTTACCACTAGCACGAAGTCCAATGTCACAAACAATAATCTCTGAATCAGTGGGAACTGCTGAGGCATTTGAGGTATTACCGCATAAACTGACACTGGTCAGATTTTTTAAAAAAAGGCCTGTCATTTAAGTTAAAAATTGGCTCTTTTCACTAACGGGTTAAATCTCTTAACTAGAGGCATCGTCCTGTTTTGTTTTGGGTTTTTTTCCCTTTTCTGGCTAGAAGTGACATCCATGCGGTGACGACATTCTAAAAAAGAATTTTTCCATAAAATAATAATTTGGTAATTACATGAGGGGTTGGGATGCTTCACTCTATTTGTATTAGTGACTAAACCTCTTTAAGGCTATGTACACACGCTGCGGATTGGCCTGCGGTTTATCACCTCTACAATGGAGGAGATGGTAAACCGCAGCAGAATCCGCAGAAAAGAAGTGACATGTCATTTCTTTCATGCGGATTCAAATCCGCAGCTTTTCCGCAGTTAAAAATCCGCAGCATGTGCACAGCAGATTGTAAATCACATAGATGTACATGCTACTGTACACTGTCTGCAGAACTGCTGTGGATCCGCAGGAAAAAACGCAGCGTGTGCACATGGCCTAAAGGGAAGCTATGAATAGAAATATACTTATTGTTTAAATCAAGTTATGTTACATGTGTTTAAAATAATGGTAATGTGTGTTTTGTTTGTTTGTTTGTTTTTTAATTGTAATATGAAAAATAGCTAGTAATCTTGCAATATTCTAATTGACAACTGGGGCTTTTTTAGAGTCGGGAAATAACACGTACGTTAGCCACAATGAACAGACTCTAATATCTTTTGTATTCAGGCATCTAATATGGTCATTGCGAAGGGAGGGGGCGTAGTAGGGTTACCTGTGACATTTCCTATTGTGATTGGTGGGTTTTGTATTATCTATATCCTGCCTCTGCTGATAAAAAAAGTTTTGCTGGAAACTCTTCTAATCTTGCAGTTTTCACTCTGGCTACTAGGGCTATTTTAGATAGATGTCACAGCTGTCCCCGCACCTCTTCCATTTGCACGGGTTCATTAGATGCTTCATATAATACGGTCAGAGGTCTGTTCATTGTGACTACATCAGTAGCATAGCTACTTGGGGGGTAGAGGAGACCATCACATAAAGAGGCCCACCAGAAGCCACTTCTTTGATAAGGCACAATACAGCACAGGAGGAGAGCAGCAAAATGCCGTTTCCTGTCTGTTGGAGACTGCAAGCTGCTAGCACAGTGGCCAGTTGCAGTGTGCCCCTCCTGCACTGTATTGTACTGACTGACCTGAGGAGCTTCTGCCAGGCTGCAGTTTTTTTCACTATGTGCAAGCTGGGATTGGCTCAGGGCAGGCACGCTGGGTTCTAGTGCCCACCTTGCATTTCACTCAGACACTTCCTGGTCCTGCTGCAAACTTCATCGGTAAGTGGGGATAAAATTTGTTAGATTGATAGGCATGTAATGGTCACTGTGGACTGAATGTGAGAGGGTTGGGGTATTGTGGGGGTTGAAGTGGTGGAGGGAGACAGGGCACTAGGGGTCGAATGTGACAGGATGGGGCTATTGTGGGGGCTGAGGTGGTGGAGGGGTGACAGGGCACTGGGGGTGAATGTGAGAGGATATGGGTATTGTGGGGGAGGTGTTACAGGGCACTTGGGGGTGAATGTGAGAGCATGAGGGTATTGTGGGGGCAAAGTTGGCGGAGGGGGACAGGGCACTGGGGGGCTGATTATTGTACTGTTTTGTTATTAGATTATATGCACTCCATCATATATAATAGTTACTTTCTGGGATGGGGAGGCCGTGGACTTTTTAAACTTAAAAATTGGGTCTTTTAAGGTCAGTATAAGAAGCCCCCATATAGGAACCATGAGCTGCATCACATTTAAAGCACCACTCCAGCATTTTTTTTTAATTTCACTGCTGGCACTTGAAATCCAAGACCTCTACTGACTGATACTTACTTTCCGGCAGTTTCATTTGATTTCGCCACCGCACCGCTTGGATCCGTCTCCTGCAGTTTGTGACCTGTCCGCTGCTCCAGTATTTTATGAAGCGGTGGGAAGGTCACTAGTAAATTTCAGTCTATTAGAGCCTCGTTCTGACTCTCATAGACTTACATTGAGCACTTAAGACGTAGCATTTAACTTTTGGCCAGTCAGAAGCTGCGCTTACAAGATTTAGCCGTGGGACTGGAACGGTGCAAAAGAATTGGTGACTGGAGGATGAGTATATGACCAAGGCAGGGGACTTGCGCTTAAAGCACAACTCCAGCGATGAAAAAAAAACCTTGCTAGAAGGAACATTAATAATTTAATAATAAGCAGACTGCCAAATCATGACAGGGAACGCCTGCTTCATGAGACCCCAATATCACTGGCAGTCATGCCACCACGTTTGTGGGGGAAATAATACTTTATTTACGGGAGTTCTCAGCCCACCATACTGTGTATAGGGGAGCTGTGAAGGCATTATACTTTACATAGAGAAGCTATTGGCCCATTACTTGTATATAGGGGAGCTGTGGGGGACATTATACTTTCTATAGTGGCGCTCTGTCGGCATAAGACTGTATAGGGGAGCTGTGGGCTCATCTTACTGTGTATAGAGGAGCAGTGGGGACATCATAATGTTATGTATAGCAGGAGTATGAGGTGTGAGTGGGGAAATGGAAGTAAAGAATGGAGATCTTACAATTAACACTTAGGTGACTGGAGTTAAAGATAATGGGAATACATAAAGAGTGGTGAAATGGCCCAGAACAGTCCCTAAATGAGAGATGGTAGGAAGTCACAAAGACAGTATGAACACAGTCTAATGGCAGTGATTAGTTTTTTATTATGCACAGTACGAATATACAGGAAATACAATCCTGGAAATCTCTTAAATTATTTTTTGCAGGCAGGGACCACCTGATTTAAAATTAATAATTTCGCCAAAATACTTTTTCCCTTACAGACGCTGCCGGTTCTACTATCTAAAGCCGATGACAAAAATTTTTTGACAGAAATCTTCCGTCAGTTTATTTGGGGCTCAAGGTGGGGATCTAGAATTAGTATTTTTAAGTTGCAACAAATTAAATCCTTAGGTGGCTTTAATCTCCCTAATATACGCCTATATAGTATAGCGGCTGTCTTCCGTCATTTCTTGGACTGGATCTATGCCTTTACCCGCTTTACAAATACCCCAATAGATGAGGCGATGTGTAGACCTTTTAGACTTCCTGCTCTGCTTCACCTACGTCAAGCTGAGGTCCCAATGGAAATTAGGGATAACCCCCCTACTATGGTCAGTAATTTTGGGATGGCGTCATGCTAGACGAATTAATGGACTGGACCCCCATATCTCAGTGTTTCTTCCTTTTAGAGGCAAGCACTCCTTTCTATAGGGCAGGCCACTTCCCATCTATTGTGTGCTTTGGAATAATGGTTGTTGATTTGGTTTGTGACATGTTAGCAGACAATCAATGTCCTCTCACTTTGTAAGACACTGTCTTTAAATACCCAATCCTGGGAGGAGCTAATTTTACTATCACCCAAATTAGACATTATGTGGGCTCGATACTGCGGGATATACCGGATGATGTTGGAGCACACCCTCTAAACTTAATCTCAATTAAAGCTTACATGGGGAATTATTATTTGAGTCTTCTATACAAATCATTAAAACCTTCCATACAGTGGTCAGACTCTTCACCGGGCCTGGGGAGATGGGTATCTCCACTAACCAACTGTCAGGTAAAAGACATCTTGAAAGCCACATTATGTATTAACTCTGTTACCCTATGATGGCTACACATCCGTGACTCATGATATTCCATAGAGCATATACTGTATCTCACCAGAGATTAAATCTAAAATGTCCCCCTCAGGTAACTTTCCCTGCCCTAAATGCTTACATTCTTCTGCGGATATTTTTCATTGTTTATGGGACTGTCTAAAAATACGGGAGGTTTGGGATACACTCTCGGAACATCTCAGTAATACCTTTGGTGTATCAATCTCTGTTTCTCCGGAGTGGGCCATATTCAGTATTCTTCCACAAGATCAGTTGGTGAGGCTTTCTGTTCAGCTGTGCCGTATTTTATTTGTTTGGGCGGCTGCTACCCGCAAAAGTATTTTACATATATGGGCACAGGTTAATACTCTTTAAGTTTAATTGCTAAGAAGGTAAGATGAACTGGATAGAGTCCATTTTGAATAAAGAGAAATACACTAAACAATTTTTCCTTACTTAGTCGTCTCATTTTTTCCTTACTTGGTCATCTTTTATTAATACCCAGACATTGTCGATATGCCAGCCGATTCATGGTTGCTTCCAGTTTACAGACTGGTACATGAGAGAGCAAATTGATGGCAGAGCTGCTGTTAGGCTTGATTGGTGTTACTTTCTGATGATATGGATGTGTGCCAGAGTGGAGGGGAGGGGATGTTGGTTAGTGTTATAATACACTGTTTAGTTCTCAAAGTACGTTGAAAATCTGTTGGCTCTTTTCTGATGTTTTTGTACAACTTTTGTACTCTTTGTGTTTATTGTTCAATAAAGACAGTTTATTTAAAAATAGAAAAAACAAGAATTAAGTTTTTTGATCGCTATGACATTGCATTAAAATGCCATAACGGGCAAGCAAAACAACATCTGCACCAAAATGGTATCATTAAAAATGTCAGCTCGACGCGCAAAAAATAAGCCCGCACCCAACCCAAGATTCTGAAGATCCTGAAAAATGAACAAGCTACGGGTCTTGGAAAATGGCGCAATTTTTTTTTTTTTTTTTTTTTTTTTTAAAGCAAAGTTTGGATTTTTTTTTTTCACCACCTAGATAAAAAAAGAACCTAGACATGTTTGGTGTCTATGAACTCGTAATGACCTGGAGAGTCATAATCTCAGGTCTGTTTTAGCATTTATTGAACCTAGCAAAAAAAGCCACACAAAAAAAACAAGTGTGGGATTGCACTTTTTTTTGGTATTTCACCGCACTTGTGGAATTTTTTTTCCCGTTTTCTAGGGCACGACATGGTAAAACCAATGGTGTCGTTCAAAGGTGCAACTCGTCCAGCAAAAAATAAGCCCTCACGTGGCTATATTGACGGAAAAATAAAAAAGTTATGGCTCTGGGAAGAAGGGGAGCGAAAAACAAAAATGCAAAACGGGAAAAAAAATACCTCCGGTCACGAAGGGGTTAAATGTTAAGTGGACACTTAAGCATTATTGTTATAGGGGCAATCAGAGTATTGTGAGCATCAAAGTTACATATGTGGTATTACTTTTTATGGACAATATGTGGAGGGCGCTAGCCCAGGGTATTAACCCCTTCACGACCAATGACGCCACATAGGCGTCATGAAAACTGGTGCCAATCTGACCAGTGAAGCCTATGTGGCGTCATGACTTTAAAGCCCCCCCTGCGGGTCGGGTGACTTAGGTCACTGAAAGGTCACCCGACCCGCAGATACAGGGAGCTTTGTTCTTCACCATAGGGGGCGTGACTTCGCCCCCAAGTGACTACGATCGCTCTGATTGGCTGTTAAAAGTGAAACAGCCAATCAGCGATAGTAATATTTCATTGATGAAATATTACAATCCAGCCATGTCCGACGCTGCTGCAGCATCGGACATGGCTTGTGACAGCGATCCAACCCACCCACCCGTTAACGGGGGCGATCTGCCCCCCGCCACTGAATGACAGCAGCTATGTGCCGCCGCTGTCATCATCTCCCCCCGCCTTCCCTCCGCTCCCCCCCCCGGCTTCCAATCGCCCCTCCTCCCACCCCGCCGGCTTCAATTTCCATTCATTCATTTTGATCACTGATAAACTCTCACAGTGATCAAAATAGAATGAAAAGTAAATAAACCCCTCGTTTATCACCCCCATAGGCAGGATCAACTAATAAAATAAAGAAATTATTTTTATTTTTATTTTTCCGTTAGGGTTAGGGTTGGAAAGAGGGTTAGGGTTGGAATTAGGGTTAGGGTTGGAATTAGGGTTAGGGTTGGAATTAGGGTTAGGGTTGGAATTAGGGTTAGGCTTGTGGTTAGGGTTATGATTAGGGTTGGGATTAGGGTTAGGGGTGTGTTGAAGTTAGGGTTGGGATTAGGGTTAGAAATGTGTTGGGGTTAGGGCTGTGGATAGGGATGTGTTGGGGTTAGGGTTGAAGTTAGAATTGTGGGGTTTCCACTGTTTAGGCACATCAGGGGGTCTCCAAACGCGACATGGTGCAACCATTGATTCCAGCCAATTTTGTGTTCAAGAAGTTAAACGATGCTCCCTCCCTTCCAAGCCCCAACGTGTGCCCAAACAGTGGTTTACCCCAACATATGGGGTATCGGCGTACTCAGGAAAAATTGCACAACAACTTTGGGGGTCTAATTTCTCCTGGTACCCTTGGGAAAATTAAAAATTGGGGGCTAAAAAAATATTTTTGTGGAAAAAATTGTTTGTTTTTTTTATTTTCACGTCTCTGTGTTATAAACTTCTGTGAAGCACTTGGGTGTTCAAAGTGCTCACCAGGCATCTAGATAAGTTCCTTGGGAGGTCTAGTTTCCAAAATGGGGTCACTTGTGGGAGGTATCTATTGTTTAGGCACATCAGAGGCTCTGCAAACGTAACGACGACCGCAGACCATTCATCAAAGTCTGCATTTCAAAACGTCACTACTTCCATTCCGAGCCCTTACGTGTGCCCAAACAATGGTTCCCCCCCATATATGGGGCACCAGCGTACTCAGGATAAACTGTACAACAACTTTTGGGGTCCAAGTTATCCTGCTACCCTTGTGAAAAAAAAATTGCTGGCTAAAAATCTTTTTTTTTTGAGGGGGAAAAAAAATATTTTTTATTTTCACGGCTCTGCGTTATTATGCCTGGGCATTATAAACTTCTCTGAAACCCTTGGGGGTTCAAGGTGCTCACCACACATCTAGATAAGTTCCTTGGGGGGTCTAGTCTCCAAAATGGGGTCACTTGTGGGGGGGGTTCCACAGTTTAGGTACATCAGGGGCTCTGCAAATGTAACATGATGCCCGCAGACCATTCCATCAAAGTCAGCATCTCAAAATGTCACTACTTCCCTTCCGAGCCCCGACGTGTGCCCAAACAGTGGTCCCCCCCCACATATGGGGTACCAGCGTACTCAGAACAAACTGGACAACAACTTTTGGGGTCTAATTTATCCTGGTACCGTTGTGAAAATAAAAAATTGCGCACTAAAAAATAATTGTTTGAGGGAAAAAAATATTTTTTATTTTCACGGCTCTGCGTTATAAACTTTTGTGAAGCACTTGTGGGTTCAACGCGCTCACTATGCATCTAGATAAGTTCCTTAGGGGATCTAGTTTCCAAAATGGGGTCATTTGTGGGTGTGCTCCAATGTTTAGGCACACTGGGGCTCTCCAAACACGACATGGTGTCCGCTAACGATTAGAAGTACAGTAATTTGCATTTCAAAAAGTCAAATGTTGCTCCTTCCCTTCTGAGCCCTGCCGTGTGCCCAAACAGTGGTTCCCCCCCACATATTGGGTACCAGCGTACTCAGGACAAACTGGACAACAACTTTTGTGGTCCAATTTCTCCTGTTAGCCTTGTGAAAATTAAAAATAGTGTGCTAAAAATCATTTTTGAGGAATAAAAATTTTTTATTTTCACTACTCTGTGTTATAAACTTTTGTGAAGCACTTGGGGGTTCAAAGTGCTCACTACACATCTAGATAAGTTCCTTAGGGGGTCTAGTTTCCAAAATGGGGTCACTTGTGGGGGAGCTCCAATGTTTAGGTACACAGGGGCTCTCCAAACGCGACATGGTGTCCGATAACGATAGGAGCATATTTTCCATTCAAAAAGTCAAATGGTGCTCCTTCCCTTCCGGACCCTGCCGTGCGCTCAAACAGTGGTTTATGACCACATATGAGGTATCGATGTACTCAGGAGAAATTGACCAACAAATTTTAGGATCCATTTTATCCTGTTGTCCATGTGAAAATGAAAAAACTGAGGCTAAAAGAAATTTTTTGTGAAAAAAAAGTACTTTTTTTTTTTTTTTTTTTTTTTTACAGATCAATTGGTGAAGTACTTGGGGATTCAAAGTAATCACTATGCATCTAGATAAGTTCCTTGGGGGGTCTAGTTTCCAAAATGGGGTCACTTGTGGGGGAGCTCCAATATTTAGGCACACAGGGGCTCTCCAAACTTGACATGGCAACCGCTAAATATTCCAGCATACTTTCCATTCAAAAAGTCAAATGGTGCTCCTTCCCTTCTGAGCCCTGCCGTGCGCCCAAGCAGTAGTTTATGACCACATATGAGGTATCGGTGTACTCAGGAGAAATTGACCAACAAATTTTAGGATCCATTTTATCCTGTTACCCATGTGAAAATGAAAAAATTGATGCTAAAAGAAAATTTTTGTTGGAAAAATTAAAATGTCCATTTTTTCTTTGCACGTTGCTTTAGTTCCTGTGAAACACCTGAAGGGTTAATAATCTTCTTGAATGTAGTTTTGAGTAGCTTGAGGGGTGCAGTTTTTAAAATGGTGTCACTTTTGGGTATTTTCTGCCATATAGACCCCTCAAAGTGACTTCAAATGTGAGGTGGTCCCTAAAAAAAATGGTTTTGTAAATTTTATTGTAAAAATGAGAAATCGCTGGTCAACTTTTAACCCTTATAACTTCCTAACAAAAAATATTTTGTTTCCAAAATTGTGCTGATGTAAAGTAGACATGTGGGAAATGTTATTTAGTGACTATTTTGTGTCACACAACTCTCTGGTTTAACAGAATAAAAATTCAAAATTTGAAAATGGCAACATTTTCCTATTTTTCGCCAAATTTCTGATTTTTTCACAAACGCAAAAGTTATCGACCTAAATTTACCACTAACATGAAGCCCAATATTTCACGAAAAAACAGTCTCAGAATCGCTAGGATCCGTTGAAGCGTTCCTGAGTTATTACCTCATAAAGGGACACTGGTCAGAATTGCAAAAAATGACCAGGTCATTAAGGTCAAAATAGGCTTGGTCATGAAGGGGTTAATGTATTCTAGTGGGGGGACTTTGCAATCTAGAGAGCACAAAGGAGTCATTATTACGATGTAAGGGGCACAGTGGTGGCAGTATTATGTGGGTCAGTAAGAGGATTTATTGGACACCACAGCAGGTGCTGTAGGACACATAGGGCAGCAACGGCTCAGTATTGGGGTATCAGCAGAATGAGTAGTTTGTGCAGGATGGGCCTGGAGTGAGAAGTCAGATATTTAGTTGTTGTAATCTCTGCAGACGAGTACTGGCTGAAGAAGTTGTCATGTTGGTCTGGGCCAGATGGAAAAGATGGTGAAAGTGTATGACTCAATAAGAAGAAATGTCAGCTGTAAGTCTCGATAACTGTACTGTGGATCTCCTATATGGTCTGCAGGACTGGTAGCTACCACAATATGGTAATATCAGTGTTCGTTTTTGTATGTAGATATATTTTCAATCACAGCGCGGTCACCTGGTGAGTTTCCCCTATACTAACAATTAGGGTGCGCCACATAGCTGTAGTCAGGACTACCTGATTAGGGGCACGCTCAGATTTTTCACCCGACCCCCCCCCCAAGCTGAAACCCTAGCTACACCTCTGGACTACATACTAGGAAATGGGAAGCTACTGTAGTGTGTAAAGAGAAGAAAAAAGTTTTCTGTTTTTTTGGTAAAGATTTTAAGAAAAACCCCACTCAAATATTAGGATATGATTGCTTCGTTAACTGAATTACTGTAACTGGGTTACTTAACTCTAGTCAATGATGTTAAATAATATAATGCAAATTGGGCATTTATTTTCACTCTTGCCATTTTTGTCTGCCATTTGTCTACAAAGCGATTGAAGTATACATTACCATATAATAACTCAATATAATAAGGCTCTTGTATACTGTTTTACTGGTATAAAATAGCTAACCCCAAATGTATTTTTTCCCAGTCATTTGTCTGATACTGTCCATTTGAATCACAATCAGAATTGTTCTCTTATCAGTCATCAATTTGTATAGTAATTTTAAACTTTCTGCTTTAGCCAAATCTGTAAAGGTGAAAATCAAGCTGAATAAAAAGGATGAAAAGAGTCGAGGAAAGGGAAAGAAACGCCAGAGTCGTGGCAAAGCCAAGCCAGTAGTCAGCGACTATGACAGCGATGAAGATCAAGATGAAATTGTGAGTAGGAACGTTCAATTGATTGGAGCGTGTGTAAGCACACAGAAGTAGTAAAATTGTGATTTCAAATCCCGACCTTAAGGCCCTTTTACCTTTAGCGATGCACCAGCGATCCGACCAGCGATAGGACCCGGTCAGGATCGCATGGTGCATCGCTAAATGATCGCTAGTGAGCTTCCAGACAGGCAGATCTCACAGCAATGCAGCAGCGACGCAGCGGACGATACTTACCTTTCACACACAGCGATCCTGACGTCCTCCCGCTCGTCGTCACAGCAGGAAGCACCCGGCGAGAAATGGAGCCGACCGATCTCGCGCGATCAGCGACAGACAGCGGGGGAGCCAGTCAGAGGTAAGTATCAAACATAGCGATATCGCTAGCAATATCGCTGCTGCGTCACAAAATCAGTGACGTTTTAGCGATATTGCTAGCGATATCGTTATGTGTAAAACCCCCTTTAGTGAATACATTCTGGCTGTTATTACTGGTTGGCTGCATGGGTGATGTAAGTTTATCACATGACTGCTGCATTTGGAAGTTTGGTGGTTTTATTAAATTATTGTAAAAGAATCACTTTGTGTTAATGTCCATATCTTTCCCTCCCCTAGGATCAGTCGGAGGGAAGCGGAAGCGATGACGAGTGACCTACATGACTCTTGTTTTATGGACAGAATTCTTCATTTTCTATCTTCAACTCATATAATTTCATGTTTTTCTAAAAAAGGAAAAATACACAATGGGAATGTTTCTGTATTCATCATCTAGAGGTGACTGTAGACTAGTGGCAGGCATACATGATCTCATCGTGTAAAAAAAAAAAATATATATAAATATATATATATATAGAAACCAACCACACACAGATTTTGTAACATATTGTGACCAAATGGCCTCCAGTATGAAGCAAGTTACATTTTTTTGATGGAAAACTGTGGATCAATAGTATAACTTTTGTGAGTCGACTTTGATTTGGAATTTGTTTTTCTGTGCCTGGTTTGCAATACCATGGTACAGCTAACGGCTGATATTTTGTAGCAATGAGAACTGGGACAAATAAATAGAAGCAACTGGTTATTTTATTTTTCGTCAGGCAATTTTCTTTTAGTAGTTCTTTGTTGCTGTGGTTGTTTGTTTTTTTGTTTTTCCTTTTTTTTTATCTTAATTGTGGTACATTTATGCAACTTTCAAGTACTGGTTAACTCTTTTGGTGCTGGAGGAGCCTGCAATTTACTGTTTTGCATGCTGTGGCTCAACTGGCTCTTAAGATGTTAATAAGCAGTAGTTCTTTTCAATGTTTTTCCCTTTCTCGCTCCCTGCCCATTTTCCTCTCACATTAGAGCAGTTTAAACCCAAAGTTGTTGAAAACATAAAGTATATGGCTAATGTAATTCCTTTTTTTATTACAATTTCTATTTGTTATGAAGAAGTTTGGTTTAACTTGTTAATTGTTGCAAACTATATCTAATGTAATTGAACATTTAATTTTCCCTTGGCCATTTTTTTTCTCTAAATTGAGCTTTATCAATGTGGATAATCAGCTTTTTTCCTTGAAGTGTACTTAATCTTTGCTTTCTTTGCACAATGTCTTTGGTTGCAATTCATAAGCCTGAGGCAAATAAAATCCCAGCAATTTTGAGAAAACAGTGTTATTGTGACTTTCTAATGAGCAGTAAACTGCTTCACATTCAATGTTTAATTATTCAGACTCCCACACAGGTTAATGAGCAAGACATCAAGGATCTACATTAATGAGGATATTGTCATTGTCTTCAATTTCTTCCTGGGAAGTTAGTCAGGATGTTTGCCACCAAACACTAAATGGCTACAAATACAACATACAGTGCTTAACAAGATCTCTGGTATTAAAGGGACTCTGTCACCCCATTTTTGGACAATCAGCTGCCGGCCCTGCCATCAGGAGCTTATCTACAGCATTCTGTAATGCTGTAGATAAGCCGCCGATGTAACCTGAAAGATAAGAAAAACGAATTATATTATACCCACCGGGGGGGGGGGGTCCGGTCTTGGTCCGATGGGTGTCGCGGTTCGGCGCCTCCCACCTTCTAGCGATGACGTCCTCCTCTTTGTTTCCAGTCGTGGCTCCGGCGCAGGCGTACTTTACCTGTCTTGTTGAGGGCAGAGTAAAGTACTGCAGTGCGCAGGCGCCGGACCTCTCTGACCTGGTCCGGCGCCTACGCACTGCAGTACTGTGCTCTGCTCTCAACAGGGCAGAGCAGAGTGCGCCTGACCCGGAGCCACGATGGGAAGCAAAGAAGAGGATGTCACCGTTAGAAGATAGGAGGCACCGCACCGCTACACCCATCGGACCAAAACCAGCCCGGCCCTGGTTGAGTATAATATAACTCCTTTTTCTTATCTTTCAGGCTCCATTGGGGGCTTATCTACAGCATTACAGAATGCTGTAGATAAAGCCCCTGATGGCGGTGCCGGCAGCAGTCAAAAAATGGGGTGACAGATTCCCTTTAACCTTTGTTCATTTTGGCTATTTTCAGGTATTTGGGCACATAAAGTAACTACCATTAGCGAATGGCAATAAAGTAATTATGATCCCAGATAGTCCAAATCGTTTGCCATTATTGGCCATCCTTGGAGAAAACGTTGTTGTGAAACACAAAATCTGATGGTAATTTTATACATCACATGAGCCCAATAAATGTTTAACCCCATCCGTGATCTTTGACGTACGTATACTAACCTTTGACGTATAGGCACATCATGGCAATCATGCACTGCGCAGTGCCTGTGCGATCACCACCGAGAGCTCAGATTACATAATAACAGAGCCCTGGCTAACACAGACAGTAGCGGTGCCTGTACCACCTCCTGCTGTTTAACTCCCTAAATGCCGTGATCAATATCTATCGCAGCATTTGGGATGCTAGGAGAGGGAGGGGGGCTCCCATCCGATCGTCGCCCCCATTATGTCATCGCTTCGGCTCGATTATTGTCATGACAACCTCCGGGTCTGCCAGCGATGATTGCTTGCTTACACCACGCCAGGAGCATGGTCTTAGAGGCTTCTGTCAGTGTAATATTGGCCAGTATAATGCATTGTTGGTGCATTGCAATGCATTATACGAGCAATCAGAGTAATGAAAGTTAAAGTCCCCATAGAGGTACTAAGTAAAAAAAAAAGTGTCAAAAAGCTATGCTGCTTCATCATACCGCTGAACAAAGTGGAATAAAACGCCATCAAAAAGTGAAATGGAAATAAAAATGATATAGCTAAAAATGTGATCTGGTCCTGCATAAAAACACGCCAACATACAGCTCCATCACCTGAGGAATAACAATTGCTATCGCTCTCAGAATATAGCGATTCAAAAACAATTTTTTTTTTCTACAAGATGGTTTGCGTAAAAGCGCTAAAACAGAAAAAATATAAATCTAGTATCTCTGTAATTGTACTGACCTGAAGAATAATCATCTAATCATTATACCAAACAAGGAACGACTTAAAAAAACAAAAGCAATTCTCAACCAGATGTTGATTTGTTCATTCTGCCTCTCAAAGATCGCAGTAAGCCTCGGCTCACATTTATATTACGCTGAGCGCTTGCATCGGAGTTTCCGTGTAAATCTCTGAAATATGTGATTCAGACAGAACCCCCGGTAGTAAATTCCTAATAATTTGGACTCTGTCTTTCCTACGATTCAACGGTGTCTTGTCTTTTTAGGCATGCATAAAACAGTGTTTGCCCTAGTTTTGTGCAACTCTGAAAGGAAGGACACTACTGAACAGAGACCAGACAGAGTCCACAGTAACTGATTTCTCATAGTGAATGGATGAGCCAGGGGTTTCATCTGAATCACGTCATTTGGAGATTTAGATGGAAACCCCTATATAGGTGCTCAGTGTAGAGCGTATGATAAATATGATCCATAATGCTATGTAAAATGTTCCCAATAAAAGCTTCAATTCAATCCACAAAAAAAGTATGTCTTCCACTTTACAGGTAGCTAAAGGCTCTGAAAAAGCGCTATGGCTCCTCACCCCCCCAAAGAAATCCAGCGAATTGCATGCTCCCAAATCCAAATGCCTCCTTCCTTTCTGAGCCACACAGTGTGTCTAAACCACATTTACCATTCACATGTTTGGCATTTCTGTAGCAATGAGGGCCCACTTAATTTATGGGGTGCGTGTCGCCAGAAGCACGAGCTGTGCACAATGTACTGGGCACTACAGTATGGGTACTGCAATGGCAAATTTTCAAGACATCACTCAGAAACTGCTGCTACTTTGTGGAAAACTCCCAGAAAATCAAAATCGTCACTACACCTGTAGATAAATTCCGAGTGATGTGCAATTTGCAAAATGGGATCACTTGAGGGGGAATTCTGCTCTTCTGGAAGTTATGGGCTCTGATTATGGAGGTCGCAAACTATTCTACAATAATTATCTAAAAGTTAAATGGCAATCCTTCCTGTAATACTGTACAGCCACATATGTGGTATTGCTATGTTCAAAAAAAAAATTGTGTGATGCATTTTAGTGCTATGATTACCCATTTTTCCGTGTGCAAATGTAAAATCAGGGGCTAAAACAACATTTTTGTGGTAAAAATTTAATTTTTCTTCACCACTCAATGGTATAAAATTCTGTGACACACCTGTTGTGTCAATATGATCACTGTCCCCTAGATGAATTCATTAAAAGGTGTAGTTTGTAAAATGGGGTCTCTTAAGGGGGATTCTGCTGTTCTGGCATCTCAGGGGCTTTGCCAATGTGACATGGCACCCTCAAACCATTCCAGCATACTCCAAACTCCCTTCTGAACTTTGCACTGTGCTTCAAATGTACCGTATTTTTCGGACCATAAGAAACACTTTTTTTTTTTCTTCCATATTTGGGAGGAAAGTGTGGGTGCGTCTTATGGTCCAAATGTAACGTGGGGAGGAGGGCAGCAGCTGAGTGGGATCGCACTCACAGGAGGCAGGAAAATGTCCCCACTGCAGGAATCCAGTGCTGGGGAAACCAGTGATCCCGATGATTAAAATGAATTGAATATTCATTAACCGCCTCCCCGCCCACCTGTCAGCACTGAGCAGTGAGCGGGGAACAGCAAATGAATATTCCTTCACTTAAACAGCAGACCCACATGGTTTCCCCAGTGCCAGGATTCCTGCAGCGGCTGGGGAGATCATGTCCGGTGCAACAGGAGGGAGGGATGTCGCATACCTGATAGCACAGCCCGGGCTGTGGTGATGGTGACTGAACGCTTCATAGGACCTGTGTGAGGTCATGAAGAGGGCGGGCCGGAGCATCACATGACCGCACAAAGCCCTCCCTCGTCATGATGTCATCACAGGTCCTGAAGACATATACTAGAATCTGCAAGCTTCTTACATGACCTGTGGAGAGGCAATAGGGCTCTGCGGTGATGTCATGCTGCAGCTCTTCATTACTTCACCACAGCGTGGCTGGCTTCGGAACCTGCACAAGTAAGCATTAATACCACAACACCTAAAAATGCACTCTGCCACTCCTGTGATGAACTATAACTCCCAGCATGTCATCTGCAAGACATGCTTGGAAATATCCTGTAGAAAAACAAGGACCCAAACCGGATCTGCAAGATATGCTGGGAAATATCCCATAGAAAAACAAGGACCCAAACCAGTATATAAAAGTTATATATACACTGTATATATATTAAAAATTATCCCAACAAGAAAATATATATCACAATGACCACAAAGTTATTGCAATTAAAAAGCCTTTATTACATGTGGCAATAAGTAGTATAATTATTACTATTAAAAACAAGTGCCTGTGCTGGAATAATAAAATAAAAACAATATAATACATATATACATCTGATTGGTCAAAAGGTATGAAATGCTCAATACATAATATAGGAAAGATATATCTTTGTACCGTGTTAGCCAGTAGATAGAAAAATATTTAGAATTGAGAGTCCTCAGTGGTTGATACCTTTTTAATGGCTAACTGAAAAGATGGTAACACATTACAAGCTTTCGAGACAACTCGGGTCTCTTCAGGCATTGTATTAGTCAATGCCTGATGAAGAGACCGGAGTAGTCTCGAACACTTGCAATGTGTTACCATCTTTTCAGTTAGCCATTAAGGCTATGTGCCCACGCTAGCGTTTTTAAACGCTCAGGAAAAGGATCCCCTTTCCCAGAAACCGCGCGTCTTTTTCCGCGCGTTGTTTTGCGCGATTTTTGATGCGTTTTTTGACACGCGATTTCTGGGATCATTGGGGATGGCTAAAAACGCTCAGCAATGCGGGAATTAATGAGCATGCTGCGTTTTTAGCCGCTAAGCAATTCCTGAGTGGTTAAAAACGCATGCATTGGCACAAAAAGCCAAAAACGCATGCTAATTAATTTGATGCATCTTTTAAGCATTTCTGCAGCGTCTGAGCCGGCTCAAACGCTGCGGAAACGCTTAACAAAGCGCATCGTGTGCACACAGCCTTAAAGGTATCAACCACTGAGGACTCTCAATTCTGAATATTTTTCAATATATAATGGATCCAAGTATGTGGTCCAAAAGAAAAAATAGATACATAAAAAATAGTACACAACACCATACAAGGTATCTATACATAAATAGAAATTGATAAATAAAAATGTGTGAAAAAATTGGTATATAAAAAAATGTGAAAAACTGAATGATTATACTTTTGAAAAATAGTATAATAAATAAAAGTAAAATTAATTGAGACAGCAGTATGTTAAATGTTTTTGAATATCCATATGGAATCAGGAGCCCCATATAATGCTCCATACAGTTCATGATGGGCCCCATAAGATGCTCCATACAAAATACACCCCATATAATGCTGCACAAAGGTTAATAATGGCCCCATAAGATGCTCCATAGAATAATATGCACCATATGCTGCTCCGTAAATGTTATGGCCCCATAAGATGCTCCATAGATTATGCCCCATAAGATGCTCCATAGATTATGCCCCAAATGCTGCTCTATAGATTATGCCCCATAAGATGCCCCATATGCTGCTGGATAGATTATGCCCCATAAGATGCTCCATAGATTATGCCCCATATGCTCCCCCATATGCTGCTGCAAATAGAAAAAAAGACATACTCACTTCTTGTCGCTGGGGGCCAGGTGCCGGTGCCCTGAGCAGGCAAGGACACCGGTGCGCTATGGGGGGACAGGTCCCGGTGTCACCGCTGGCTCAGGGCCTTGGCACCTGCGATATTCACCTGTCCCCGGTCCACCGCACTAACTACGTCATCGCGCCCTCTGACCTGAACATCACAGTCAGAGGACAGAGTGGCGCGCAGCAGTGGACCGGAGACAGGTGAATATCGCATATACTTAACCCCCTCCTGGCGCAGTCTCTGCAGCCCCGCTTCTCCCACGGTCTCGGTCTCCAGCAGCTATTCCTTCAGTGGTCATGTGGTACTGCTCATTAAAGTCATGAAAATGCGCATATTCATGACTTTAATGAGCGGTACCACGTGACTGCTGAAGGAAGGAGATCTGGGAGAAGCGGGGGAGCTGCAGAGACACGCCGGGGGGTTATGTATGATCTGACACCTCCGCTCCCCGCCGACCCCTGGCATATATGACTCGCGTATAAGCCGAGAGGGGGACTTTCAGCCCAAAAAATAGGCTGAAACTCTCGGTTTATACGCGGGTATATGTGTTGTGGAAACACACACAAATCCCACAATAATTAAAGTGTCATTCAACAAAGCACTACAAGGTGTCATAGTGCATAAATAAAGTGCTTAGTGAAACAAAGACCCCTGACGAAGACCTTTTGACCAGATGTATATAATATGTATTTAAATTATATTGTTTTTATTTTATTATTACAGCACAGGCTCTTGTTTTTAATAGTAATAATTATACTACTTATTGCCACATGTAAGAATAAAGGCTTTTTAATTGAAATAACTTTGTGGTCCTTGTGATATACAGTTAGGTCCATATATATTTGGACAGAGACAACATTTTTCTAATTTTGTTTCTAGACATTACCACAATGAATTTTAAACAAAACAATTCAGATGCAGATGAAGTTCAGACTTTCAGCTTTCATTTGAGGGTATCCACATTAAAATTGGATGAAGGGTTTAGGCGTTTCAGCTCCTTAACATGTGCCACCCTGTCTTTAAAGGGACCAAAAGTAATTGGACAATTGCCTCCAAGGCTATTTCATGGACAGGTGTGGGCAATCCCTTCGTTATGTCATTCTCAATTAAGCAGATAAAAGGCATGGAGTTGACTTGAGGTGTGGTGCTTGCATTTGGAAGGTTTTGCTGTGAATAAAACATGCGGTCAAAGGAGCTCTCCATGCAGGTGAAACAAACCATCCTTAAGCTGAAAAAAACCATCTGAGAAATTGCTACAACATTAGGAGTGGCAAAATCTACAGTTTGGTACATCCTGAGAAAGAAAGGAAGCACTGGTGAACTCATCAATGCAAAAAGACCTGGGCACCCATGGAATACAACAGTGGTGGGTGATTGCAGAATAGTCTCCATGGTGAAGAGAAACCCCTTCACAACACCCAACCAAGTGAACAACACTCTCCAGGAGGTAGGCGTATCAATATCCAAATCTACCATAAAGAGAAGACTGCATGAAAGTAAATACAGAGGGTTCACTGCATGGTGCAAGCCACTCATAAGCATCAAGAATAAAAAGGCTAGACTGGACTTTACTAAAAAACATCTAAAAAAGCCAGCACAGTTCTGGAAGAACATTCTTTGGACAGATAAAACCAAGATCAACCTCTACCAGAATGATGGAAAGAGAAAAGTATGGCGAAGGCGTGGTACAGCTCATGATCTAAAGCATACCACATCAGCTGTAAAACACGGCGGAGGCAGTGTGATAGCTTGGGCATGCATGGCTGCCAGTGGCACTGGGTCACTAGTGTTAATTGATGATGTGACACAAAACAGAAGCAGCCGAATGAGTTCTGAGCCATACTGTGTGCTCAGATCCAGCCAAATGCAGCCAAACTGGTCGTCGTTTCATACTACAGAAGGACAATGACCCAAAACATAAAGCCAAAGCAACCCAGGAGTTTATTAAAGCAAAGAAGTGGAATATTCTTGAATGGCCAAGTCAGTCACCTGATCTCAACCCAATTGAGCATGCATTTCACTTGTTAAATACTAAACTTCAAACAGAAAGGCCCACAAACAAACCGCAACTGAAAACCACCGCAGTGAAGGCCTGGCAGAGCATCAAAAAGGAGAAAACAGTGTCTGGTGATGTCCATGAGTTCAAGACTTCAGGCAGTCGTTGCCAACAAAGGGTTTTCAACCAAGTACTAGAAATGAACATTTTACTTACAATTATTTAATCTGTCCAATTACTATTGGTCCCTATAAAAACAGGATGGCACATTAAGGAGCTGAAACTCCTAAACCCTTCATCCAATTTTAATGTGGATACCCTCAAATGAAATCTGAAAGTCTGAACTTCAACTGCATCTGAATTGTTTTGTTTAAAATTCATTGTGGTAATATCTAGAACCAAAATTAGAAAAATGTTGTCTCTGTCCAAATATATATGGACCTAACTGTACTGCCAAATGCTTTATGAGCAGTGATTGAGTCAATAATCTATCTTTCCATTGATCCAATTTGTACCTTATTGCTGAAATATATATCTTTTCAATGTCTTGGGGGAAGCTGATGACATTCTGATGGTAAAAACTGACATACTGACCAAACACTGATGAAAATCGGGCATTTTTTGCATACAAAAAAATTGCTGATTTTTTTAAAGGAGCCCTAAGACGACTGGCTGGAAATATTGAAACATCTCTCTTTGCTTGCAGTAGGACACAAAGTGTAAAGGGGTATTCTCAGTATTATCAATGGTTAAAATTTCTAAGTGCTTGTGAAAACAGGCATCTTTTTATTGTTAAAAATCTTCTGGTTTTAAAAATGGTGTAGTTTTTAGTTCTGTAGCATACTGTTGCTTAGGTTATAAGATACTGCTGCTGTTCATCTGAGGTGGCCAGTTTCTTAGGTAAGGAGTGTGAATTTGGATGCTCCTTGCTACATATGGTCAAAATTGTTGGTAACCCTCGTTTAATGACAGAAAAACACAATGGTGACAGAAATAACTTGAATCTGACAAAAGTAATAAATCAAAAATCTATGAAAATGAACACATGAAAGTCAGACATTGCTTTTCAACCACGCTTCCAGAGAATGTTTAAACGATGTGTCATTTAACGATGGGTAACAACAATTTTTACCACGTGTATAGCTAAGGCTAGTTTCACATTTGCGTCTTTGTGCGCAAGTAGAAACGCATGCAAAAACGCATATTTTTTTATTCTGGCTGTACCAATTTTGTGATATTGGGTCTTAAAGGGGTAGTCATGTACCATCTTGCTTCCACATCAGGTGGTGAACAGAACTGTTGATGTCACATCTACAAATATCTTTAGGTTGAAGAGTAGAAGGTCTTGAGCCACCTGTCCTGTAGCGGGGCCACTGCGGGGTGCAGGAAACCCGTTTCTCGTGCACGAGCTTGGCAGGTATCCATATTCGTTATCTAAATTGTCCAGCTCCGCACCCCCTTTAATTTTAGCCACGAATTTTCCTGTTGCCACTTTTGGTAACAAATTTAAGTTCAAAGCTAGAAAATGGATCAAAAAGTGTCTCATGTCTACACCTGCTCCTTGCATACTTTAGATTTTAATTCTGGTCCTAAAGGCATCCCACGATGCTGTGAATTTTATCAAGAGGGGTGTTTCTCTTAATATTTTTGTTGGTTTCCCAGATAACCATTTCAGCAATGATGTCCCAGTTGCATCTATTAATGGGCATGGGACAGTCCATCCTGGCAGTATTCCCCTGCTGAACAAGAAGTTTGCTTTTTTTAAAACTTTTCACTTTGCCAGCATTATATGTATTATATCTAATGTATTTTCATCAATTAAAAAGTTTGTAATTCTGAAAAGAAAATGTCACATACAGTGCCTACAAGTAGTATTCAACCCCCTGCAGATTTAGCAGGTTTGATAAGATGCAAATAAGTTAGGGCCTTCAAACTTCACACAAGAGCAGGATTTATTGACAGATGCATAAATCTTACATACCAAAAAGCTATGTTGCTCAGTTACATTTTAATAAATTTTAAACATAAAAGTGTGGGTCAATTATTATTCAACCCCTAGGTTTAATATTTTGTGGAATAACCCTTGTTTGCAATTACAGCTAATAATCATCTTTTATAAGACCTGATCAGGCCGGCACAGGTCTCTGGAGTTATCTTGGCCCACTCCTCCATGCAGATCTTCTCCAAGTTATCTAGGTTCTTTGGGTGTCTCATGTGGACTTTAATCTTGAGCTCCTTCCACAAGTTTTCAATTGGGTTAAGGTCAGGAGACTGACTAGGCCACTCCAACACCTTGATTTTTTGCCTCTTGAACCAGGCCTTGGTTTTGTTGGCTGTGTGCTTTGGGTCGTTGTCTTGTTGGAAGATGAAATGACGACCCATCTTAAGATCCTTGATGGAGGAGTGGAGGTTCTTGGCCAAAATCTCCAGGTAGGCCGTGCTATCCATCTTCCCATGGATGCGGACCAGATGGCCAGGCCCCTTGGCTGAGAAACAGCCCCACAGCATGATGCTGCCACCACCATGCTTGACTGTAGGGATGGTATTCTTGGGGTCGTATGCAGTGCCATCCAGTCTCCAAACGTCACGTGTGTGGTTGGCACCAAAGATCTCGATCTTGGTCTCATCAGACCAGAGAACCTTGAACCAGTCTGTCTCAGAGTCCTCCAATTGATCATGAGCAAACTGTAGACGAGCCTTGACATGATGCTTTGAAAGTAAAGGTACCTTACGGGCTCGTCTGGAACGGAGACCATTGCGGTGGAGTACGTTACTTATGGTATTGACTGAAACCAATGTCCCCACTGCCATGAGATCTTCCCAGAGCTCCTTCCGTGTTGTCCTTAGGTTAGCCTTGACTCTTCGGACAAGCCTGGCCTCGGCACGGGAGGAAATTTTCAAAGGCTGTCCAGGCCGTGGAAGGCTAACAGTAGTTCCATAAGCCTTCCACTTCCGGATGATGCTCCCAACAGTGGAGACAGGTAGGCCCAACTCCTTGGAAAGGGTTTTGTACCCCTTGCCAGCCTTGTGACCCTCCACGATCTTGTCTCTGGTGGCCTTGGAATGCTCCTTTGTCTTTCCCATGTTGACCATGTATGAGTGCTGTTCACAAGTTTGGGGAGGGTCTTAAATAGTCAGAAAAGGCTGGAAAAAGAGATAATTAATCCAAACATGTGAAGCTCATTGTTCTTTGTGCCTGAAATACTTCTTAATACTTTAGGGGAACCAAACAGAATTCTGGTGGTTTGAGGGGTTGAATAATAAATGACCCTCTGAATAAACTTTTCACAATTTTAAAAAAAATTAAACAAAGAAATAACATCCTTTTTTGCTGCAGTGCATTTCACACTTCCAGGCTGATCTACAGTCCAAATGTCACAATGCCAAGTTAATTCCGAATGTGTAAACCTGCTAAATCTGCAGGGGGTTGAATACTACTTATAGGCACTGTATATTAATCCAATCGAGAATCTGTGGAAAGAGCTGAAAACTGCTGTTCACAAACGATCTCCATCAAACCTCACTGAGCTCGAGCTGTTTGCCAAGGAAGAATCGGCAAGAATTTCAGTTTCTCGATGTACAAAACTGATAGAGACATGCCCCAAGTGACTTGCAGCTGTAATCGAAAAAAAAGGTGGTGCCACAAAGTATTAAATTAAAGGGGCCGAATAATATTGCATGCCCCACTTTTCAGTTTTTGAATTTCCACAAAAATTTAAAATAACCAATAAATTTCGTTCAACTTCACAATTGTGTCCCGCTTGTTGTTGATTCTTCACCAAAAATTTACATTTGATATCTTTATGTATGAAGCATGATATGTGGGAAAAGGTTGAAAAGTTCCACGGGGCCGAATACTTTCGCAAGGCACTGTATATAGCCATATATATTACAAAAAAATAATGTGGGTTCCCACACAAATTTCGCCAGAGGGGGAGAGCCGACGAGCGGGGGCCAATATTTCTAGCCTGGGAAGGGGGTAATACCCATGGCTCCTTCCCAGGCTATGAATATCAGCCCGCAGCTGTCTGCATAGCCTTTACTAGCTATTAAAATAGGGGCCCCCCCAAAAAAAAAAATGATGTGGGGTCCCCCTATATTTTATAGCCAGAAAGGCTACGCAGACAGCTTCGCGCTGATATTCATAGCCTAGGAAGAGGCCATGGATATTGGCCCCTCCTGGCTACAAATACCAGCCCGCAGCCCATTCTGGCACTTAGGCCCTCTCTTACCACTCACGTGTAGTGGTGTTATATGGGGTAATATAAGGGGTTAATGTCACCTTGCTTTTGGAAGGTGACAATAAGCCCGGTTAATAATGGAGAGGCGTCAATAAGACACTGAGCCATTATTAATCTTTTGAAAGGGTTAAACAGTCTTTTAATAAAATAAAACACAACACGGTTTTCATATTTTTAATGTACGCCCAGATCCAAGCGACGCCCTCATCTCCTAGAAAAAACGAAAAATAATAAACCAACAGTATACTCCCTGTCCGACAAAGTCCAATTAATAGTGTGTCCCACGACGATCTCCCCTATAGAACAGTGACATCAGATGATATCACTGCTCCATGAGGCCTCCCAGTGATAAACTGACAGGAGACAATGCCTCCTGCAGGTCCATAACTGAGGTTACCGGAGCTCAGAGTCTCACTTTACAGCACTGCTGCGTGAGGGTTAGGGTTACGGGACCTCTTGGCGGAGGTATACACAGCGGAGGATTACCTCCTGTCATTTCAATGCTGGAGCCCCTGGAGAGCAGTCGCATCAGCTGATGCGGCTGTTCTCCACGGGAGATCGTCGTGGGACCCTCGATATTAATTGGACTATGGCAGAATTGTAAATATAAGTTGGTTTATTATTTTACTTTTATTACAGGTGATCGATGGCTTCGGGGAATTAGGTGTGTGCGGAGAGTACGTACTCTGTTATGTGTTGCATGTTATATGTATGTTCCGCATGTTATATGTTGTATGTTCTGGATGTTATACGGTTTATGTTTTGGATGTTATATGTTGTATGTTCTGGATGTTATGTTGTATGTTCTGTTTGTTGTATGTATATTATATGTGTGTTCTTTGTTGTATGTTCTGGATGTTATATGTTGTATGTTCTGGATGTTATATGTATGCTCTTTGTTATATGTTGTATTTTCTGGATGTTATGTGTTCTGTATGTTATATGTTGTTTGTGTGTTCTGTATGTTGTATGTTATAAGTTGTATGTTCTTTTTTTTTTTTTTTCTTTTTTTTTACATTCAGCACAGCCGGATGATGGGACTACTACTGTCCCATCATTGGCTAATCTGTCACTCACTGTCAGGGTAGCAGGCATGGCCCCATGGGACTTGCAGTCCCATCGGACAATGCCTGCATACATACATATACACACACACCCGCAGGACAGACCGATGACCCACGGACAGCCCCCTGCAAGACCCCCCCGACAGCCCGATGAGCCCCGCACACACAGCCCACACAAACATACACACCCAGTCACCGCCCACACTCTTCCCCCCTCCCGATCTGCAGCGTTTCATCCGCAGCAAAGCCGCAGATCTTTTTGAGACCTGCGGTTTAGCTGTGGATCAATGCAAGTCAATGGGTGCACAAATGCTGCAGATCCGCCCAAAGGATTGACATGCTGCGGAAATAAACCAGCAGCTAATCCGCGTGGATTTTTCCGGCAGCATGTGCACTGCAGTTTTTAGTTTCCACTGCCTAATATTGTACTGTACATGACTTGCGGATCTGCGGCGGATCCGCTGGAGAATCCACACTGTTTGAACGTGGCCTTAGAAGAAAAAAAATCTTTAATTTTATCAATAACCTTGCCAATCTCTAGGATAAGTTTTCACTGTGTGAGCATTTGGGATTCAACATCAGACTCCCTTCAATTAGCAGAGTTCTGAGGTCACCATACTTGCAGCCCTGCTTCTCACATATTCCTTGGTTCTATAAAGTGAATGTACAAACACTTAATTCTGCTGTTCTGTGGAAACCCCATTTTCCACTTATCTAATATATAAAGCTCAATGTGGGTGTATGTCCCGGATTGGCATCCGCACCATTGCAGCTACAGCCACAAAATTTGGCACATCACACGTCTGGACCCCGAGAGCGTCCTAGGCTATGTTGTGAGGTGAAATTTTAACCCTGTGCGTTCCAATTCACCAAACAATTTTGCCCCTATCTACATGTGGAAAACGTGTGTATCAAGCCACGCCCCTCATGATGTCATAATGGTTGCCATGGTGACGCTGATGTCATAGGTTGCAAGCCCCGCCGCTCATGATGTCATAATGGTTGACTATGGGATGGAGGATATGTATGACGGGTATATGGGCACGGGACTATGGGATGGAGGATGTGTGATGGGTATATGGGCACTGGACTATGGGATGGAGGATATGTATGACGGGTATATGGGCATGGGACTATGGGATGGAGGATATGTGTGATGAGTATATGGGCATGGGACTAAGAGATGAAGGATGTGTGATGGGTATATGGGCACTCGACTATGGGATGGCGAATATGTACGATGGGTATATGGGCATGGGACTATGGGATGGAGGATGTGTGATGGGTAATGGGCATGGGACTATGGAATGGTGGATGTGTGATGGGTGTATGGGCACTCAACTGGGATGGAGGATATGTATAATGGGTATATGGGCACGGGCCTATGGGATCGTGAATATGTATGATGGGTACATGGGCACGGAACTATGGGATGGAGGATAATTATAATTTGCTATAACTAACCACAGTTAGTTACTATGCCCAGGCAGTGCCGGGCTCTTCAGCTAGTGTGATTATATATCTGGATGTGTATAAAATATATACAGTACATACATACAGTGGGTAGGTACACTTCAACTGTGAGAATCTAAAAATAAAAAACAGAAAATCGTATGATTTTTTTTAAATAATTTTAATTGCATTAACAAAGTACTTGACCACCTAACAACCAGCAAGAATTCTGACTCTTGCACACCAGTTTTTCTGCACTCATTACCTGTATTAATTGCACCTGTTTGAACTCGTTACTTTTATAAAAAAAAACACCAGTCCACACTCAATCACACTCCAACCTCTCCACCATGGCTATAACAAAAGCGCTGTCTAAGGAAACCGGGGACAAAATTATAGATCTGCACAAGGCTGGGATGGGCTACTGGACAATAGACAAGCAGCTTGGTGAGAAGGCAACTGTTGAGGCAATTATTAGAAAATGGAAGAAACACAAGATGACTGTCAATCTTCCTCAGTTTGGGGCTGCATGCAAGATCTTGCCTTGTGGGGTAAAGATGATTCTGAGAAAGGTCAGGAATCAGCCCAGAACTACACCGGAGGACCTGATCAATGGCCTGAAGAGAGCCGTGACCAGAGTCTCAAACATTACCGTTAGTAACGCACTGCGCCGTCATGGATTAAAATCCTGCAGGGCACTCAAGGTCACCCTGCTCACGCCTGCCCATGTACAGGCCTGTTTGAAGTTCAGCAATGACCATCTGGATGATCCAGAGAACGCATTGGAATAGGTCATGTGATCAGATGAGATCAAAATAGAACTTTTTGGTATCAACTCCACTCGCTGTGTTTGGAGGAAGAAAGAGTAGCACAACCCCAAGAACCCCATCTCAACCTTGAGTCATAGTGGGGAAAATCTCATTCTAGGTGTGCTTTTCTGCAAAGGGGAAAGGACAACTGCATGGTACTGAAGGGAGCGAGATGGGGTCATCTATCACAAGATTTTGGCAACAACCGCCTTCCCTCTGTCAGAGCATTGAAGATGGGTCCTGCCTGGGTCTTCCAGCTTTACAATGACCCGAAACACACAGCCAAGGCAACTAGGGAGTGGCTCTGTAAGAAGAATTTCAAGGTTCTGGAGTGGTCTTGCCAGTCTCCAGACCTGAACCCAATAGAAAATCTTTGGAGGGAGCTGAAACTTAATGTTGCCCAGTGAAAACCCCCAAACCTAGAAGATCTGCAAGGAGGAGTGGGCTAAATAACCTGCTACAGTGTGTGCAAACTTTGTCAAGAACTACAGGACATGTCTGACCTCTGTAATTGCAAACAAATGTTTCTGTACCAAATATTAAGTTCTGTTTTTCTATTTTATCAAATACTTATTTCATGCAATTAAAATGCAAATTGTGCAAAAATCATAATGTGATGTTTCTGGATTTTTTTTAGATTCTGTTTCACAGTTGAATTGTACCTATGATTAAAAATTAGACATCTCCAGTCTCTGTAGGTGGGAAAACTTGCAAATTAGGCAGTATATGAAAGACTTGCTTTCACCAGGATATGTCCTCATATATGGCATTTTTCATGTCACCCCACAAGTGTTCTATCATATTAAGGTCCAGGGCTTTTCATTTTAATGCATTGGAGATAATTTTAGCTGAATAGCTGATCATTGTCTGCACGTCTTTATAAGTTTTACCCTCTCCAATCATCTTTTTAATCAAAGTACGCTGTTCTTCTGAACAATGTCACAATCAAGGTCACAAGTCCATCTACAGAAATCTTGATCTTCCTTTGTCCCCTAGATCAGTTTGCAAAAGAAGAGTTTCCAAAATTCCATTTGAGAGGTGGAACAAGCTTGTTGGTTATAGGAAGTGATTGAAAACATTTATTAATATTTCGTTGCATGCCTTTTTTTTAAGTTGAGGGTGCCAACAATTTTATCCATACCATTTTTGGGGTTTTGGGTGAAATTATGACCAATTTGCCTTTTTTCCCTTTTTTGTGTCATTCCAAAACACACACACACACACACACACACAGGAAATAAACGTGTATAACAAAACATGTATGATGGCAATAATTTTCTGGGAAAAATGCTTAAATTTTCTGGAACAACTTGAAGAGTGCCAATACTTTTGGCCATGACCGTACAGTAGTGTTCATAATAGCAGTCCAGTATGACTAACCAGATTAATTACTGTTTTTTGTATAAATTATATTACCACATGTCAAACTATTTACCAGTTGGTGCAGTAGATTCTAAGAAAACTAACAGCATTCATGATCTGAATGTTTTGAGTCTATGTATTTGAATAATTAATTGAAAGGAGGTGTGTTGAAAATAATAGCAGTGTGGAGTTCAATTAGTGAAGTCAATCATTCTGTGAAGAAACAAGTGTAAATCAGATGGCCCTTATTTAAGGGTGAAGCCAGGACATGTTGTACATTTATTTCTCCTTGAAAGCCTGAGAAACATGGGTTGTTGGAGACATTGTTCAGAAAAACAGTGTACGGTGATTAAAAAGTTGATTGGAGAGGGTAAAACTTACAAAGTGCAGACAAATGATAGGCTGTTCAGCTAAAATGATCTTCAATGCTTTAAAATGGAAAGCCAAACCAGAGACGTGGAAGAAAATGGGAGACAACCATTCGAATGGATGGAAGAATAGACAGAATGGCAAAGGCTCAGCCAATCATCAGCTCCAGGATGAACAAAGACAGTCTCAAGTTACCTGTGAGTACTGTGACAGTTATTAGAACAAGCCTGTGTGAAGCTAATATCTTACCAAGAAGTCACCGTAAAGACCTACTGTAAAAAAAAAAAAAAAAATACTGAAACAGATGCAATTTGCCAAAACGCACATCAAGTGGCCTAAAGAGAAATGGAGAAAGATTTTGTGGATTGATGAAAGTAAAGTTGTTCTTTTGGGGTCCAAGGGCCGCAGACAGTTCATCAGATAACCCCCAAACTTTGCATTCAAGCCACAGTACACTCTGAAGACAGTGAAGCATGGTGGTGCAAGCATCATGATATGGGCATGTTTCTCTTACTATGGTGCTGGACCTATTTACCGCATACCAGGGATCATGGCCCAGTTTGCATATACTAAAATAATTGAAGAGGTCAGGTTGCTTTACCCTGAAGAGGATATGCTCTTGAAATAGGTGTTTCAATAAGACAGCAACCCTAAACACACCAGTAAATGAGCAAAGTCTTGGTTACAGTCTAACAAAATTGAGGTTGTGGAGTGGCCAGCCCTATCCAAGGACCTTAATCTGAAAGAACACTTGTGGGGGTGACATTAAAAATGCCGTTAATGAGAGACAAAGCCAAAAAATTGTGGGGTATAGTCCAAGTATCCTGGGCTGGAATAACAGTTGACAGGTGCCAGAAGTTGGTTGACTCTATGCAACATAGATGTGAAGCGGTTCTAAAAAAAAAAAACTGTGGCTATACAATTAAATATTAGGTTAGTGATTCACAGGAATGCTAAATCTACAAAAAAGTACATATTGTGGAGTTTATAAAGACAAATGCAGACACTGCGATTTTTTTTTTTTTTTAGAACATCCCAATGTTAATTTTTTATTTTTCTGTAAAAACCGCACAAGCATATGGTCTCACAAGGGGTCTGAGGATCTCATCTCGGTACCTAATGGCAGTCAGGCTACCTCTGGTGAGCACAAGGAGGGCTGTTTGGCCCTCCAAAGAAATGCCACTCCACAACATTACTGACCCACTGCCAAACAGGTCATGCTGGAGGATGTTGCAGGCAGCAGATCGCTCTCCAGATTCTGTCACGTCTGTCACATGTGCTCAGTGTGAACCTGCTTTTATCTGTGAAGAGCACAGGGCGCCAGTGGCGAATTTGCCATTCCTGGTGTTCTGTGGCAAATGCCAAGCATCCTGCATGGTGTTGGGCTGTGAGCACAACCCTCATCTGTGGACGTCGGGCACTCAGACCATCCTCATGGAGTCGGTTTCTAATCGTTTGTACAGGCACATGCACATTTATCGCCTGCTGGAGGTTATTTTGCAGGGCTCTGGCAGTGCTTCTCCTGTTCCTTCTTGCACTAAGGCTGAGATAGCGGTCCTGCTGCTGGCTTTTTGCCCTCCTACGGCCCCCTCCATGTCTCCTGGTGTACTGGACTGTCTCCTGGTAGCGCCCCCAACCTCTGTACACTACTATGCTGACACACAGCAAACCTTGCCACAGCTCGCATTGATGTGCCATCCTGGATGAGCTAAACTACCTGAGTCACTTGTGTGGGTTGTAGAGTCCGTCTCATGCTACCACTAGTGTGAAAGCACAACCAACATTTAAAAGTGACCAAAACATCAGCCAGAAAGCATTAGTACTGAGATGTGGTCTGTGGTCCCCACCTGCAGAACCACTCATTTATTGAGTGTGTCTTGATAATTGCCAATAATTTCCATCTGTTGTCTATTCCATTTGCACAACAGCATGTGAAATTGCCAATCAGTGTTGCTTCCTAAGTGGAGAGTTTGATTTCACAGAAGTTTGATTTACTTGGAGTTATATTCCGATGTTTAAGTGTTACCTTTATTTTTTTGAGCAGTGTATTATTAAAGCTTTTAGTCATCTGTATTCTAATCTCCCAGCACTTTCTAATCATACAAGACGTTATAGACTGGGAGATCAGAGCCATATCCTGTTGAAAGGTCCTCTTTAAACACGCTATACAATAATTAGTAACATGGCTGTGTACAGCGCCTATTAATTTGCAGCAACTTCTGCCTGTGAAGTAAGAGTTCAGTTCACCTTTAATTTCTTTGATTTGCAAACCTAGTGTAAATTAAAATGTTGTCTTTATCAATATAAACTTTTTGCTTGGTTTCAGTAGAACTAAAATGAATTGTTACATTATATATTCTGTCTGTAGAAATAAAAGAGCTTTATACAAGATTCTTACTTAGGTACATTAATATATAGATATATGCAAACAAATGCAGTGGGGTACATTTTACTGATCTTGAAAGCCAAAATTATCAAAATAAATATGGAATTAACTTGCACAAAATGAACCACTGAAGTATTGTCCAATTATATTTACATGAGGCATAAAATGTGTGCAAAATAAGTGACAATTCTTGGATTTTGTGTGGGGTGGGAGAGCACCTTTTATACTTACCTGTTACTGCTCTTTCACCGAACACAGCTGCTCACAATTGAGCTTTTTTTTTTTCCCTAATGTGGAAGATACACATCTTCTAAGATCCGCCTGGATATCTTATCAGATGAGAGAATTTAGCTCTTGTCTAATGACAGTACTCTGTTCTCAGCCCCCCTATTATACAGCTTAAAATCTATGTGTTGCTCATTTCACTGTGGCTTCTAACATGCAGTAGAACAACTGGACTTACATTTTTTTTAAGTCAACTTTACCCCAGCTTCTAACGAACATCTGTTGTCCATAGAACTCTAGACATTTCTGAAGAAATCCGTGTTTGTGTCACTGTGACATAATTTGTTTTTTGTCTAGGGATAATAATGGTATGAGATATAATGCATGAGATCACTCCCAGCAGGTACTTACGACAGTACACTGAGGACTCTTTGTGTGCAGACTATTGTCAACGAAAACACTTAGAGATTTGTTACCAGATTCACAATACAAACTGCATACACAACATCAACAGGCTACATGTTGCTCGTGCTACTGTGAGCAGCATGCATGACCTATACAAGCTACCATGGCCTGCAGCATCTTTGGACTTTTCTCCCTATGAGCACATCTGGGACATCATTAACCAGAAATTACAAAGGGAGCTGCCAGCAGGAGATCTTGATGTGTGGTGCACCAAGTGCATTCAGCATAGCAGAATATTCCTTTGACTACTTATATATGCATTGATAGCATGTGGTACTCTTAAGACTGAATAAATCAAGATGTTTTTAAAAAATGTTTCAATTTTTTCGTAATATACATATCACTAACATGTCTATCGTTCCTGCAATTGTCATAATTCCACGACTTTTCCTTCTTGTTGCAATCTCAATGTTGAGGAGAGTAGATCTTAGAGTTGAATGCACCTAAATTGACAATCCATGCAAAAAAATCTGTATAAAATGATTTTTTTCATGATAAAACAGTAGACCTCATGAGTCCATGTGTATTCAGTTCCCCCCACTGCAAGCAATATGACTGACAGCTGCAGCTTGTACTGAGCACAGTCAGATAGCAGCAGCAAAGAGGAGGTGCAATGAGCTATCAATCATGCCATGTGGTCGGAGATTTAGTTTAGACTTTCAAAAAGGATTATAAGCCATTGTGACATGGATTATCACAGTAAGTTATCTAGCTTCATCAGGTCTGAGATAATTATTTAACACTGTATGCAGTTTGACTTGTTGAAAGCTCGTAGCATATCTTTCAGTGTCTATTCACACACCAGATTTTCTCCCTCACCCATGACAGCACCACGGAGAGAGGGGGTCCGCCCATCAAGGACAGGAACCTACAGACAAAAGAGCGGCACCTCTCCTCCGCCCCCAGTTGGGTTCCTGTCCTTGACGGGTGAACCACGGCAGCAGGAGCTCAGCGCTTACCGGAAGGTGAAGATCCGGGACCGTCCGGTCCGCGGTCAGACAGCGAGGAGGCCCCTGTCGCGGCGGGGTCGGTTGCCGAAGCTGCCACCGCTGCAGCTGAGGGGCTGTCCAGGGTGAGCGGGCGGGGAGGACCGGGCCCCCGCTCTGGGAGGAGTAGGGGCCGGGGGACGCCGGTATAGGGGCAGCGCCGGGTACAGAGGTGTACCAAGATGGCGCTGCCCCGGAAGTAGAAGGAGGAACTTCCGGGTCCCTGCGGTCGGCACATGCGCAGTGCGCACTCCCCGGGGGAAGCAGCGGTGCAGGCCGGGAAGACAGGTGACGCCAGGGCGGCTTATTCAAATTTGGAACGCTGAAGCAGCCTCAGGGCTGGAAGTGTTCAGGAGCGATGGATAGCGACCAGCATGAGGAGCTACAGCAGCCTAAGCAGCAGCAACATAGGCAGCATCACCAGCACCGCCAAAAGGATAAAGATGGACGGGGGAGCCGGTCCAGTAGCCACTCCACGCAACATTCAACTGCAAGGAGCAAGTCACCTGCCGTGGATCGCCCAGTGAGGGATTTGGATCCACTTCCAGAACCGGTACCTGCAACCGCGCATGAGCTTCGTGAATGTTCCCCATTGTAATAGACTTCTTTCCCTTATCAGGGAAAGAAGAAAGAAAAAACCAAGAACAGGGAATGCCCCACCTGTAGGAAACCATTACCAACGCCCTGGGAGAAAAAATTGTGTGACTCCTATATACAGGAGGTCCTCGGCGGTGAAACCCCGGATCATGCCGCAGACCTAAGGGCGGTAATCCGCACAGAAATTCAGAGTGCCCTTTCATCCAAAAAACGGGAAAGGAAACGAAGGAAGGGGGACGTGGTAATAGAGTCCCAATCAGAGAGCTTATCATCAGGGGAAGTCACCTCCCATACTGTAAATACCGACTCGTCATCCTCCGAAGAGGAGACGGAAGGTCGTCATTGTTTCCCCCTGGACGAAGTGGATGCCTTAGTAAAGGCGGTAAGATCCACTATGGGGATGGAAGACCCCCGGACTGATAGATCAGTCCAGGACATTATGTTTGGGGGACTGGGTCAAAAGAAACGGAGGGTATTTCCGTTAAATAAGAACGTCCAAGGCCTCATAGAGAAAGAATGGGAAAAACCGGATAGGAAAAGCTCTACGGTTCCTTCCATCAAAAGAAAGTACCCATTTGATGAGGAGGCATCCACATCGTGGGATAAGGCCCCCAAACTAGACGTGGCGGTAGCCAAAGCTTCGAGAAGGTTTGCTCTCCCCTTTGAAGATATGGGTACCCTGAAAGACCCGTTAGATAAAAAAGCGGATACCCTACTTAAGGGCACCTGGGAATCAGCAGGGGGAAACATCAGGCCGGCGGTAGCGGCAACCTGTACCTCCAGAGCTCTTATGGTATGGATAGACCAATTGGAGAGACAGATAAAATCCTGGAATCCATGCCAATGATAAGAGGGGCGGCAGCCTTCCTGGCCGACTCTTCGGCTGATTCGATAAGATTGTCATCTAAAACGGCAGCCTTGTCGAATGCAGCTAGAAGAGCTTTATGGTTAAAATGTTGGCCTGGGGATCTCCAGACAAAAATGAAGTTATGCGCCATTCCCTGTGAAGGAAAATTCCTCTTCGGGGAAACCTTGGATGACATCCTCGAAAAGGCAGGCGACAAAAAGAAAGGCTTCCCAAACCTAGGACCAGTGAGCGCCACAGGCTTTAAACGGTCCTTTCGGAACAAAAAGTTCTTTCAGAGGAGACCCCCGAGAGACCAAAAATGGGAAGACAGAAGAAGGGACAGGGGGTTCATCTTCGGTAACTCGTCCCGGGATAAAAAACCCGCCAAGTGACTGTGGGCCCAGGGTGGGAGGGAGACTAAGTTTTTTCCTCCCAGCCTGGGAGAAAATATCCAACAATCCCTGGCTGATAAATCTTGTAAGATCAGGATTAAGGATAAACTTTTATTCTCTCCCGCCGCAAAAATATATAATTACCCCGATAAGGTCGTCAAAAAACGAACAGGACGCCCTCGAAAAGGATGTCCTGAGTATGTTGGACAAAAAAGTCCTACAGGAGGTTCCCCCACAGGAGAGAGGCAGGGGGTTCTACTCGCCTCTCTTCCTGGTAACCAAACCAGACGGCACCTTCCGCACCATCATAAATTTAAAAAGACTGAATTGCTATATCAAGAACGAAAAATTCAAGATGGAATCGATCAAATCGACCATCAAAATTCTCTTTCCGCAATGCTTTATGGTGGTCTTAGACCTCAGCGATGCCTACTACCATGTCCCCATTCACAAAGAATCCAGGCAATACCTCAGGCTAGCAGTCTCGATAGCAGGAGAAATAAGAGAATTCCAATACAAGGCCCTGCCATTTGGGATCTCAGTGGCTCCACGGGTCTTTACGAAATTGGTGGCAGAGATGATGGCTCACATAAGAGAACAGGATGTTCTGATAGTGCCTTATTTGGACGACTTTTTAATAGCGAGCAACTCAGGCCAGAAATGCACAGAACAGAGGGACAGAGTGATGAGCACTCTAAAAAAAACCTCGGGTGGCTTCTGAACCTGAAAAAGTCAAGGCTGGAACCAAGGAGAGTCCAGGAGTTCCTAGGCCTGACACTGGATTCAAACATCCAAGTGTGTTACTTGCCAGATCACAAAAAGGACAGAATTATTCATATGGTACAAAAAGCGAGGCAAAACCCTTCTATGACACTAAGACGAGCAATGTCCCTGTTAGGGTCCCTCTCTGCATGCTTGCCGGCGGTCCAGTGGGCACAAATACACATGAGGGATCTGCAGTGGGATATCCTGACCAACCAGCGGGCCTTAGGAGACCACTTGGAACATCATATTACGCTAGTTTCAAAAACTATTCATTCCCTAGCCTGGTGGGAGGACAAAAACAACTTGTCCAAAGGGATCCCCTGGGAGGCCAAGATCACACATGTAATTACCACCGACGCCAGTCCTGTGGGATGGGGAGCACACATGGGCATCAGTGTGGCTCAAGGGGGATGGAGAAGTCAAGAACTAAAAGCCTCCTCGAATCAAAAAGAACTGCTAGCAGTAAATTATGCCTTGAGTCACTTTTTGCCAGCATTAAAGGGCCATCATGTCCGGATATTCTCGGACAACCGAGTAACAGTGGCCTATATAAACCACCAGGGGGGAACCAGGTCCAGAACGCTAATGGAGGCATCCTCCGAGATATTCAGGTTAGCCGAGGAAAACTTACTGTCCCTATCGGCGCTACACATACGGGGAGTAGAGAACCAGACAGCAGACTTTCTGAGCCGTACCCAACTACATCAAGGGGAGTGGGCTCTAAATCAGTCCGTTTTTCAGAAGATTGTGGAAATGTGGGGAACCCCAGACATAGACTTATTTGCAGACCACAAAAACAAAAAAGTGGAAGCATTCTGTTCTCTAAATCCCAAGGGGAATCCTCAGACCCTGGACGCATTTATGCTCCCATGGACACGGGGACTACTGTATGCCTTCCCACCGACCATTCTCCTCCCGGCGGTGATAAGGAAAGTCAGGGAAGAGGGGGCTCGGGTAATACTTATAGCCCCTTTCTGGCCAAAAAGAACATGGTTTTCATGGCTCAGAATAATGTCAGTAACCGACCCCTGGGTTCTACCAGATCTCCCCGACCTTCTATCGCAGGTTCCTGTGCTACACCCCCAAGCAGTGAACCTCCATTTAACAGCATGGAATTTGAAAGGTCACTGCTGAGGGGGAAAGGATTTTCAGAAAATCTAATTTCCACGTTACAAAAAAGTAGAAAACCAATTACAATCAAAGCCTATGGTAGAACCTGGAGGAAATTCCTATCCAGTTCGGGGGCAAAGGTTCAGGATGGAATACAAATGGATAAAATCCTGGAATTCCTCCAAAGGGGGTTAGAACAGGGACTAGCGACTAACACACTGAGGGTACAGGTAGCGGCCCTAGGCGCCCTCTATAATCAGGAGGTGGCGAGCGATCCTTGGGTATCACGGTTTATGAGGGCCGCAGCCAGGTCTAGACCAATAGCTACCCAGAAAGTACCATCATGGGATCTGAACTTAGTGTTGTCAGCCCTAACAGGACCCCCATTCGAGCCTATTCAGTCAGCTCCACTAAAGACCCTATCATTAAAAACGATACTGCTGGTGGCCCTAACATCGGCTCGCAGAGTGAGTGACATACAAGCCTTATCGGCATTACCCCCATTCATTAAAATTATGGAGGATAGAATTAAATTGAAACCTGACCCTGCATATTTGCCCAAGGTAGCAACACACTTCCATAGATCACAGGAGGTAGTCCTTCCTTCCTTCTGCCCAAACCCTACAAATAGAGGAGAGGAGAAATTTCACACATTAGATGTGAAGAGGTGCTTAGTGCACTACCTAGAGGCCACCAAGGGATGTAGGAAGGAAGGATCTCTTTGTGTGTTTCCAGGGACCTCGTAAGGGGCTCGGGGCGTCCAAAAGTACCCTGGCAAGATGGATAAGGGATGCGATTGCCCTGGCATACTCATGCAGCGGAAATACCATCCCGGAGGGTCTAAAAGCCCACTCTACGAGAGCAATGGCGACCTCATGGGCAGAAAGATCAGAGGTATCAATAGAACAGATCTGTAAGGCGGCCACCTGGTCAACACCTTCTACCTTTTTCAAACACTATCGCCTAGATCTAGCCTCTGCGTCTGACCTGACCTTCGGGAGAAGGGTCCTTCAGGCGGTGGTCCCTCCCTAAGCTACCAATCTCTGAAATTCTCTCCGTGGTGCTGTCAAGGGTGAGGGAGAATAGCTTAGTTACTCACCGATAACGGTGTTTCTCGGAACCCATGACAGCACCCGCTTAATTCCCCCCTTTTTTCACGTGTGCGGTGAGCACGATTTAATGTGTGTAGAGTGTGTTCTTAGACACGAGACTTCTCTATAAGTATACAAATTGTAATGTTATGTATATACTTTTGTTGTTAACTAACCGGGAGACCCTCTGATGCTCTGTAACCAACTGGGGGCGGAGGAGAGGTGCTGCTCTTTTGTCTGTAGGTTCCTGTCCTTGATGGGCGGACCCCCTCTCTCCGTGGTGCTGTCATGGGTTCCGAGAAACACCGTTATCGGTGAGTAACTAAGCTATTTTCATCCGTAGTTGTAAGTTCAAGGCCACATTCGCATGTTCAGTATTTGGTGAGTTTTTACATCAGTATATGTAAGCCAAAACCAGGAGTGAGTGACAAAATACAGAAATGGTGACGTGTTTCTATTATACTTTCATCTGATTGTTCCACTCCTGGTTTTGGCTTACAGATACTGAGGTAAAATACTGACCTATTACTGATAGTGTGAAATACTATTCTAAACTCTGCTGCCCGACTTATCCACCTGTCCCCCCGCTATTCCTCGGCCTCTCCCCTCTGTCAATCCCTGCACTGGCTCCCCATTACCCAAAGACTCCAGCTCAAAACCCTAACCATGACATACAAAGCCATCCACAACCTGAGTCCTCCATACATCTGTGACCTCATCTCCCAGTACTTACCTGCAAGAAACCTCCGATCCTCACAAGATCTTCTGTACTCCCCTCTTATCTCCTCTTCCCATAATCGCATACAAAACTTCTCCCACGCATCCCCCTACTCTGGAACTCTCTACCACAACATATCAGACTCTCGCCTACCATGGAAACCTTCAAAAAGAACCTGAAGACCTACCTACTTCTTCCGACAAGCCTACAACCTGCAGTAACCACCGATCCACCAAACCGCGGCACGACCAGCTCTACCCTCGCCTACTGTATCCTCACCCATCCCTTGTAGATTGTGAGCCCTCGCAGGCAGGGTCCTCTCTCATCCTGCACCAGTCATGACTTGTATTGTTTAAGATTACTGTACTTGTATTTATTATGTATACCGCTCCTCACATGTAAAGCGCCATGGAATAAATGGCGCTATAATAATAATACTGAAAAACAAATGAAAGATTCAAACCTGTTGTGGGTTTCAGAACTTGCTCCTGGTTTTGTATTACAAATAATACAGAATTCTGAACAATAAACTGTGTAAATAGCCTATAAGGCTATTTTCACAAGTCACTTATTTGCCATGTTTTCTCAACGAAAATGTAGCATTTTACTGTCTCCGCAAAGTGAGTGAGATTCCTGAAGTCTCATGCACACTTTGCTTATTTTTGTCTTGCATATTTGAAGCAGTTTCATATCTGTAGAAGGTCAATTTTCAGCTTTTTTGCAGCATTTTCCAACCATTCTAATTTTTGTGGAATAACTCTTCAAAACAGTTTTTTATGTTGTGTTTTTCATGCCACTAGACATGTTTTTACCCCTTAGTGACAGAGCCATTTTGCAGCTTAATGACTAGGCCAATTTTTACAAATCTGACCACTGTCACTTTGATGTTATAACTCTGGAACGCTTTAACGGATCCTACTGATTCTGAGACTGTTTTTTCGTGACATATTTTACTTTATGTTAGTGGTAAAATTTCTTCTATATGACTTGTGCTTAGTTATGAAAAAAACGGAAATATGGTGAAAATTTTGCCATTTTCAAACTTTAAATTTTTATGCCCTTAAATCAGAGAGATGGCACACAAATTTCTTAATAAATAACATTTCCCACATGTCTACTTTACATCAGCACAATTTTGGAAGCAAAATTTTTTTTTTGTTAGGAAGTTACAAGGGTTAAAATTTGACCAGCGATTTCTCATTTTTACAACAAAATTTACAAAACCATTTTTTTTAGGGACCACATCATATTTAAAGTCATTTTGAGGGGTGTACATAACAGAAAATACCCAAAAGTGACACCATTCTAAAAACTGGACTCCTTGAGATGCTCAAAACCACATTCAAGAAGTTTATTAACCCTTTACGTGCTTCACAGGAACTGAAGCAATGTGTAAGGAAAAAAATTAACATTCAACTTTTTTTTGCAAAAAATTTACTTCAGAACCAATTTTTTTTATTTTCATAAGTGTTAAGAGAAAATGAACCACGCCGATACCCCTTATGTGGTGGTTAACCACTTTTGGTGCACCCGGCAGAGCTCACAAGGTAAGGCACGCCGTTTGACTTTTTCAATGCAGAATTGGCTGGAATTGAGATCGGACGCCATGTTGCGTTTGGAGAGCCCCTGATGTGCCTAAACAGTGGAAACCCCCAACAAGTGACACCATTTTGGAAACTAGACCCATTAAGGAACTTATCTAGATGTGTGGAGAGCACTTTGAACCTCCAAGTGCTTCACAAAAGTTTATAACGTAGAGCCGTGAAAATAAAAAATCATTTTTTTTCAACAAAAATGATATTTTCGCCTCCAAATTATTATTTTTACAAGGGTAACAGGAGAAATTAGACCCCCAAAGTTGTTGTGCAATTTGTCCTGAGTACACCCATACCCCATATGTGGGGGGTAAGCATCTGTTTGGGCACACGGCAGAGCTCAGAAGGGAAGGAGCACAGTTTGACTTTTTCAATGCACAATTGGCTGGAATTGAGATTGGACACAATGTCGCGTTTGCAGAGCCCCTGATGTGCCTAAACAGTTGGAACTCCCCACAAGTGAACCCATTTTGGACACTAGACCCCTGAAGATATGTGGTGAGCACTTTGAACCCCGAAGTGCTTCACAGAAGTTTATAACGCAGAGCCATGAAAATAAAAAATCTTTTTTCCTCAAAAATGATTTTTTAGCCCGCTATTTTTTATTTTCCCAAGGGTAACAGGAAAAATTAGGTCACAAACGTTGTTGTGCAATTTGTCCTGAGTACGCTGATACCCCATATGGGGGGGGAACCACTGTTTGGGCACATGGGAGAGCTCGGAAGGGAAGGAACACCATTTTGGAATTCAGACTTTGATGGAATGTTCTGCGGGCGTCATGTTGCGTTTGCAGAGCCCCTGATGTGCCTAAACAGTAGAAACCCCCCACAAGTGACCCCATTTTGGAAACTAGACCCCCAAGGAGCTTATCTAGATGTGTAATGAGCACTTTGAACCCCCAAGTGCTTCACAGAAGTTTATAACGCAGAGTCGTGAAAATAAAAAATCTTTTTTTTCACAAGTGATTTTTTAGCCCCCATTTTTTTTATTTTCCCAAGGGTAACAGGAGAAATTAGACCCCCCAAATTTGGCAAATAGTGAAAACCGCTCAAATCCCAACCCTAACCACAACACACCCCTAAGCCTAATCCCTAACCCTAATCCCAACCCTAACCCTAATGCAAACCCTAATCCTAACCAAAATTCTAACCCTAATTCCAACCCTAACCCTAATTCTATCCCTTATGGAAAAATGAAAATAAATATATTTTCTTTATTTCATTATATTTCTCTAACTAAGGGGGTGATAAAGGGGGGGTATGTACTATTTTTTTAATTTTGATCACTGTGATAGGGTTTATCACAGTGATCAAAATGTACATTGAATGGAATCTGCTGGTTGCCAGATTCGGCGGGTGCACTGCGCATGCGCTCACCATTCTCTTTCCAGATGGCAGCGCCCACCGGAGGAGGCAGGAGGACCCGGGGACCACCGAGAGGTACTGGGGGGGGATCGGGGACCCTATATTTCTCTCCTATTTTTCTCTGGTTTAAGTACCCTTAACTACTGCCGTTAAGGGGCGTATCGGCGGTCGTTAAGGGGTTAAATGCAGAAATGTTTACACTGTAAATATGTAACATGCACATACTCTAAAAATTAGAGGTATTCCCATCTCCAAGATCCTATCCCAATATGTAATAGGTGTAATAATATAAACAAATACCTTCAATTAGAAATGTAGTGTAGTTTTTTTTTTCCACTATGTCTTTCCTCATGTGCAGACATTTCAGGACCTTAGGTATCCATGGTTATGCCCACTAGCAACTAGCTAACTCTCTTCATCTGTGGTCTTAACCATGGATACCGAAGGTCCTGCAAAGCCTGCACATAAGGAATGTGATATAGTGAATCAGGAAAACTATACAACATTTCTAATTGGAGGTATCTGTTAATATTATTATTATTACACCTACTACATACATAATTGGGATAGGATCTTGGAGATGGGAGTACCCCTTTAAGGAATGATTGCACATGAGCATGGGTCATAGGAAACCATAGTAACAATTTTCTGTGAACCCGTTCTTGACGTATGATGTACATGTATGTGAAATGTCAGCTGTGTGGTGTATAGAGGCAATGTTATACATAGCAGCTTACTCTTATTGCAACTGTTTACTCATTTATTTAAATGTTGCTGTCAATTTCTGACAGTGACTTTTAATTGGTGAATATTAGAAAATTCTGAATGAGAATGCTTTACCGTCAGTATGTAATCTACAACGAAGTTGGGTTATGTAGCAGGACAATAATCCAAAGAAACAAGTTAGTCCACCTCTAAGTGGTTCAAAGGAACAAAAGTAAGATTTTGGAGGGGCCGAGTCAAAGTCTTGTCTTGAATCCCATTGAGATGCTGTTACAAGATGTTAAATGGGCAATTCATACTCTGTAGCCAAATTAAAACAATTCTGTACTAAGTGGAACGAAATTCCTCCACAGTGATGTAATATACTCATCTCAAGTTATGTACACAGTTATGTGCAAAATAATAGAAGTGCGCTTAAAACAAGAGAAAAATCAGGATCCTCATAATAGCGTTTGTTTCCACACTCACAAAGGCACTGGGGAGCACTGCATACTGAATTTCAAATGAAAACATGATCAAAATATCAATTTTAAAACTGAAAATGAAGAAAAAGGAATAATACGCTGCTTGAAAAAATTACAAACTGGAATATTTACAGCAGAAACTGAATTTGTTTACAGCCTTTGGTCTTGTGTTAATCTCTGAACTAATAGTTGTATAACCTTTATTTCTGATAACTGTGTTACGTCTGTGTGGCATGGAGTCATCATCTGACACCTGCAAACTAATATTCCAGCCCGCGCTGACTGGACTACATTCCACAGTCCTTTTGCATTCTTAGGTTTTGTATGAAAATCAGAATTTGTTATGTCACTCCACAAATTCTCAATTGGATTGAGGACTGGGGATTGGACTGGCCACCTCCTAACAATTTTGTTGGTCTGGAACCAGAATGTTGCCCTCTTGCTGGTGTGTTTCAGGTCATTCTTCTCCTCATACACCCGTTTCAAAGGCATTTCTTCAGCGTAAGGCCCCTTTCACACATCAGTTTTTTTGCCATCAGTCACAATCCATTGTTTGTTTGAAAAAAACAGATCCGGCAACTGATGCCGCTGGATCCGTTTTTTCTCATAGACTTGTATTAGCGACGAATGGCCTCACGCTTCATCCATCGTTCGCCGGATCCGTCAAAAATTTTTTGCCCTGCGGCCAGACACGCCGCACAAAGCACCGTTTTTGGTGTCAGTCGAAAAATCGGACAGCGATGGATCCGGAGTCAGCGGAGTCCACGGCTGACCTGGGATGAACTCAGGAGCGTGGGAAAAAGTTCAGAAACTTTCCCACGCTAATCAGTTAATCTCCGTTAAGTCGGGGCGCCTGCGCAGACATGATTTCATTCATTCTGCAGTGGTTTACAGCGAGTCCGGTAGCATTAGCACAGGTCCCAGTTGTAAACTAGTTAACCCCTTGTGATGGATTACAGCGGGGGCACCTGACTAAACAGGGAAAGGTATGAATATTGTTGTTTTTTTATTCATTTTATTTTTTTTTACCGAACAAGGGCTTTTGTTGGATAGACAGAATAATAAATTTAGTCAAAAACTTTGTGTATTTATTTCATTAAAATAATTTTTAATGTGTGGGTCTTTTTTTTTACCCTTTACTACTATAGGATTAATAATGGATAGGTGGCTTATTGACACCTCTCCATTATTAACCTGGCTTAATGGCACCTTTCAATAGCAAGGTGACATTAACCCATTATTATTAACCCATGAGCCACCGTTAAAGGCAATGGGAATAGAGAGGCTAAGTGCCAGAAAAGGTGCATCTTATAGATGGGCCTTTTCTGGGGTGGCTGGGGGCAGATTTTTTTAGCCAGGGAGGCCAAAAGCAATGGTCCCTCTCTAGGCTTTTAATATCTGCCCTCACTCACTGGCTTTCCCTCTCTGGTGGAGAAAATTGCGCGGGAGCCCACGCAATTTTTTCCACGATTACAGCCTTAAATTTAACCCCTAGAGTTTCACATTTTTCCTGTATATATGTATTCTGTGTATATATCCTTTTGATTATAACATGTCAGTGTGATTTTACTGTACAGTGCACTGAATTTCCAGCTTTTAAAAAAAGGATCCGTCGAAAAACAGAAGAAACGGATGGAAAAAAAATGATGCAACGGATCCGTTTTTTTGCCGGATCCACTAGCCAACAGATTGTGACTGATGGCATAAAACTGATGTGTGAAAGTACCCAAAGGCAACATGACCTCTTCCAGTATTTTGATATAGTCAAACTGGTGCCTGATATGCGATACATGGGCCCAACTCCATAGTATGACAAACCTCCCCAAACCATTATGCTTGCACCACCATGTTTTACAGTCCTCACAGTGTATTGTGGCCTGAATTCAGTGTTTATGGGTCATCTTACAAACTGTCTGCCGATAGACCCAATAAGAACAATTTTACTCTCATCTGTCCATAGAATATTGCACCACTTTTCTTTAGGCCAGTTAACATATTCTTTGGCAAACAGTAACCTTTTCAACATATGTCGTCAGCAATGGTACTTGGTTTGGTAATGGAACAAGAAGTTGGACTCACAAATAACTTAAGATCTTCTTTGAACACTCTGGAGCTGATTATTGGACGTTTCCTTGCCATTCTTGTGATTCTATGCTGATGGTACTATGTCTTTTCTTACCACGTATTTTGTATTTTGTTTGCCATTTATATGTTTTCCCCTCTCCAATCAACTTCTTGTTCAAAGTTCACTTTCCTTCAGTACAGTGTCTGGAATGACCCATTTTTACTCACTGAGCAAAGGCTAAAACCAGCAGGTACAACATTTGCTGCCCTGCTGCCTTAAATAAGGGCCATAATTGACTCCTGTTTCTTCACAGAATGAATGACCTCACTAATTGAATTCCGCACTGCTATTCATTACAACACCAACCTTTCATTAAATGAGTCAATCACACCCACTTAGCAGCATGTATGTCAAGACTGTTGATTCTGTTGGTTGCCCATTACTTGCCGACACCTAGTCATACATTTTCCCCCATGAGCTTTTCTGCCAAAAACCGTAATTAAAACACATTAGTGATGTGAGGCTAATTATTTTGCAGATAACTGTATATATTTACAGTTGTTACTACCATGGGGGGGGCACTATCAGGTTTTAGGATGAGGAGAGCAATTATTTGTTTTACATATCTGATATAGGTTTTCAATAAACCTTTATATTTAATGAATGGGTAAATACTTATTCACAATACTGTAGATTAGAGATGAGCGACTTTGCCTTTTTTCGGGTCGAGTCGGGTTTCATGAATCCCAACTTTCTCAAAAGTCAGGTCGAACGAAATCGGCCTCAGTAGCAAAAAGTTGGTCACACTCGTCAAACACTATGTTTGACGAGTGTGACCAACCTGTCAATCAGTTCTCCAAGCGATGCTACAGATCGCTTGGAAAACGCTAGCATTTTGCAAGCTAAATACGCTTGCAAAATGCTAGTTTTTCCGCGGGAAAATCGAGGGAATTTAAAATGCGATTTTCCCGCGGAATGGAATTCCGGAACTCTCACGGTAATTTCCGCAAGAGTTCCGGTACGTGTGCACATAGCCTTACATCTCATGACTGATATCCATTTTAAATTCTCCAATAGCTCCAAAAACGCACAGTATATTACTCCATTCAGTATTATGGCCACCGCATAGTGCGCTATACAGAGTAATGAGGCCCATATATTTCTCCACACAGAATCATTGGTCCCATATAATGTTTGAAACAGTATATGATGAGCTCCACATAATGATACAGTATTTGTTGGTCCCCATGGATGAAGCTCCACTGTGTTATGGGCCCAAATAATGCTCCATATATAATGGGCCCCATTTCTAATGCTCCAGTGCATAATGGGCCCTGTAAATGCTGCTCCATTGTCTGATGTCCACCTTTGGAAAGCTCCAGTGTATGGTGGGCCTCATATATCATTCTCCAGAGTATAGTGCTCCCCAAAAATAGCTGTCCCAACATTGAAAATAATTAAATAAGTCTCCTCACTAGGGAATCCCTGTACTAGTCTGGACTCCTCGTCGTCCCCATCTTCCATCTCACTGCACTTGGACTGTTTAGGCAGAGGGCGTACAGACGTGATGTCATCGCACTCTCTGACCAGAATGTCACTGTCAGGAAACACGGAAGATGTCACAGCGGTGGAGCAGGGAGAGGTAAGTATTTCAACTTTGCAAGTGCTGTGATCTTGAGCAAGCAGGGGGGCCCACTCGTTGGTGACGGCACTGGCACAGGGCCCCTCATAGTACGGCGGTGTGTCTGACAGCGGGTGGGCCCTCCCAACAGCAGAGACACGCCCACCCACCGGCAGAGACACTTTTGCGTACTATGAGGGGCCCTGTGCCAGGGCCGTCGCCCATCAGTATGCCCCCCCACCTGCTCAAGGAACCTGCACTTTCATCTGCACCTTCCTCTTTGTCACCGTGTAAGGTGGTATAGTATGCGGGAAGGGGAACCTGAGTTTCATCAGGGTCAGATTCTGGCTGTGTAGAGTGCGAGGGGAATGTAGTTGTCTGGGTCAATGTACCAGCAGAATCATCTAGCAGTGGCTGGGCATCAGTGCACTTGTGGCGCCCCCAGGAGTACGGTCGCCACAGTGGCATTACCTTCCTCCTAGGGAGTGTGATGTCATGCTTGGGAGCAACGAAGGATCTCTCTAGCAGTTAAACCAACACACAACACAGTTCCCGCTCCAGGCCAGCAGGGAGACCTCTGAACCTGACTGCTGAGGAGCTGCTCTCTGTGGTCGGGAGGAGGTAAGTTAGGGCAGTCTGTGAAGGGAAGGGGAAGTGTGTGGACGTGAGAAGGGGAGCTGGAGGATGAGCAGAGTTAAGGCTCACTCCTAGCTGGAGCGCATGGTCGGGATTCCGGTCTCCGAGTTTGTAGGTTCACTGACGGTCCTGCAGCAGAAACCGGACGAAGCAGCTGTAAATGCTCTGTTCCCAACTAAGGCTCGGAGGCCCCAGCAGCGACGTGTGAGAGCCAGAAGGAAAAGGCTATGGCTGCCTGCCATACGGGAAAGTTCCAAAAGAGAGTCAACAGGGGGAACTTCAGTGAACTCAGTACTGTGAGTACCTCAGATAAGCGCTAGAACGGAGGCCACACTATCTATCTGCAGAGAGAGAATTCCAAATTTCCTTCCAGACTGACTAACTCCTTGTTGTGAGCTCATTTTCTCGTTCACCTTTGATGTCCAATGAACTCCCTCTGCTGGTGAAAGGAGGTGGTGAAACTGATTTGGATGGGAGAAACCTGTCACCTGAACAGGTGGATTGCGATTGGACATCCGGAATCTCTGAGTGGATATAAGGCAGCCGACGCCCTGTAGGGTTGCTGGTGATTTCTCTGCTCTGAGCTCTGGCCTCCAGTTCAGTTCCTGTCTTCTAAAGCTAAGTTTTGCTCTGTTATTTTTCCATGAGATTTTGTCTGATTTGCTTAGCTTTGTGTTCTGCCAGCCCCGGCTGGGGCTCTGCTGAATTTCCATTTTTGTCCCTGATCGGTTAAATCTCTTTTGCTCTGTCTTCAGAATATATTGGAGTGCTGATATAGGGATTTTGAAGTCTAGTGGCTTCAGGGCCGTTTTTCCTATCAGACGTGTTGGGACATTTTTGGTAGGGTTTTTGCGGATTGCAGCCAGCATCTTTTCTGTCCTTTCCTATCTAGCTAGTTGGGCCCCATTGTTTGCTCTGCCTGTCTTTCTGTCTGTGTTTGTGTTTTCATCTGTTTTCACCGACAATACATGTTGGGGGCTGTCTATTGCTTTGGGGTCTGCTCTGGGGCAGTTTAGATTACCCCTTTCTTTCTTTAGGCTTATTTAGTTCTCTGGCTGTGAAGAGGTGTCTAGGACCACCGTAGGAACGCTCCACGGCTACTGTTAGTTGTTGTGAATAGGATCAGGGGTCTGCAATCCGCTAGCTACCAACCTCTCCGGTTTTCTGGACTTAGCTTGCATTTTTGTTTCTTCCTCCTCCGGTGACTCATTCATAACAATCCTCCATCTGTAGTCTGGGTCCTGGACAGCATTTACCAAGTACAGGTAAAGGAACTGCACGACTGTGTCTGTCATCTCTCTCCTGCGCCTGGCGCACGGCTCTGCTACATCCTGCACTGCACACCATCTACCAACTCTTTCATCTGCCCTGCGACTACGACCCTACCTGTGCAGGGCTTCTACATCTTAGCTGCACCACAACATCTGTCCCAGAGAGGCGACACTGCAGCGCGGGTCAATCTGATCAGAAACCACAGGTGACGTCATGTATCATTCACCTATAAACGTTATTCACCCCTTTGTATGGACGCCCAGGGCCATGGAACGGGTCATCACCACCAACGTGACACATCCCTCTGAGACACCGGCCTGGTACCGATTAACCCCACTGCCCTGGCTGGCCACCCACACTCCATGTCAGATTCATCTTGGACTGGGGAATTCACAATTTGACTTGATAACCCAGGCATGGTATGATAGAAAGAGCTACAGGGACTAATGTGAAGAGTGGCCTGCTGCATCATTCACTTTTGGTGGGGGTGAAGGACATAAGGAAAGGGGTTCTTCCTGACCAGGAGCCAGCACTTGACGACTCAGTGCTTGCATTTTTTGAAACTTCAGAAGAGGAGGGCATATTTGCTGGAGTCTGTTTCGGCAATGTAAGCCAAAACCAGTTCCTGATGCTCCGTCTTTAAAAGCGGTTAACCTACTCCCAGAAAAGGTAGCCTTCCAGGCGTTCCGGAGCCAGACCATGACGCAGGCTCAACACCTTCTGCCTTAGCTGCTATTGTACTTTAGCCACTACCAGCAGATGCACCACCACCATCAGCACCAGCTGGCCCCCCCACACCCATGTCCGCGGCCTCTTCCACCAAACTTCAAAATGTTGCAGAAAATGAACCCAAAATAACATCAGATATATGGTACTGTATCAGAAGCGTACAGCTCTAAACAGTCAAAGGATGTTTGTCAATCTCCCTATATATACCATCAGTCACACAGACGCTCACAGGCTCAGTATGGATTAGACAAGAATATAAAAAGAAGAAAAAGTGTACAGTATCATCAGATAGCAGGTATATATAGTATAGTTTAAACATTCTAAATCTCCATAGATATTTCAGGAGGCAGACACAGACGCTCTCAGGCTCAGTATGGATTACAACACAATATAAAAAGCCGTAAAACGGTAATGGATCTGAAGAGTACAGCTGTACACAGTGTAGGGGGTCATTGTTGTCAATCCCAGTATTTATTTCCACAGTCAGAAAATAACTCTCACTTGGTCAGTTTGGATTAGACCAGAATATAAAAAGCAGTAAATGGGTAATGTATCACAAGCGTAGAGCTGTATACACTAGTGTTGGGGTAATTTTTAAATGTACATCTAAATTGCAGGAGTAACCCACAGACTGTCACACGCTCAGGATGGATCACACCACAATATAACAAGAAGATCCGCAAGAAATAATCACACATGTGGGACAATGTTCCAGGTGTCAATGATACTCTTAGAGTGTTAGGTGGAGGAGGACTTCCTGGCAGAAAGGGTACAGTATGACCAGATACCAGGTATATATAGCATAGTTTAAACATTAAAAATGTACGTCTATATATTCAGGAGTAGTGTTGAGCCACCCCGCTAGTGTTCCAGTTCGTTTTGGTTCATTGAACACGAGGCAAGTTCGTTGAATGTTTGTCGACCGTTCAACGAAAAACGTCGAACACCATTGAAAACAATGGCAGACAAATACATACAAACACATAGAAAACAATTACAAAACACCTTAAAAGGTGTCCCAAAGCAGACAAAATGCTCAGAATACAAAAATAACATATGGAAAATGGCAACTACATATAGAAAAGAGGTGGAGGAGTAAAAGGAGAAGGAGGAGACACAGATATAGGCATGTCATGCCCTTATGAAGTCAAGAAAAGCTGGAATAAAAATGTAAAATACCAAAAAACAGTAAAAATCTGAAATCGAAGACGATCATATACCGTCGGACTTCCCACCATAAATTAGGCCAACTGCCGATCGGGCGGCGTTATTCCCACGAACCTCTGAATAGCGTCCATGAAGGCAAGGTGTTTGGTTTCCAGGGGCAGTATGGTTGCAAAGCTGAACCTTAAAGGAATGTCCAGAAGGGCACCACCAGGAGTGGAGCCTGCGGCTTAATTTGACTCCACCCGGGAAACCTCAACCATGCCAGCTACAGAAAAGATTGACAGATTGCAAGCTTTGTCGATTCTGTGGATGGTGGTGGATGTCCGTTTTTAGTTGTGCTAGCGATTTGTCAGCTTAATTCCGTTAAAGAACGAGACTCAGGCATGCCCCCACAGTACGCGTCAAGCTTACTAGAGGGACACGCAAAGCTCTGTCACGCAAGATCGATCATTAACAGGTCTGTCATGCCCATGTATCCTCCCACAAATGAATTACAGCCTGCCTCTGTTCGCACAGACTCTGAACCATGTGCAGGGTGGAGTTCCACCTTGTTGCAACGTCGATAATTAGGCGGTGCTTGGGAAGGTGGAGCAATCGCTGCAGCTTCTGCATATGACTGGAGTGCACGGGCGACCGGCGGATGTGCGAGCACAGTCTTCGCACCTTATGGAGCAGGGGTGTTATCTCTGGATAATTATTGAGGATGCACTGCACCACCAGGTTCAAGGTGTGAGCCAGGCAAGGTATGTGTCTGAGTTTTGAAAGGGCTATGGCTGCCACAAAATTCCGGCCGTTATCACTAACTACCTTGCCTGCCTCAAGATGTAGACTGCCCAGCCATGACACAGTTTGTCGCTGCAAGTAGTCGGCCAGTACCTCCGCGGTGTGTCTGTTGTCGCCCAAACACATCATCTTCAACACAGCCTGCTGACACCACTAGCTGTTCGATAGTGGGACACCTCGTGTGCAACACTGGCAGCTGCGGATGGAGTGCTCATGCGACTGTGTTCTGTGGACGAGCTTTCGCTTCTGGAGGAGGAGGAGGAGGAGGGTCGAACGCCTACAGCCAACTGTTTCCTATACTGTGGGCTAGGCAGCACTGTCCCACCGCCGCTGTCTCCTGGTGGACCCTGCATCCACCACATTAACCCAGTGCGCATTGATGGACATGTAACGGCCCTGGCCATGCCTACTGGACCATGCATCTGTTGTGAGGTGCACCTTTCCACTCACTGATTGCTTGAGTGCATGGACAATGCGGTCTTTCACATGCACGTGGAGGGCTGGGATGGCTTTTCGCAAAAAGAAGTGCCAACTGGGTAGGTCATAGCGTGGTACTGCATAGGCCATGAGCTCGCGGAAAGCTTTGCTTTCAACCAACCGGTAGGGCATCATCTCTAACGAGATTAGTTTGGCAATGTGGGCGTTCAAAGCCAGTGTACGCGGATGAGAGGATGAGTACTTTCTTGTCCTACTCAGAGTCTCTGGTAGCGTGAGCTGGACTTGAGAGCTGCATATGGTGGAACTAGCGGTGGACATGGCAGACAGAGAGGGATGGTGATGGTGTTGGTGGTGTTGCTGATGGCCTAGATTCAGTCTTTCGTAGCAATAACATTGTGATTCCATGACTGCTTTGCCCTTGCGACGACACCTCGACCTTTGCTGCTGGTGGTGTGCTAACCAGTGGGCTTACAGTGGGGGAAGCGATGTAGCATTGCTGACTACCTTCATTCGGAGCAGGTGCACATGTGGTACGTGAGGTTTGGTAGTCCGTCCACGCTTGCAAGTGCATGGTGGTTAAATGTCTAAGCATGCAACTGGTATTCAAATTTCTCAGATTTTTCTCTCGGCTAAAGGTCTTTGCGCACTTCTTACAGATAACTTTTGCCTGATCATTAGGATTTTGTTAAAAAAAAGTGCCACACTGCACTCTTCCTACTATGGAAGACATTTTGAGACCTTGCACGCTGTGCTAATTTGACCGTCTGGCCAAGCTGTCCTGCAACTCTTTTGGTTTTTGCAACACGTTTTTGGACTGCTACGGTCCTGCCAGATAACAGCTGTTGCGATGTCGTTGCCTGCTACGGATCCTCCTCCTCTTCTGAGCTATTGGCAGGGCACCCTCTTCCCCCAATGGATGCCAATCTGGGTCAACAACTGGGTCATCCATCACCTCCTCTTCAATTTCATGTGCACCTTCCTCTGTGTCACCGTGTAAGATGGTATAGCATGCGGGAAGGGGCACCTGAGTTTCATCAGGGTCTGATTCTGCCTCAGTACACTGCGAGGACAATGTAGTGCTCTGAGTGAATGTACCAGCAGAAAAATCTAGCAGTGGCTGTGCATCAGTGCACTCCAGGTCAGATTCATCTTGGGACTGGGGAATTCACGATTTGCTAACCCAGGCATGGTATGTGAGAAGAGCTCTATGGAGTAATCGGTAGTGTGGCCTGCCACATCCTTCACTTTTGGTAGGGGTGAAGGACACAAGGAAAGGTGTTGTTCCTGACCAGGAGCCTCCACTGACGACTCAGTGCTTTTATTTTTTTAAACTTCAGAAGAGGAGGCGAGAGAGCTGGAGGCTGTGTCAGCAATACAAGCCAAAACTTGTTCCTGAAGCTCCGGCTTTACCTACTCCCAGAAAAGAGAGCCTTCGAGGCCTTGTGGAGCCAGACGATGACGCAGGCTCAACACCTCCTGCCTTAGGTGCTATTGTGCTTTTGCCACTACCAACAGATGCAACACCACCACCACCACCAGGACCAGCTTGCAACCCCAGCCCACTTCCATGGCGTCTTCCACCATACTTCCTCATTTTTGTGAAAATGTACCCAAAATACCACCAGCTATATGGTACTGTAAAACAAGGTAGAAGGTGTATCTACTATTGGTGAGAATTTGAATCTCACTATAGATTTGAGGATGCAGAACTATTGTCTCAGGCCCAGGAGAGATTACACCTCAATGTAACAGGCTGAAATTGGATGGTGTATGACAAGGTGGAGGGTGTCTATAGGATTGGTGAGAATTTGGATTTCACTAGAGATTTGAGGACGCTGACAATGATGCTCTCAGTCCAAGTATGGACGCAGGCAGCCTAATAAGCAGGACTGCTGCTCACACAAAAGGGTGGAAAAATGAACGCTTGGTAACTGTGTAGAAAAGAGGAAGAAAAGTATTTTTGCTTTTAAAAAAGCAGTTTGCACAGCAGTGTGCAAACAGCAATGCAGCTCTCATGGAGCCTTGTACGGCAGCTAATAACCAACAGAGCTGATGCACAAAAATAGAGCCTCCCCTGTCACTGCACACAAAGTGTTGTGTTGTAAGTGGAAATCGCTAACAGCAGAAGCAGTTTTTTGGTTCTTCTTCCCTGCCTAACGCTCTCCCTTATTCTGAAGCAGCAGCAGCAGCAGCAACCTCTCCCTATTGCTAAGATCGGCAGACGTAAGATGGCGGTCAGCGTGCACGCCCTTTTATAGCCCCTGTGATGCCACACAAAGCCAGCCAATCACTTGCATGCCCTTCTCAAAGATCACAAAACAAATATCCTGGAATAAAAAAGTAAAAAATATATTGCAAAAATTGCATGAAGGTAGTAATAATAGTAATAATAAGGGTATTTAGTTAACATAATTTTGATCAAAATAATGTAGAAGCCATCCCGCCACGTCACGGCAACCCTTGTGGGACAGTCCTAACTCTTGTATTTAAAACCTTTCCACTTGTCAAGTGACGTAAATGTGAACAAGGACAGAGGGACTGAACCACCAGTAATAGTATAGGACAGACAGGATGGATTTTCCAACTCAGAAACAGGGCGGTCACACCCTTATATGCACAGAATGCACAATGAAACAAATGAGAAACTGGGTCTGAGCAGAAAAAGTAAATTAATGTGCATGCAAAATGTAATTGCATATGAACACATGACCTTTACACAGAGAAAACCAAAAGCAAAACACAAAACAAATATCCTGGAATAAAAAAGTAAAAAAATATATTGCAAAAATTGCATGAAGGTAGTAATAATAGTAATAATAAGGGTATTTAGTTAACATAATTTTGATCAAAATAATGTAGAAGCCATCCCGCCACGTCACGGCAACCCTTGTGGGACAGTCCTAACTCTTGTATTTAAAACCTTTCCACTTGTCAAGTGACGTAAATGTGAACAAGGACAGAGGGACTGAACCACCAGTAATAGTATAGGCCAGACAGGATGGATTTTCCAACTCAGAAACAGGGCGGTCACACCCTTATATGCACAGAATGCACAATGAAACAAATGAGAAACTGGGTCTGAGCAGAAAAAGTAAATTAACCCCTTAGCGACAGAGCCAGTTTGCAGCTTAATGACCAGGCCAATTTTTACAATTCTGACCACTGTCCCTTTATGAGGTTATAACTCTGGAACGCTTTAATGGATCCTGCTGATTCTGAGATTGTTTTTTCGTGACATATTGTACTTCATGTTAGTGGTAAAATTTCTTCGATAAGTCTTGTGTTTATTTATGAAAAAAACAAAAATATGGCAAAAAATTTTAAAATTTTGCAATTTTAAAACTTTAAATTTTTATGCCCTTAAATCAGAGAGATGTGTCACATAAATTTCTTAATAAATAACATTTCCCACATGTCTACTTTACATCAGCACAATTTTGGATGCAAAATTTTTTTTTGTTAGGAAGTTATAAGGGTTAAAAGTTGACCAGCGATTTCTCATTTTTACAACAAAATTTACAAAGCCATTTTTTTTAGGGACCACATCATATTTAAAGTCATTTTGAGGGGTGTACATGACAGAAAATACCCAAAAGTGGCACCATTCTAAAAACTAGACCCCTCAAGGTGCTCAAAACCACATTCAAGGGGGGCGGAGCCGGACGTCGATGGAGTAGGACGTGAGGCAGAGAGCTCCCCGCAGCCACAGCTACAAAACGGCCATAACAGCTCACAAACTTACCGAAGGCGCCCAAGATATGGTGAAAAGACACCAGCAGAAGCCGCCAGACCGATCGGTGCCTTCCCCACAGCAAACCTCCCAGCTGGGACCTCTGGACGCGTTCCTCCATTCTTCTACAGGGAGGGCGCGCTCAGGTAAAATGGCGGCGGCGGCAAAGCGGGAGGCACAGGGAGGAAATGCTGTGGCGCTGCAGTTAGAGGATCTCAGGACCCGGACAAGCCTCATGCCTCCACATAAAGAGCAGAGACCGCAGAGTGGAGAGGAAAGAGAGGGAGAAATGGGGAAGTGCAGCTACCAGCACCGGGCAGGGGAACAGAGAGGGGAGGCTGAGCTCATGGAGGGAAGGAACGTGGAAATTATAGCAGGCGTGCAGACACCACAGCAACTAGTACAACAGGGGACTATGCAATCTATAGAGCCCCAAAATGCTGCAGCCAAGGGAGGGAGTAATGACCCCTTCCAAACACCGAACCCTGCAGAAGATTTCTGTCTATCTGCCACCCCCTCCATGCAGGCCCGGATTGGCAATATAACCAACCGGGCATTTTCCCGCTGGGCCGCTGTCACGTGGGCCGCGGGCAGCGCCGATCATCTGGCCGCTTGCCAGCTGCTGCGGCCACTGTTGCTCCTGCCGCCGGCCCTCTGCGGGCATGGCGGTGATAGTTTCCAAGTTCCTCCCGCACTGCAGGGAGATAAGCCGCCACGCCCCCCATCCTCGCCCCCGCATGAGATGAGACCCCCTCCCTCCCTCCCGCAGCCACTCACAGCGTCGCACTCGCTTGCCTGCTCGCTCTGTTCGCAGGACCTGTGATGAGGTCACAGGAGGGGAGGAGTCAGGGGGGTCACATGATCAGGAGCCTTTGTCCAGACCCCCGAACATGTCACCCCTGACTCCGCCCCTCCTGTGACCTCATCACAGGTCCTGTGCGCTCAGCCTTGCCTCTACCGTCTGCAAGACTCTGTTTTGCTGTTGTCATGGTGCTGGTTGAGGTAAGTATGTGTGGGGTCAGGATTTACAGTGTGGATGTAGCAGAGCTGTGTGTGTGCGAGGTGTACGGAGCGGAGCCGTGTGTGTATGAGGTGTACGGAGCGGAGCCGTGTGTGTATGAGGTGTACGAAGCGTAGCCGTGTGTGTACGAGGTGTACGGAGCGGAGCCGTGTGTGTACGAGGTGTACGGAGCGGAGCCGCTTGTGTACGAGGTGTGCGGAGCCGTGTTTATGAGGTGTACGGAGCGGAGCCGCGTGTGTGGATGTAGCAGAGCTGTGTGTGTGCGAGGTGTACGGAGCGGAGCCGTGTGTGTATGAGGTGTACGGAGCATAGCCGTGTGTGTACGAGGTGTACGGAGCGGAGCCGTGTGTGTACGAGGTGTACGGAGCGGAGCCGTGTGTATGAGGTGTACGGAGCGGAGCCGTGTGTGTACGAGGTGTACGGAGCGTAGCCGCGTGTGTATGAGGTGTACGGAGCGGAGCCGTGTGTATGAGGTGTACGGAGCGGAGCCGCATGTGTGCGAGGTGTACGGAGCGGAGCCGCGTGTGTGTATGAGGTGGAGCCGCGCGTGTACGAGGTGTACGGAGAGGAGCCGCGTGTGTACGAGGTGTACGGAGAGGAGCCGCGTGTGTACGAGGTGTACGGAGAGGAGCCGCGTGTGTACGAGGTGTACGGAGCGGAGCCGTGTGTACGAGGTGTACGGAGCGGAGCCGCGTGTGTACGAGGTGTACGGAGCGGAGCCGTGTGTGTATGAGGTGTACGGAGCGGAGCCGCGTGTGTATGAGGTGTACGGAGCGGAGCCGCATGTGTGCGAGGTGTACGGAGCGGAGCCGCGTGTGTATGAGGTGGAGCCGCGCGTGTACGAGGTGTACGGAGAGGAGCCGTGTGTGTACGAGGTGTACGGAGAGGAGCCGCGTGTGTACGAGGTGTACGGAGCGGAGCCGTGTGTACGAGGTGTACGGAGCGGAGCCGCGAGTGTACGAGGTGTACGGAGCGGAGCCGTGTGTGTACGAGGTGTACGGAGCGGAGCCGTGTGTGTACGAGGTGTACGGAGCGGAGCCGTGTGTGTACGAGGTGTACGGAGCGGAGCCGCGTGTGTATGAGGTGTACGGAGCGGAGCCGCATGTGTGCGAGGTGTACGGAGCGGAGCCGCGTGTGTGTACGAGGTGGAGCCGCGCGTGTACGAGGTGTACGGAGAGGAGCCGTGTGTGTACGAGGTGTACGGGGAGGAGCCGCGTGTGTACGAGGTGTACGGAGCGGAGCCGTGTGTACGAGGTGTACGGAGCGGAGCCGCGTGTGTACGAGGTGTACGGAGCGGAGCCGCGTGTGTGTACGAGGTGGAGCCGCGCGTGTACGAGGTGTACGGAGAGGAGCCGTGTGTGTACGAGGTGTACGGAGAGGAGCCGCGTGTGTACGAGGTGTACGGAGAGGAGCTGTGTGTACGAGGTGTACGGAGCGGAGCCGCGTGTGTGCGAGGTGTACGGAGCGGAGCCGTGTGTGTATGAGGTGTACGGAGCATAGCCGTGTGTGTACGAGGTGTACGGAGCGGAGCCGTGTGTGTACGAGGTGTACGGAGCGGAGCCGTGTGTATGAGGTGTACGGAGCGGAGCCGTGTGTGTACGAGGTGTACGGAGCGTAGCCGCGTGTGTATGAGGTGTACGGAGCGGAGCCGTGTGTATGAGGTGTACGGAGCGGAGCCGCATGTGTGCGAGGTGTACGGAGCGGAGCCGCGTGTGTGTATGAGGTGGAGCCGCGCGTGTACGAGGTGTACGGAGAGGAGCCGCGTGTGTACGAGGTGTACGGAGAGGAGCCGCGTGTGTACGAGGTGTACGGAGAGGAGCCGCGTGTGTACGAGGTGTACGGAGCGGAGCCGTGTGTACGAGGTGTACGGAGCGGAGCCGCGTGTGTACGAGGTGTACGGAGCGGAGCCGTGTGTGTATGAGGTGGAGCCGCGCGTGTACGAGGTGTACGGAGAGGAGCCGCGTGTGTACGAGGTGTACGGAGAGGAGCCGCGTGTGTACGAGGTGTACGGAGAGGAGCCGCGTGTGTACGAGGTGTACGGAGCGGAGCCGTGTGTACGAGGTGTACGGAGCGGAGCCGCGTGTGTACGAGGTGTACGGAGCGGAGCCGTGTGTGTATGAGGTGTACGGAGCGGAGCCGCGTGTGTATGAGGTGTACGGAGCGGAGCCGCATGTGTGCGAGGTGTACGGAGCGGAGCCGCGTGTGTATGAGGTGGAGCCGCGCGTGTACGAGGTGTACGGAGAGGAGCCGTGTGTGTACGAGGTGTACGGAGAGGAGCCGCGTGTGTACGAGGTGTACGGAGCGGAGCCGTGTGTACGAGGTGTACGGAGCGGAGCCGCGAGTGTACGAGGTGTACGGAGCGGAGCCGTGTGTGTACGAGGTGTACGGAGCGGAGCCGTGTGTGTACGAGGTGTACGGAGCGGAGCCGTGTGTGTATGAGGTGTACGGAGCGGAGCCGCGTGTGTATGAGGTGTACGGAGCGGAGCCGCATGTGTGCGAGGTGTACGGAGCGGAGCCGCGTGTGTGTACGAGGTGGAGCCGCGCGTGTACGAGGTGTACGGAGAGGAGCCGTGTGTGTACGAGGTGTACGGGGAGGAGCCGCGTGTGTACGAGGTGTACGGAGCGGAGCCGTGTGTACGAGGTGTACGGAGCGGAGCCGCGTGTGTACGAGGTGTACGGAGCGGAGCCGCGTGTGTGTACGAGGTGGAGCCGCGCGTGTACGAGGTGTACGGAGAGGAGCCGTGTGTGTACGAGGTGTACGGAGAGGAGCCGCGTGTGTACGAGGTGTACGGAGAGGAGCTGTGTGTACGAGGTGTACGGAGCGGAGCCGCGTGTGTGCGAGGTGTACGGAGAGGAGCCGTGTGTGTACGAGGTGTACGGAGCGGAGACGTGTGTGTACGAGGTGTACGGAGCGGAGCCGTGTGTGTATGAGGTGTACGGAGCGGAGCCGCATGTGTGCGAGGTGTACGGAGCGGAGCCGCGTGTGTGTATGAGGTGGAGCCGCGCGTGTACGAGGTGTACGGAGAGGAGCCGTGTGTGTATGAGGTGTACGGAGAAGAGCCATGTGTGTACGAGGTGTACGGAGCGGAGCCGTGTGTACGAGGTGTACGGAGAGGAGCCGTGTGTACGAGGTGTATGGAGAGGAGCCGTGTGTACGAGGTGTACGGAGAGGAGCCACGCGTGTACGAGGTGGACAGAGTGGAGCCGTGTGTGTACAAAGCATACAAAGCTGGCTTTTCCCACGGACACAGGAGTACACGGCAGAGCCCCGAGGAGCATTTTAAAACACACACATGACGTTCCACCTGAAGTGATGTGCTGGAAGCTGACCGGAAATGAGATAATTTCTTGAGGAGATTGTGACGGAACCAGGAATGCTTCAGATCCATCACCGTGTCCTCCTCCGACAGCGCAGACAGCAGGATCGCCTTGGAATCGGGGATGCTGGCCAAGTGAGCGGATCATGATAGGTCCTGCACCGGGAGGCTCAGGTGGGCTCTACAATGGGAGCCGGGCTGCTATAGTATCTTTGTAGAATCTTTCTTTATTTCTTTCTCTCTTTTTCTTTCTCTCTCTGTTCTTTCTCTGTCTCTCTCTGTTCTTTCTTTCTTTCTTTCCCCTCTTTCTTTCTCTCTCACTGTTCTTTCTTTCTTTCCCCTTTCTTTCTCGCTCTCTCTGTTTTCTTTTTTCTCTCTCTCTCTGTTTTCTCTCTTCCTTAGTACCAGTCAGTGTGCCCATAATGCCAGCCACTGTGCCCTCAGTACCAGTTAGTGTGATCAGCAGTGCTAAATGGGTGCGATTAGGTGTGGATATGGGTGTGACTAGTTGTGAAATGGGTGTGGCTGGGCGTGGCCAAAATTTGCAGCGGCGCGCTGCGCGCGCCGCAGTCTTTGTCCCTCTTTCCCTTCTTCAAAAGTTGGGAGGTATGATAGGGGCGGCTATGACCAGGGGGTCTGGTTGCCCAATAGAGAGCAGTTCTGCCAGGAATTCTGTAATCATGCATACAAAAGGGGACAGAGATTTGGGAGGAGTATTGTACCTAAAAGCAATAAATAGGACTGAGCTGAAATACTGGGCACAGCTGTGACTACATGTTATATAGTCGTGTTAATCTCCTCTCACTTCTTGTAAACTACAAGTGTACAAAGATATTATATAGTCACCATGTGACTAGTGGGCCTGTGTAACTTCAAATGCCAGGGCTGAATTTTAGTCCCAGTCCGGCCCTGCCTCCATGTCTAGATATACACGCCCGACCGCCTTTCTAACCAACACCCCAGATACCCCTCTTCTTCCAGATGAAGATTCGCAGAATATATCCTTGAGGGACTGGAGGTTATATATGGCACATCTGTCCACGAAAGAAGACTTACATTCTATGGTACAGGAAATCAAAGAAGTTTGCAGAGCAGAAATTTCAGCTGTCAGAGCAGACATCCAACATATGACTCACAGAGTGGAAACTCTGGAAAATGACCACGATGAGACAAGGAACTATGTGGCTAATTTGCAAGCTACCATGACAGCACAACACGACACCCTTCGTGAGTACCAACGTCATCTTGAAGATCTGGACAATAGGGGACGGCGTCATAATATAAGAATTAGAGACCTACCTGAACATAATGGAGAGGAAAATCTATTTGTAATTTTGCAGAATATATTTAACAAAATCCTGAAAGCCCCGCCATCTCACAAAATAAACTTAGATAGAGCTCATAGAGCCCTCCGACCAAAAAACTCCTCCCAAACACCCAGAGACGTTATCTGTTGTGTCACGGATTATAAGCTTAAGGAGGAAATCATGCAGCAAGCACGGAAACTACGTAATATAGAATATGAGGGTCACTCTCTCCAATTGCTAACCGATCTCTCCTGGATGACTTTACAAAAGAGAAAGATGCTTAAGCCACTCCTGGACACTCTAAGGGAACACCAGATTCTATATAGATGGGGATTTCCCTTTAGCCTCTTGGCCAGGAAAAATGGTCGTACAGCCATGCTCAGAGAAACATCGGACCTTCCCCAATTCTGTGAAATTTTGGAGATCCCTGTGCCGAAGTTGCCCAACTGGGGACTGGTTCCTCCACCGCCGCCCCCTCCAGAGGTCTGGCACAGGGTGTCTTCTAAAAGACGACGCTCTCCCGTGTCCCCGGATCCCGACGGAGCGGGGGGAAGCCGAACATCCCATAAGAAGTGAGACATGAGGTGCAACCACACCGTAACTGCAGAGCAATCTTTGTAGGCCATACTGTTCATTACTTGCTAAAAATGACTGCGGGGAGCAGACATGCATAGAGCTAGTTGTGTACCCCTTTTCCTTTCTACATACAACTTGGTTTAAAGATTCCGATCTAGAGGCGGAGGCTCTGTTATACAGCCGAATCCGCAGACCCCGGAGAGTGAATCTGACTCCTAGAGCGCCCACGGCTCTAGAGGAACTTACTCTATTGTTATTCAAGCGTTGATTATAGACACTCGAGCACAGTTCTTCTTAACTTTTCGAAGACTGGAAAGACTGATTTCGATATTTCATTATCCATTGTTGTCACAACCATCTGTGATGGTTCTGAATGTTGTTTGTTGTCTCCCCCCTTTCCTAATGTGTTTTCCTAATGTGATTTGTCTTTGCTTGATTTACATGATATATGCTGAAGAGGCGGCAGTGATGGGGAGCAGTCTGGCGGAAGTCCATCATGTGAGGTTAAGAAAGATGCACCTGAGGAAGTGGGGTAGGATCAAAGTACATCCTCTACTAAACACTTACAAATGCAACCATGATTCGTATAACGTCTATAAATGTTAAAGGGCTTAACTCAAATGTTAAGCGGCGATTAGCCCTACAAGAGTTGAAGGCCTCAAAGGCAGATGTGGCGTTTATACAGGAAACACACCATGACGATGCAGGCTCATTTCACTTTGCACGGGGTAAATTTCCCACAGCTTACATGGCCCCGTGTGACAAAAAAAGAGCAGGAGTGGCTATCCTCATAGCCAATGATTGCCCAATTCAAATCACTAAGACTATCAAAGATCCCAAGGGTCGATACATTATCCTGACCGGACAACTGAGAGGAGCCCCAATTGTTCTGTGCAATATATACGCCCCTAACGTAGGCCAAATATCCTTCCTTGAGCGGGTCCTGGGTAGGATTAATCGAGAGCTCCCTTCCACACTGTTTATCGGTGGCGATTTTAATATCCTGTTCTCAGAGGTCAGGGATAGACACTCACTGAGTGGTAGACAGGCGGGAGTGCACATGGTCAGGCAAGCAAAAGCCTTTCGTGCTCTGATTCGCAAGCATGCCCTTTTTGACTTATGGCGAGTGACAAACCCCACCTCCCGACACTATACATTCTATTCACACCCACATTCCACACATACACGCATTGACACTTTCCTAGGGAACCTTCCGGCGTTGCGCATCACTGAGAGCTCCGAGATTGGTCGGATTACATGGTCCGACCATGCCCCTGTGTTGTTAGATATCTGTGACTCCACCCCAACCAGGAGGGTATGTCATTGGAGACTCAATGATTATCTCCTAAAGGTCCCCATGTACAAATCCAAATTGCAAGGTCAATTAGAGGACTACTTTCAGCTAAACAAGGGATCTGTCTCCTCCCAATCGGTTTTATGGGAGGCACACAAATCTGTCATGAGGGGCAATTGTATCTCATTGGCATCCCATCTGAAAAGAGACACAGAGGGTCAGCACCGGGAACTCACTAGTCGCTTGGCGGCACTAGAGCGCGACATACTCACTAAACCCTCCATTGCTAAACTAAAATCTATCGTAACTGTTAGAGGTAAACTGAAGGATCTGGCGATCGGGAAGGTGGAGAAAATGATGATGTATAGTAAACAACGATACTACGAGAGGGGTAACAAAGCCCACTCTCTTCTCGCAGCACAACTTAGAGACCGAAAGGCGCAATCCACACCCCTGGCTATCAGAGACGCACGGGGGCATCTGACATACGACCCTCAGGGCCATGCAGATGCCTTCAGAGATTATTACGCTGGGTTATACTCACTTCCTTCACCTCTTTCAACACATCCAGACACAAGAACCCATTTAATTAATGAATATCTTGCCGCTAGATCACTCCCTACACTAGATGCGGAAGCCCTTAACATACTAAATACCCCTATTACCACGGAGGAGTTGAGTTCTGCAATTAAAGAACTCCCAGGTGGAAAGGCCCCAGGACCGGATGGTTTTTCATATTTATATTATAGGGTATTTCAAGATACCCTTATCCCTCACATGCAGACTCTGTTTAATTCATTCCTCAGTGGTAACCCGATCCCTTCCTTAATGCTGAAATCCCATATAACAGTGATTCCAAAACCTGGAAAAGACCCCTCGAACTGTGCGAGTTACCGCCCAATATCACTGCTAAACGCCGACTTAAAAATATTTGCAAAAATTTTGGCCACCAGACTTTCAGTATTTCTTCCTCGGCTGATTCACGGAGATCAAGTGGGATTTGTTCTGAACAGACAAGCGGGGGATAACACTAGGCGAACGATAGACCTTATAGATACATTAAATCGCCAGGGAGATGAAGGCTTGCTCCTTAGTCTCGATGCGGAAAAAGCCTTCGATAGGCTGGGTTGGCCCTTCCTATTTGCTACGCTTAAAAGATTTGGCATCGAGGGTCCGTTTCTGCAAGCTGTTAGGGGCTTATACACGAATCCTGGGGCCTTGGTGAAGCTTCCTCACGCGTCATCATCTGTTTTTCCCATATATAATGGCTCCAGACAGGGATGTCCCCTTTCCCCCCTATTATTTGTACTTTGTATCGAACCCTTGGCCGCACAGATTAGGGAGAATCCGAACATTCAAGGAATTCAAGTGGGAAGGCATGAGTACAAGCTGTCACTCTTTGCTGATGATGTCCTTTTAACAATACGGAACCCTCTGATCTCTCTACCTAACTTACACTTAATTCTAAATGAATATGGTAGCTTATCAGGTTTCAAGATTAACGATACAAAAACGGAGGCTCTGCCACTCAACTTAAAACCATCGACCATCGCAACACTACAATCGGCATTTACATACACTTGGAAAAAGAATCGTTTGAAATACCTGGGGATACACTTAACAGATACATATAAATCGCTTTACTCCCATAATTTCCCCTCTTTTTTGGAAGACCTAAAAAGGACATTGACCAAGTGGGATAAGCTCTATCTATCATTTTTTGGGAGAATGGCCTCCGTTAAAATGACGATACTTCCAAAATTACTATATCTATTTGAGACATTACCTATACCGATCCCGAGATTGGTGATCCAGCGAATTCAAAAACTGTTAAATAATTATGTCTGGGCTCACAAACGACATAGAATTGCCCAAAAGGTGTTGGTATCTTCCAGAAAACTAGGTGGTTTAGCTTTCCCTGATATATGGAAGTATTACATAGCCACACATCTGAGACGTGTCCCTGCTTGGACCAATTTGGCCTCGGTGGAGAGATGGCAAGAGGTGGAGCGGGGATGGCTGATTCCCAATCACCCGGCTACCTTATTATATGGGGATTCTTCAAATGTTACGGATGCGAGTCTCTTGGGTCCTATGGCACTCACGAGACGAGTGTGGCGAATGGCCAGGAAAGCCTTCTCATTGGCACCAACCGAATCTCCACTGACGCCATTCTTATACACAACAGCCTTACAGAATAGTTCAGACAGCCATGTGACATCCCCATGGATTCAAGTAGGGCTTTTTCGTTTTGTAGATATTATAGATCCTTGCACCAACGCGATACTTCCCTTTGCGACCCTACGAGAAAAATTTAGACTCCCTAAAGAAGCTTTCTACACTTATGCCCAGATACGTCATTTAGCTATATCAATGATTAAATCTACTACGTTTCCCAAACTCACCCCATTTGAAGCCCTTTGTAGGCAGGGCCCATCAACTAAGGGATTAATCTCATGACTATATGACATGCTCTCCTCACATCTAGAAGTTCAACACTCATACATGACGAAATGGGAAACATATCTGGGAAAAGTGATACCGAGACAAATGTGGCAGGCTATCTGGGAGAGGACAGCAAAGACGTCCATATGCACTACACATAAAGAGAACCAATACAAAATATTGATGCATTGGTATCATACTCCAGAAGTCTTGAATAGACTTTTCCCTAACACATCGGACCAATGCTGGAGATGTAAGCGGGATAAAGGGTCTCTCACTCATATTTTTTGGGACTGTGAAGTTCTAACTCCGTTTTGGAGGGAAGTAAGGGGGTTGACTCATAAAGTTTTGGGGATTGAGGTCGCTTTAGATCCGTTCAATTATCTGCTTGGTGTTCCACCTATGGGTATCTCGAGGGATTCGGCCAGGCTGCTCCTACATATTTGGACTTCGGCAAAATGTCTCATATCCTCATTCTGGAAGAAGACTTCCTCCCCTACCATTCAAGATCTGGAACAGAGAATCCAGGAAACAAAGCAACTGGAATACCTCACCGCATGTATTAATAACCAGCTGGAAAAATACCATCGGATATGGTCACCTTGGGACCTTTATGTGAACAATCGTACTTGACTGCCAGTAAGAACAGTTTACTTGCCTTGACATGCTGATCAGAAGTGTTATATGCAAAATATGTCAAATACCCCTTTATGTTCTTCCCTCCCCTTCCTGTCCCTACGTCCCCCTTGTCTAAAAGTCTTGTTGGATTTGATGGAGGAAGTGAACGAGAGGAGAACTTTTTCTTCTCCACTTTTTCCTGAAATGTAACCTTTCATGTTTATGTTTTAAAAAAAATATTTTATAACCAATAAACAAACAGTTTGCAAAAAAAAAAACACATTCAAGAAGTTTATTAACCCTTTAAGTGCTTCACAGGAACGAAAGCAATGTGGATGGAAAAAATTAACATTTAACTTTTTTTTGGAAAAAAATTAATTCAGAACCAATTTTTTTTATTTTCACAAGTGTTAAAAGAGAAAATCAACCACAAAATTTGTTGTACAATTTCTCCTGAATACGCCGATACCCCATATGTGGGGGTAAACCCCTTTTTCAGCACGCGGCAGAGCTCGCAAGGGATGGAGCACCGTTTGACTTTTTCAACGCAGAATTGGCTGGAATTAAGATCGGATGCCATGTTGCGTTCGGAGAGCCCTTAATGTGCCTAAACAGTGGAAAACTCCAACAAGTGACCCCATTTTGGAAACTAGACCCATTAAGGAACTTATCTAGATGTGTGGTGAGCACTTTGAACCTTCAAGTGCTTCACAGAAGTTTATAACGTAGAGCCGTGAAAATAAGAAATCCATTTTTTTTTCCACAAAAATGATCTTTTCGCCCCCAAATTTTTATTTTTACAAGGGTAACAGGAGAAATCATACCCCCACAGTTATTATGCGATTTGTCCTGAGTACGCTGATACCCCATATGTGGGGAGGAACCACTGTTTGGGTGCATGGGAGAGCTTGGAAGGGAAGGAGTGCCATTTTGGAATGCAGACTTTGATGGAATGGTCTGCGGGCATCATGTTGCATTTGCAGAGCCCCTGATGGGCCTAAACAGTGGAAACCCCCAACAAGTGACTCCATTTTGGAAACTAGACCCATGAAGGAGCTTATATAGATGTGTGGTGAGCACTTTGAACCTTCAATTGCTTCACAGAAGTTTATAACGTAGAGCCGTGAAAATAAGAAATCCATTTTTTTTCCACAAAAATGATCTTTTCGCACCCAAATTTTTATTTTTACAAGGGTAACAGGAGAAATCATACCCCCACAGTTATTATGCGATTTGTCCTGAGTACACTGATACCCCATATGTGGGGGGGAACCACTGTTTGGGCGCATGGGAGAGCTCGGAAGGGAAGGAGTGCCATTTTGTAATGCAGACTTTGATGGAATGGTCTGCGGGCATCATGTTGCGTTTGCAGAGCCCCTGATGGGCCTAAACAGTGGAAACCCCCCACAAGTGACCCCATTTTGGAAATTAGACCCCCTAAGGAACTTATCTAGATGTGTGGTGAGCACTTTGAACCCCCAAGTGCGTCACAGAAGTTTATAAACGCAGAGCCGTGAAAATAAAAAGTCTTTTTTATTTCCACAAAAGTGATTTTTTAGACCCCAATTTTTAGACCCCCAAAGTTGGTAAATAGTGGAAACCCCTCAATTCTTGCTCCAACCCTAACCCCAACACACCCCTAACCCTAATCCCAACCCTAACCCTAATCCTAGTTCGCCCTAACCCTAGCCCAACCCTAGCCCTAACCCTAGCCCAACCCTAACCCTTAACCCTAGCCCAACCCTAACCCTAGCCCAACCCTAACCCTTAACCCTAGCCCAACCCTAACCCTAGCCTAGCCCTAACCCTAGCCTAACACTAGCCTAACCCTAACCCTAGCCTAACCCTAGCCTAACCCTAGCCTAACCCTAACCCTAGCCTAACCCTAACCCTAGCCTAACCCTAACCCTAGCCTAACCCTAGCCTAACCCTAGCCTAACCCTAACCCTAGCCTAACCCTAACCCTAGCCTAACCCTAACCCTAGCCTAACCCTATCCCTAGCCTAACCCTAACCCTAGCCTAACCCTAGCCTAACCCTAGCCCTAGCCTAACCCTAACCCTAACCCTAGCCTAACCCTAACCCTAGCCTAACCCTAACCCTAACCCTAGCCTAACCCTAACCCTAGCCTAACCCTAACCCTAACCCTTATGGAAAACTGAAAAAAAAAATATTTTTTTTATTTCATTGTGTGCGCCTATATAAGGGGGTGATAAACGGGGGGGTTATGTACTATTTTTATTATTTTGATCACTATGATCGTTTATCATAGTGATCAAAATAATGAATGGAATCTGCCAGCCGGAGCCAGCAGATTCCCGGCGGGCGCACTGCGCATGCGCCCGCCATTTTCAAGATGGCGGCGCCCATCGGATGACGCCGGCGGGCGCGGGACCACCGGGAGGGGACGGAGGACAAGGGAGAGGTACCGGGAGGGGACCGGGGGGATCGGGGACCCTATTTCTCTATCCTCTGATGTGCGATCACATCAGAGGAAAGAGAAATTAAATGTAAAATCGCGGCTTTTTTTTTTTGCGGTCGCCGTTATAGGGTTAATAACGGAGATCGCAAAAGCGGGGGTCGGTAAAAACCGACCGATTCATGTTCTCTGGGGTCTCGGCTACCCCTGGCAGCCGAGACCCCGGAGAAAATCCGACACTGGGGGGCGCTATTCACTTAAATCACAGCGCCGTGAATTAACGGCGCTGTGGTTTAAGTACCCTTAATTACCGCCGTTAAAAGGCGTATCGGCGGTCGTTAAGGGGTTAATGTGCATGCAAAATGTAATTGCATATGAACACATGACCTTTACACAGAGAAAACCAAAAGCAAAACACAAAACAAATATCCTGGAATAAAAAAGTAAAAAAAATATATTGCAAAAATTGCATGAAGGTAGTAATAATAGTAATAATAAGGGTATTTAGTTAACATAATTTTGATCAAAATAATGTAGAAGCCATCCCGCCACGTCACGGCAACCCTTGTGGGACAGTCCTAACTCTTGTATTTAAAACCTTTCCACTTGTCAAGTGACGTAAATGTGAACAAGGACAGAGGGACTGAACCACCAGTAATAGTATAGGCCAGACAGGATGGATTTTCCAACTCAGAAACAGGGCGGTCACACCCTTATATGCACAAAATGCACAATGAAACAAATGAGAAACTGGGTCTGAGCAGAAAAAGTAAATTAATGTGCATGCAAAAGGTTTTAAATACAAGAGTTAAGACTGTCCCACAAGGGTTGCCGTGACGTGGCGGGATGGCTTCTACATTATTTTGATCAAAATTATGTTAACTAAATACCCTTATTATTACTATTATTACTACCTTCATGCAATTTTTGCAATATATTTTTTTACTTTTTTATTCCAGGATATTTGTTTTGTGTTTTGCTTTTGGTTTTCTCTATGTAAAGGTCATGTGTTCATATGCAATTACATTTAATTGAAACATGGCTCCTCAAATATACAAAGACATCCTTGTCACCCTCAAATATAACAGTCCAAGCGTATCAGCATTGCCACTAACAAGAGCTGACCAGCAAGTGTCTGCAGGTTCCCGGAATAGGAATTCGAACCATTCTGATCTGTTCACAATGAGACCTTTGTCCTGATATACTGTATAATAGAGATTGATAGACATTGTCATTACAGGGATAGAAAACATCAACTGACCCAAGTTAAGAAAATAATTCATGTGATTTGTTGAGAACCCATCAGTATAGAAGCGTTTCACACTGGGACTCGGAAAACTGTTTCCCACTTACTGGCCACCAAGCAGGTTACATTTTGTATTACCAGAAAATTATTATTATTATACATTTTTATAGCGCCATTTATTCCATGGCGCTTTACATGTGAAAAGGGCAAATATAGACAAGTACAATAAACATGAGCAAAACAGGCACACACAAGTACAGAAGGAGAGAGGACCTTGCCTGTGAGGGCTCACAGTCTACAGATGAATACTTTTATCCTCGTATGAGACTCAATGGGAAAAAAGCCTCTAAATGTGACACCACAAAGAAATTCAATGTCGAAGACAAGTTGGACTGATGTTTGAGTGATGACAATGGCTACTTTATTGGCAGTGTTAATTAAAAACCGTGAATAAATAGCATGCAGGAACTACAGGATAACGATAACCAGTTTAATCTGGACATATAGTAGCTGAAGCTGGAATAGTTAGTTTTCTTAGACAGGTCCCACTCGAAAATAAAATAAAAGTGTATAGAAACTGTGACCCTAAGATTATTATTCATGGTAAACAGGATGGACAGCTTTAGGCCACGTTCACATGTTCAGTATTTGTTGAGTTTTTTACCTCAGTATCTGTAAGACAACACCAGGAAGGTGATAAATACAGAAGTGGTGACGTGTTTCTATTATACTTTTCCTCTGATTGTTCCTCTCCTGGTTTTGGCTTACAGATACTGAGGTAAAATACTGAGTGTTTGGTGATTTTTTTTTACCTCAGCATTTGGTCAGTATTTTACCTCAGTATCTGTAAGCCAAACCCAGGAGTGGGTGATAAATACGGAAGGGGTGGCGTGTTTCTATTATACTTTTCCTCTGATTGTTCCTCTCCTGGTTTTGGCTTACAAATACTGTGGTAAAAAAGTACCCCAATACTCAATGTGTGAATGACCGCAGCATGTTAAGGCGGTCAATTAGTAAACTTTTATCAATCAGTGGCCGTTTGACTGCATGTTTACACAGGCAGACCAACATAAACAATGTGCATCTATACAAGATCATCTAGTGCACATAGGCAGCAATGGTCCTTGGCAGTTCAAGTTTTTACACATAATCATGCACCATCGAGAATAATGACTTTTTTACGCTGCGTAAAAGAACATTTTACCCAATGAACAAGTGTTTTTCTCGTTCATCTGGTGATTGGCAGTCTGTTTTGGCAGCTGAAACGTTGCATCATCTACATCACTTTTGTGCTTTTGTCATATGTTTTAAAAAATGGGATTTAAGCTACATTTTATCCCTGTGAGAATTCTTAGGTGACTCGGACCTTTCTGAAATCATCCTACACTAACTGTGATTTTATTGATGCTAGATGTTGGCATTGGATTAATCTCTGTACTGCCCAGCCGTTCAACAGTGAATATATATTTAGTAAGGATCAAAGATAACACAGCTTACAAACTGGTATTTCTTGTATTTCTTATAGCTTAGGATCTTAGCATCTTGTCTGTCAGCTTGAAAGTAAAATGTGCTCCAGTTACACGCACAGCGAGTGAAAAGGAACTTCCTGTTTTTTTTGGTTTTTTTTTGGGGGGGGGTTAATAGTGCTTTACTGGCAATATAACACTTGCTGGAGACAGAGACCCATACACTTTTAAACAGAAGTAAGTAGTAGTTTATGCAATATGTACAACTACCCCCCACTATTATTCCAACACCCCCACTCAACAACTATTTATCCTGTTGGTCCCATAGTGGTTCTGATTTCTTCAAATATGGCTCTTAGAAGTGTCTCTGTCATAATATCCGCTAACATCTTTCAGTCTCACAATAAACAAACTTAATTATGCCTTGTTCTATCAAATCATGCATGTGATGATGTTTAACGTCAATGTGTTTGGTTCTTGCATTGATCTTCTCACTTCATGCAAATTTAATACATCCTTGGTTGTCTTCATAAATTCACTGTTGATTGACTTGATGACTTACCAAGATCACCTAACAATTGGTTTAACCAAATGACCTCTTGACTAGCGTGGGCTGCAGGCATTTACTCTGCTTCTATTTATGACAAGGCTACACACACCTCTTTTCTGCTAGACCATGAAAATGAACTTTCTCCAAGGTTGAACAAATAACCACTTATCTATTTATGATCACTTAAAGGGGTTGGGCTATGAATAAAAGTGTATTTTAATCAACAGATCTTGGAATAAAATTAAAGGTCCCGTTAGTTCCGTTACATTTAGCGATGCACCAGCAATCCCGACTACGATATGACCCGGTCAGGATCGCTGGTGCATCGCTAAATGGTCGCCAGTGAGCTGCCAAACAGGCAGATCTCACCAGCGATGCAGCAGCGGTCGGCGATCGTACTCACCTGTCAGACACGGCGAGGGTGATCGTCTTCCGCCTGCGTCCATGACTCGCTCGTCGGCGCCAGCAGGAAGCCGACGACGAGTAATGGACCAGGCCGATCTTGCATGATTAACCAGCGGGGGAGCCGGTCGGAGGTGAGTATCACATGTAGCGATATCGCTAGTGATATAGCTGCTGCATCACAAAATCGGTGACGCTTTAGCGATATCGCTATGTGTAAAGGGCCCTTAAGTTCCACAATTGCTTGTGTTTAAAAAGAACTTTTGTTTGCTGAGATAATTTTATAAATGTGTCCCTGCTGTGTACTGTGTACTGTATAATGGTTGTGGCAATATAGAATTGATCTTCAGCTCACCTGATCCAGCCTGCCCAGTCCTCCTTTCCATGATCTCGGTGCACGGAATAAATCCATCCCCATCTGGGAGAAAATTCTTAGTGAAAAAACTTTTGTAGTTCCAGCACACAATATAGAAAAATTAAAAAAGCCTTTATTTAGTCCATCATTAAAAATTACAATACCATGTAATAAAAGCATGTGTAGGCTTACGCGTTTCGGATCATATTTGACCCTTAATCATAGCATTCTATATCGTGTGTAATGGTTGTGTCTGATCATGCAGCAACATGGCATGATTCCACCACATCTCCTGGGCAGGGGAGAATGCAAAATAGAATATACAGACATTACAGTAGGGGATCGCAGCTAATTCTTTTCGTGAGTACAACATTTCACTGCCTGTTTTTAAGCAATATTTCACCTCAAACAGAATCGACTGTGATCCCACCTTGTCATGTCTGTAAAGTCTTTTGCTTCCCTCCCGGCCAGTAGCTGTGGTATATCTGACCTGTACAGCGCACACAAGGAAAGAAATCCCAAAAATTAAAAAAAAGCACATTTGAAAAGTTGGCTCACCGAAACCCTGACTAATGCACTAGCAGGATGCAGCAGGCCTCCATTGATAAAGGCTGGGACAGCACAGGTGCAAACCACTGATGAAAACAGCCAGTAACCCAAGAGGGTCTGGCTGCCTAGTGGAAAAAATGTACACAAATAGGGCTTGCATAGGACATCAGTCACACAGATAAGTGTAGTGCAAAGTGTCTGAACAGCCTATTAATGACGCCCATAGTATTAGCAGGCGGTCTGCTCAGCACTATATATACACTCACTGGCCACTTTATTAGGTACACCTGTCCAACTGTGTGTTAAGACTTAATTTCTAATCAGCCAATCACATGGCGGCAACTCAGTGCATTTAGGCATGTAGACATGGTCAAGACAATCTCCTGCAGTTCAAACCGAGCATCAGTATGGGGAAGAAAGGTGATTTGAGTGCCTTTGAACGTGGCATGATTGTTGGTGCCAGAAGGGCTGGTCTGAGAATTTCAGAAACTGCTGATCTACTGGGATTTTCACGCACAACCATCTCTAGGGTTTACAGAGAATGGTCCGAAAAAGAAAAAAAATCCAGTGAGCGGCAGTTCTGTGGCCGGAAATGCCATGTTGATGCCAGAGGTCAGAGGAGAATGGGCAGACTGGTTCGAGCTGATAGAAAGGCAACAGTGACTCAAATTGCCACCCGTTACAACCAAGGTAGGCAGAAGAGCATCTCTGAACGCACAGTGCGTCGAACTTTGAGGCAGATGGGCTACAGCAGCAGAAGACCACACTGGGTACCACTCCTCTCAGCTAAGAACAGGAAACTGAGGCTACAATTTGCACAAGCTCATCGAAATTGGACAGTAGAAGATTGGAAAAACGTTGCCTGGTCTGATGAGTCTCGATTTCTGCTGCGACATTCGGATGGTAGGGTCAGAATTTGGCGTAAACAACATGAAAGCATGGATCCATCCTGCCTTGTATCAACGGTTCAGGCTGGTGGTGGTGGTGTCATGGTGTGGGGAATTTTTTCTGGGCACTCTTTGGGCCCCTTGGTACCAATTGAGCATCGTTGCAACGCCACAGCCTACCTGAGTATTGTTGCTGACCATGTCCATCCCTTTATGACCACAATGTACCCAACATCTGATGGCTACTTTCAGCAGGATAATGCGCCATGTCATAAAGCTCGAATCATCTCAGATTGGTTTCTTGAACATGACAATGAGTTTACTGTACTCAAATGGCCTCCTCAGTCACCAGATCTCAATCCACTAGAGCATCTTTGGGATGTGGTGGAACGGGAGATTCGCATCAGGGATGTGCAGCCGACAAATCTGCGCCAACTGTGTGATGCCATCATGTCAATGTGGTCCAAAATCTCTGAGGAATGCTTCCAGCACCTTGTTGAATCTCTGCCACGAAGAATTGAGGCAGTTCTGAAGGCAAAAGGGGGTCCAACCCCTTACTAGCATGGTGTACCTAATAAAGTGGCCAGTGAGTGTATATGCATCACACTGAAAAAACCAAGCCAACATAAAGAGGTCTAGCTGCATCCTGCAAAAATGATAAAAAGTGCAAAAAGATAAAAAGATATGGGATATTAGTTACTATTTTGGCCAAAGCAGATGGGCTCGCAACCCAACGTCAAGGGTCCCCAAATTTTGCGAGTCCCTAACATTAAATCTGAACAGCGCACATAAGGAAAAAATTCACAAAAATTAAAAAAAAACACATTTGAAAGGTTGACTCGCAGGATGCAGCAGACTTCCATTGATAAAGGCTGGGGCAGCACAGGTGCAAACCACTGATGAAAAGAGCCAGTAACCCAAGGGGGGTCTGGCTGCCTAGTGGAAAAAAATGCACACAAATGCTCAGCACTATATATATATGCATCACACAGAAAAAACCAAGCCAACATAAAGAGGTCTAGCTGCATCCTGCAAAAATGATAAAAAGTGCAAAAAGCTAAAAAGATATGGGGTATTAGGTACTATGTATATCTGACCTGTCCCTGCACAGTCGGACAGCCATTACACTGGGGTACATTTATAGAATTATCTCGGGAGACATTTTCAACTGTTCTAGACAGCACCTACCTGCTTATCAGCCGTGTCTGCCAACATTTGCTGGTCTGTACATCAGCGATGCTCGCCACCTCCTGCCTGCCTGCATATCAGCCATGCCTACCAGTACCTGTCTACCTGTATACCAGCCGTGTCTGCCAGTACCTGCCATACCTTATGGTTATGTTAATAGATATCTGTTTGCTGTGTTCCTGCCTATGACCTGCTTGTGATCTGATAGTTACATGTCTCATGGAGAGTATTCCTCTCCATAGCTTGTTTTTTCTATTTCTCCTCCCTGAGGACGCCTAGGGTTGTAGCTTGTGTTTATTACAACACATACCTTTATTCAGGGGTGGATTAAGGGTAGCCAGGGCCCCGGGCTGTTCAGACTGGTCATGTGACAGGGTCATGTGACGGGGTCGGGAAGTTGCTAGTTTTCATGACACATACGGTGCGTCAAGGGGTGGGAAGGGGTTAAATACTGAGGTAAAAAACGCAGCAAATACACATGTGCACGGGGCCTCACAAATACTGAGGTAAAAAACACCAAATACTCAGCGTGTCCATGAGGCCTTACAAATACTGAGCGAAAAACTCACCAAATACTCAGTGTGTGCATGAGGCCTTATAAATACTGGAAGGCTTCCACCCAACATCTAGTTCTGACTCACCTGTACCTAACATCGAAACCAGCTAATAGTCTGCAATCACCTGCTGACCTGGACCCATGACCTGTCAGACAAGTTACTTCACATAAGTCACACAGAGGCTTCTGCTTTTTCCTTTGGTTTTGCTTGCTTTTATGGCCAGTGTGAACATGCTCACAACATCATGCATGTCACTCAAGTCTACTCCAGTTCAGTTTTTTTGTTTTTTTTCAGACAAGTTACTTCACATGAGTCACACAGAGGCTTCTGCTTCATGAACTTCCCCAGATAGAAGAAGCAGCCTCTGATGTGCAAAACAGTGTTTACCAAGTACCCTATGTTAATTATTTAATGCACTTGTTTTTTTACTTATTTATTTTCATTAGTGTATATACACATTGCTTTTTCCTTTGGTTTTGCTTGCTTTTATGGCCAGTGTGAACGTGCTTTTACATCATGCATGTCACTCAAGTCTACTCCAGTTCATTTTTTTTTTTTTTTTTTCAGATAAGTTACTTCACATGAGTCACACAGAGGCTTCTGCTTCATGAACTTCCCCAGATAGAAGAAACAGCCTCCGATGTGCAGCCTGTGGCGGGATACACAGGATGAGATGCTCCTCATCACAGTCTGCGCCCAACATGGCAGCAGAGGGGTTAACGCCACAGACAAGTCGCCGTCTCCCCACACACTGAACACGACACTGCATCTGGTGACGAAGAAGTGCACATTGCGCAATGTTAGTCACGTCCCAGATGTTCAGCATGTGGCTGACCAAGGGGGGACAAAAAAGACCCCAGGATTGGAACAGGAGCATGGGAAAGTGGACAGCGGTTGGAGGGTCAGGGTTTATATAGGGGTCAGAGAAAGTAAATACATATATACTAGATGTGTGCCCGATGCTATCGCATCGGGAGGGCAGTAACATCACGATAGGGGCAGCTTTGTGGTGCTGGAGGTGGTGGACCACCCACTTCCGTGCAGTCACAACCGGCAGGAAAGATGGTGTTTTGCGGCCTGTGCTGGAGACAGTGTGTGGTGCCACTAGAGGGTGGCTGCACCCAATCTCCAGCACAGGACTCAAGCTGCGGTCTTTCCTGCTGGCTGTGACTGCATGGAGGTTGGTGGGCAGGCAGCGGCGGGATTCGGCGCGTGAAGTCAGGCGGTGGGTCCTGGCGGGGGTCCAGTGGCGGCATCCCTCTCATTACTTCCCCCTCATTACACCTCATTATACCCCCTTCATTACACCCCTCTTGTTATACCCCCTCGTTACACCACTTTCACAACCTCAATGAGATTGTGGACCGTGAAGAAGGCGGGTTCTACCGCTGAAACGCGTAGTCCTATCTGCACGACTTTCCTGCGTTATTGCTGTTTTGAACTGCTTGGACCATTGCATTTTAATGGATTTATGAATAAAAAGAAAAATTTTTTTAACAGCATCCTGGATTGCTCACGCTATTGCTGGACTTTGCTTTGTCGTTGTTCACATTTGTATGGATGGACTCCTACATCCAGATCCGGGCACAACGGAGTTAACCAGGTCAGCTGAGGTTCCAGGTGGTTCACAGGAGTGAGCTGGTCTACATTGTTGGATTTATATATATATATATATATCTATATACAGTTGTGGCCAAAAGTATTGACACCCCTGCAATTCTGTCAGATAATACTCAGTTTCTTCCTGAAAATGATTGCAAACACAAATCATTTGTTATTATTATCTTTATTTAATTTGTCTTAAATGAAAAAACACATAAAGAATTGTCCTAAAGCCAAATTGGATATAATTCCACACCAAACATAAAAAAGAGGGTGGACAAAAGTATTGGCACTGTTCGAAAAATCATGTGATGCTTCTCTAATTTGTGTAATTAACAGCACCTGTAACGTACCTGTGGCACCTAACAGGTGTTGGCAATAACTAAATCACACTTGCAGCCAGTTGACATGGATTAAAGTTGACTCAACCTCTGTCCTGTGTCCTTGTGTGTGCCACATTGAGCATGGAGAAAAGAAAGAAGACCAAAGAACTGTCTGAGGACGTGAGGAAGCATGAGCAATCTCAAGGCTACAAATCTATCTCCAAAGACCTGAATGTTCCTGTGTCTACCGTGCACAGTGTCATCAAGAAGTTTAAAGCCCATGGTACTGTGGCTAACCTCCCTAGATGTGGACGGAAAAGAAAAATTGACAAGAGATTTCAATGCAAGATTGTGCGGATGTTGGATAAAGAACCGCGACTAACATCCAAACAAGTTCAAGCTGCCCTGCAGTCCGAGGGTACAACAGTGTCAACCCGTACTATCTGTTGGCGTCTGAATGAAAAGGGACTGTATGGTATGAGACCCAGGAAGACCCCACTTCTTACCCCGAGACATAAAAAAGCCAGGCTGGAGTTTGCCAAAACTTACCTGAAAAAGCCTAAAACGTTTTGGAAGAATGTTCTCTGGTCAGATGAGACAAAAGTAGAGCTTTTTGGGAAAAGGCATCAACATAGAGTTTACAGGAGAAAAAAGAGGCATTCAAAGAAAAGAACATTGTCCCTACAGTCAAACATGGTGGAGGTTCCACCATGTGACCGTGTGCATGGTGTAATGAAGTCTGAAGACTACCAACAAATTTTGCAGCATAATGTAGGGCCCAGTGTGAGAAAGCTGGGTCTCCTTCAGAGGTCATGGGTCTTCCAGCAGGACAATGACCCAAAACACACTTCAAAAAGCACTAGAAAATGGTTTGAGAGAAAGCACTGGAGACTTCTAAGGTGGCCAGCAATGAGTCCAGACCTGAATCCCATAGAACACCTGTGGAGAGATCTAAAAATGGCAGTTTGGAGAAGGCACCCTTCAAATATCCGGGACCTGGAGCAGTTTGCCAAAGAAGAATGGTCTAAAATTCCAGCAGAGCATTGTAAGAAACTCATCGATTGTTCCCGAAAGCGGTTGGTCACAGTTATTTTGGCTAAAGGTTGTGCAACCAAGTATTAGGCTGAGGGTGCCAATACTTTTGTCTGGTCCATTTTTGGAGTTTTGTGTGAAATGATCAATGTTTTGCTTTTTGCTTCATTCTCTTTTGTGTTTTTTCATTTAAGACAAATTAAATGAAGATAATAATACCAAAGAATTTGTGATTGCAATCATTTTCAGGAAGAAACTGAGTATTATCTGACAGAATTGAAGAGGTGTCAATACTTTTGGCCACAACTGTATATATATACTGTATATATATATATATATATATATATATATATATACACACACATATTACGACATGCGGGAAGCATACATATGCACAATCCTCAGGTTGTATAACTTTCAACTGGTCAAAACATTTCTCTCAGTAGGCCAAGAAAGAAATGTGGCAGGAATAAAGTACACCTCATAGTAACTTATGTGTGAGGCAGAGGTGACAAGACACGCCATCTCGTGCTCACCTTACTAGAGGTGCCCACTGCCCCCATATAACACAGTTGATGGAAACAGACGACTTCCACTATGATTGGTTATCAGCCACCCGACCACACCCATATCACAACTAGTCACACCCATGTCCTCGCCCCAACTACAATTATTTAGCACTGCTAATCACACTGACTGGTACTGAGGGCACAGTGGCTGGCATTATGGGCACAGTGGCTGGTACTGTGGGCATACTGACTGGTACTGAGGAAAAGAAAGAAAGAACAGAGAGAGAAAAAAGAAAACAGAGAGAGAGAAAGAAAGGAGAGCGAGAAAGAAAGAGCAGAGAGAAAGAAAGGGGACAGAAAAAAAGAACATTGAAAAAAGAAAGAGGGGAAGAAAGAAAGAACAGAGAGGGAGAGAGAAAGAAAGAGGGGAAGGAAAGAACAAAGAGGGAAAGAAAGAAAGATGGGAAAGAAAGTACAGAGAGAGAAAAAAGAAAGGGGAAAGAAAGAACAGAGAGGGAGAGAGAGAGTGGAAAGAAAGAACAGAGAGCAAAAGAAAGAGAGAAAGAGAGAAAGAACAGAGAGAAAGAAAGAGGGGAAAGAAAGAACAGAGAAAAAGAAAGAACAGAGATAGAGAGAAAGAAAGAAGCAGAGATAGATAGAAAGAACAGAGAGAGAAAGAAAGAAAGAGGGGAAAGAAAGAAAGAACAGAGAGAGAAAGAAAGGGGAAAGAAAGAAAGAACAGAGAGATAGAAAGAAAAGAGACAGGGAAAGAAAGAGGGCACAGAAAAAAGAACAGAGAGCGAGAGAAAAAGAAAGAGGGGAAAGAACAGAGAGTGAGAGAGAAAGAGGGGAAAGAAAGAATAGAAAGAAAGAAAGAAAGGGGAAAGAAAGAACAGGGAGAAAGAAATAGGAGAAAGAAAGAGAACAGAGAGAAAGAAAGATTAGAGAGAGAAAGAAAGAGGGGAAAGAAAGAACAGAGCAAAAGAAAGAACAGAGAGAAAGAAAGAGGGGAAGAAAGAACAGAGATGGAAAGAGAGAAAGAAGCAGAGAGCGAAAGAAAGATTCTATAAAGATACTATACCAGTTCGGCTCACATTGTAGTGCCCACCTGAACCTCCTGGTGCAGGACATATCATAATCCACTCACATGGCCGACATCCTTGAGTCCAAGGCGATCCCGCTGTCTGCGCTGTTGGAGGAGGACATGATGATGATCTGAAGCATTCCCTGAAGTGTCTCCATGGTTCAGTCACAATCTCCTCCCGAAATTACCTCATTTCCGGTCAGCTTCCAGCACGTCACTTCCGATGGAACATCACGTGCGAGTTTTCAAGTGCTCCGCCGTGTACTCCTGTGTCCGGCGGGAAAAGTAAGCTCCCAATCGGGGCAGTGGGGCAGACTCTTGAAATCTGAGATGGTTGGGAGGTATGAATTCTCCCCATCATACACCTTGTACACTCATGGCTCCGCACACATCTTACACACAAGGTTCTGCTTTAAATGCCTTGTACACACACGGCTCCGCTCCATACACCTCACACACACACGGCTCCACTCAGTACACACATGGCTCTACACCGTAAACCTCGTGCACATGAGGCTCTGCTCCGTACACCTTGTGCACACGCTGCCACACTCTGTACACCTAGTACACATATGGCTCCACTCCGTAAACCTTGTGCACATGCGGCTTTGCTCAATACACCTTGTACACACGCAGCTCCACTCCGTACACTTTGTACACACAGAGCTCTGTTCAGTACACCTCGCATACGCGCGGCTCCACTCCGTAAACCTTGTGCACATGCGGCTTTGCTCAATACACCTTGTACACACGCGGCTCCACTCCGTACACTTTGTACACACAGAGCTCTATTCAGTACACCTCGTATACACACGGCTCCACTCCGCACACCTCGCACACGCGCGGCTCTGCTCCGTACACCTCATACGCATGCGGCTCCACTCCGTACACCTCGCACACGTGTGGCTCCGCTCCGTACACCTCGCATACACACAACTACATCCACCCTGTAAACCCCTCCTGACCCCACACATACATCCCTTATCCAGCATGATGACAACCAGCAAGGCATACATCAAGGGCTGTGCACACAGGACCTGTGATGAGGTCACAGGTGGGGAGGAGTCAGGGGTCACATGATCAGGGGCCTCGGACCGAGGTTCCTGATCATGTGACCCCCTGACTCCTCCCCTCCTGTGACCTCATCACAGGTCTTGTGCGCACAGAGCAGGGATTTATCAGTGAGGGGCTGCGGTGGCCGATGGGTCTGCCTGGGAGGGCGAGAATGGGGTCATCGCATGGGGGGTGTGGCGGCTCAGTGCAATGCGCGAAAAATGGCAATTTACCCTGGGCTGGTGGGCCCACCCACAACAGTGGACCCTGGGCTACCGCCCAGATTGACCTCATTGTAATCCGCCTCTGCCTTTATTACTAGCTTGGGTCACTCTCATTTTTAATTATTCAGATATTTGCCCTGTAGGACTTCTTCATACCCTTATTGTCACTGGGCACTGTATTAATACAACCTCTTCTCCAGTGCATGGTTATTTGAGCTAATTGAGGGTAGACAGAATCTATTTATTTCCAACTCATTTTCATGGTTGCTTTGATTATTATATCAATTTGTTGTACTAGTTTGTGATACACTATTTGGGTAGCGATATGATTTTGTATTTTCATGCTTTTAAGCAATTTTATTACTCTTATGTGTGTCACTTTTGTATCAATAAAATTATATACTTATTCATGTATTAGGTGTGCACATCCTTATTGCACTAATTCTTTTTTCTACTATTAGTGTGCCCAAGGTCCGTCCTTAAGTAGCACCTGCCATCCATCCGGAACCAAGCCTAAGGCTAGTTTCACATTTGCGGATGGGGGGCTGCAGACTTCCTCTGTGAAGTCCCGCCCCTGCCACGCCTCCTCTGGTTAGCTCCGCCTATTTCTGCATGCGGCTGCCTGCGTACCCTATCTTTAACATTGGGTGCGCAGGTCGTGCAGCAGTATGCTGATGCTGCTGCATGCGTCATTTTGTCAATGCGCCGCCCGCAAAAAATTCCAATATGATGCGTAATGCGCGGGTCACCGCACCATCAAAACAACGTATGCGGCGGCATCCGCATACTGTGGCATGACCTGTGTACCCAATGTCAAAGATAGAGTACGCAGGCTGCAGGAAGCTGCATGCAGAAATAGGCAGTGCTAACCGGAGATGGCACGGCGGGGGCGGGGCTTCACAGAGGAAGTCCGCAGCCCTCCGACCGCCAATATGAAACCAGCCTAACTCCACCATCAGGCACTCAAGCAAAAAGTTGGGTGTTTGCTTAAACACACCCCTCCAGGCTCTTCTCGGTCCACGACACAATGGTTCCACCACCCAGCCCATTATTTAACCTCAAGTTGAGCCATGTACAACTCCTCTTCAATGTCACCATTTAAAAAGGTAGTTGTAGTTGTCCAAATGTCTGACAAACATTTTTGTACAGCAGTTATAGCCATTAGAGTCCTGAATGTGGTCTGCTTAGCAGCTGGAGAAAATGTGGCATCTTAATTTTCACCATAGTCCTGAGAATATCCTTTTGCAACTAATCTTGCTTTAAATCTGTGAACCTTGCCTTTAGAGTCATATTTGGTCTTAAAAATTAATTTGCCGTATATACTCGTGTATAAGCCAAGATTTTCAGCCCATTTTTTTGGGCTGAAAGTCCCCCTCTCGGCTTATACATGGGTAATATACCTGGGGGTAGGCGGGGGAGGGGGAGCGGGGGTGTCAGAGGTCATACTTACCTGTCCTGCCGCGGTCTCTGCAGCCTCGCTTCTCCACTGTCTCCCTTCCTGTCTTGAGCGGTCACGTGGTACCGCTCATTACACTCATGAAAATGCGCATATTGAGTGGTACCTCGTGACCGCTGAAGACAGGAAGGGAAACCGTGGAGAAGCGAGGCTGCAGAGACCGCGGCAGGATGGGTGAGTATAGCGATATTCACCTGTCCCCCGGTCCATCGCTGCTCACCGCTGTCTCTGCTGCATCCTGTGTCAGTGACGTTTAGGCAGCAGAACATTTAGTGATATTGTCCCCTTTCCCAGATTATTAACATCCGCCCCCTGCCATGTGCCTTCCCTCTAGTGGTTATCAAAATTATACGGGAGTCCACGTCATATTTTTTCCATTATTTATTTTACACACGATGAAAACAGTGGGCCCTGAATACAACTCCCATCATTGTTGCCTGGTCGCGCTGATCTCAGGCACCAATGATCAGACCTTCTGGCGCCTGAGAACAGCCCAAACTGTAATGCTATTCCCAGGCACCGGTACGTGTCACACGTATGCCACACGTATGCCACATGTATATAACGCATGGTTTTTCCAATACCGGAACTATCAGGATGTGTGAAAGAGCCCTAAGTCATATTTGGCATTGTGAATGTCACAGAGTTGCTGCTTGTGGCCATCGTTGCTTCTTCTTCTTTGTACACAGTTGATCTCTCTCCTTTGGGCTGTTCTCTGGGTCTTTGGATATCTGGGTTCCTTATCTTCTCATGCTACTTCAAATTTCTTCTCAGCAGCTGGGAAATTCAGTTCACTGAAGTTTCAGGTGGAGCATGTTACAATGTCAGAATTTCTCCTATGCCATGTTTTATAGCAGTACGTTCAAAATTCATTTAATCTGTACAGTCCTAATATTTCATTAATTACACACACTTGAAAAAAGGTGAAGTGTCTAAGCCTGCGTTGCTGAAGAATCCAGGACACCGATGGCTTCTTTAAAAGTTTTATTCAAAACCGTTTTAAAAGTCAACGCGTTTCAAAGTCATCAAACCGTGTCCTGAGGAAGAAGTCTGGAATGACTTTGATATGCGTTGACTTTTAAACCTGTTTTGAATAAAACTTTTAAAGAAACCATGAATTCTTGAGCAGCGCAGATTTAGACACTTCACCTTTTTTCCAGTATATCACATCGATCTGCTACCCGTGTCTTGCTGCAGCTGATTCAAGTGGGTGATATGTTACTAAAGTCAACTTTATCAGGTGAATTTTAACCCCTGTTTTTAATTCACCTTGTTGCCAGTTAAGACCCTAATGCGCTTGTTTGCTCCCACTTTCTATGGTATCAATTACACATAGCAATCACAATATCCTAACATTAATTCGCCAGACAAATTTATTTAATTTTTTATTTTAAATGGATTCACTCTTTTTTCATTGAATCCTTCATTCTATGTATTCCCATCCATTCTGCTCTTCATGTAGCACATCAGTAATGCACCATTATTACCAATTTTGGTTACTTGATTTCATAGGTTCAAATCCATCACATATTACCTTATTTTCTACATTTACTAATAATGGCTTTTCTTTTTTTCCCATGTTATGTCACAAACCATGTCAGTGGCTAGGAAACCCCCAAGTGCTGAGTTCATTGGCGTTCAGCTGGGGTAATTTCCATTGTTACAAATTTTCCCACACTGTGGCTTGTAGCAGTTCATTCTTTTTGGCTTCAGTTTTTTTATCTTGAATAAAGAAATAATCTATCCATTCAGAAATAATTCATCATATAACACCCACACATAGCATTCACAAATGTCACTTTACCAGTTACTAAAATAATTTTCTTTGAATTCTTCACTCTATTTGCGCTTCATGTAGCGCATCAGTAATGCACCATTATCACCAACTCTGATTCCTTGATTTCATAGGTTTGAACCAATCACATATGATCTTACTGTATTTTATACACTTACAGTAGTATTGAAAATAATAGCAGTCCAATATGACTAACCAGATTAATCCATGTTTTTGGTATAAATCATATTACCACATGTCAAAGAAATTTACTAGTTGGTGCAGTAGATTCTAAGAAAAACAGGTATACCCTACAAGGAAAAGGCTGTATGTCACTATATAAAAAAGCCTAACATCTGCAAAGTGTCCCCAATTGCCACATAAATAGATATAAATAATATATTTATCCAAAAAATATATATAAATACTAGATTTAGCAAAACATGAAAATATCCAAAAATGCTATATGTAAGCAGTTAAGTTTAACAATGAAGAAGGAAATATGTGCATAACCGGAAAATAAACATAAAATAATAACTAGATAACACTGAAAATCTCCAGTACTATGATAGACTACAACTAGGTAAAGGGGAACAACTCATAGACACATCAGCAAATATGGGTGAGTTCTGCTTTATGGAAGCAATAAAGAGACCTCAAATATTGCACTAAAATGACAATGAAACAGGCAAAGTTAGATGCCAAAGTGGCTAGAAAATAACCCAAAGCTAAGAGTGATTACCTGAAGAATAAACAAGTGATGGCTCCCCACCCCGATGCGCGTTTCACCGCTGGCTTCTTCCGGGGGCGTATTTTTGAGTCTGCGTACTAGAATAATTAGTTGAAAGAGGTTGTGTTCAAAATAACAGCAGTATGGAGATCAATTAGTGAGGACAATCATTCTGTGAAGAAACAGGCATGAATCAGGTGACTTTTATTTAATGGTGAAGGCAGGACATGTTGTACATGCAATTCTACTTGAAAGCATGAGAAATATAGTTCATTCGAGACATTGTTCAGAAGAATAGTGCACTTTGATTAAAAAGTTGATTGGAGAGGGTAAAACTTATAAAGAAGTGCAGACAATGATAGGCTGTGCAGCGAAAATGATCTCCAATGCTTTAACCCCTTTCTGACATATGACGTACTCTCCCGTCCTGGTGCCCTGGGCCTGAATGCCCATGAACGTGATAGTACGTCATACGCGATCAGCCGCGCTCTCGGGGGAAGCGCGGCTGATCGGGGCCGGGTGTCAGCTGATTATCACAGCTGACATACGGCACTATGTGCCAGGAGCAGTGACGGACTGCTCCTGGCACTTTAACCTCCGGCACACTGCAATCAAACATGATCACAGCGTTCCGGTGGCATAGAGAAGCATCGTGCAGTGAGGGGGGCTCCCTGCGTGCTTCCCTGAGACCCTCAGAACAGTGCGATGTGATCGAGATGTTCCGAGGGCCTCCTTCCTGCAGGCCCCCGGATCCAAGATGGCCACGGGGTCCTTCTGGGTCCTGCAGGGAGGTGGCTTGTCAGCCTACACTGCCTGTCAGATCGCTGATCTGACACAGTGCTCTGCAAAATGACAGATCGGCGATCTGATATAATACAGTGATGTCCCACCCTGGGACAAAGTAAAAATGTGAAAAAAAAATGTGTAAAATATTTATAAAAAATTCCTAAAAAAAAAAATATTCCCCAATAAATACATTTCATATAAAAAACAATAAAAGTACACATATTTAGCATCGCCACGTCCGTAACAACCCGCCCTATAAAACTGCCCCACTAGTTAACCCCTTTAGTGAACCCCTTAAAAAAAGCAAAAAAGCAATGCTTTATCATCATATCGCCTAACAAAAAGTGGAATAACTCGCGATCAAAAAGACGAATATAAATAAACATGGTACCGCTGAAAATTTCATCTTGTCCCGCAAAAAATGAGCCACCATACAGCATCATCAGAGAAAAAAAAAGTTATAGCTCACAGAATAAAGCGATGCAAAAATAATTATTTTTTTACCTAAAAAATTTTTTATTGTATAAAAGCGCCAAAACGTAAAAAATTATGTAAATGAGGTATCGCTGTAATCGTACTGACCCGAAGAATAAAACTGCTTTATCAATTTTACCACACGCGGAACAGAATAAACACCCCCCCAAAAGAAATACATGAATTGCTGGTTTTTGTTCATTCTGCCTCCCAAAACTCGTAATAAAAAGTGATCAAAAAAAGTCATGTGCCCGAAAACAGTACCAATAAAAACGTCAATCCGTCCTACAAAAAATAAGACCTCACATGACTCTGTGGGCCAAAAGATGGAAAAATTATAGCTCTCAAAATGTGGTGATGCAAAAACTATTTTTTGCAATAAAAAGCATATTTTAGCGTGTGACAGCTGCCAAACATAAAACCCTCTATAAATAGTAAATCAAACCCCCGTTTATCACCCCCTTAGTTAGGGAAAAATAATAAAATAAAATTTTTTATTTATTTCCTTTTTCCCATTAGGGCTAGGGTTGGGGCTAAAGTTAGGGTTGGGGCTAATGTTAGGGTTAGGATTGGGATTAGAGTTAGGGGTGTGTTGAGGTTAGGTTTGTGGCTAGGGTTATTGTTAGGGTTGAGATTAGAGTTAGGGGTGTGTTGGGGTTAGGGTTGTTAGAATTAGGGGGTTTCCACTGTTTAGGCACATCAGGGGATCTCCAAACGTGACGTGGCGTCTAATCTCAATTCCAGCCTATTCTGCGTTGAAAAAGTCAAACGGTGCTCCTTCTCTTCCGAGCTCTGCCATGCGCCAAAACAGTGGTTTACCCCCACATATAGGGCATCAGCATACTCAGGACAAATTGCACAATAACTCTTGGCATCCAATTTCTTCTGTTACCCTTTGGAAAATAAAAAATTGGGGGCAAAAATATCATTTTTGTGGAAAAAAGTATTTTTTATTTTTATGGCTCTATGTTATAAACTTCTGTGAAGTTCTTTGAGGGGTCTAGTTTCCAAAATGGTGTCAATTGTGGGGGGTTTCCACTGTTTAGGCACATCAGGGGCTCTCCAAATGCGACATGGTGTCCGATCTCAATTCCAGCCAGTTTTGCGTTGAAAAAGTCAAACCGCGCTCCTTCCCTTCCGTGCTCTGCCATGTGCCAAAACACTGGTTCCCCCCACATATGGGGTATCAGCATACTCAGGACAAATTGCACAATAACTTTTGAGGTCCAGTTTCTCCTGTTACCCTTGGGAAAATAAAAAAATTGGACCTGAAGTAATTTTTTTGTGAAAAAAGTTAAATGTTCACTTTTTTTTAAACATTAAAAAAATTCTTGTCAAGCACCTGAAGGGTTAATAAACTTCTTAAATATGGTTTTGAGCACCTTGAGGGGTGCAGTTTTTATATAATGGTGTCACTTTTTCGTATTTTCTATCATATAGACCCCTCAAAGTGACTTCAAATGTAATGTGGTCCCCCCAAAAAAATGGTGTTGTAAAAATAAGAAATCGCTGCTTAACTTTTAACCCTTATAACTTCCTAGCAAAAAAAAATTTGGTTCTAAAATTGTGCTGATGTAAAGTAAACATGTAGGAAATGTTACTTAAGTATTTTGTGTGCCATATCTCTGTGATTTAAGGGCATAAGAATTCAAAGTTGAAAAATTTCAAAACTTCCACCAAATTTCTGTTTTTTTCACAAATAAACGTAAATTATAGCAAAGAAATTTTACCACTAACATGAAGTACAATATGTCATGAGAAAAGAATGTCAGAATCAACAGAATCCATGGAAGCGTTCCAGAGTTATTACCTCATAAAGGGACAGTGGTCAGAATTGTAAAAATTGGCCCAGTCATTAACGTGCAAACCACCCTTGGGGGTATAGGGTTTAAAGTGGAAAGCCAAACCAGAGAGACCTGGAAGAAAGCAGAAGACTACCATTCAAATGGATGGAAGAATAGCCGCAAAGGCCAAGTCAATGATCAGCTGCAGGATGATCAAAGACAGTACCGTGATCCAATTACATTTTGGAACAAATGAGAAACAAAGTAATTGAGATCTGTCAGTCTGGAAAAGGTCATAAAGCCATTTCACAAGCTTTGGGACTCCAGCAAACGACAGTGAGAGCCATTATCCACAAATGGTGAAAACATGGAACAATGGTGAATCTTACCCCAAGAGCGCAGCAAGGACTCATCCAAGAGGTCACAAATGACCCCACAACTACTTCCACAGAACTGCAGGGCTCATTTGCTTCAGTTATGGTCATTGTTCATGATTCCACCATAAGAAAGAGACTTGGCAAAAATGGCCTGCATGGTAGTTCCAAGACAAAAACCACTGCTGAGCAATAAGAACATAAAAGCTTGTCTCAGTTTTGCCAGAAAACATCTTGATGATCCCCAAAACTTTTGGGGGAATACTCCATGGACTGACAAGACAAAAGTGGAACTTTTTGAAAGGTGTATGTCCCATTACATCTGGCATAGAAGTAATACAGCATTTCAGAAAAGGACATCATACCAACAGTAGAATATGGTGGTAGTGTGATGGTCTGGGGCTGTTTTGCTGCTTTTCAGATCTGGAAGCCTTGCTGTGCTAAATGAAACCTTGTATTCTACTATCTACCAAAAACCTCAAGGTTGAAGCGCACTTGGGTTAAGCAGCAGGACAATGATCCAAAACACACCAGTAAGTCCACCTCTGACTGGCTAAGGAAAAACAAAATTAAGACTTTGGAGTGGCCTAGTCAAAGTCCTGACCTTAATCCTATTGAGATGCTGTGGCATGACCTTAAAAATGTTCATGCTCAGAAACCCTCCAATATGGCTGAATTACAACAATTCTTTAAAGATGAGTGGACCAAAATTCCTCCAGCGCTTTGTAAAAGACTCATTGCCAGTTATCGCAAATGCTTTATTGCAGTTATTGCTGCTAAGGGTGGCCCAACCAGTTATTAGGTTTAGGGGGAAATCACTTTTTCACACAGGGCCCTGTAGGTTTGGATTTCTTTTTCCCATAATAATGACATTTATTTATGGACTGCATTATGTGTTTACTTAAGTTTTTTTTTGTCTAATATTTAAATTTGTTTGGTGAACTATAACATTTAAGTGTGACAAACATGCGAAAGAATAGGACATCAGGAAGGTGGCAAACACTTTTTCACACAACTGTATATCCATAGTTCCAACTAGAGACAAATGACATCATGCAAGCCCTGGCTAATCAAAATCTGCTCCAGGAGGTAAGAGATTTTTGGATCTCCCATCCAGAAGCCACATACCACTGATCTGGAAGCTGGACCAAAGTCCTGTGAATCGATTCACTCCTCTCTAGTCCCAACCTTCCCGGACACAGTGATCTTGGGAGTCTGCTGAATGTCCCTCACTGCCACCACTCTCTATGACATCTCCCTTTGCCAGGATTGAAAGAAATGGTTAAAAAAAAAAGCAGATTAACCCATTAGCTGCAGGTTAATAGTATTTTTTTTACGACAGGCTCCCTTTAAATTAAAACATGACATACCAAAATGAGTCAAAACCTGCAGTGTCAAAAATACGATACAAATGCATGTAATACAAAGGCACTGAAAAAATGCAAGTAACCTAGTTTATCTAGTAAAACCTACAAAAAATGGCTTAGATCAATGGCACTTCCTAAATACATGAAATTCCAATTAGAACAAGGAAGCAAAAGCCATCACGTAAAATAGAAACACCTTTATTGAAAATATCTGATAAAACAAGATTAAAAAACGAGATACAAATCCAATAATATACTGCCTAACAAGCACATAAACCCACAAATAATCAGCTAGTGTGACCTGTCTAGGAGCGATATACAGTATAGATGAGATCTCAGCGCCAAGTTCTCCTTCTGTGCATGCGCCGCCCCTGGTGGCCATTTTCGCAGAGTCCAACGCAAAGTAGACCATGGAAGTATGGGGGCTTTGGGCTTTCACAAAATGTCAGTGGAGCCCCCACACCACCAAACACCCGCAGTGTCGCACATCTGAACACCCCTTTCTCCCAGTCTGGGTTCCGCAGCAGTATCGCCCCACTCCTGCCTCTGCCAGCAGCGACCTTGGGACCCTGCTTCACCGCAGCCATAGACACATGGATTGTAAGAAGCACCACCATTTTATTAAAAAAAGTTTTTTTCCTATTTTTCTCCTCAAAATTTGGGGTGCATCTTATAATCCGGTGCGTCTTATCATCCTCAAACTACGGTATTTATAGTGCAGGCAGAGCCTGGTAAATACTTCCATCAGCCGCCGTCTGCTCTCACTGTTATCAGTGGCAGCAGGTAACATAGTAAGGCCAAAAAAGACATTTGTCCATCCAGTTCAGCCTATATTCCATCAGAATAAATCCCCAGATCTACGTCCTTCTAAAGAACCTAATAACTGTAAGATACAACATTGTTACGCTCCAGGAAGACATCCAGGCCTTTCTTGAGCCCCTTGACTGAGTTCGCAATCACCTCCTCCTCAGACAAGGAATTCCAGATGCTCACTGCCCTAACAGTAACAAATCCTCTTCTATTTTGGTGGAAAAACCTCTCCTCCAGACGCAGAGAATGCCCTGTTGTGACCGTCACATTCCTTGGTATAAACAGATCCTCGGAGAGATAATTGCATTGTCCCCTTATATACTTATACATGGTTATTAGATCACCCCTTAGTCGTCTTTTTTCTAGACTAAATAATCCTAATTTTGCTAATCTCTCTGGGTATTGTAGTTCCCCCATCCCCTTTATTAATTTTGTTGCCCTCCTTTGTACTCGCTCTAGCTCCATTATATTTTTCCTGAGCACCGGTGCCCAAAACTGTACACAGTACTCCATGTGCAGTCTAACCAGGGATTTGTACAGAGGCAGTATAATGCTCTCATCATGTGTATCTAGACCTCTTTTAATGCACCCTGTGATCCTATTTGCCTTGGCAGCCGCTGCCTGGCACTGGATGCTCCAGGTAAGTTTATCATTAACTAGGATCCCCAAGTCCTTCTCCATGTCAGATTTACCCAGTGGTTTCCCATTCAATGTGTAATGGTGATATTGATTCCTTCTTGACATGTGTATAACCTTACATTTATCATTGTTAAACCGCATCTGCCATCTTTCGGCCCAAGTTTCCAACTTATCCAGATCCATCTGTAGCAGAATACTATCTTCTCCTGTATTGACTGCTTTACATAGTTTTGTATCATCTGCAAATATCGATATTTTGCTGTGTAAACCTTCTAACAGATCGTTAATAAATATGTTGAAGAGAACAGGTCCCAACACCAACCCCTGCGGAACCCCACTGGTCACAGCGACCCAGTTAGAGAATATACCATTTATAACCACCCTCTGCTTTCTGTCACTAAGCCAGTTACTTACCCATTTACACACATTTTCCCCCAGACTCAGCATTCTCATTTTGTGTATCAAACTCTTGTGTGGCACAGTATCAAATGCTTTGGAAAAATTAAGATATACCACATCCAATGACTCACTTTGATCCAGCTTACCTCTTCATAAAAACTGATTAAGTTGGTTTGACAGGAGCAATTCCTCATAAACCCATGCTAATATGGAGCTAAACAGTTATTCTCTTTGCGATAATCCAGAATAACATCCCTCAGAAACCCTTCAGATATTTTACCAACAATAGAGGTTAGACTTACTGGCCTATAATTTACAGGTTCACTTTTAGAGCCCTTTTTGAATATTGGTACCACATTTGCTATGCGCCATTCCTGTGGAACAGACCCCGTCGCTATAGAGTCCCTAAATATAAGAAATAATGGCTTGTCTGTTACATTACTTAGTTCTCTTAGTACTTGTGGGTGTATGCCATCCGGATCCGGAGATTTATCTATTTTAATCTTATTTAGCCGGTTTCGTACCTCTTCTTGGGTTAGATTGGTAACCCTTAATAAAGGGTTTTCTTTTTCTCTCGGCATTTCTCCTAGCATTTCATTTTCCACTGTGAATACGGTGGAGAAGAAGAGGGTGTTTAATATATTTGCTTTTTCCCCGTTGTTCTGCCCATTTATGCTCAGTAAGAGAATGTATTGGTATTTTGACATTTGTTACAACCCGTAAGAGGTGATATGTTATCCTCTTATGATGTTTAAATGTTTAGCACAATCTGGCAACATTCTCACCGATGCAGATATCTTCCCCTTTAAGTTCAGTGTGCTTGTGGGACTGCCCCTGCTTCTCTGGGAAGAAGGAGACATGTTTTCAGACAAGCCCAGACTCTAGGCAGATAAAACACATGTCTCTTGCTTCTGCTCACTTCTTAGTACTATCCCCATCCTTCAGCAAATCTGTTTAATCACACATATTCATTTCATATCATCACACCAATAAACCACAGACTACTGAACCTTACAGTCTGTTTATTTGGGATTTCAAGGAGGTTTAGTTGTATTCTGGAATTCGCATAGCCCCATACATGGAAGAAGAAGGCCAAACAGGAAAATGGATGCTAGTCACAAGCAATAGTGGATTGCACTGTATGGGACCGCTACCACCCACACTGCGTCGCATACGGATATCACAGCAGCCGCCATACAGTCACAAGTAATGAGAGTGCAGCCCTCCAGCAAGCGCAACACCATTCTGCAATGCTGAAGTCCGTTTATATAGAGACTCAAGTCCGCACTGAAGTACCCAGCAGTCTGCAGCCAAGCACACAATGTCAGTAAGCAGAGCATCTTCACTCAAGATGAGGTCACGAATGAGCTCTAACAAGTTTTCAATAAAAGAGCTTGCTGCTGTCGCTCACGCCAAAGCCGAGGCAGCCAAATTAAGGTCCTTCGCTGCACAAGAGATGCGATTAAAGTTGAGACAACTAGATCAAGAATCAAAAAAGGCTCTCCTACTTGCAGAAACTGCACGCTTGCAAGCTGGCAGAGCAAGAAGCAGAGAGTGCGCATCTGCAAGCGTCTCTGGAAAGACTTGCAACAGACAAAGAGACAACGGCACAATAGCCAAGGCAGAGTACTTGGAAGCAGTGAAGTATCCCGATTATGAGAAAGGCAGCCACTTTCTTGGACCATATCTAGACCAGCAGGATCCAGCACAGCGCGTCTCAGTGTACATCCACCAGCATCCCGGAATAGATGCTAGCCCTGATGCACTACATCAACCAGACTGTGCAGATTGCCAGCGATCCAACGTTGAACTGCACTACTGCGAACAAGAAAGTATACAGCACGGAGACGCTTGCTGCAGCTGCCGTTCTAGCGAACAGAAGGTACAACTTCCATCCCGCTTTAAAGGGACACCTTTTTCATCAGGAAGGTATTATACAGACTACCCAAAGCCAGAAGCGTCTAACAGGTATGATGATACACCACACACTCAACATGACAACAACACACTGGCTCGTATCAGCACTAACCAAGCCACCACGGACTTTGAAATGTTCTTTGCTTGCCGAGAGCTGGTTATACAGGGACTTGTAAAGTTCACTGATCGTGCCGAGAACTATAGGTCATGGCAAGCCTCATTCCAGAATGCCAGAGATTTGGTCCATTCTTGTAGCGAGGAGTTAGATCTCCTGGTAAAGTGGCTGGGAAGCGAGTCAGCTGAACACGCCAAAAGAATCAGAGACAATATAAAGCATCCACACACAGGTGTACGTAAGGTGTGGGAAAGACTTGATGAATGTTATGGGTCAGAAGATATAGAAAACGCTTTATATAAGAGAATTGATGATTTTCCCAAATTAGTGTCTAAGAGTTACCAAAAGCTCAGAGAACCAAGTGATTTGTTAGCAGAGCTACAGATTGCTCAGGCAGAAGGAGATTTGCCCAGATTGGCATTCTTGGACACTGCCAGGGGTGTCAACCCGACTGTTTAAAAACTTCCTTACAACCTACAAGAAAAGTGGGTCTCATATGGTTCACGGCATAAACAGACTCATAATGTACCGTTCCCTCCTTTTACAGTGTTCGTAGATTTTGTCACCCAACAAGCTAAAATCAGAAATGACCCTAGCTTTAACTTCACACTGCCATGTCCCACTGCCCCTGGTGTCAAACCTAGTAGAACACCAGTGGCAGTCCACAAAACTAACATTACTTCCACAGGTCCTCTCCACAAGGCAAGAAAGTCCCCTCCAGAAGAGAGCAAACCTCAAGACGTCAGTAAGCAGTGTCCTCTACATCGGAAACCACATCCTCTACTAAAATGCATAGCCTTCAGGGAGAAGTCTTTAGAAGATCGCAAAGGTTTCCTTAAGGAAAATAACACCTGCTTCAAATGCTGTGCTACAACATCACACTTCACCAGGAACTGTGAAGCCAGCGTGAAATGCTCAGAATGCAGCAGCATGGACCACAACACAGCTTTGCATCCTGGATGTGTTGTTGCAAGCAGAGGAATGCAATGGAAAGCAGAAGGACACTGACGTAGACTCCCCTGTGGTCACCTCTCAATGTACAGAGATCTGTAGAAGGCTTATAGGAGGAGGGTCCTTTTCAAAAATCTGCCTTGTTAGAGTCTATTGAGCAGGCCATAGGGACAAGGCGATCATGATATATGCAACCCTGGATGATCAGAGCAACAGGTCTCTAGCCAAGTCCATCTTGACAGCTTCAGCATTGTAGGCATCGGTTCTCCCTATTCCTTGAAGATGTGTGCAGGTACCATTGAGAGGGCAGGGAGGAAGGCAACTGGATACAAAGTGGAGTCCATAGATGACCAGACCTGCTTCCCGCTACCGACTATACTGGAATGCAACCAGATTCCTGACTTTGCATTGCATTGCATGTTCTGTGTGAACACTGCCACATACAGATTATATTCTTTGTGCATTATCATACCAAGCGGCCATTTCCTGATTGTAGGCTGGCTGCCTCATCAGGTATTTTTGCACCTGTGCCATCTTAATGGGTCCCCTGCACCTTGTTAGTGCATTTCTTCTGTGGCCTGGGCAGGTAAGCATCTTTGCCTGTCTGCTGATTCTTATCTACCTTAGTCTTTTTTGGTGTTTTTTCTTGTTAGAGTAGGGACTCGCAAAGGTGGGGACCTTTGACGGAGGTTGCGAGCTTACGTATTGTGGCCATAATATAAACTAATACCTCACACATATTGCTGTGTGTTTTTTGCACTGTATATATTTTTTCAGGGTGCAGCTGGGCCCAGATGGCTCTGTATACTGTAGCTTCTGTTCACACGGTATGCATTTTTTAGCACTGGCTGGCCCGCCTGATCTAATACAACCCCTGGCAAAAATTATGGAATCGCCGATCTTGGAAGATGTTCATTCAGTTGTTTAATTTTGTAGAAAAAAAGCAGATCACAGACATGGCAAAAAATTAAAGTCAAATCAAATGACAACTTTCTAGCTTTAAGAAACACAAAAAGAAATCAAGAACAAAAAATGTGGTAGTCAGTAATGGTTACTTTTTTAAACCAAGCATAGGGGAAAAATTATGGAATCACTCAATTCTGAGGGAAAAAAATTATGGAATCATGAAAAACAAACCAACAAAAAAACACTCCAACACATCACTAGTATTTTGTTGCACCACCTCTGGCTTTTATAACAGCTTGCAGTCTCTGAGGCATGGACTTAATGAGTGTCAAACAGTACTCTTCATCAATCTGGCTCCAACTTTCTCTGATTGCTGTTGCCAGATCAGCTTTGCAGGTTGGAGCCTTGACATGGACCATTTTCTTCAACTTCCACCAAAGATTTCCAATTGAATTGAGATCCGGACTATTTGCAGGCCGTGACATTGACCTTATGTCTTTTTTTCAAGGAATGTTTTCACAGTTTTTGCTTTATGGCAGGATGCATTATCATCTTGAAAAATGATTTCATCATCCCCTAACATCCTTTCAATTGGTGGGATTAGAAAAGTGTCCAAAATATCAACATAAACTTGTGCATTTATTGAAGATGTAATGACAGCCGTCTCCCCAGTGCCTTTACCTGACATGCAGCCCCATATCATCAATGACTGTGGAAATTTGCATGTTCTCTTCAGGCAGTCATCTTTATAAATCTCAATGGAATGGCACCAAACAAAAGTTCCAGCATCATCACCTTGCCCAATGCAGATTTGCGATTCATCACTGAATATGACTTTCATCCAGTCATCCACAGTCCACAATTGCTTTTCCTTAGCCCCTTGTAACCTTGTCTTTTTCTGTTCAGGTGTTAATGATGGCTTTCGTTTAGCTTTTCTGTAAGTAAATCCCATTTCCTTTAGGCGGTTTTTTACAGTTCGGTCACAGACGTTGACTCCAGTTTCCTCCCATTCGTTCTTCATTTGTTTTTGTTGTGCGTTTCCTGTTTTCGAGACATATTGCTTTAAGTTTCCAGTCTTGACGCTTTGATGTCTTCCTTGGTCTACCAGTATGTTTGCCTTTAACAACCTTCCCATGTTGTTTGTATTTGGTCCAGATTTTAGACACAGCTGACTATAAACAGCCAACATCTTTTGCAACATTGCGTGATGATTTACTCTCTTTTAAGAGTTTGATAATCCTCTCCTTTGTTTCAATTGACATCTCTCGTGTTGGAGCCATGATTCATGTCAGTCCACTTGGTGCAACAGCTCTCCAAGGTGTGATCACTCCTTTTTAGATGCAAACTAACGAGCAGATCAAATTTGATGCAGGTGTTAGTTTTTTGGGAATGAAAATTTACAGGGGATTCCATAATTTTTTCCCTCAGAATTGAGTGATTCCATAATTTTTCCCCTATGCTTGGCTTAAAAAAGTAACTATTACTGACTACCACATTTTTTGTTCTTCATTTCTTTTAGTGTTTCTTAAAGCCAGAAAGTTGCCATTTGAATTGACTTTAGTTTTATGCCATGTCTGTGATCTGCTTTTTTTCTACAAAATTAAACAACTGAATGAACATCCTCCAAGGCCGGTGATTCCATCATTTTTGCCAGGGGTTGTAGTATGAGCGTCACTAATAGGTTCAGCCGGATGCTTTGCATTTTCTGTGTGAACACTGCCACATACAGATTATATTTTTTGTGCATTATCATACCAAGCGGCCATTTCCTGATTGTAGGCTGGCTGCCTCATCAGGTATTTTTGCACCTGTGCCATCTTAATGGGTCCGCTGCACCTTGTTAGTGCATTTGTTCTGTGGCCTGGGCAGGTAAGCATCCTTGCCTGTCTGCTGATTTTTATCTACCTTAGTCTTTTTTGATGTTTTTTTTTTTTTAGCGTAGGGACTCGCAAAAGTGGGGACCTTTGACGGAGGTTGTGAGCTTACGTATTGTGGCCATAATATAAACTAATACCTCACACATATTGCTATGTGTTTTTTGCACTGTATATACTGTATTTTTTCAGGGTGCAGCTGGGCCCAGATGGCTCTGTATACTGTGGCCTCTGTTCACACGGTATGCATTATTTAGCACTGGCTGGCCTGCCTGATCTAATAGTATGGGCGTCACTAATAGGTTCAGCCGTATGCTTTGCAGTGAACACTGCCATATACAGATTATATTTTTTGTGCATTATCATACCAAGCGGCCATTTTCTGATTGTAGGCTGGCTGCCTCATCACGTATTTTTGCACTTGTGCCATATTAATGGGTACGCTGCACCTTGTTGGTGTTCTTCAGCAGAGGTAGCAGCACACCACCTCCTTCTGAGGCTTATAGAGCACCTGATACCAGGGTTGGACCCAGAAGCTCCAATAGCTTTAATCCTTGGAAGAGACATACTAATGAGTCCATAAGACTAGAGAATATATTAATGTCTTCCAGAACGCTCCATTTGCACAGAGACTCGATCTTGGATAGGTCATAACAGGAGATGTCTGTCTAGGAGGTGGACACAAGCTGTCTTCAGTCAACAGTATGCTCACCAGCAAACTAGAAAATGGATATCCATCTATCTTCCAACCATGTCAGAGTAGTTTGTTGGTAAAGGAATTGCAGAGCTGTATTCCCCTGCCTTGCCCTTTCACAGTCCCTTCTGTTATGATTGGGACACCGAGGAGGAAAGCAAGACCAAGCTAAGCCACAGAAAACCAGAGAGGTTGGTAACTAAGTGGATTGCAGACCCCTGATCCTATCCACACAACTAGCAATAGCCGTGGAGCGTGCCTACGATGATCCAAGACGCCTCGACACAGCCGGAGAACTAAATAAGCCTAAAACAAGAAAGGGAAAGTCTAAACTGCCCCAGAGCAGACCCCAAAGGAATAGATAGCCCCCAAACATATATTTTTGCTGAGACAAGATGAAACCACAAATGCAGATAGGAAAACAGACTGAGCAAATGATGGGGCCCACACTAACTAGACAGGACACGAAAGGAAAGACTCTGTCTGCAATCACGCAAAAAACCCTGCCAAAAATGCTCAACACGTCTGATAGAAAAATACTGAAGTCACTAGACTTCGCCCACTATATCAGCACTCTGGTATATTTTGAAATCAGAGCAAAAAGAGGCCAATCTAATAAAGGACAAAAACAAACTGGCACAAGCAGTAACATAAGGATGGAAATTCAGCACAACCCCAGCAGGGGCTGGCTGAACACACAAAACTGAAATAGACAAAACCAGATCAAATATGAACAGAATAGCAAAAGAACACTTAGCTGAGCATGCAAGGACTGAGCTGGAAACTAAGATCTCAGGAGGCAGGAAAAAATCACCAGCAGGGATAGAGGGAGTCTGCTGTGTTAAATCCAGTCAGAAACTCCAGATCTCCAGTCATCCTCCTCATTATCAGGTTGCAGGCCTCTTTAAATTAGATCAGCTCCATTACCTCCAATAACCACCAGAGGGAGCCCGGAAAGAAATCTCGCAACCCCTCTGTCAATATAACCAGCTCCACTACCTTCACTAGCAAGCAGAGGTAGGCCAGAAACCGAATTCACAACAGTATCCCCCCTTGAGGAGGGGTCACCGAACCCTCATCCTCGCCACCAGGCCGATCAGGATGGGCCCGGTGAAAAGCATGAACCAATCTATTGGCATGAATGTCAGAAGCAGAGACCCAAGAATTATCCTTCTGGCCATAACCCTTCCATTTGACCAAGTACTGGAGTCTCCGTCTAGCCAAACGAGAATCTAATATTTTCTCTACCTCATATTCCACATTGCCTTCTACCAATACAGGGTCAGGAGGTGCCACCATAGGAACTACTAGCTCAACAAACCTCTTCAACAGAGATTTATGAAACACGTTATGGATCTTAAATGTAACTGGAAGAGCCAATCGAAAAGAAACAGGATTAAGAATCTCCAAAATCCTATAAGGTCCAATGAATCTTGGCTTGAACTTGAGACACAACCTTCATAGGAATATTCTTTGACGACAACCAAACCATATCACCCATTTTGAACCGGGGACCAATGGTCCTATGCCAGTTGGAAAACCGTTGGGCTCTTTCCTGAGAGAGAGACAACTTATCCACCACTTGGTCCCAAATCTGCTGCATTCTCTCTACCACAGTGTCCACACTTGGGCAGGTCGAAGATTCCACTTGCCCTGAAGAACATAGAGGATGAAACCCAAAGTTACAGAAAAAGGGCGACATCAAAGTGGCAGAACTAGCTCTATTGTTTATTGCAAATTCAGCCAAGGACAAAAATGAGACCCAGTCATCCTGATCAGCTGATATAAAACATCTCAAATAGGACTCCAAAGTCTGGTTTGTTTTCTCAGTCTGCCCATTGGTCTGAGGATGAAATGCAGAGGAGAAAGATAACTGAATTCCCAGTTTCGAACAAAAAGCTCTCCAAAATCTGGAAACAAACTGGACTCCTCTGTCCGACACAATGTTCTCAGGAATCCCATGCAACCGAACCACCTGTTGTTAAAACAAGGGCACCAACTCTGAAGAAGATGGCAACTTTGGGAGTGGTACAAGAGGGATCATCTTAGAAAATCTATCACAAATCACCCAGATAACAGTCATTCTCTTAGAGACAGGAAGATCAGAAATAAAATCCATTGAGATATGGGTCCATGGCCTCTTGGGCACCGGCAGGGGCATCAACAACCCACTAGAACGAGAACAGGGTTTAGACTGAGAACAAGTCCCACAGGACTGCACAAAATTCCTGACATCACGAGATAAGGCAGGCCACCAAAAAGACCGACTCACCAAATCTCTGGTACCAAAAATACCTGGATGACCAGCCAACGCGGAGCAATGAATTTCAGACATTACTCTCTTCCTCCACTGATCAGGAAGATACAATTTTCCCATAGGGCAACGTTCAGGTTTGTCCCCTGAAATTCCTCCAGGGCACGTCTCAAATCGGGTGAGATGGCGGAAAGAACTACCCCCTCATTTAGAATGGTAGTAGGCTCGGTCACAATAAGAGAATCCGCAAAGAAACTCATAGAAAGGGCGTCCGCCATGACATTCTTAGTGCCCGGAAGAAAAGAGACCACAAAATTAAAACTCGTGAAAAACAAGGCCCACCTAGCCTGTCTAGGATTCAAGCGTTTGGCTGATTCAAGATAAATCAAATTCTTCTGGTCGGTGAGGACCACAACTTGATGTCTAGCTCCCTCCAACCAACCAATGTCTCCACTCTTCAAATGCCCATTTCATGGCCAACAATTCCCGATTCCCCACGTCATAGTTATGTTCAGATGGGGAGAATTTTCGAGAAAAGAAGGCACAGGGATTCATTTTAGAAGTTACCGGATCTTTTTGGGACAAAACGGCTCCTGCACCAATCTCAGAAGCATCTACCTCCACCTGAAATGGGATTGAGACATCAGGTTGCCATAAAACCGGAGTAGCAGTGAATCTCCGCTTAAGCTCCTGAAATGCCGAGACTGCCTTGGGAGACCAATTCACCACATCAGCACCCTTTTTGGTCAGATCCGTCAGTGGTTTGACAATACCAGAAAAATTACTTATAAATTTACGATAGAAATTAGCAAAACCCAAAAACTTCTGGAGAGCCTTCAAAGAAATGGGCTGAACCCAATCATAAATGGCCTGTACCTTGGCCGAGTCCATTTCAATAGCCGATGGGGACAAAATAAATCCCAAAAATGAAATCCTCTGTACACCAAAGAGGCACTTAAAACCTTTAACATACAGGGAATTTTCCCTCAAAATCCGGGACACAGTCCAGAAATGTTCCACATGAGAATCCCAATCACTGGAAAAGATCAAAATATCATCCAGATGAATGATCAAAAACTTATCCACAAGGTCCCGGAAAATATCATTTATAAAAGATTGGAAGACAGAAGGGGCATTAGTGAGCCCAAAAGGCATCACCAGGTACTCAAAATGTCCCTCCGGAGTATTAAATGCCGTCTTCCATTCATCCCCGTGCTTGATGCGAATAAGATTATATGCCCCCCTGAAGTCATGTTTGGTAAACCAGTAGGCACTTTTAACAAATATATCAATCTAAATTTACCACTATCATAAATTATAATGTGCCACGAAAAAACAGTCTCAAAATCACTGGGATTTGTTGAAGCATAAAGTAACATTGGTCAGAATTTAAAAAAATTGGCCGGGTCACGAAGGGGTTAAGCTGCAAAAGCAAAAAAAACCCATCCGAGAAATTGCAACATTAGAAGTGGCAAAATCCACAGTTCAGTACATCCTGAGAAAGAAAGAAAGCACTGGTGAACTCATCAATGCAAAAAGACCTGGGCGCCCACGGAAGACAACAGTGGTGGATAATCACAGAATAATCTCCATGATGAAGAGAAACCCCTTCACAACAGCCAACCAAGTGAACAACACTCTCCAGAAGGTAGGCGTATCAATATTCAAATCTACCATAAAGAGAAGACTGCATGAAAGTAAATACAGAGGGTTCACTGCACAGTGCAAGCCACTCATAAGCATCAAGAATAAAAAGACTAGACTGGACTTTGCTAAAAAAAATCTAAAAAAAGCCAGCACAGTTCTGGAAGAACATTCTTTGGACAGATGAAACCAAGATCAACCTCTACCAGAATGATGGAAAGAGAAATGTATGGCGAAGGCGTGGTACAGCTCATGATCCCAAGCATACCACATCATCTGTAAAACACGGAGGAGGTAGTGTGATGGCTTGGGCATGCATGGCTGCCAGTGGCACTGGGTCACTAGTGTTTATTGATGATGTGACACAGGACAGAAGCAGCCAAATGAATTCTGAGGTATTCAGAGCCATACTGTTTGCTCAGATCCAGCCAAATGCAGCCAAACTGATTGGTCGTTGTTTCATACTACAGATGACCCAAAACATAAAGCGAAAGCAACCCAGAAGTTTATTAAAGCAAAGAAGTGGAATATTCTTGAATGACCAAGTCAGTCACCTGATCTCAACCCAATTGAGCATGCATTTCACTTGTTAAAGACTAAACTTCAGACAGAAAGGCTCACAAACAAACAGCAACTGAAAACCACCGCTGTGAAGGCCTGGCAGAGCATCAAAAAGGAGGAAACACAGTGTCTGGTGCTGTCCATGAGCTCAAGACTTCAGGCAGTCATTGCCAACAAAGGGTTTTCAACCAAGCACTAGAAATGAACATTTTATTTACAATTATTTAATCTGTCCAATTACTTTTGGTCCCTTTGAAAACAGGGTGACACATGTTAAGGAGCTTAAACTCCTCAACCCTTCATCCAATTTTAATGTGGATACCCTCAAATGAAAGCTGAAAGTCTGAACTTCAACTGCATCTGAATTGTTTTGTCTAAAATTTTAAAATTCATTGTGGTAATGTCTAGAACCAAAATTAGAAAAATGTTGTCTCTGTCCAAATATATATGGACCTAACTGTATGTCAAACAGTTGGTTTGCACCTTCACCATTCAGACCTCAGAGATGACGCCTACCCAACAACAGAGAATTTGTCTACAGTCGATTAATCTTCCTCAAACACAAGCTTCAGAAGTCACCTGAGACACAAGAACATTTCTTTACCTTCATGGGGAAGTTATTCCAGAATAACCATGCAGAGATTGCACCTACACTTTGAGGCTCCGAGGAGTGTTGGTACTTCCCCTCTTCGGTGTGTATCATCCTAAGAAGCTAGGTCACATAAGAGTGGTATTCGATTCAAGCACCAGATGTGAAGATGTCTCACTAAATGATGTCCTACTGTTGGACCCAGACCTCAATAACAGACTTCTAGAAGTACTACTCTGTTTACGCAGGGATAAGGTGGCGTTTATGGCTGACATACAACAGATGTTCCACTGCTTTCTCAACAAAAAGGAACACAGAAACTACTTGAGGTTCTTCTGGTACCGCAACAACGACCCTGATAAAGACATCGCAGAGTACCGGATGAAGGTACACTTCCTCGGGACAGCCCTTCCCCTGCAGTTGCTATCTACGATCTTCGAAATTCCACCAAAGAGGGTGAAGAAAAGTATGGGTCGAATGTTAGAGCCATCGTAGAAAAGGACTTCTATGTTAGATGAGTGTTTGAAATCTACACCAACAAACAAGGTTGCAATGATTCTCCTTAAAAAGGGCTCAAGAAATGCTTGCTCTGTCTAACTTGAGGTTGCAAAAGCTTGCCTCCAACAGCCAAGAATTAATGGAAGCCTTGACCTCTCAAGACTATTAAAGTGATCTAGAAGACTTGGACCTAAATATCGACTCCCTTTCCATGCAGCGGAGCCTTGGTTTGCTTTGGGATTTAAAGGCGGATGCATTCACCTTCCAGATCAGCAAAGATGAGAAACCCTACACGTGCAGAGGCATCCTTTCTTTCGTAAACAGTTTCTCTGACCCCCTGGGATTTGTAGCTCCGGTAACCATCCAAGGAAAAATGATGCTAAGAGACTACACCCATGAGACGTCTGATTAGGATGATCCGCTTCCAGAAGAAAAAGCAGACCTGTGGGCAGAGTAGAGGAAGTCTCTCGAAGCCTTGACTGACCTTCGTGTGAAACGACCCTATGCTCCTGTGCCATCCACAGATGTCAAAACACAAATACTTTGTATCTTCCGTGACGCATCAGTCAAAGCGATCGCAGTAGTAGCGTACCTCAGAACTATAGACGTGAACTAACAATGCTATATGAGGTTCGTTATGAGTCGGACAAAACTGACGCCACTCCGTGATCACACGATACCCAGACTAGAACTTTGCACTGCCTTCCTCGCAGTTGCATTGGCTGAACTTATCTCAGATGGAATGAATCTGGAGATCAAAGATGTCGAATTCTACACAGACATCAACGTGGTACTAGTGTATATTTGCAATGAAACGCGACGTTTCTATGTCTACGTTAGCAATCGGGTGCTGAGGATCAGGAGATCCACTTGCCCTAATCAGTGGCATTAAGTGACTACACAACACAATCCTGCGGACCATGCAACTAGAACCATTGTACCAAGTCATCCTAGGGAGACTACATGGTTCATAGGTCCTGCATCCTTGTACCGTTCGACACCCCACAATATCAAGCCTGATACGTTTGAACTAGTGGATCCAGATGCTGACAAAAAACTCCATCCTCAGGTGTCTATTCTACGTACAGTGACCTCAATTAATTACCTCAAATCCCATCGGTTCAGCAGGTTCTCAACCTGGAAATCACTCGTTCAATCATCACTTGCTTACTTCATATAGCTAAGTCTTACAAGTCAGCACTACCTACAAGTCAGAGACCTTGGAAAGTTTGGCATCATTGCGAGCATGCGTTTAACGCTCCCAACCTACAAAGAGCCAAGATTGTGATACTTCGTGCTATACAAAATGAAACCTATGCCACAGAATAGACAATTTCAATTAAGAACAACCTGTTCCTAGAGACAGTGTGTTGAGGAAGCTTGATCCGATTGTTGACCAAGACCAAGACGGGCTGCTGAGAATAGGAGGTCGTCTTCAAGAAGCCGAGGCAGAATTTTCATAGAAACACCCCGCAATAATTCCTGGACGTCATCACGTCATGACTCTGCTCATTTAGCATCATCATGTCTTAGTGAGACACCAAGGCCGTTTGTTTACTGACGGGAATCTACGGGCAGCTGGACTAAGGATAGTTGGAACAAAAAGAAGTGTGAGCAAACTCATCTTTAACTGTATTACGTGTCACAAACATCATGGCATGTTTCAAAATCTGAAGATGGTCAATCTCCCATCCAACAGACTTAGTGCGGACCCCCCCCTTCACCAACGTTGGACTAGACGTATTCGGCCCTTGGTCTGTGGCTACACAGCGCACTAGGAAGATCCACGCTGAAGCAAAATGTTGGGCAGTTATATTCACTTGTTTGTCCTTCAGAGCTATTCATATTGAGGCAATCGGATCTATTGACACTTCAAGTTTCATAAATGCACTTCGACTGTCATGCTACTGCATTGCAGTATAGCGAAACCTCCACCAGGGGGTGCTGGTGAGGGAAGAGAGGTTGCACACACAGTGTAGCAACACTGAGCAGCAGCACAAGCGCCACCAGGTGGCGAAAGAGTGGTCAGACAAGCCGAGTCAGAAACAGTCAGGAGCAGAAGTACCAGAGGTCATAGCAGTACACGTGGTCAGAAACAAGCCAGGGGGTCAGCAATGGTCGGAAGCGGATAAGACAAAGACAGAAAACAGAAGCAGGTCCGAATGCAAGCCAAGTCAAAATCAGGGACTCAACAAACTTACAGGGAAACACCGAGTCAGGACAGTCAGAGGAAATAAACAGACACGGGGCAAGTCAGGGATCACAGCAGGACAAATCAGGATATACCGGAGTCAGATACACACGCCAAAGACAGAACTATAGCTGATACCGCCTGCAGGATGCAGAGGAGCTAAATAGCAAACCTGAGACCAGACTGAGGCTGAGAAAAGTTAACCCCTGAAATGACCAAACTGGGAACGTGGAAAGACGGTACTCAAAACCCGGTCTGGATCAAGACATCGACGTTTCATCGCGATATTAGGCCCTGTGAAGCACATTCATTCTGACAGAGGCACAAATTTCATTGGAGCAGCAATAGAACTCCAAGTTCCTTCCAATCTAGACATTACTAAAGTAGAAAAATACTTAGGCGAACAAGGATGCACCTGGACTTTCAATCTACCACACTCTCCCGACATGGGAGGTGCTTGGGATATGATAGGGATAGCACACAAAATCTTAGACTCTATCTTCTTACAAGCAAGCGCCAGACTCACATACTGTATGTGCGTTGACTACGTTCTTGGCCGAGGTTTCAGCTATCATGAACAACTTCTGTTTGTTTTTTTTGTTTTTTTTTCAGCAGAAGTTGTTCATTAACCCACACTTGAAAAAGTCTTTTTTTTTCCCTTAAGTGCGTTTATGTGGCACCCCTGAGGGTTCAGTCACCACAGAGGTACTGCACCTCCTCCTGAGGTGTGGTACGCCACTGTCCAGGTAAGGTGGAGACATCTGATCACACTCACATCCCACACTCACACCAGTAGTGTAGCAGAGAAACCTTTGCGGCTCCCTGCTTGGAACACGAAGAGTGCAGGGAGGTGGGTGGAGCTTAGACTGCATAAGAGAGCAGGAGAATGTTAGGAATTGGACAGTTGGTGAGAGAAGATCCCCAGAGAGGGATGGAGTGAAAGGTAGTGCTGCAGCAGACTTCAGTGACCTGGAGCTGCTGGCACAGGAAAGAGCAATAGAAAGCCTGATTCTTCAGAGGGAAGAAAGATTAGTACGGAACGTAAGGAGAAGAGAACTAAGGACTTGGGTCAGAGCAGAGCCCTTCCTCAAGTTTGAAGCGCATGGCCGGAGTCCGGTCTCCGAGGTTGTATGGAAACTGATGTTCCTGCAGCAGAAACCAGAGGAATAGAAGTTGTCACCACTTTATTCCCATTTAAGACTCGGGGCACAATAGCAACGTGTGTGAGCCGGGACCTGAGAGTAGGAAGTCCCCGAAGCAGGCTACAGCTATGTGCTGTACGAGTGGAGTTCCAAGTAACATCTAGAAGAAGGAACTTGAGTTTAATACACAACTACAAGTACTTCAGTCTAAGCGCTAGTGAGGAGACGTTCAGTGAAGGTACATGTTGGAGGAGTGCTGGAAGGATGTACTTTACCTTGCCTGGGAGTTGGCTGAGCCCCTGACCTGGAGGACACGGCACCGAAGTGGGCACCTGTATGCGCAACAGACTGTGAGTAAAGCCTTGGAACTACAAGCCCTTGTGTCCTCCACTTATTCCTGTACCTTGCACCCGACTCTGCTACATCTACTTCTTTACACCATCTCCCCACTTACCAACCTCATCTACACTGCCCTGGGACTACAGGTCCACCTGTGGGGAGCTTCAACATCATTGCTGCACCACCCATCTGTCCCAGAGAAGCAACCCTGCAGCACTAGTCAAACTGACCAGAAACCACAGGTGGCGTCACGAATCATCTCAATAACTTTATCTTCATCACTCTACCCCTTTTACATTGACCGCCTGAGGCCACGGACCGGGTCACTGCCACTGTAACATCTCCCATTGAAATCAACGGGCCCGGCACCTAGTACCCCATGGCCTCTGAGGGCGAGTCACTTTCCTAAGATGTTATAATATGATTATAATGAATGCATTTCATTATAAGCTATAGGTTCTCTATGATATGTACAGTATATTTGTATTTTTGTCATTCTCTTATCCAAGTGAATTTGATTGTGTGTTCTTAAGATTTTTAATTACTGCACCTGTTTTGTCATGTATAAAAAACAAATCTGAACTGAGAAAAGTAAGTTAATGTGTATGCACAATGTAAGTGCATATTAACACATGACCATTAACCAGAGAAAACAAAAAGCAAAAAACACAAATATCCTGAACTAAAAGTAAAAAATATACTGCAAATAATGCATAAAGGTAATAATAATAATAATAATAATAATAATAAGGGTATTTAGTAAACATAATTTTGATCAAAATAATGTACAAGCCATCCCGCCACGTCACGGCAACCCTTGTGGGACAGTCCCTACTCTAGTATTTAAAACCTTACCACTTGCCAAGTGGCGTGAATGTGAATAAGGGTCGAGCGGCTGAACCACTTGTAACAGCTTAGGCCAGACTGGATGGCTTTCCCAGCTCAGAAAGAGGGCGGTCACACCCATATATGCACTGAATGCACAATGAAATGAATAAAAAACAAATCTGAACTGAGAAAAGTAAGTTAATGTGTATGCACAATGTAAGTGGATATTAACACATGACCATTAACCAGAGAAAACAAAAAGCAAAAAACACAAATATCCTGAACTAAAAGTAAAAAATATACTGCAAATAATGCATAAAGGTAATAATAATAATAATAATAATAATAATAAGGGTATTTAGTAAACATAATTTTGATCAAAATAATGTACAAGCCATCCCGCCACGTCACGGCAACCCTTGTGGGACAGTCCCTACTCTAGTATTTAAAACCTTACCACTTGCCAAGTGGCGTGAATGTGAATAAGGGTCGAGCGGCTGAACCACTTGTAACAGCTTAGGCCAGACTGGATGGCTTTCCCAGCTCAGAAAGAGGGCGGTCACACCCATATATGCACTGAATGCACAATGAAATGAATAAAAAACAAATCTGAACTGAGAAAAGTAAGTTAATGTGTATGCACAATGTAAGTGCATATTAACACATGACCATTAACCAGAGAAAACAAAAAGCAAAAAACACAAATATCCTGAACTAAAAGTAAAAAATATACTGCAAATAATGCATAAAGGTAATAATAATAATAATAAGGGTATTTAGTAAACTTAGTTTTGATCAAAATAATGTACAAGCCATCCTGCCACGTCACGGCAACCCTTGTGGGACAGTCCCTACTCTAGTATTTAAAACCTTACCACTTGCCAAGTGGCGTGAATGTGAATAAGGGTCGAGTGGCTGAACCACTTGTAACAGCTTAGGCCAGACTGGATGGCTTTCCCAGCTCAGAAAGAGGGCGGTCACACCCATATATGCACTGAATGCACAATGAAATGAATAAAAAACAAATCTGAACTGAGAAAAGTAAGTTAATGTGTATGCACAATGTAAGTGCATATTAACACATGACCATTAACCAGAGAAAACAAAAAGCAAAAAACACATATCCTGAACTAAAAGTAAAAAATATACTGCAAATAATGCATAAAGGTAATAATAATAATAATAATAATAATAATAATAATAAGGGTATTTAGTAAACATAATTTTGATCAAAATAATGTACAAGCCATCCCGCCACGTCACGGCAACCCTTGTGGGACAGTCCCTACTCTAGTATTTAAAACCTTACCACTTGCCAAGTGGCGTGAATGTGAATAAGGGTCGAGCGGCTGAACCACTTGTAACAGCTTAGGCCAGACTGGATGGCTTTCCCAGCTCAGAAAGAGGGCGGTCACACCCATATATGCACTGAATGCACAATTAAATGAATAAAAAACAAATCTGAACTGAGAAAAGTAAGTTAATGTGTATGCACAATGTAAGTGCATATTAACACATGACCATTAACCAGAGAAAACAAAAAGCAAAAAACACAAATATCCTGAACTAAAAGTAACACATATACTGCAAATAATGCATAAAGGTAATAATAATAATAATAATAATAATAATAATAATAAGGGTATTTAGTAAACATAATTTTGATCAAAATAATGTACAAGCCATCCCGCCACGTCACGGCAACCCTTGTGGGACAGTCCCTACTCTAGTATTTAAAACCTTACCACTTGCCATTGTGCATTCAGTGCATATATGGGTGTGACCGCCCTCTTTCTGAGCTGGGAAAGCCATCCAGTCTGGCCTAAGCTGTTACAAGTGGTTCAGCCGCTCGACCCTTATTCACATTCACGCCACTTGGCAAGTGGTAAGGTTTTAAATACTAGAGTAGGGACTGTCCCACAAGGGTTGCCGTGACGTGGCGGGATGGCTTGTACATTATTTTGATCAAAATTATGTTTACTAAATACCCTTATTATTATTATTATTATTACCTTTATGCATTATTTGCAGTATATTTTTTACTTTTAGTTCAGGATATTTGTGTTTTTTGCTTTTTGTTTTCTCTGTTTTGTCATGTGCAGTTAATCATTTAAGGTTTGGACAAGGGATCTCACTTCATACCATGACTAAAGGGGGTTTTACACTAAGCGATATCGCTAGCAATATCGCTAAAACGTCACTGGTTTTGTGACGTTATAGCGATATTGCTAGCGATATCGCTATGTGTGATACTTACCAGCGACCGGCTCCCCCGCTGTCCATCGCTGATCGCGCGAGAATGTCCGGCTCCATTTCTCGTCGGGCGCTTCCTGCTGAGACTTCCTGCTGTGACGTCCAGCGACGCGTGGAGGCGGGCGGGAGGACGCCTTCATCGCTGTGTGTGAAAGGTGACTATCGTGCGCTGCGTCGCTGCTGCATCGCTGTGAGATCTTTCTGTATGAAAGCTCACTAGCGATCATTTAGCGATGCACCAGCGATCCTGACCGGGTCGGATCGCTGGTTGGATCGCTGGTGCATCGCTAAATGTAAAAGGGCCTTAAGACTGCAAGAGATTGAAACGCGTTGGTTGTTATGGGGATCCCATCCTTCCTTTCCTTTGTTCATCTGTATTTTTTTTTTTTATCATAAAGGTTTTTATTGAGTTTTCAGAAAAAATACAAACTTCTCATACAAAAACATCAAGAACAGGAGCAATGAGTAGCAAGAGGTGGAATAACCTCGAGCCATTATTAGAATATCAATCTGGGACATTAAATACCCCTTCCAACAACAACTTGAACATAGAAGCGGGGAGAGGGGGGGGGGGGAAGGGGAAGCAGCTCTACATGCATGGCATTCTTAGGCACAATCAATTTATTTATGGTGTAGGTGTCTGTATCTGGGGGAGGGCCGTTGCATAAAGGGAAGTGGCCCACGGATGCCATTGTTTAAGTCTCACCGTTCTCTTCTCTAGATTGGGGGTCAAGTTGGTTTCGTATAGCCAGTGTAGGTTGGTCCTCTCAACTAGTTCTGTTTTTGTAGGGGGGCTCACCGACCTCCACTTGTATGCCACACAGTACCTGCCGGCTATGAGAATGTGAGAAATGATATTTTTTAAAAGATCCGGGATCCCATCTAGGCCAATGTGTAGCACCGCTAAGGTTGGGTTTGGGGAAAGACGGAGACTAGTAACCTCATGGATTAGATTGAACACCTCCTGCCAGAAGTTAGATAACTTAGGGCAAAACCACCACATATGACACAAGGTGCCCCTGTGGTTGCATCCCCTCCAGCACAAAGGTGACATATGTGGGGAAAAAGAAGCCAGTTTAGTAGGGGAGTTGTACCATCGCAGATGAACCTTTTTTAATTGCTCTATGTGATTGAGACATGAAGAGAATTTGTGGATCCATTTTGAGGCCGCGAACCATTCTTGCGACGGAAGCTGAGAGGCTAGATCTTTTTCCCATTTGAGCATATATGGCAATTGTTTGTCCGGTTCCGGGGAGTTTAGCAGGTTATGGATGTATGAAAGGCCTTTGATTTTGCTATTTTGAAAGAATTTTTTAATTGCGGCGTGGTCGGCTGTTGTGGGAACCGGTAGGTGAGGAGCGGACTGAAGGAAGTGACGTATTTGAAAAAACTGGAATAAACTGTGTCGGGGGAGGTTAAATTTAACACACATTTCTGAGTACGGGAGTAGGACGCCTTCTCTATAGAGATCTGCTAGGGTAATTGGACCTCCACGTGTCCAGGCGGCAAGATTCAAATTCGGAATGAAGGCTTCCAGCGATCTAAGGGGAAGGCTGGGACCTAGAGCCTGTGACACTGGCTTGCTCCATAAGGACCAAGCTTTCTTTAGAGCTGCTGTGGTGGGTAGAAGATCGCCGGGGGGCGAAGGGGTTAGGAGCAGGGAGTCTATGAATTGTTTAGGGGAGTGGGCCTGTGCCCAGGTGTACTCAATCTGTAACCATCTCAAGTCTGAATCATTCTTCCACCAATCTCGAGCCGGTTCCAGGATAGCAGCTCTGTGATATGTTAGAATATTAGGAATACCCATTCCTCCACCACTGAACGGGGCATGCATACATCTCAGGGCTATTCTAGGTTTTTTCCCAGCCCATATAAATTTACTTATTAGCGAATGAATTTTGGTGAGATACCGTTGCGGAATTGTTAGGGGCAGGCACCGAAGTAAGTAGATAATTTTTGGGAGACAGATCATTTTAAAAGTCTGCATTCTCGCCACCCAAGAGAGTGGGAGAAGAGAAAGGCGAGTAAGTTCTTTATCCAATGAGGTGTGCAGGGTCAACAGATTTTTCCGGATCACGGAGTGTAGCGGGGCCAGTATAATACCCAGGTAGGGGATTCCCTCGTCTTCCCATTTGAAAGGGTAAAGATGAGAAAGAGTGGCTCTGGTAGAGGCTGGCAAGAAGAGCGGAAAAATTAAGGACTTGGTAATATTAAGCTTGTAATACGAGACTTGAGCGAAGGAGGACAGGATCTCCATTACGTGTTGTAGGGACACCTCTACATTAGTGCAAGATAAAATCACGTCATCTGCATATAGACTGACCACATGATTTATACTCCCCACTCGAATCCCCGAGATCCGAGGGCATTCACGGATAGTCTGCGCCAGAGGCTCTATAGCAAGGGCATAGATGATAGGGGAGAGCGGACACCCCTGGCGTGTCCCATTGGTTAATTCAAAACTCCGAGATATAAATCCGGATGCCAGAACTTTGGCGTTAGGGTTAGAGTACAGCGCCATTATGGCATTAAGTATGGGGCCTTTGAAACCAAACTTGGCCAGAACAGATTTCAGATATCCCCAGTGCACCCTGTCGAATGCCTTCTCTGCGTCCAGGGACAGGAATACACTGGGGATTTTCCTCCCCTCAGCCACCGCAATCAGATCCAGCATACGTCTCGTCCCATCTTTCGCCTGCCTCCCCGCCACAAACCCCACTTGATCCGGGGAAATCAGTGATGGAAGAACTTTATGTATTCTAGCTGAGATTATTTTGGCGTACAATTTTAAGTCGCAGTTTAGGAGGGATATTGGCCTGAAGTTTCCTGGTGAAATAGGGGGTTTTCCTGGTTTTGGCAGGGTAGTTATAATGGCCTCTAGATTATTTGGTGAAATATCTGCTGTGGCTCGCCAAGAGGAGAAAAGTCTCAGGAGGAAAGGAGACAGGGTTTCAGTGAATTGCCTATAATAGGAGTTAGTGAGGCCGTCTGGGCCTGGAGCTGAATTTCTTTTGGCTGTGGTCACCGCCTGGCGAACCTCTTCCAGAGAAAAAGGGGAATTTAGTTGCTCCAGCTGTACTGCAGATAACCGAGGAAGATTAATATTGTTTAAGAAGGAATTAATTGCCGTTTGGGTAGGCTTTGGGGCAGTGGGGTCATTTTTAAGGTTGTAGAGAGACTGGTAAAAGTCAGCGAATGCGCTGGCTATTTCCGTTGGGTTTCGTATTGTGGCATTAGAACCCGTCACGAGGTATTCAATTTTATTTTGCATTTCTCGTTTTTTAACCCTCCTGGCTAGTAAGGCACCCGCCCTGTCACCCATCACATAGTACCGCTGTTTGAGGGATCTTAAGTTTTTCTCATAGTCTGCCATCAACACCTGGCGGAGCTGTGTTCTTAGTTTCCTGAGTTCATCAGATGTCGACAAGTTTGGGGCAGATTTATTGTGGGCTTCCAAAAGTACTATGTGGGACAGTAGAGCTTTGTAAGTTGCCTGACGCCTCCTCTTCTCCCTAGTGGCAATTTTGATGAATGACCCCCTAATATAGGCCTTGTGTGCAGACCAAAGCGTTTCCTCTGTCACCTCCTTGTTATCATTAAAGTTAAAAAACTCTGCGAGGTCGGCCTGCAACTCTTCAGAGATTTGTCTACAGGCTAGGAGGGAGTCATTCATGCGCCACCGGGCAAAAACAGGCGCGCGGTTTTGCTCCTGAACTGTCAGGTATATGGGGGCGTGGTCCGACCAAGCTATAAGTCCAATTTTTGAATCTGAGCAATCCATAATAAGTGAGCTATCAACCAAAAAGTAGTCCAATCTGCTGTAAGAGGTGAACCGAGGCGAGAAGAATGTGTAGTCCCTCTCATTTGCATGTTGGTATCTCCATATATCATGGAGATGCCTTTCTGAAATTATTGTGCTCATCTCCTTCCTCTTTACAGCAGTATTGGAGCAATCCAGAGTGCTGGACATTACCATGTTAAAATCCCCGCAGATTATTTGCTTACCCTCTTTAACGGATGAAAGCTTGGAAAGAAACCTCCGCAAAAAGCTGATCTGACCAGAGTTGGGGGCGTAAACGGTTGCAATAGTATACTTAGATCCATTTATGGAGCAATTAATAATGGCGTATCTACCGTCAGGGTCTAAATGTTGTGAATGTAGTGTGAACGCAACAGTATTTTTTACACAAATGAATACTCCAGCCTTTTTTTTTTTTCCACAAGCCAGCAGTATGAAAGGAAATTTAGCATTATTTAACCTGTGCGAGTCCCCTTGGAGGAGATGAGACTCCTGACCACATATTACATCACATTTGGATTTAACCACTTCCCGCCAAAACATGGATCTCTTGGCTGGCGAGTTCAGACCCCTAACATTTATAGACATACAGTTCAGTACCATTGTACATGAAAAAAAAGTCTCTTGCCTAGAGCTGCAGGGGGAAAAGGAAGGTTAGGCAGGAAAGAGATAACACTAACAATATTGACATCACTAACATTACTGATGTAGGGAGCATCAGTCCACAAAGAAAAAAGCCCAAAAAAGGGGCCTGCGGTATGGTGGAAATTTACCGCCATGGGGGTTCAGGGTCCTGGTTGAACAGAACCAGCGGACCTTAAAAGTAGCAACTAAGTCTCAGCCGCGACTCAAACATATCACATAACTCACACGACGGACCAATCTTCATTCACTTTATCCTGTTGGGATGATCCTGTAGCTCTTGGAGATCTGGCCGGGAGATTTGCCAAGTTCCATGAGGATAGGAGCTTTGCCAACTGCTGTGGGGAATGGCAGGCGTGGGTATTTCCTGCTCGGAAAAGCAGGATCTTTACAGGGAAACCCCATCTATAGGATATAGCTTCATCCCTGAGAACTTTGGTATAAGGAGCAAATTCCCTCCTTTTTGCCAGGGTTCCTGCAGACAGATCTGGAAAAATGGACAGGTGCCGGAATTGCTCAGACAGAGGGGGTCTCTTTCTCAGGGCTTGCAGCAGGGCTTCTTTGGTCTTGTAAAAGTGCAGGCGAGCTAAAGTGTCCCGAGGGACATCAGCACTGAGGGATTTAGGCTTAGGGACTCTGTGTATTCTGTCCACCAGGAAATCAGTTGCAGTCAGGTCTGGGAGCAGCTCCTGCAGCAAGGAGCCCAGAAAACTCTGCAGCCCCTTGTCTGGTATGGCCTCTGGAATTCCTCTGATTCTTATATTATTTCGGCGGGACCTGTCCTCTAAATCCAAGACCTTGGTATGGAGCTTTTGCACTTGTTCCTCCAGTGCTGCATTGGCATCAATGAGGCTATTGTGTGACTTTGTCAGCTCCCCCATTTTAGATTCAATATGTGCTGTACGGCTGCCTATGGCAGTGATATCTCCCCTCAGCTCAGCCACCATATCTTTCCAATCCTGCTGCAGTGATGAGCGGAGGGCACTGAGCAGTTTCTGCATTGTACCTTTGGTAAGCGGTATATCTGCAGCGTCTGTGTCCAAGTCTGGGCCTGCTGTGGAACCCCTCCTGGATGAGCGTGAGGAAGCTGTGGAGGAGGATGCTGCCGCCATTTTCCCTCGCCCCGTGCTGGAGAAGAAGTCTGTAACTTTCGCCGGGGACGGCTTCTTCTGGGATTTTCCCCTTGGCATGCTACGATCCTGGATACCTCCGCAGCACTCCCCCCCCCGTGTGCAGAGAGATTGGTGCCGCTGGCGAGCCGCAATGAGCCGATTAGGAGTCGAAGTGGCTGGAGCTCAGCAGCTAAGTGACCGGTGCCATTAGCAAGCAGGCCACGCCCCCCGTTCATCTGTATTTTTGATACATACATTTTAATATCTTGAATAAAATATTTGATTTTATTGGATTACACGCTTGAGAATTTTTTTTTTCCTCTTCCATTTTTCATCGTGAACCACGCCTCTGATCAAGGCGGCTCCGTGCGTGATCAATCAGAGAAACCTGCAGAAGACTGGTGAGCTATTTTCCTTTTCCCCTTTACCTATGCCATTGATTCCATCTAACCATATCTCGGTTATTCCCACTATGTCATAGTTACCTGTAGATATTTCGGCTTCTAGTTCTTCCATCTTGTTTGTCAGGCTTCTGGCATTTGCGGGGATGCAGTTTAGAGGATTTTGTTTTGTTCCAATCTCCTCCCTGTGGATTGTTTTAGAAATTTTCTTACCTTCCTTCCGAGTATGTTGTCTTGGGTCTTCTTTGCTGCACCTCATATCCTTCTTCAGTATTATTTTCTGGCTTCATGTTTGATTCTAATGTTTTTCTTCCCATCCCCTCTTCTTCTAATTTAGCACCCTCCTGGTGAGTGTAGCGAGTCTACTGGCAAATGTGTGTTTCCCAGGTTTGTTGAGGTGTAATCTGTCTCTGGCAAGGAGTACGTCGTACAGGTAATTCACACCATGGTCTAGGAATCCGAATCCTTGTTGACTGCACCATCGTCTTAGCCAGTTGTTCACATCAAGGATCCTGTTCCATCTCCTGGTGCCATGCCCATCTACTGGAAGGATAGAAGAAAAAACTACTTATGCATCCAGTTCCTTTACTTTCTTCCCCAACTCTTCAAAGTCCTTGCAGATTGTCGGTAGGTCCTTCCTTGTCATGTTATTGGTGCCAACATATATCAGAAGAAATGGGTGGACGCCCTTGGAATTGATGAGCTTTGGTATCCTATCGGTCACATCCTTGATCTTCGCATCTGGGAGGCAGCATACTTCTCTTGCGATTATGTCCGGTCTGCAGATGGTTGCTTCTGTGCCTCTCACCACTATCACTCTTCTTCGCTTCTTGGCTGTGCTTATTGTTTTTACTTCTGGGTGTTGCTGTGTGCCCTTTTCTTCTTTGTTTGCTGTTAGTGCCTCATCCTTAGGTGTTCCATCTTCGTTCTCCACAAGGCATTGGTATCGATTTCTGATTTGTGTAGTTGGTGATGTCTCCATGGCTATCTTGCTTCTTTTGGTCAAATGCTTACACTCGTCTGCTTTTGGAGGTTCTCTGACACTTTCTTCACCTTCTGTGACCAGTAGAGATGCTTTTGTTCTGTCTAAGAAGTCTTCATTTTCTTTGATGTGTTTCAAAGTTGCAATTCTTGGTATAGGCTGATGGGAGTAGTAGTCCCATCAGCTGCCGCCTGCTCTCACTGTTATCACTTGAATATAACTTTCATCATTCTCCCCTGCTTGCACTGATCACTGGCAGAGCAGGGGAGAATGATGAGATCAATCTTCAGCACCCAGCGCCATGGAACAGTGCTAACTGTAATGCTGCTTCCCAGGCGCCAGAACATGTGGTACTGATGCGGCAAACAGTCGGCATGTGGTAGCTACATGTATGCCATAAGTACTACACACACATACACAAGGACATCTCCGGTACTGGTTTTTCTGGTACCGGAAATATCAGGACATGTGAAACAGGCCTAACACTGCGCCCTCAGTACCCCTACACAATAATAATGCTTCATCTGTACCTCCACATAGTAATCGCCTTCCTCTGTATCTTCTTGTAGTATTAATGCCCCCAGGGCTTCCTCATAGTTATACAGCCCCTATAATAGTAATGTTCCCCAAGCTTCCATATAATAATCACCCCCCCAACCCCATTACTTCTATAAGAAGGCACGGAGTGCATTATTATAACACCTCCCAGTGCCTTCTTATAATAATAATTATCCTACACAATGGCGGCATTTTAATAAAGAGGTATAATGAGTGGCATTATTATAAGTAGATACAATGGGGCATAATTATAAAGAGACACAATAGGGGGAATTTTTTAAGGGAATATTTTTATGAGGAGTCACAGTGGGAGTCTTATTTTAATACCTTCTTATTTTGCCTTTTTATTAAAAATATCTCCTTTCTACCACCTTATTATAATGCCCATCACCCTAATAGTAATAATAGTGCCCTTCTGCGCCTGGCAAAGCATAAAAAGAAGATAATACCTCACTCATGCCAAGCAGTGAATAAGTCCTCCTAACTTCAGTGTCCAGGCCATCACATGCAGCACAATGTAATTATATTATTGCACTGCCTGATATCCCCTGTGTGGAGCTAGCCTCTTGCAGGCTACATGCCGGAAGCTGAAGGCTTTCTGCTTCTCCACAACGGTTACCTAACTTGGGAGTTCTCTTGTCACCTAATTTCACATAGCTTCTCTTAAATGGCCCCTGTCTTCATACACACTTCAGTAATGCTCTATTCCCGGGTACAACTCATTCGATGCCTATCGACTAGACTTTTCTCTGCATTATGTAGAAACAGGAACTGGAAGTCTCTAATCCCTGCATTTATCATTCCCTCTTCAACTCCTGATCCAGCTGCTCCCTCCTTCCCCCTGCCAGGGACTTTTGCAGTGACTGATGAGTCATGCGGAGAAAATTGACCTACTGTTTCTACATAGAACTTAGAAAGATTCAGCTAGTCAGTTTTTAATCACGTGATGTCATAGACCTAATGGAAAACAGAAGAATTAGCTGGGTAGAAAGGCGAAATGACCAATTGTAAGTTCACTGCTATATAATATGATGATTGCAATATATTAACAGAATCAAAACTTTAATGGGAGGAGGGCTTCTCCTATTTTCCTGGGTACAACTCAAGCAATCTCTAGTGACCACGAATGCCTGGGACACATTAAACCAGGGAGGTAGGTGGGGGGCAGAAGGGGAGGAAATACTTACACCACTCACAAACTTGTGGAGCCAAAAGCACTGATGACCCACTGATGGTAATGACGGACACACTGATGGAAAACACTGATGCCACCGGTACCAGTTTTTCACATATGTGTTTGGGCAAGTGAAGGAGGCCTAAAATAAGAATAAGAAAACGTTCACACATTCAGTATTTGTTCAGTATTTTACATCAGTATCTGTAAGACAAAACCAGGAGTGGAACAATCAGAGGAACAGTTTAATAGAAACACGTCACCACTTCTGGTTTTGGCTTACAGATGCTGAGTTAAAATATTGATCAAATACTGATAATGGCTTTAGGAACAAACAGAATCTTTGGCAAATACCTTTGGATTCAGTCACACATTAACATATTTCGCCTCTCTAAGCTTATCACCCCTTCCTTCGTTCCTTACAGGTTGGCATGGCAGTCAAAGTGGCAATCTCCCCTCTGTAACCTGAGACAACACATAAATTTAGACTTGCACTTTACCCATTTACAATTCTCACGTTCTAAATGGTAGTATAGATCCAACCCCACTCTATATGCCCTCTGTAACTGACCCAGAGTAGATGGAAACCGGACATTTAATAACTTCTGACCCTCCAAATTTCATTTATATAATAAACTCAGATCGTGACTGACTTCGCAGTCTTCACAGACACAGCAGACACAGAATACATAGGTGATAATTCAAAAACATATACAAATGCCATGATACTTCTGCCTACAGGGTGGAGAAGTGGTAAGGCATGGAGTCCATGACCCATGTAATGTTGATACAAGTCAAAGTGGTGCTCACTGGAGATCTGGGGAAGAGGACAATAAGTCCGGGGAAGGTGTTGGGTGCTAATGGTGCCACTGCCTCATACAAAACATATATAATATTTGGCAAACATTCCTTTACATGTATGAACCTTACAATTTTCTTGATGAACAACTACTAAACCTTACATTATCTAAAATGAGTGTTCTTCTCAGCCACAGGCTATAGTTCTTTAATGTTTCAGTGATGAACTGATACTTGTATCTCCGATGTACGTGATCAAAGCCGTCAACATTTTATGGAAATGCACCGTATTGGGAATATGTAGCAGCATGAATCTGTACTAGGAAAATTAAGCATTGAAAACATTTATCCACTTTTCCTATGCTATTTGTCTGTAGCTTAAAATGGGCTGATATATTCCACATTTGTGTCGTTTTAGAAACTATATACTGTAGCATACATTTTTTCCATTGCAAAGAATATTTAACCAAACTAATTCAAGGGAATCCTGCAAGACTTAAGTACAGCATGTTATATAGTATATATATATATTATTTTTTATTTTTTAATAAAAGTTAATGAGCAATATATGCAACTGTATGGCATAATGCAGAGTGTCCAATAATCCTCTTTGTAAAGATTTTTTTGTACATCACGGAATAGACGTCAGTTTGCTGCTTCTCTGTGCGATTTAACATTTCACAGGTCCTTGTAGTTCTACAAGAAGAAGATTTCTTAGGATAGGGTCATCCGAGAGAATCAGGTCAAGTTATCATTTAGTAAAAAGTTCATTTGGTGGTCTCTTTCATTGAACTGCTCAACATCTGGTCGTGGTCAACTAAGGTCATCGGTAACTTGGGCCTGGTAGAAGGTAGCCAGGACCCCCACCTTCATGTAACGAGTACCTCACCCATGGCTACTGCCCTGCGCCACATTACAGGAATCCATTACAAAGTCGTAAAATCTGAGCTATGTTTTAAAGGGAATCTGTTGTCAGAAAATTACCTGGTGTGCTTTATACAATAGAAGATTTCTCATTATCATTAAAAGACAGGGTTAAGCGATGTTCACATTTCCTGTAATCATCCAGTTGAATAGATCCAGCAGCCATCCGTTGATATAAAAGTTGTGCAAACACAACTTTTTTTGTCCAGCTTAAAAAAAAATGCTTTCAACTGGACCCGTTTCTTTAACATTGAAGTCTATTCTTAACGGATCCGTTATATAGCCATCAGTTTTCTTCCATTTGAAACTGATCCAGTAAGCAAAAATGAAATCCTTTTTAAACGAAATAAAACAGATGGTTATTTAACGGATCCGTTTTCCATAGAAGTCAATGTTAAAAAACGGATCCAGATGAAATCAATGTTTTTTTAGCCGGACAAAAAAGTTGTGTCTGTACAACTATTTTTGGCAATGGATCCATTTTAAGGGATGATTACTGGACATGTGAATATTGCCTTTCAATAAAAGGTAACACCTCTATTATATAGCTGAAGTCAGAAAACACAGGATCCACCAATGTTTTACAGCAAATTTCTGTAGTTGCTGTTCAAAGCTCAGAGCAGCAGTTCAGACAAAATTGTGACCCCGTAATCACTTAAGGACATAGACTAAAAATGTATATAATTAGTAAACGTGACTATGTGTCAGTTTATATCAAGCGACAAATTTAATTTCCTTATTACCATCCAGACTTTCTAGGATGCAACAGTAATTGCCTAGAACTTGGTGCCTTGATTGATCGCGCAAACCTATAAGGTAATTTCATGCTTATCAAACATAGGAATATGTTTGTTGCATGACATATGCTCAGAATCATTAGTGACACATAACGTTTTCCCCTTGCAAAAATTGCTGCTCGAAAGGCTCAGGGAAAAAAAAAAACAGAACTGTGTCTCAACACTGTTGTGTTCAGCGGAGACATCAAGTTGCCACCACTTGATCTAATCCCTGAGCTCAGTGACCCTGCTACTGCCGACTGCCAATAGCCGCTGAGCTCAGTGATTGACTCCAGCAATGGAAACGTGACATCACCGCTGCAACCTGTACACAGTCACCAGAACAGCGGAAAGCCCCGGGACGGTAATGGCTCAGTCGTTTTTTTTGCCTCCTTGAGCCTCAGTGGATAATCCCTTCAAAATCTCCATTCATTGTACATTATATAACTGACTGTGCTGGAACACTACAGAAATATTACAATTATGATTATCTGGATGGATTTGCACTTCGGTACTGCTATTTTAATTTTAGTGTTGCGGTAAATACAGCTAATGGAGCTCTCCATTCAAATGAATTTGGCACTAATAATTGCTCCAAACCAGATATATAAAAAAAGAGAGACAACAACAGCAAAAAAAATGGAATAAAATGTAAGAAGTGTTAGGATATTGCATCTGATGTGTAGTTTACAATCTTTTGACCCTAAGGAGTACATGAAGACCCTCACCAGGCATAAATCAAGTGGAATCCATAACAATATCAAGGTTTTTCTGAAATTCATGGTTCCTTTGAAACCTGATAAAATTAGTTCAGCATATTCATGCTATGTAACAAATAGCAGGAGCTATGACGTAGGGTACATAGCTGATGTCTTATATACCAGGCCGGCTCCAGGTTTTCGTGGACCCTGGGCGAAAGAGTCTCAGTGGACCCCTTTAACACATACCACAATTCATGATGCACAGATACAGCAGAGAAATATACAGTTGTGGCCAAAAGTATTGACACCCCTGCAATTTTATCAGATAATACTGTTTCTTCCTGAAAATGATTGTAAACACAAATTCTTTGTTATTATCTTCATTTAATTTGTCTTAAATGAAAAAACACAAAAAGAATTGTCCTTAAGCAAAATTGGATATAATTCCACACCAAACATAAAAAAGAGGGTGGACAAAAGTATTGGCACTGTTCGAAAAATCATGTGATGCTTCTCTAATTTGTGTAAGTAACAGCACCTGTAACTTACCTGTGGCACCTAACATGTGTTGGCAATAACTAAATCACACTTGCAGCCAGTTGACATGATTTAAAGTTGACTCAACCTCTGTCCTGTGTCCTTGTGTGTACCACATAGAGCATGGAGAAAAGAAAGAAGACCAAAGAACTGTCTGAGGACTTGAGAAACCAAATTGTGAGGAAGCAAAGACCTGAATCTTCCTGTGTCTACTGTGTGCAGTGTCATCAAGAAGTTTAAAGCCCATGGCACTGTGGCTAACCTCCCTCGATGTGGACAGAAAAGAAAATTTGACAAGAGATTTCAACGCAAGATTGTGCGGATGTTGGATAAAGAACCTCGACTAACATCCAAACATGTTCAAGCTGCCCTGCAGTCCGAGGGTACAACAGTGTCAACCCATACTATCCATCAGCATCTGAATGAAAAGGGACTGTATGGTAGGAGACCCAGGAAGACCCCACTTCTTACTCCGAGACATAAAAAAGCCAGGATGGAGTTTGCCAAAACTTACCTGAAAAAGCCTAAAACGTTTTGGAAGAATGTTCTCTGGTCAGATGAGACAAAAGTAGAGCTTTTTGGGAAAAGGCATCAACATAGAGTTTACAGGAGAAAAAAAGAGGCATTCAAAGAAAAAAACACGGTCCCTACAGTCAAACATGGCGGAGGATCCCTGATGTTTTGGGGTTGCTTTGCTGCCTCTGGCACTGGACTGCTTGACCGTGTGCATGGCATTATGAAGTCTGAAGACTACCAACAAATTTTGCAGCATAATGTAGGGCCCAGTGTGAGAAAGCTCGGTCTCCCTCAGAGGTCATGGGTTTTCCAGCAGGACAATGACCCAAATCACACTTCAAAAAGCACTAGAAAATGGTTTGAGAGAAAGCACTGGAGACTTCTAAGGTGGCCAGCAATGAGTCCAGACCTGAATCCCATAGAACACCTGTGGAGAGATCTAAAAATGGCAGTTTGGAGAAGGCACCCTTCTAATATCAGGGACCTGGGACCTGGAGCAGTTTGCCAAAGAAGAATGGTCTAAAATTCCAGCAGAGCATTGTAAGAAACTCACTGATGGTTACCGGAAGCGGTTGGTCGCAGTTATTTTGGCTAAAGGTTGTGCAACCAAGTATTAGGCTGAGGGTGCCAATACTTTTGTCTGGCCCATTTTTGGAGTTTTGTGTGAAATTATCAATGTTTTGCTTTTTACTTCATTCTCGTTTGTGTTTTTTTCATTTAAGACAAATTAAATGAAGATAATAATACCAAAGAATTTGTGATTGCAATCATTTTCAGGAAAGACTGAGTATTATCTGACAAAATTGCAGGGGTGTCAATACTTTTGGCCACAACTGTAGGTATAGTACAATGCCAAAGATTTCACTTACTCCTTACATTACATGAGTGATTTCTATTGTACATTCTACAATAGATCAGAAACCATACAGTATAGTCCTTCATACAGTATTATGGGCACCACATAGTGCTCCATACAGAATAATGGATCCCATATAATGCTCCGTACAGAATAATGAGCCCCATATATTGCTCCATACAGTATAATGAGCTCCATATATTGCTCCATACGGAATAATGGTCCCATATAATCCTCCATACAGTATAATTAGCACCATATAATGGTCCATACAGCATAATGAGCCCTATATAATGCTCCATACAGTAAAAGCCCCATATAATTCTCTATACAGTATAATGAGCTCCATATAATGCTCCATGCAGTATATGATGGGCCCCATATTTTGTCCATACAGAATAGGCCCCATATAATGATCCATACAGTATATGATGACCACCATATATTGCTCCAAACAGAATGGGCCCCATAAGATGCTCCATATATAATGGGTCCCATATACTGCTCCATATGTAATTGGCTCCATAAGATGCTCCATATGTAATTGGCCCCATAAGATGCTCCATATGTAATTGGCCCCATAAGATGATTAGTATATAATGGCACCCATATACTGCTCCATATGTAATTGGCCCCATAAGATGCTTCATATATAATTGGCCCCATACACTGCTCCATATGTAATTGGCCTCATATACTGCTATATATGTAACTGGCCCCATATACTGCTCCATATGTAATTGGCCCTATAAGATGCTCCAAACATTAAAAAAATGAAATACCCACCTCTCCTAGCTGGCCGCTGCTCTGCTCCAGACTCCTCAGCATCGGCGTCTTCCGGCTCTCTGCACTGTGACTGCTCAGGCAGAGGGTGCACAATACTGACATCATCACACCCTCTGACCTGAAAAGTCACAATCAGGAGACGTGGAAGACACCGCAGTGAAGGAACGGGGAGAAGTAAGTATCGCAAGTGCCAGGGCTCTGAGCAAGAGGGGGGTGGGCCAACTTGCGGACCCCATAGTGTGCCGGTGTCCCCAATGGCGAGTGGGCCCCGGCACTTGCCTGAGTGTGCCGGGTGCTGATGTCGGCCCTGCTTATATATATATATATGTTATATGCTGTGTTTACGTACTTTAACCCCTTCACCACCTTGCTATTTTTCGGTTTTGCCCTTTCGTTTTTTACTCCCCATCTTCTCAAAGCCATAACTTGCTTATTTTTCCATGAATATGGCCGTATGGTGGCTTTTTTTTTGCGGGATGAGTTGTACTTTTTGAATTGTACCATTGATTTAACCACATAGTGTACTGGAAAATGGAAAAGAAATTCTAAGTGCGGTCACATTGCAAAAAAAAGTGCAATTCCACAATTGTTTTTTTGATTCTTTATTTACCATGTTCACTCGATGGTAAAACTGACCTGGCAATATGATTCCCCAGGCCATTACGAGTTCGTAGATACCAAATACAGTATGTCTAGGTTCTTTTTTTATTTAAGTGGTGAAAAAAAATCCAAAATGTATAAGAAAAAAAAATTGCTGTGATTTCCGAGACCTGTAGCATCTCCATTTTTCATAATCTGGGGCTGGGTGAGGGCTTATTTTTTGCATGCCGAGCTAAAGTTTTTATTGATACCATTTTGTGGTAGATATGTTTTGATCGCCTGTTATTGCATTTGATTGCAATGTTGCAGCGACCAAAAAAACGTAATTCCGATACTTTGATTGTTTTCTCATTACACCATTTACCAATTGGATTAATTTACATTATGTTTTGATAGTTCATACATTTCTGTATGCAGCGATACCAGATATGTGTATTTATTATTATTTTTTGTTTTATTTTGCAGTGAGCGCAAAAGGAGGTGATTTGAACTTTTGCCTTTTTTTACATTTTTTACAACTTTTTTTTTACTTTTTAATTACTTCAATAGTCTCCTTAGGAGATCTGAAGCTACGATCGTCTGATCGCCTTGCTACATATAGCCCCAGGACTTCAACATAAATCACGATTTCCTATGAACGCTGGCAGTTATGGAAGAGTGACAATAACAAGGATGGGGATCTTCTGCAGACCCACAGATGTCATGACAACCTATCGGCGCCACACGATCACGTGCTAGGGGCGCCGATGGGCAAGTCTTGTGATGCCCTTCCTCTCAGTGTGTTTTACATGCCACTGTCAAAGATTGACAGTGGCATTTAACTTGTTAAGAGCCGTGGGTGGATCTCTCTGGAAGTGTGTTGGCACCTGAGGTGAGTATAGCTGTTATTTTATGAGGGGGGAAGATAGTGAAAATCCATTTTTTAGACTCAACTATTTTAGAAATTGTCTTTCACGCAATTGTTTCGTAAGACAATTTTCACAGGTAAATCCACTATTAATACTATTAGGGGATACATTTGATTGAAATGCACTGTATACGATTAGTAGATTTCAATCTGCAGGATTGTACAATAGGCTTATTTTACTTAATAAAACAACATATAAACATATAAAACATATAAAAAATGATGTGGGTCAGGAACAGAAAGAGTGAACTAATTCCAGATATATGCCATTTTGGGTCTCCATAGTTCTAAAAAATTAAACTAAATAAAGTACGCAAATAGCATATTTAAATTCACAGGGGAGCATTACAAGGTCTATATGTCTACCAATGCCAATTTGGCGCTCACCACCAGGAGAAACTTTTACCCCTAAGACACTACATAAAGTTTTACTGAATTTCTATTATATTGTGGCTTCTTGGTATATTACATATATTAATTGTACTGTCCTCTCTAGATGAGGCAGGCTCATGTAGCTATACAGGCAGATAAACCGCTATATCGGTGTCCAACAAGGAGACTGTGGTTGAGTCTATGCTTTTATTGAATGTGATAGTATATTTTTCGCTGTGAAACTGTGAAAATCATAATGCATACAATCAGTGCATGATACAGCAGAAATATATATATATTACACATGTTATAGATTGTGCATGGAGGTTTATAGGTTTACAAAACTAGTAACTGCCCCAGGGGTACGACTGACTAAGGAAGGCTAACATAAGAGCATAAATAGGGCAGGGATTCGACGACCTCTATGTGCACGGCTCTGCTTGACAAGCAGGTGAACATGACTGCCCAATGTATATTATTGGCTTGGTCACCTCTCATATGTCGTGTAACAACTGACCAAGGCCCAAACACATCGAGACCAGCGCTGGTAAAAGGAGGGTCTGGGCTGAGTCTGTCTGCTGGTAGATCAGCCATCTTTTGGGTATGAGTCAAACCACGAAGCTTTCAACAGTTAATACATTTGTAGATGACACTACTGATGAGTTTCTTTGCACTGGCAATCCACAGACTAGCAGATCTGGTGGCTCCTTCTATAAAAAGTCTTCCTTGGAGCTTGACCAGATTGTGGTAGTGTTGTATGATTAAGTAGGCAACATGACATTTTCTGGGGAGTAGAAGAGGAAATTTTTCCACAAACTCCATTTTAGCTTCTTTGAGTCGGCCTCCTACTCTCAGCAGGCCGCTGTTGTCGATGAATGGGTCGAGTTTTCTCAATACACTGCTCACCGGTATTGGTGCTTTGTTAATAAGACATTGGATTTCTGCAAAGTAGGTTTCTCTTTGAACAGTGAGGATGATGTGGTTTCTAGAGAATTCTAAGTCGGAGGTAACATAGGTATTTTTACAAAGATGACAGGTAGTGGTGCGAGTTTGGCCTTCCCCATAACAAACCCAATGTGGCGCTGACATTTGGAGTCTACAGTTTTGAGGTAGGCAACAGCGACAATTGCTTCAACAGAAGCATCTGAAAATATGTATAGATTTTGGTGTTGCATTTCTGTAGACGGCACAGGGGTGTATGGTCTTGGGACAATCAGGTTGGTGAGGGCTGCTAACAAGTTCTACTATCCTTCCCACTGGATTCTCTTATCAGGTGGCAGAGGTGCATCCCAGTCAGATTTCCCTAGTTTCCCTAGATAAGTCTCTTAGTAGGGCCTTGCCTTGTATTGCAACAGGAGCTGCGAAACCCAAAGGATCGTACAGACTGTTGATGGTAGACAGGACACCTCCACACGTGAAAGGCCTTTCTTCCTGGCTGACCTGAAAGGTGAAAGTGTCGAATTGTAGATTCCAGAGAAGCCCAAGGCTGCATTGCATTGGTACTGTGTCTGACCCCAAGTCTAGGTCTCTGAGACTGTTACATAAGTCCTGAGAAGGGAATGCTTCCATGAGTTCTTGGCTGTTTGAGGCTATTTTGTGAAGCCTGAAGTTCGAGCAGGCAAACATCTCCTGGGCTCTCCTGAGAAGACTGATGGCAGTCTCATTTGAAGGCATGGCTTTCAGACAATCATCAACATAAAAGTCTTTTTCTATGAATTGTCTTACATCTGCTCTGTATTCTTGAGCCGACCTTTTGAGTCCGTAAATGGCGACTGCAGGTGAAGGACTGTTGCCAAAGATGTGCACTCTCATGCAATACTCTGTGACTTCTTTAGTAGGATCATTGTCTCTGTACCAGAAGAATCTTAGGTAGTTCTTGTCTCTGTCTCTCACAAGGAAACAATGGAACATTTGCTGGATGTCAGGGATGAAGGCAATGGAATTCTCACGGAAATGAATAAGTACTCCCAGCAGTTTGTTATTGAGGTCTGGTCCTGTAAGTAGAACGTCATTCAGGGAGACATCATCAAACTTAGCACTGGAATCGAACACTACTCTAATCTGGCCTGGTTTCTTAGGGTGGTATACTCCAAATGTAGGGAAGGTGGACTGACATACGGACTTGTCTGTAGAAGAAGGGCGGAGGTGTAGTGTATAGAAGGTGGACTGTTGTAGTAAAAGAGGGGAAACAGCTGGAGATAGGAAGGAGGGCTGAAGTATTGGATTTTGACCATTAGAGGGCAATGGAGAGCTGTGAGGTTAGGACTAAACAACAGCCATTGGCTAAGAAAACCGTTGAGTCATGGTGGGCGGAGTTACCAGAACGGGAAGGTTATAAAGGAGGGGGAGGTTATAAAAGAGGGGGAGAAGGTTCTGGAAAGTTCAGTCAGCGAGAGGAGTACCAGAGGCAGGAAGCACTGCTGAGGACTAGAGACAGAAAAGAAGCTCCAGAGAAGGGCTGGCAATAGAGACAGTCAGGGGGTGACCCTGACAGGATTAGCCGCAGACAGAGAAAGGAGAGATCACTGCGCAAAGAGAGGCCGTAGACAGAGACAGCCTGGGGTACCACTTATCCGAACAGACTCGGACTGGTGAAATGCTGTGGTGGTAGGCCTAGGGCAACCACGGTGAAGGAGCCGCAAGGGACGTCCATTTGCCAATGAAAGAAAGTGAAGTTACCTGGGCCTGTGTATGAAGTTAAACAGGTACTGTGTGTGGCTGAGGAGATTGTCGAGCAGCTGCTGTGTGCGGCTGTGGAGATTGTTGAGCAGCTGCTGTGTGAGGCTGCGGAGATTAACGTGCAATTGCTGTGAGGTACTGTGGGTCGTGGAAAGACGATCAATAAAAAAGACCTGTTGAACACGTTCCTGTCTCTGTCTTGAGTCTGTCGCGGCAAAGAAAAGGGTCACCCCTTCCCAGTCGGCCTCCTACCTACATTTGGCGTAGTCGGCAGGATCTTCACCGCAAATACAACATCTTCAGCGGTAAACCTGCCTTGAAGATTCAAAGGACCCAAGCTGAACAGGTTGAAGATCTTTTCCTGTGGATTACAAACTGGACTGTGAATTGCTGAATTTCTATGGGTGGATCTGGAGCGAAAAAGGCCTTGGTAGAAATGGCTGTGGCAATTTGGCGCTAAAAAGAAGCGCAGGAGTTTGCAGCCACATTGGACTACCAGGAACAGCTGCTAGAGGAGCTGTTGCCAACCATCCGTGCGGAGTCATCGGGCCTGAAGGCTGGCCCTGCCGGATGGCGGGGTGAAGAACATCGGCTGCTGGAGGAACTGTGGGATGGACTGTCAGGAGCCGCGGTGGCGGGGAAGGTGAGTGTTACTCCAGCTCAGCCGGTGGCACCGCAGGCAGATCCCACCCCCATGCCCCGTGTACAAGACACCGGCCCCCGGCCTCCCCGTCTGACCGCCCGTTCTTCAGCGTCCCTGACCCGGATGACTTTGTGGCTCCTGTCAGTGATCCTGAGCCGCCCCGCCCAGCGACACCTCGTTCCGTGTCGCCGGCGCAGAACCGAACTGTGGCCACCCCTGCCGCACTCCATCTTCTGGCAGCAGTCTATTCATCGGGGCCTGCCGCCATTTCAGCCCCTGCTGCGGCCTCCTTGCCGGAGCCTGCGGCCGCCTTGATCCCTGCTGCGGCCTGCTCCGCGGCCTACCCGCCGATGCCTGTGGCCGCCTCTGTTCCGTTCGTGACTCTGGTTGCGGCCTGCTCCCCGGTGTCCATGGCCGCCTCTGCCCCGTTCTTGACCCCGACTGCGGCCCACCCACTGGACTCTGTGGCCTACACCGGACCCTCCACCTGGGTTGCGGAGATTATTGAACAGAAGGAGGCCAAAGAGCGGGAGGTGTGGGCACTGCTACACGAGAAGGGAGAGGCAGTCAGGACTACCCCTCAATCATATGGGCAGCTTGTACATACTAACACCGCAAAAGGCTATGGGTTCATACGGGACCTCGCCACTGGCCACAAAGACTACCTCCATGTGACCCTCATCAGACATGGATGGGCTCTGCGGGAGGGAGACCCGGTCTCCTATTACAACGAATGCTGCCCCTGCGGCTGCTATGCGGTAGCAGTCATCCCCTACCCTGAGGGGTATGAGCCTCCATAGAAAGAGACAAGGACTCCTGGGTCTCGGGCATCAGGGACACTCGAGGCCCAGAACATTTCAAGCATCCTGGGGACTTCATGGCTGTGGAGTTCCCTACTAATTGGCGAAATATCGGCTGCCAGGAGGTGGCCCGGAGTATCCTGCTAAATGGACTGCCGGGACTGTTGTGCGCCGTTGCATGATCTGGGGACAGTTTGAAGTCCTCAATTGGGTAATAAGTGCCCACTCTTGGTGTAGCGGGGATGCATACGGGGGGAGTGCTCTCCTCAAAGAAAGGGGAAGCACTAGTGTCCTTGTTTGTTAAAAAAAAATTGCTTTGCATAATGATACTGGTAGATATAGGTAACAAAACTAGTGAGTAATTTAAGTACAGTATGGTACTAAATGTAGAATGTTGCAAAGAAGAGGGTAAATGTTGTACCCATCAAAAAGTAATGTATGCCAAAGCTATGTGTAATATGTATAGTGAGTTTGCAATGTTATTTAAAAAAAAACATGTTCAACAGGTCCCGGGTACGAGGTGTGACGAAGACGCCGACCATGATGATTTAGAATTGATGGAATAGAGATTGAAGAAAACAAAACAGACAGTAGTCCCTAAGTCAGGTCCCCAGTACCACGTACACCCCAGGAGATATGAGAGATGTTACAGAAGGGGAGAGAAGTGGGAAGTAGGCTTCCATAGAGTAGGTGACCAAAGTGTCCCATGAAGATGTGACCTTGACCTCTTCTCCACCCCAGGCCCAGGAAGAATTAATCATGCTGGTGGCCCTACAAGAGCCTCGCTCGAACAACCGGTGCAAGCCTACCCAAGGAGGTGCTGGACATAGCACCCAGAAGCCTATGGCCCAAGGGAGACTTCAAGTTGCGCAAGTGCGGGTGTCACTCAAGTCTACAACCCCGGACGCTCCGAAGGCCCAGCATCCGCAGCTCATCACCCAGAGCTAAACTGACTCTGACCAGCTGGAGGTCTAAGTGGAACTGCTGTTCAAGAAACGGCCTAAGAACTTTGGCATGGGCCAGGAAAACTCTCAACCCAGAGGGACCACACCCGCTTCGTGGAATGGCTGCACTGCTTCCGGCTCCAGCGCCAGAGGATCATCTTGGACAAGATTCTGAAGGTGCTCCCTGAAGTTAATCCAGGCCCTGGACCAGAAGACAGCCACTCAGCTCCTCAAATTGGTTAACAAGATGCTGACCAGAAATCAAGCTGGGTGAAAGGAGCTGCTGCTGGCTGGTAAAGAAGATGCCCCAGCAAAAAGACCCCCTGTGAGAGCAAGAAAGCTCAGCTGAACGTCACCTCTGACGAAAAATAAGGACCCCAGCAAACGGTTTGGTTTCCTGCCAGCCCTGTGCCAGAAGATGGGAGTCGCTCACGGCACTGTGAAGAGCAAGGCCAGATTGAGCCGCCTCACCCACGGGAATCATCATGCGGTCCCAGCTTCTCTCGATCAAGAGGAAGACTGTGAAAGGAGAACCAGATCAGATTGAATGGTGTATAACCTGAGGACTGTGAGCGAAGCAACCATGTTTGAAACCCCAGTTGTGCCAGATCTGCACACTCTGCTGACAAACGTGCCAGCCACAGCAACTGTGCTCACGGCAATGGATCTGCCCGAAGCTTCCCTCAATGTTCCCCCTCACCTGGACGACCAGTTTCTGAAAATGCACAAGGGGGTGCGGAACAAATGGACAGTGAGGCCCAAGAGGGCCCGGAACAGCCTTTCACAGCTCGCAAGAGCATTGCCCTCCGTCCACACCAACTGGATTGTGGAGCATGCAGAAGTCATCGACACCGCTACCTGCACAGCGCTTTCCATGTCTCCTCTACTCTGCCTGGCAGAGCAGCAACGTAAGTTCTGCAAAACAGAGTCCAGTGGTGTCAAAAGCAAGTTCCTGAAGACACTGTATCGCCCACTAGACGAAACACTTGACAGATGACCGGAGGGCTGCGGAGGAGAAGGTGGCTCCCTCAACAACTCCGAAGATGCAGTCCTTCCTTAGTCTAGTCTCGCACTGCAGAACTTGGATCCCTGGTGCTCCAGGCTTAATGCAGGCTCTGTACAATTGCATCAACGCATTGCAACCTTCATCTCGTACAGGAAGCTGAAAGACTTCATAGTCTCTGCGCCAACTCTAGGCCTCCCTGACTACGAGAAGCCATCCCGTCCTGACCAAAACGGAAAAAGAAGGACCAAGATGAAGAAGGTCATGCTACTGGCCAGGTTTAAAACAGACCCATGGAGGAAAACCAGAGGCCTCTAGACTACCTCTCAGCTGTCCTGGATCCAGTTTCAAGGGGGGGGCCCTCCTGCATGAAAGCAATACCAGCAGCACACGCCCTCCTGACAAGGCTGCTCTCCACTACTCTTCAGTGCTCTCAGCCGTTACCTGTCTCTACTCCCACTCCCAAGGGAGGAAGCGGATATGGACCCTCAGATGAAAAATCTGCAAGATACCGTACATGGCTCCAGCCTTGCAAATGATGAAGGAAAGTTCCACACGGGATGTGCAGCGACCAGCAATTAAGACATTCTATGGTCCAGAAGGTTGTCAGGCCAAGAGCCCAAGAAATGGAGCTGATAGAGCTGACAAAAGACCTGCCAGATTGTGAAGAACGAAAACTTCCAGGTACTCGCATGACATGGCACCTGACTTCGGACCCATCTGGGCTGCAAGAAACTTCATCACAGCAAGCGGATCGACCGTGAAGCACCATGGAGCCATCAGAGACCTGCTGGACGCTCTTCAACTACTAAAAGTGGTGGCAGTGCTGAAGGCCAAGGCACACGGAAAACTGAACACAGTAGAGACACGGGGCATCAACAGCAGACGTGGCAGCCAAAGAAGCAGCCAGAGGAAGACAATATGGAAGATGGGAGAGGTCGTAGAGCCGGACGGCTACTACATGACGACTGAAGACGAGAAAACCTGGCAAACAGAAGTCAATGGGAAAACCATTGAAGATGCCATCTCTGAATTGGACAGAAGTGCTGCCTCCTCCTCCACCAGTCAACAAGCTGAATCACTTCCAGGACGAAGACTCTGACGTGGATATGAATTCTGAGGCAGAAGAATGGTGCCCACCTTTACCAGAAAGGACGTATTTGATGGAGAACATTCCAGAAGATTGTCCTCCACCATTCTCTCATGGGGAAGCTTCTCCTCCAGCACAGTCCTACGATTGGCAGTCCACGGCAACACTCCCCGAGACGAGCTGCATGAGTCCGAAGGCATCCCAAGGCTACAACAGTTTGACCTTCCCCCTCATCCCCGGAGAATACCGGCTGGACCTGTACCAATGCAAAGAGTCCCAAGTCCTCCTCTGACACAGTCTAACCCGAGTCTTCATACAGAGGGAGGCGCGGACAGAGACGAAACCTCAGCTAAAATCCCACCATCAGCTCAGAGAATGTCAATTACCACAACCCATTCACTAAACCTGACAAGATGACTTCCTGAAACCTGTACAAGAAGTAACAGGATCAGACTCGGAAGGAGGAGAAGAAGAGCTGGATGCTGAAGGCCAAAAGCACTGGGCTCCAAGAAACCGTCTACATCAAAACGTCTACCTCAAAACAGGCCTAGTCTACCTCAAACCGTCTACCTCAAACCGGTTACCTCAAACCGTCTACCTCAAGACAGACCCAGTCTATCTCAAAGTGTGTACCATACGGTGGTTCAATGGGCACATGGCCCCCACACAGAATTGAAGACACAGATGAATGACCTGATTGGACTCAACTCACACCTAAACAGCAAAGATTCCCAGCAGCTGTTCGGCCACCGACAAAATTAACATCGGACAAGCGGGAAAAGTTCCCCCACATCATCTGGCCTGAAGACTTCCCAGTAAGGAACCAGTTGGCGAAGACTACTGCAAAGAAGCTACTCTCAAAAATAGTGTGCAGATATGGGGTTTCCAGAAGCAATAGCAAGTGATCAGGGACCCGCATACACAGCAATCCTTACACAAGGGATCTGATCAGCAGTAGGGTCAGACGTAGACCTACACACTACTCACCATCCCACACCATAGAATAGGTGGGACACTTAAGAGCAGCATGCTAAAAGATCTGCCCAAGAGACAGACAAACCCTGGCATTAGACACTCCCGTAGGCTCAGAGAAAGCTGTCACCAATATGAGACTTTATTTGGGTAAAAAACCCAGTTTAGGGGTATTCTTTACTTAGCAGTTGACTATGCAATATGATACTTTGTCTGCATGTGTAATTGAATTTATCAAGAATTTTGCTAATGTCCATTCTCGAGTTTTTCTCCCTCATTGCCAGGTCCAGATTCGGTGCCTGGTATGCACGTCCTGAAGTCAGGAGACTGCTGAGTGTTGGTGAAAAAAAACGTCTGTAAAGAGAAGCACTCGATCCCAGATCCGATGGCCCTTCTCCAAGTGCTGACGCAGCCGACCTGGAGAGAAAACCCCACCTGGATCCACGCATTGCATTACAGGAAAAGGCCTTCATACCAGAAGATACACCTGAGCTGGAATGATGCTGTGGATGACCTCCCTGACTGAATAAATTACCTACCTGACGGAGAATACACATGCACTGACTGCATAGACTGCTAGCTAAGAGACTTTGATTACATTGCACCACATCCCCTTTAGGGACAGATCTCCTGACTGCCCATTTGTGAAAAGTCTGTACAGAGGAGGATGTGTGCACTAGGCATATGTCAGTCCACTGGCAGCATAAAAGAGTTGCAGGACTTTGGGCCAGGAGCAGGGTTTTAGGGCAAGTGATATCTAAGGGGGGATTGTTATGGAAATATATATTTATATGTATTTCATATAGATCTCACTTGCCTGCTATAGGCTATATACTCCATATACTGCTATATACTCATGTACTCTTATATATTCTTATATGCACACAGATACATATTCACAGTTTGAACCTTGTAACTAGTTGGTGGAAATGACCTACTGCCCCCCCATGAGATAGTCTGGGGAGCAGATGGTATTTTATGATAGCATTGTCTTGTGATATTTGTCCCAGACATAGAAAGAGGAAGTTTAGGCCAGATGTGCCAGTCGATATCAGAACATTGCTGACATTGTAAGACAAAGAGCAGTATATCATCTGACGCTTAAGTCACCTTAGGTCGATGCCCATATATGTTTATGCATTAAAACTGACCAATTAGCTAAGAAGTAAAGCCTCTATGTTAATGAGTAGCCACTCCTTTCTGTACAACTGATAAAAACAAGTATATTCAATAAACTTCCAGAGTTTTTGCTGGGAGGTATTGCTGCCAACCAAGTCTGGCGTCTTTCCTTCTTTGAGCGCTCAATAAGACTCTGTCTAATCAGGACTGGCCACAGTACGCAAAGGGGTAAATCTACCCAAATCAAAAGTAAATCCATCCACAACACATTACCTCTAAGAACAACTTGTCTTCTACTGACATTGCCACTTGGTTGTCCTGCTTAGTTCTCTGGAAGACTGTACACCCTAACTGATCCTCGTAGCTTCCCGTCACTATACTGCTGTTGTGAGTAAAGTCTATTAAATGATTGGGCAGTTGAATGCTATGTGGCAGTTCTCTGACATGAAACTCATTGTTACAAGGTTGGAACAGAGATGGGTGTCCTTTCTCCAGTGTATTTGTCAGCATGCTTGTCACAAAAAAAGGGGCATGCATGCGTCCCAAGCATACGTTTCCTATTGTGAACCATCCTAGGTCTAGCTTTTGGGCAAAGGGAGCATTGTGAAGTCCATTAATATGACGTCTCACTTTTATGAACCTGTAGGATATTTGTCCCCAACAGCAGGATTATCTGGGCCTGATGGTTGAGTTCTGGTATAAGGTGTGCTATGCGTTTTAAGTGAGCGTGATGGATTGCAACATCTGGTGTAGGAATTTCAGATCTGTTGTCTGGGATCTGGGTACATTCGATGATCGTAGGAAGTTGTAGGCAGAATTGTCCATCTAAGGACTCGATTTAGTAGTCAGTAGCTTTCCTGCCTGCTGTTGTCACAGTACCTGCACACATCTTCAATGAGTAGGGAGTGCTTGGCCCTTTGATGTTGAATAGGTCAAAAATGTTGATCTAGCCAAGGATTGATTACTTTGATCATCCAAGATAGCATACAGTCTTACAGCTTTGTCTCTATGGCCTTTTGGGTACACTCTGACGAGGCATATTTTTGAACAGGACCTACTGTCTATTGCCCCTTTGCAGACTTCTGTACATTGTGAAGTGATCTCTGGTGTAGCTGTAGCAGTGTCCCTTTTTTCCTCGCCATGCTCACTGTCAGCTGATGTGTTTTGTGTACTCCATGGAGTTGGGCCAGGGTGTAGAACAGTGTTTTGATCTGTGGTGCCACATTCTGTGAATTTTATACTGACCTTGCAATCCTTGGCTAGATGAGCTATGGATGAGCAGCACTTGTAGCAGATACCGTTTTTTTCAGGAAGCTTCTGTGATCTGGTATAGATTTTCCTCTGAAGGCTCTGCATTTCATGAGAGGATGAGGCTTCGGATGGAGTGGGCATTGCTTGTCAGGGTCCTGCATCTTTGTCTCTGATTGGGAGCAGCCATCAGACCTGTAATTAGAACCTGGAGAAGAAACATAAGTCTTGTGTACTACCACAGACGTTCTGCGTGGATTTGCAGCTGATGACAGTGTGGTGTATCACATTGCAAAGTTAAAGCTGGGATCATTTCTAATTCTCGCTTGTTGGTGTATAAAGTCTACAAAAATGGATAAGGGAGGGAATGGAACACTGTGCTTGTATTTGTATGTGGAACCATGTGTAAGCCACCACTCCTGTAGATTGTAGGGCAACTTTTGTACTATAGGGTTAACACCTCTGGCTGTGTCGAGGAATGCAAATCCTTGTAGGTCATCTTCGTATTTGACAACTTGAACTTCCATTAGCAGGTCACTTAGTTCTCTAGGTTTCTGGAGATCTTTGTTAGATATTGTAGGAAAGTCATCGATTCTTTTGAACAAGGCTCTTTCTATTACCTCTGCTGAGCCGTAACACTCATCCAGCCTCTTCAAGATCTCTTTGAGGCCAGTCTCGGGGCAATTTATATTAATGTCTCTGATCCTTACTGCATGTTTGACTGACTTTTCTCCCAGGTATTTGACTAAGAGGTCTATCTCTTTCCTGTGTAGTAGCCCCAAGTCTCTAGTGACATTTTGTAAGGAAGCTTTCCAAGCTCTGTAACCTTCAGCTTGGTCAGTGAATTTCAGGAGTCCCTTGGCCCTGATAGTGATGTGAGGTGCGTATCCTCTGTGTGGCACCAGCCGCTGTCGTATCGCTTCGGTCAGACATACAATGTGTCAGCAAGGTGATTTACATTGGTTACCTGGTAAGGGGCAAGGTAGTCATTAGCAGAGTTATTTTGTGCCACGTTTTTGTGTTTGTAACTGTCCTGGAGCTGAGCCTCATGATGTCTCTCGCTTGCTTCACTGGAGATGTGTTCATGTTTTGGTACCGGTTCAGGGTCATAGCTTGGATCAGGAAGTTCATTAACATACTGAGATGTGCGTTTGTGGTGAATATTGCAGTGGAAACTCCAAACTCTACATACTGCTTTGCCTATGCAGCTCAGGGTTTTGCGTGGCTTCTAGTGATACTGCGTCGGTGATGGCAGCGGCAGCTTTCCTTTTTGCTGCTAGGCTTTCTACCGCGGCATCCATGCGTGCCTTCTCTAACTTACGTTGCATCACTTGGTCAGCAAAGCTTGCTGGCATTTTGGTGGCTTCAGCATTTGTGCGGGCAATGGCGACCGTGATGCTGATGGATGTTGTCTTTGAGGAGACAGAAGTAACAAATCTTGTCCTGTGTGATTTATGGGACATGGTGTCTTTGGGGAATGCTTGGCTATGCAGAGATTGCTGTAGCTGTATTAAGTCTCTGTGTAGCCGGTGACTTGAATCCCACTAGCTGAATGGCTGCTGTTTCACTGTTCTGTCCTCATTAAATGAGGCAGGTTCATGTAACTATACAGCCATATAAACTGCTATACCGTGGTCTAATAAGGAGACTGTGGTTGAGTCTGTGCTTTTATTGAACGTGTCATCAAATGGAGGAATCAAGAATTCATATCACCATAAAATTACATATCGTATACGCCCTCCTGGAAGAAGCATCACGCGAAACGCGCGTCGGGGGTGCCACGACTTATTAGAGGTATGATACCTGGCATTCAGCTGCCTTTTTCTATTTACTCTTTTCAACCTGCCCTTTATATCAATACCCTTACTATATCACTTGAATTGTATTGAGGATACATAGATATTGGGGCAATTACTTGTTTTAGGCAATCAGGCTGGGTGCTTCTGAATATGGTCCATACATGGAAATATAAGAACTTTTTTACTGTTGCTACCAGACATAATATATGTTTACTTTTGCACTATGCACTGTATTTGTAGGTCTTTTTTGGCTGCTTAATACATTTATATGTGGATAGAAGATATTTTTTATCTATATTTAATGTAATATATGCTTTATTGTGAGCAGTACAAAAACTGTCTATTGACCGAGTTATCTATTGCGTGCTTTTTATATGCAAGCCTTTTAGGCTATCTGATATATTCATCTATGAACTTTGCCCACTTTGTGAGGCTGATGCATATGGTCTGTAATTTTTTTTATCAGTGCATTTTTTCTGGTTGCGTCATTCCTCTAAAAGCCGTTTTTTCTTTGCTTTGTTTGTCCTCATTTTTTCATTTTAATAGGTTTACTATACTGTATTAATTTTTTCAAATAAAATTTGTCATTTTATGGCGATATGACTTCTTGATTCCTCCATATGATGATTTGATTTTTGGAAGTAGCCACTAACTAGGCGTTCTGTGATTTGTTGATTGTTTTATTGAACGTGGTAGTATATTGGCGCTGTGAAACAGTAAAAAATCATAATGCATAAAATCAGTGCATGATACAGCAGAAATATATATTACACATGTTATACATTGTGCATGAAGGTTTACAAAACTAGTAACTGACCCAGGGGTACAACTGACTAAGGTAGGCTAACATTAGAGCAGAAAAAGAAAGCATAAATACATCCCGGCAATGCAATCGCAAGGGGACTGTAATGGAGGTGTTTCCTTTTGAATACAGGATGAAGTAAAAGGAGGCTGAGCTACCATAATGCATTGCAAAGGGGAGGGGAAACATTCACAAGAAATAGAAAAAAGGACAGTAAACATAACTCTGGCCGCTAGAGGGAGCCAAAACACAGACAAAATAAAGATTATTAAACTCCTGAATATGCAAGTTTCATATTTTCATACTAATGAATAACTGCAGCATTATGCAAACAAATAATCAGTGATAACAAACTAGATGTCGGAGACAGAACAATAATATTATATTCTTTTATGTTGGAAGTTTGGGGTAGATATAATTTAGGAATTTTCCCCTATTTGTTTGGTGTAATACTATGTAGCTGGCTACTGAGTGTTACAGGACAGAATTAGAAATGCATTTCCATATAGTAAAAAAACCTAAATTTTTTTCTGTAAATTAGAGCATGAAGTTCTTCCATATGAACTACAAATGCACTATGCAAATTTTCTTCTTTATGTACAAGCAAAATTATAAATGCCAAAAGAGTTTTGTGTTCTAGCCGCAGCCTGAGCATCAATCTTAATAATTAAGTGCATTCTGTCATGGCCTAGAAATACTAACATATATTTCTCTGCTGAGATTAATATTGCTTTATGAAGCTTTCCACTGAAGAAAGTGGAACTACATGTTAATACATCTCTGTGCAGCGCTGGTTAAATTACACTTTTATTTTTATAGGTGGAATGTTAATCTATATGCAAAGTGTAAGTGAAGATGTTATTTTAATTGCCTAGTAATTTACCTCTTGAATGACTACCATAACAATTCATCTCCAGTATGCTCAGTTTGTTGACTTAAATCCCAGCTTAGCTTCTTTATTGTGTGTGTAAGACGGATACTGCTATAGCTAGAGAGCTTGCTAAAAGCCTTGGCATCATAACCTCAAGCGCTGCACCATGGACTACTGTGCATTAACACTCTTTCACATTGTACACATAAGACTCTGTTCACACCTTGTTCACAGAATGTCCAGGACATAGCGGTATGCATATGAAATTTGGCCTTTCACTAGCCTTCGATTCATTATTGTATTTGCACCTTTATATGTCTAGTTTTTGCATATTTTTCATTTGCAATTTATTTTGCTAATTTGTGCCTTTTTTTTAAAGTATAATTTATGTGTTTAGCTGTTTTTTTACATTATTATTATTCGCTTTTATAGCACCATTTATTCCATGGCGCTTTACATGTGAAAAAGGGGCATACATGGACAAGTACAATAAACATATTCAATATTGTGGCCACAGTTTGGCGTTTCAAGAAGATTTTTTGGCTGATTCATCAAATGCGACTTCTGAAAGTCCCAAACTTTTTGGGAAAATTTACTCCGGTCACTCCCTGGAGTAGTTTTATGTGTGCCTTACATTTTTGAGCAAATTTTGCAACATTTTTAGAAGAGTGTGTGACTTTTCTGCACTAAAAAGTAGTAAAAAAATGTTTAAGACAAAAAAATAGAGTATTTTTAATTTTGCGCAAAGTTTATACAACACGTGAGCCATTTTGAAGATCTTGGCACAAAAACATCAATAAATACCCCATGATTGAAAAAAAAAAAAAGAAAAGTGAATTACATGATGAATTGGGTTTATGATGCCTGGTAAACTTTTCTTTGAAGGATCAAAATTGCAGACTATTTTTCTTTATACAAGGCATGCCAATGTATGACAGCCTTGAATATTCCAAAAAGTCACTGTTTTTGCCTATGCTTGGCTCCTGAAGAAAATAGGCATAATGGCGTAAATGTTGGAAAGTATGTGATGTATACTGTGTATGCCATATGATATCACTAATGGATGTCAACAAAATCTAACAATTGTAGATTGTAATATATACAATATATTTTCATTAAGAATTTTACCCCCGTAACAACTTTGATAAACAAATTAGAAGAATTGGAGTCAAAATAGCTGTCTTTAAAGTGAAAAAGAAAATAATTTATTAAATACAAGCATCCAATAAGAGATATATAAATGACGTAATTATAAATAGATACATGTGACTTACAAATGAGTATCTGAAAAATGAAGGACACAGGTAAAAAAATGTTCAAAAGACAAATAAATAGACAAATCCCACCAGAGGAATCAAGTACCATATATACTCGTGTATAAGTCGACCGGAGTATAAGCTGACCCCCCTAATTTTGCCACAAAAAACTGGGAAAACTTATTGACTCGTGTATAAGCCTTTGGTGGAAAATGCAGCAGCTACTGGTAAATTTCAAAAATAAAAATAGATACCAATAGAAGTAAAATTAATTGAGACATCAGTATTTTAAATGTTTTTGAATATCCATATTGACTCATGAGCCCCATATAATGCTCCATACAGTTCATGATGGCCCCATAAGATGCTCCATACAAAATACACCCCACATAATGCTGCACAAAGGTTATGGCCCCATAAGATGCTCCATAAAATGCTCCATAGATTATGCCACATAAGATGCTCCATAGATTATGCCCCATAAAATGCCCCATAGATTATGCCCCCATAAGATGCTCCATAGATTATGCCCCTATAAGATGCTCCATAGATTTGCCCCTATAAGATGCTCCATAGATTATGCCCTATAAGATGCTCCATAGATTATGCCCCTATAAGATGCTCCATAGATTTGCCCCTATAAGATGCTCCATAGATTATGCCCTATAAGATGCTCCATAGATTATACCCCATAAAATGCTCCATAGATTATGCCCCCATATGCTGCTCCATAGATTATGCCCCCAAAAAATGCTCCATAGATTATGCCCCCATAAGATGCACCATAGATTATGCCCCCATAAGATGCTCTATAGATTATGCCCCCATAAAATGCTCCATAGAGTATGCCCCCATAAGATGCTTCATAGATTATGCCCCCATAAGATGCTCCATAAATTATGCCCCCATAAGATGCTCCATAAATTATGCCCCCATAAGATGCTCCATAGATTATACTCCCATAAGATGGTCCATAGACTATGCCCCATAGATTATGGTTCCATATGCTGCTGCTGCAAAAAAAAATAAAACAATGACATACTCATCTCTCGTCCCTGGGGGCCAGGTGCCTGGCCCTGAGCAGGCGGAGACACCGGCGCGCTATGGGGGTGTTGCCGCTGGCTCAGGACCCAGCATCTGAGATATTCACCTGTCCCCGGTCCATTTCTGCTTGCTGCTGTCAGCCGCGTCCTCTGTCAGTGACTGTTTAGGCAGCAGAGGGCACAGCGCGCACTAATCACGTCATTGCACTCTCTGCTGCCTAAACGTCACTGACAGAGGATGCAGCAGACAGCAGCAAGCAGCGATGGACCAGGAACAGGTGAATATTGGATAGACTTACCCCCTCCTGGCGTGGTCTCTGCAGCCCCTCGCATCTCCCACGGTCTCCTTTCCTTCCTTCAGTGGTCACGTGGTACGACTCATTAAACTCATGAATATGCGCATATTCATGAGTTTAATGAGCGGTACCAGTGACCGCTGAAGGATGGGAGACCGTGGGAGAAGCGGGGCTGCAGAGACGCATCGGAGGGGGTCAGTATGATCTCCGACACCCCCGCTCCCCCTCCCCTGCCTTTAAGGGCACCTAATAAATTTGGCTAGTCAAAGATAGATCCTCACCCATCATGCGCGCAGTGTGTCAAAGGACAGCCAATCCCTGTTTTGCATAGGCTTCTTCGGGGGCCGTGAACCATTATGCGACATTTGCAGTATACAGCTCTGGCAAAAATTAAGAGACCAATGCAAAATTTTCAGTTTGTCTGATTTTTCTCTTTATAGGTATATTTTTGAGAAAAATGTAAATTGCTCTTTTATTCTGTAAACTACTGACAACATGTCTCCGAATTTCCAAGCACTAAATTTTGCACTTATATTCAGAAAATGAGAAATCGTCAAAATAACAAGAAAATGCAGTGCTTGCAGACCTCAAATAATGCTAAGAAAACAAGTTCATAATCATTTAGAAACAACAATACTAATGTTTTAACTCAGAAAAAGTTCAGAAATCAATATTTTGTGGAATAACCATGATTTTTAATCACAGCTTTCATGCGTCTTGGTATGCTTTCCACCAGTCTTTCACACACCTTTTGGGTGAACTTATGCCACTCCTGGTACAAAAATTTTAGCAGTTCTTTTTTGATGACTTGTGACTATCTTCCTCTTGATTACATTCCAGAGGATTTCAAGGGGGTTTAGGTCTGGAGACTGGGCTGGCCATGACAGGGATTTGATGTGGCGGTCCTTCATCCACACATTGATTGACCTAGCAGTGTGGCATGGGGCATTGTCCTGCTGGAAAAACCAGTCCTGAGAGTTGGGGAACATTGCCTGAGCAGAAGGAATCAACTGTTTTTCCAGGATAGCCTTGTATGCGGCTTGATTCATACGTCCTTCGCAAAGATTAATCTGCCCAATTCCAGCCTTGCTAAAGCATCCCCAGATCATCACCGATCCTTCACCAAATTTCACAGTGGGTGCAAGACACTTTGGCTTGTAAGCCTTTCCAGGTCTCTGTCTAACCATTAGATGACCAGGTGTTGGGCAAAGCTGAAACTTAGACTCATCAAAGACGATTACCTTACTCCAGTCCTCTATGGTCCAATCCTTATGGTCTTTGGCAAACTTCAGCCTGGCTCTCCTTTGCTTCTCATTGATGAAAGGCTTTTTTCTACCTTTACATGACTTGAGCCCTGCCTCTAGGAGCCTGCTATGAACTGTTCTTGCTGTGCACTTCACCCCAGCTGCCATTTGCCATTCCTTTTGTAGGTCACTTGATGTCATCCTGAGGTTGCTAATTGACATTCAAATAAGATGACGGTCATCCCGGTCAGTGGAGAGTCGTTTTTGCCCTGTAGCCTCGTTGTCCCCAATGTCTGCTGCTTGACCTTGTTGTAATGGACTGCCGTCTTAGAAATTTTAAGGATGTAGGCAACATGATACTCACGGTATCCCTCTGCTAGTAAATCCAGAATTGAGCCCTTCTTTTCCTCATTCAAAACTTTTCTTGTCAACTTCTTTGGCATGGTTAAAATTTATTTTTTCATCCCTATTACTTTTGTGATATTACTAGCACTTGTTTTGCCATCCAGCTTGTCCTAATTGCAAGAGGATTGTGAACACCACAGCAGGGTTTTTATACTTTCCTTCGTTAAATAAGATTTGGTTCAGGTGATCACCTAATCAGAAGCACATTAAGTAGAATGAGGTGTACTCTGGTTGGAATTAAACTGACACTGGAATGGAATGGCTTTCAGACATGTAGAGAAGCTGTTTTTTATAAAAATGTGCAGTGGTCTCTTAATTTTTACCAGAGCTGTGTATAGCTTTGTCGCCATAGATGGAGAGGGGTCCAGACACATTTCTTGCACAGGGGCCCCAAGCTGTCAGTGTCCGCCCCTGGGGTCAGTATATAGTGGGTTGAAAGGTGTGCCAGCCATAATGCTGAATGGGTCTACATATAGAGAGATAATGTGAGTAGTAATATACTGCACGATGGGTCGGTATATATAGGGGCCGATAAGAGTTGAACTGTGTTTGTTGATTGCTTCTGAGAGATCAGTGATGTGAAACTAAATTCTGCTCTGTTGATGCATGTGACAGAAGATAATCATCTGCGATATGCATTACAGAGCAGCAATTGGAGATTCATATCACTGATCTATCAGCAGCAGGCAACAAGCACAAATCTGCACTGCCTAGTAATTACAAGCTCTGTTGTAGAGGAGAGATTAGATCTAAAGAAAAGTAGTAAAAACAAGTAGGCAGTAGGGATGAGTGAACATGCTCAGTGATACTCGGATATCACTCGAGTATCTGGGTGCTCGGATGTGCTCATTACTCGGCGATCATTAGCCGGTGCCCGATTTCAAACTCGAATCCCCACCCCGCATGTTTGGCACTTGTTGCACAGCCAATAAGCATGTAGAGATTACCTGGACATCACTGTAATGCCGTAGCCATCTTGGTAGTTGATACTGGTGCTGAACCTGAACCATCATACTAACATTCCTTGTAAAGGCTAATTTTGTGCTTTGTTGTTTGTATCAGATACAATCCGCATTTAGCCTAGGTAGAGAGAGGGAGTTGCAGGAGCAGGGAGAGTGACTGAATACAGTCTCTAGGCAGGGACTAGGGCTTTGCAATTCATTGCTAAATATATAGCTGCGGCAGTTGACAACATTTTTATTGTTTTGGGAAAAAAATTGATTATGTTCTCATTCATAGAGTTTGAGGTGCTTTATGGAATACTAGCTGAAGAGCCCAGCGCTGCCCAGGCATAGTAACTAACTGTGGTTAGTTATAACAAATTATAATTATCCTCCATCCCATAGTCCCGTGCCCATATACCCATCATACATATCCACCATCCCATAGGCCCGTACCAATATACCCATCATACATATCCTCCATCCCATAGTCCCATGCCCATATACCCATCGTACATATTCTCCATCCCATAGTCCCATGCCCATATACCCATCATACATATTCTCCATCCCATAGTCCCATGCCCATCATACATATTCACCATCCCATAGTCGAGTGCCCATATACCCATCACACATCCTTCATCTCATAGTCCCATGCCCATATACCCATCACACATATCCTCCATCCCATAGTCATGTGCCCATATACCCATCATACATATCCGCCATCCCATAGTCCCGTGCCCATATACCCGTCAGACATATCCTCCATCCCATAGTCCAGTGCCCATATACCCATCACATATCCTCCATCCCATAGTCCCGTGCCCATATATCCGTCATACATATTCTACATCCCATAGTCCTGTGCCCATATACCCGTCATACATATCCTCCTTCCCATAGTCCAGTGCCCATATACCCATCACACATCCTCCATCCCATAGCCCCGTGCCCATATACCCGTCATACATATCCTCCATCCCACAGCCAGTGCCCATATACCCGTCACACATCCTCAATCCCATAGTCAACCATTATGACATCATAATTAGCGGCGGGGCTTGATGACATCAGCGTCTCCATGGTAACCATTGCGACATCATAATGAGGGTCGGGGCTTGATATGCACACACTGTTTCCCCATTATGTAGATAGGGGCATTATGACATCATAATGAGGGGCGGGGCTTGACATGCACACACTTTTTCCCCAGTATGTAGATAGGGGCAAAATTGTTTGGTGAATTGGAACGCGCGGGGTTAAAATTTTGCCTCACAACATAGCTTAGGACGCTCTCGGGGTCCAGACGTGTGACTGTGCCAAATTTTGTGGCTGTAGCTGCGACGGTGCGGATGCCTATCCCGGACATAGACACACATACATACATACACACTTTGAGCTTTATATATTAGACTAGCTGAAGAGCCCGGCGCTGCCCGGGCATAGTAACTAACTGTGGTTAGTTATAACAACTTATAATTATCCTCCATCCCATAGTCCCGTGCCCATATACCCATCATACATATCCACCATCCCATAGGCCCGTGCCCATATACCCATCATACATATCCTCCATTCCATAGTCCCATGCCCATATACCCATCATACATATTCTCCATCCCATAGTCCCATGCCCATATACCCATCATACATATTCTCCATCCCATAGTCGAGTGCCCATATACCCATCACACATCCTTCATCTCATAGTCCCATGCCCATATACCCGTCATACATATCCACGATCCCATATACATCATACACACATACATACATACATACACACTTTGAGCTTTATAAATTAGATTTCTATGTTATATAACACTCCAAAAAAGCCTTTAAACATTTTTCTGTATTAATTTACTCATCCATATACTATTACATAGTCTGTGGTATATTTCTGTGTTACATAACAGTCTAAAACCCGTTAAAACATTTGTCTCTATTCATTTAATCATCCATATACCATTATGTGGTCTGTAGTACATTTCAGTGTAACATAACAGTCAAAAAAGCATTGAAACATTTTTCTGTATTCAATTACTCATCCATATTACGTGCTCTGTGGTGCATTTCAGTGTTATATAAAACTCCAAAAAAGGGTTGAAAGATGTTTCTGAAATCAATTACTCATCTATAGAGTATTAGGTGATTTGTGGTACCACCGTTATGGTGGTATTAAACTCCAAAAAAAAACAAAAAACGCATTGACTGCTGCAGGTGGCGAACTTTTTATTTTAATAAAAAATAAACTTAGTGTCACGGTCGACGTGTGACTGGACACACACAACCATGGATACACCGCCTCCAGCAGGGCGAATTTAAATAATAAGATGTGCAGCCGGATATACCGCCTCCAGCAGGCGAATTTCAAAAATACATGTAAAACCTGGATACACGGCCTCCAGCAGGGCGAATTAAAATAATAAGGGGAAACACCAGGGAAACAATAACAATGGTGGTCCCTGCGATAGGGAGCGGGGACATGGAGACTTCCTGCACTCCCCTGAGTCAGTGTCTCTACACTCCTACCGATCCCTAGGCCGGTTCTGCACTGGGCGCCGCTCAGGATATCTTTAAACCCTAGCTCGCCCTGCACCTAGCCCTTTCTAGTGAAATGGCCGGAGCAGAAACTAATCCCACCGCTGCACTGAAACACACATAAGGGAAAGTGACAATACAGGGAACACCACTTAGCTCTGCTCTGTTGCTCTTGCTCCCAGCAACAGAGTCCACCACCAAAATGCAGCTTTCCTCCAGAATCACTGCAACTACACCAAGCTTTGGGAGCTGCAAGGAACTCTCTCTCTAGCTCCTTACTCCAACAAGGATGGTTGGAAATGAATACTATTACCAAAGCTGATTGCAACACCTGAGACTCTTTAATAGCAGAGTCAGCAATCACACCTGAATTATAATCATGTGCACTTAACTAAAGAAACCAGAGTGCAATAACACTCACCACCACCGGGGGCAAAAACCCAAACTTAAGCACAGCTTAAAGAAAAAAAAAAAAGGTTACCTGTGCTTTTTATCTGACATGATCCAACCTGGATCATGACACTTAGTTTCAAGAGACCTAGCAATTAGAAAATTGTGCAGTTAGGGATGGGGAAGTGGAAGTGCTGATGATGGTTCACAGATCGACGACACATAGGTTCCTGTCCCACTTTGCATGGAGGCATGGTACACCACTTCTGAATCCAGACCAGTGCAAACAGGATAGCAGACAATGCTTCCAGCATGCTTAGCAGCACCACCCAATCATCCACACCATCCAGTCTCACCAGCCATCAGTCTGGATCACTTAATAATCACCCTGATCCTCCTTCCTCCCATGATTTTGCGTCCCAGAAGACTAGTGATCCCAAACTAGAACACACTCCGAGGAGCTCTTCACAACATCACTTCTTGATTGTGGCCTCTCACCCTTCATATTCCAAGACGGACAAGAGGAGATGCTGTTTAGTGATGTACAAAACTTAGAGCAGCCACGGCCACAAGAAAATGACGATAGGGAATGGCAAATTTTGTCTAAGGAGGAAGATGATGATGAGACACAGTTGCCGATAAGTCAGAGAGAGAAAATGGGTAAGTGCAATGACACTCCAGAATTTCTCCGTCAAAGAGTTAGGTGTTCCTCAGTCTGGGACTTTTTAAAAGAGTCTTTTGAGACAAAAAAATGATAATTTGCAACCTGTGACATGCCAAGATCAGCAGGGGCCTGACCACTAAGAGCCCACCTACCACCAGCATAATCAGACACATGTCATTTAAGCAACACCTGGATCCAAGATTGGTGCCAGCACTGGCAGCGAGTGACACCATTGCATCTTCCCCTGCTAGGTGCTTTCAAGTCTCCTGTCCATGACACTGGCACAGATGCCTCCTGCCCTGCGCCTGTCCCTGGCACTTTCTGACGCACCATCATCAGGTACGTCCAAATCCTTGCCTCAGCATGGTGTTCAGCTTTCCCTGCCCCAAGCCTTGGAACGAAAGAGAAAGTTTCCACACACCCACCCAAAGGCTAAACAAGCACATTTCCAGGCATCTTGCCGAGGAAATGTTGCAGTGTAGGCATGTTGACACAGAGGATTTTGGCCGACTCTTGATGGCAGCCATCCCTTGGTGATTGGTTCCCAGCTACTTAGGGCCCCCACTACTCCAGGGGTCCTTAGCCAGTGGAGTGTCACTAATAGCGGCACACCCAGCTGCTATCAAGGGGGCCCTCCCAGTGCCAGTGGGGCAGCAGATGCAGACAGGAGCCTGTCCCCGTTGCTAAAGAGAAATGAATATTCACGCTTCCCTGCACCCATATGGGCGTGGAGAGGAGTGAATGCCATTTCACTTTAATAGTGGGCAGTGTTAGCCACAGGCTGAGGCTAACACTGCCCGCATGTAAAGCTGGTGCGGCTGCATCGGGGCCCTGGAGCTGAGCCCCTGCAGGGCGGCTAACCCTGAGGGCAATCGGCAGGCAGGCAGCGATCCCTGCAGCTTGGCAGCAGAGCGAAGCTGCAGGGATCTGATGCCATCCTGCTTCCTACCCGGCACTTCCTGTCTGACACAGCACAGCTGGATGATGTCATCATTCAGCGCGGCTGTTTCAGAGAGAAAGCTGCTTTGATGTGCTGCTGCTGAGGAGGCAATGTTGTTGGTGGTGGAAAGGATGATGGGGTGGTGGGGGAGGAAGCAATGATGGAGATGGTGGAATGGACAATGATGAGGTGGCAGGGGAGAGGGCAATGATGGTTGTGGTAGAAAGGGCAATGATGGTGGTGGGGGGAGGCAATAATGGGAGTGGTGGTGGAGAAAGCAATGATAGTTGTGGTGCAAAGGACAATGATGGTAGTGCTGAAAAGGACAATGGTGGTGGGGGAGGAGGCAATGATGGAGGTGGTGGAAAGGGCAATGATAGGGGTGGTGGGTGAGAAGGCAATAATGAAGGTGGTGATGAGGACAATGATGGGGTGGAGGGGCAGAACAATGATGGAGGTGGAGGGGGGCTGCATTATACCCTATGAGGGGGGCTGCATTATACTTTGAGGGGGCTACATTATATTCTGTGGGGGCTGCATTATTCTCTCAGGGAGGCTACATCATACTATATGAGGGGGGCTGCATTATTCCCTATGAGGGGTCTACAGTATATTCTTTGGGGGGCTGCCTTATGAGGGGGTTGCATTATACTCTGAAGGAGCTATATTATATTCTGTGGAGGGGCTGCATTATATTATATGAGGGGGGCTGCATTATACCATATGAGGGTGCTACATTATATTCTATGGGGGGGCTGCATTATACCTTATGAGGGGGTTGCATTATATTTTGTGGAGTGCTGCATTATACCCTATGAGGGGGGGCTGCATTATATTTTATGAGTGGGCTGCATTATAGTCTATGAGGGGGGCTGCATTACATTCTATGAGGGGGCTACATTATATTCAATGAGGGGGCTACTTTATATTTTATGATGGGGCTACCCCAACCCCTGCTACATAGTTAAGACGTCTACTACCTAATATTATACCTTGATACAGTATTAGTGTGTTTTACCACACAATTGGTGGTCTTGTATTTATTTTTATGTAGCTACATAGTGGGCGTCAAGAATGATTTTTTCTGGTGGGCCCAAGGTGCTCCAGTCCAACGCTGCCAGCAGGTGTCCGTGAACATTACCCGTGCTCTAGGTGTCCGTGAACATTACCCGTGCTCTTCCCAACGCGTTTACTGGAATTGTCCACTTAACGACTGACACGTGGACAAGTGCTTTTGGCCAGGGCTGCTACATTTCCCCGATGGCACACTGGGTGAACATTGTGAAGGCTGGAGTTGAGTCCCACCGTGGCATGGCTCATATGCCCCTGACGCCAAGGATTGCTGGCCCTACTTCTATCAGGGTTTCCTCCACGTCATATATCAGTTCCTGCACCCCTCCTGCTTCTTCATCTCTGGTGTGTTATATTAGAGCACATCGTTCACATCAGCTGGTAGCTCTGCGGCACAGCCTGAGTGAAATGGCAAGAGGCTCTGCTCAATCTAATTTGTCTAGCAGACAGACCGCACACCGTGGCAGAGTTACTTAAAGGAATAACAGACCAGACAGATCTGTGGCTTTTGCCACTCAACCGATAACCAATCATGGTCGTGTGTGATAATGGGCGTAACCTGGTGGCGGCTGTGAAGCTTGGCAAATTCACATACGTACCATGCTTGACACACATGCTTAACTTGGTAGTTCAGTGGTTTATCAAAACATACCCAGATTTGCTTCTGGTCAAGGTACACCGCTTCAACTTCCCTTTTCGCAACTCAGCTACAGCTGTTGCTGCTCTGGCAGTACTGCAGCAGGTGCCACACTGCACATACTGGCAATGCTTTGTGAGCAGCAGAGGCCAGTTGTTGAGTACCAGCTCCAACGTGCCTGTCAGTATTCTGGTCAGCCTCTGCTCATAACAACCGAAGAGGGCATAGATGTCTGACATTTGTGCAGTTCTCCAAGTCTTTGAGGACTCCACAAAAATGGTGAGTGACGATGATGCCATAGTCAATGTAATGATCCTGCTTCTCTGCCTACTTAAAGCATCGCTGCTCACAATTAAACATGAAGCTATGCATGCGGCCCAGTTGGAGATGGAGGAAGACATGAGACAGGGAGATTCTACCCAGCCCAGCCTTATCTCTTCTGCTCAGAGCAGATTGGGTAACAATGAGGACATGGACGCTGAGGAGGAGGAGGAACAGGAGCTGTTGGCTAGTGCAACACAGGCTAGTATCCATACAACCTTCATCCCGTCTCTCCTACGTGAATTGGCTAAGGATGAGAGGGAGGAAGAGGAGAAGATGGAGATTAGTCATCAGGTGGAGACAGGGAAGTGTTGGCTGTAGGGACCTTGGCACATATGGCCAATTTAACCCTCGTTTTACATCAGTTTGGCCAAAAAAAAAGAGTGCTGGTTGTTCATCCTGGTATACCCAAGCAACAAGGAGAACTTTGCATCTCTTCTTCCTTAGGTGGAGAGGTCTTCTAAAATGGTGCTATACCAGAAGGCCATTGTAGAAAATATGTTGAAAAAATTCCCATGAGACAATGCTAGCAGCAGGGGGCAAGATTCTTTGCCCAACCAAGAAGGAGAGGCAAGCTAGACAGGCAGGAGAGACAGGGGTACACTGTCAAAGGCCTGAGACAATTTCATGACACCATTCCAGTGTCTAAGGCCTGATGACCAGGTATTTTTGACAAAGAGGGAAAAGTTTTAAAGATGATCAAGCAATACCAGGTAAACCAAAGCAGCGTACTCCGGAATTCCTCTGTGGCTTTCAGCTATTGGGTCTCAAAGCTGGACACCTGGCATGAATTGTCCCTCTATGCCTTGGAGGTATTGTGCTACCCTGCCACTAACATCTTGTCTGAGCAAGTTTTTATGCCACTGGGGGGTGTCATAACAGACAGGCGCTTTCGCCTGTCGACAAAGAATGCTGAAAGGCTCACTCTAATAAAAATGAACAAAGCCTGGATTAGCTCTACTTTTCCACACCCTCAGATGACAGCAACACATAAAGTGTTTTAATATTCAATAACTGAATGAGGCCCTCCAGCTGTAGTCTTCAAGGGTGGATGGATGACACTCCTTATAATTTTTTCCTGGCTTTGCATTTTGCACAAAGCCTTTATGAGTGCAGGAGTACAGCAACTACACTTTATTTGAATGAGGCATGCCTGTTGTTGCCTTTGTTGCGTAGAGTTTAATGCGGTTATTGTTACATTATGTTGGTATGTAAAACTCTAAAAAAGCATTGAACATTTTTCTTGATTCAATTACTCACCCATAGAATATTACATGCTTTGTGGTACATTTCTGTGGCATATAACACTCCAAAAAAAGTTGAAAAACTCCTTCCTTTCTGAGCCCTGCTATGCACCAAAACAGTAGTTTTCCCTCACATACAATGGGGAAAAAAAGTATTTAGTCAGCCACCAATTGTGAAAGTTCTCCCACTTAAAAAGATGAGAGAGGCCTGTAATTGACATCATAGGTAGACCACAACTATGAGAGTCAAAATGAGAAAACAAATCGAGAAAATCACCTTTTCTTATTATTGATCCCACAGTTGATTTCATCACACCAAGCTGCTTGCCTATTGCAGATTCAGTCTTCCCAGCCTGGTGCAGTGCTACAATTTTGTTTCTGGTGTCCTTCGACAGCTCTTTCGTCTTCACCATAGTGGAGTTTGGAGTGTGATGGTTTGAGGTTGTGGGCAGGTGTCTTTTATACTGATAACAAGTTCAAACAGGTGCCATTACTACAGGTAATGAGTGGAGGACAGGGGAGCCTCTTAAAGAAGAAGTTACAGGTCTCTGAGAGCAAGAAATCTTGCATGTTTTTAGTTGACCAAATACTTATTTTCCACCATAATTTGCAAAATACATCTTACCAGATCAGACAAGTTAATTTTCTGGATTTGTTATCTCATTTTGTCTTTCATAGTTGTGGTCTACCTATGATGTCAATTACAGATCTCTCTCATCTTTTTAAGTGGGAGAACTTGCACAATTAGTGGCTGACTAAACACTTTTTTCCACTGTATTTAAGACTAGAGATGAGCAAACCTTGGAGCCCATGGAGGTGTCTCGCGCCAGTCTCGAGGCGTGTCCGGCACTAAGCTCCGCTTGCAGTTTTCACTGTCAGCACTCTGTTCCCCAGGATAACGGGGCCCCGCAATGGCCAAACTCTATGCCGCCGGGCAAGACCTTTGTTCCCCCTCACCTTCGGCCGAAGGTTCTCGAGTGGGCACGCGCGTCCAGGGCGGGTGGTCACTGTGGCTACATGCAGACCACAAAACTCCTGGCTGGGTCTTATTGGTGGCCGCACAGGGCTCGGGACATTAAAAAATATATTCAGGCATGCGCCTCATGTGCTCGGGTTAGCCTCCTTAAACAGAGAGTGGAGACGTCCGCCGATACACCGCGGCGTTTCACTTCAACTTATGCTCCGGGCGGTTTTGCTGCGCCCGTTGTCTCCCACGTGTCCCTTCTTAGGGTATGTGCACACGCTGCGGATTCTGCTGCGTTTCCGCAGCATTTTTGGCTCTGCAGAAACGCAGCAGATTTTGCTGCGTTGTACAGTACCTTTATTTCCTATGGAAATAAAAAAAAGCTGTGCACATGCTGCGTTTTTTTCCGCGCGGTTTTGCTGCGGTTTACAATCCGCAGCATGTCAATTGTTTGGTGCAGAAACGCTGCGGTTTTACACCTCATCCATTATGAGGTGTAAAACCGCAGGGCAAAACCGCAGAAAAAACGCAGATAATCCGCAGATAAACCGCAGAAAAACCGCAGCACTTTGTCCTGCGGATTTCCTGCGGTTTTCTCTACAAAATCCGCAGAGACTAAAAACTACGTGTGCACATACCCTAAAACCTGGTGATTTTGCTGCCTCTGACACCTTCCACGTGTCCCGGTTTTCCATGTCATCTACCGGGACATCAGATTTGCCTTCGGACGAGTCTGAGACCTATGCCTCTGTTGGGCACAAGGTGGTGGATTGAAAGGCATTCTGCGGTCTCCTGCTGTCCATCTACTGCAGAGAAGATTACTTTGCAGCAGACCGCTCCAGAGACTAAGTTCCTCTGTGCTCCTACTGAGCATGCTCATGAGACGATCTCCCATTGGAGATAGGGAGTCATGTGCTCAGGTCCTGCTCCAGATCTCATTGGTCCATCTCGGAGATCTGGAAGCTTCCGGAAGGTCCCGTCTGCTATAAAAAGCGCGCATGGCCGTTCCGCCATGCGCTAGTATAGACTATACTTGTTATGTGTGAATGGTGACGGATGTATGATTCTGGTGACTGACTCATTTCAAACCCCTTCCCTCTGATATTACGCATGGTGATAGGGAATTAGTTTAGCAGTCAGCGCCAGTCAGTGGCAAGCCTTAAGCCACTGTGCACACTGCACCGCTACGCTAGCATCCGACATCGCGCTTGCTATCTGGCTTTGTCGTCGAATGGCAGTGTCCTACGCCGCGCTGCAGTTGCAGCCCTTCTTGGCGTTCGCAGCAGCAACGCCGCACACACTGTAGGTCTAGAGGGATGCAGCTCCTCTGCCTTGGGTCCTGCTCCTGTGACCAGATACCGTGTGTGCATTTACCTGAAGCCTGTGTCTCTAACAGGTTCGGCGTTTTGTATGCTATCTGAAGCCTGTGTCACTAACAGGTTCAGTGTTTTGTATGTCTTTGTTGCGGCACCTCTGTGTGTGAACAAAGCCCGCTCTGCGCACTCCAGGTGAAGTTGAACCCGTGTGCATCATACCGCCATATCGCTCCTCTGTCATCACTCAGCAGCGGTTGTTACACCTACTGCACGGTGGACCCAGAGCGGCGAACGCACTTTATTATTTATTTTTATTTAGTGCGTTCCGCCATTCCTAACAACACATCCTGTATAAGTATTTTTGAATCATGCCCAAAGCTGTTAGAACAGTTTAGCATTCCTTGTAAAACACCTTCTGCAGTTATTTTGCTTCCATCTGCAAGATAAATGGCTTCCTTCTTATTTAAATCAAGTTCAGTAAAGAAATTTTTATTACTTGTCTTGTGACTTGCTGCTCCTGAGTCAATAAACCAAATAACCAAATGATGATTTCTTATCAGTTACTTTAAATGAGCCATTCCAATTATTTTCACATGAATCAGAAATTGTGTTTTTCACCTTCTGTGTATTCTCCTTATGATGTAATTTCTGTTGTTCTGCTTTCCATAGAGTATAGTCTTTCTTTAAATGTCCTTTTTTCTTACATCTGAAACATTCTCTTGTCTCTTTATTATAGGTTCTTTTTGATTCTGTAGCTTTAAGAGCATTTCCATTATCTTTTTCAGTATAAGAATAATTTGTTTGTTCTTTCCTTCTTTGATATTTATCTATGAGTCTGGTCTTCACAAATTCTAATGTTATATCTGTTTCAGGTCTTGTCTCTAGTGCATTTATTAAAGCAGTATATGAATCAGGTAAACTGCACAATAATATTGCTGCTACATGGCTTTCCTTAATATCTTAACCAATTGATCTCAGCTGTGATATCACTTCCATAATAGAGAATATGTGCTTCTGCATGTCATTGTCTGCACTTAGTCTCATACTGTAAAGCTTTCTTAACAGAAATAACTTGTGATTTAAGTTGGGTCATTCATGTAGCTGTGGTACTCGCAGGTACGCAGGATGAAGTGTCGAGTCAGAGACAGAGTAAGCTTAAATTCAACCTTTATATATGGATTATATGGATAAATGGTAAAGCTGACAATAGTTTTTCATGCAGGAAAGCTAGACACTAATACACCATATAACACGAAATTAGACTACTCTGCAAGTGCCGGAAACTGTATGGCTGCGATATGGCCAACTACGAGTCCTGGAACTATAACTAACAATCAACAGAGTGTCACTTATCCTTCTCTGATGTCCTGCAGAGTTGTTCTCCGGGAGGTGTCTGTTCTTCGTCTCAGCTGCTGGGCCCAGCTGACGAGGAGTTGACGTAGGCTTCGGGCATTCCTACCCCCAGGTGCAGAAGGGGCGCAACAGGCTCCGGGGGAGTTCCTCAGCATTGGGGCCCCTCTTGGAGGCGAGGTGGTGGCAGCCGCGGACCTTGACATATAGGCCGCAGCTGCGGTCAGGAGCAGGCAGTGGCGGCCATGGGTGGCAGCGTACAGGCCGCAGCCACAGTCGGGAGCGGGGCAGTGGCAGCCAAGTGTGGCAGTGGACAGAACGCAGCTGTGGTATGGAGTGGGGCAGTGGCGGCCACAGGTGGCAGTGTACAGGCTGCAGCCGCAGTATGGAACGGGGCAGTGGCATACGCAGGTGGCAGCGGACAGGCTGCAGCCGTGGTATGAAGCGGGGCAGTGGTGGCCATGGGTGGCAACATACAGGCCGCAGCCAAGGGATGGAGCAGGGCAGTGACGGCCACGGGTCTCAGCGTCTGGGCCGCAGCCGTGGTGTGGAGTGGGGCAGCGTCAGCCGCGGATGTCAGCTCTGTGTCTCTTCCTCATGGTGCTCGGTACCATCCTCTCCCTGGATTAGGTGAGCTCCCATCCTGTCTCTCTGGAAGACGCTGGCTCCTTCCTGCTCTCCAGCTCTACCTAGGCTCCTCCTTCCTGCTTCTCTCTCTCCTTGTCAAGTGCCCCCTGCTGGTCTCCTGTGCTCCTTTTATAATCTCTCTGCCCCCACACTTTCTAGAAGAGTATCTGTCCTGTCCTGTAACTTCTTCCCCCGGAAACAGATCCCCTGGGAACCTAGGTGACAGCCCCATTAGTTACGGCCCGGTTACACAGTGGGCCCTTATCCTAGAATTCTTCCTCCTACACTCCCCCATCCTGTTTGCTCGCCAGTCCGCGGGCGAGGGTTTGGGGAAGTTTGTGTCCTTATTTGGGTGCTGAAGTCTTTTTTTGCCACACGAACTAATCTTGTTCATATCGTTCGGGGGGTTTTCCTGCTGTAGACTGCTCGGAGCGTCACGGTTCGATTGTCGTGGTGGAGTCATCTGGGGTGGTGGAAGATGGTTGGATGGCTGGGGCCATAGGGTCACTGGCCCTGGGGGAGTCGGCCCATATTGCTGTGGGGTTCTCTTCGTCTTCATCATCCCAAACAGTTGGCATAGGATCTGGGGCCTCAGGAGAGGGCAAAAAATGACATATACAAGAAATTATATTTTACATGAAACAAAATTCTGAACCTCATGGTGAATGGTTCTGATTTTAAGGGATTTGCCTGTTAATTTAAAAGGACAAAAAGGGGAATTCTTGCATTCATAGTTACCTACAGGGCTATTTGAGCGTAGCCAATTCTCACTCCCACTAAAGATGTATATCTTTGTACTGTGTTAGCCAGTAGATAGAAAAATATTCAGGATTGAGAGTCCTCAGTAGTTGATACCTTTTAATGGCTAACTGAAAAGATGGTAATACATTGCAAGCTTTCGAGACTACTCAGGTCTCTTCATCAGGCTAGACTAATACAAAATCTGAAGTCACATATTTATGCACAATACAGCCTAGAAAAAATGCAATAGATAAGACAAGTGACGTGAAGCAGAACTATTTGACACTCTCAGTGCTGGAATGAATGTGTCGCGTGGATTTATGTCTTTTTACATCAATTAAGGAATTTCCTTTTAAAACCTTGCGGAGCATCACAACACAGAACTAGACCCCAATCAGAGGACCATAAAACATCCAGACTCCTTATCTATGAACTGGTCCAATGTTTATGTTTCTCCCTCTCCCATATTGATAGTTCTGCTTCACGTCACTTGTCTTATCTATTGCATTTTTTCTAGGTTGTATTGTGCATAAATATGTGACCTCAGATTTTGTATTAGTCTAGCCTGATGAAGAGACCTGAGTAGTCTCGAAAGCTTGCAATGTATTACCATCTTTTCAGTTAGCCATTAAAAGGTATCAACTACTGAGGACTCTCAATCCTGAATATTTTTCACTCCCACTAATAAACCGATTATGGACCAATAGGTCCTTGAGACTAGTACTGCGGCGACTAGAAAATAAGGGACCTCTCTCAACGATTTCCGTTAAGTCTTTATCTTTCTCAAGTAAATGCCAATTTTTCCTGATCACAGTTCTGATATAATTGTCCATAGGACTGAACGTGAAGCAAAATGTGAACCTTTTTTCCCTAGTTTTTTTAGTAGAATTAACCTGGGTGGAACTCTGCTTTTCAACACATGCCATTGCGGTATCAAGTACTGGACCAGGACAGCCTCTTTCAATAAACCGTTTACGCAAATCATGCGCTTGCCTGTAAAAGCCCTCTTTTTTACTGTTGAACCTGTTTATTCTAAGGAACTGCCCATAAGGTAGGGAATTTTTTACATAATAGGGATGTGCACTCTCAAAATGCAATAAACTGTTTGCAGATGAAAGTTTACGGTAAATTTCAGTGTGAATCGAACCTTCTTCTATCCATAAATTAATATCCAAAAATTCTAACTATAAACCTCCAAATTTTGATGTTTATTTCATATTCATGAGATTTTCTCTATTTAAGAAATCAACACATGATTGAAAAACCATTTCTGTCCCATCCCAGACTATGAAAATATCATCCACATACTGAATTAACAATTTTATGTGTTTCAAGAAAGGATTTTGGGTGAAATATACATACTTCTCTTCAAAGGCTGCGAGGAACAGATTTGCAAATGTACATGCGACTGGTGTCCCCATTGCTGTACCTTGCGCCTAAAGGGATCCCCAACATAGAAGTACATTGCGAAGTGTCTCTGTTGTCAGGTGGAACGGTGAATTCCTCATTAGCGCTGGAATCGGAGTCGGTTGTCAGATAGTCTTTCTTACTGGTGTAACGAGATTTAGATTTTCCTTTAAAACTGGATTTTTAAAAAAAACGATTTTTATTCTGTGGCAATTTATTTTTGTTCCATGTAAAAATTTGACCAGTCTCATAGTCATTTTTGTCTCGAGTAAATTTATCCATTTTTTGTTGTTTTATTTCTGTTACCAAAATAATCATAGTATCCAATTTTTTATACAGAACTGACCATTGATTCTCCATAAGTCTGGTTTTTAGTTCTTTCGTCTTATTTAATCCTACTTTTACTTTTTCATAGTTCTCTTTATTTTGACGTAAAACCAAATTCAGGAGATCTTGGGAACATTTTAACAAAATCCGTTCCATTCCTCTGTAAACTGGGTATTGTCTTGGAATTGTGACATGGGCTTGAACACCCTGAGACCTCGAGGGACCCTTCCACAATCTATATAAGATTGCAGGGAGTTATTGGTCCAAAAAAGATTAATTTCTCTTTCAGCTATGTCTTGTAGGTTGTATTCCAGTGTCTTGGTGCTAAAAGATATGAGTTAACATGCTCCCGACCTGCTAATAATCCATTTGAAACAGGTAGGGCGTCTGGTTCCATTATGAGTGAATGAACCAAAAAAAACAGTCACTGTGGTGTGGAATCAGGTGGATACAAATAGCAGTGTGCTCAGAAAAAAGGTCTCAATTTTACCCACAGATTTCAACATGGTTGATTTTAAAAATGATTTGTTCAAAGCTTTGAGGAAGATACATTTGCACAAAACCTATATGTCGGCGAATTCCACTAACACCCTTTCCTTTCCAGGTCAAATTCCCTGTATGATTGGTCCTCTAGGTTTCATGGCGGGTATGGGAGCTTTAGCTGATGTCAGAGAGGATGCTCTACAATTATTAGAACTTAATGCACAACAGGAGGAATTTAATAAAGATGAGGATATTTTAGTTCAGCCTTTTATGGGAGGCTGTAAATCAACTTTTATGCCACCTACCTCCCCTGGCAATATTGTAGACGTCTTCGAGACACAGGTCATTAAGGACAAGGAAGCATTAGTTTATCAGCAGTCTCCCCCTAATTTGTCTTTAAAAGAAAAAAATGCAATAAAAGAAATACAGAGCTGGTCAGATATCATTGTCCGTCCAGTGGATAAAGGAGGCAACGTGGTCCTCCTCACAAGAGAATTTTATTTAACTGAGGCAAAAAGACAGTTATCGGACACTCAAACCTACACTGCACTGAAATTTGATCCCACCAATAGGTTCAAAGAAAACTTACGGTCCCTTTTACGTAAATATGTTGAGAATAATACCTTGTCTAAACAAAAAGCGGAGAAATTGTTACCTGACTTCCCAAGGAAGCCCCACTGGTATCAAATTCTGAAGGTACATAAATGTTCAGCTTGCCCTTCTGGTTGTCCCATCATTTCTGGGATAGGGTCGCTCACAGAGCTCTTGTCTCAGTATATCGATTGGCTATTATGTCCCCTAGAGAAATTCCTTCATGTGTCAAAGATTCAAAAGATTTTATAAAAATTAAAAAGGATTTTGATTGGCAAGAAAATTTCTATATGGCCTCAATTGACGTTGAGAGTCTGTATACTAGGATTCCACATGGTATAGGGGTTGAATCGATCAGGCAGATTGTCAGCAGCATGGGAAAGGACGCAGGCACTGTGAACTTCATTTGTGAAGGATTAATGTTTATTCTAATCCATAATGCATTTAAATTTGGTGATTCTTGGTTTAAACAAATAGAGGGTACAGCAATGGGGACACCAGTCGCATGTACATTTGCAAATCTGTTCCTCACAGTCTTTGAAGAGAAGTATGTATATTCCACCCAAAATCCTTTCTTGAAACACATAAAATTGTTCATTCATTATGGGGATGATATTTTCATAGTCTGGGATGGGACAGAAATGGTTTTTAAATCATTTGTTGATTTCTTAAATAGAGAAAATCTCATGAATATGAAATTTACATCAAAATTTGGAGGTTTACAGTTAGAATTTTTGGATATTAATTTATGGATAGAAGAAGGTTCGATTCACACTGAAATTTACCGTAAACTTTCATCTGCAAACAGTTTATTGCATTTTGAGAGTGCACATCCCTATTATGTTAAAAAATTCCCTACCTTATGGGCAGTTCCTTAGAATAAACAGGTTCAACAGTAAAAAAGAGGGCTTTTACAGGCAAGCGCATGATTTGCGTAAACGGTTTATTGAAAGAGGCTGTCCTGGTCCAGTACTTAATACCGCAATGGCACGTGTTGAAAAGCAGAGATCCACCCAGGTTAATTCTACTAAAAACTAGGGAAAAAAGGTTCACATTTTGCTTCACATTCAGTCCTATGGGCAATTATATCAGAACTGTGATCAGGAAAAATTGGCATTTACTTGAGAAAGATAAAGACTTAACGGAAATCGTTGAGAGAGGTCCCTTATTTGCTAGTCGCCGCAGTACTAATCTCAAGGACCTATTGGTCCATAATCGGTTTATTAGTAGGAATGAGAATTGGCTACGCTCAAATAGCCCTGTAGGTAACTATAAATGCAAGAATTAACCTTTTTGTCCTTTTAAATTAACAGGCAAATCCCTTAAAATCAGAACCATTCACCATGAGGTTCAGAATTTTGTTTCATGTAAAACATCATTTGTTGTATATGTCATTTTTTGCCCATGTGGCTTTTTTATATAGGAAAAACTATTCGCCCATTATATGTTCGATTTAGGGAGCATTTTTACTCCATATCCTCTGGAAAAGGGGTTCCTCGCTTGATTGATCACATAAAAGAAGTGCATGGGGGCAACCCAGAATCTATGCGGTTTACAGGAATAGAGAGAGTTTTTTTACCGCAGCAAGGAGGGAATCACCGCAGACTTCTCTTACAGAGAGAAGCCAGATGGATTCTGCGGTCTAATGCCACAGGACCACTAGGACTAAATTAAAAAGTTGATATGTCTGTTTTCTTGTAAAAATTATAATGATAACAACAGTGTCTAGGTGTTTTTCTGTATTTAGTTATTGTGTTTTAATTGTATTATATGTATATTCACATTTTTGTTCACTCTATTAAGTGGGAGTAGGTGTCAGTAACTAGGAGGTGTGTTCACACCTGTGAGCATATTTAGTTCGGTCTTCCTGTTACCTGACTTCAGGACCCGTTGAAGCGCAGTTGGCGTGAAACGGTCGTTGTCCACAGTTTACACATCTCTCCGGAGCCTATGCTTTTTATCTGAAAATAAATTCACTTCTTCAGAACGGTGAGTGCCATCCCTTTTGTTCTTTTTCATACAACGTAGCAATGCATGTTTTTCTTTGGATTGAGCACCCGTTCTGTGGGTAGCTGGCTTGCAGCCCAGGTGTGTGAGTTTGTACCGCACTATAGTGCACATCAAGGTGGCGGCAGTGGTGCCGAATTTTCTTCTTTCTTCTTAGACAATAACGGTTATCCCAGACCCAGGAGCGGACCCCGGCCCATGGCCATTCCTCATCTGGGTCCAACTCCACCTCAGTGATCCCGTTGCCTTCTCGGCTGAAGAGTAGCGAGTATGGAGTGTAGGCGGTGACTCGATGTACCCGGTTGTTATATACCCAGACCAGCTCGGCAACGTACTCGGGTCCAATTAAATCATTCACAGGCCCCGTTCCTCTGCAGATGATATGGCGTGGTCCAGGATTTGTCAATGCCGTACAGATGATGTAGTTCCTCTATTACTTTTCCCAGGAAGCAGGCGCCCTGATTCGAGTGGATGTGTTGGGGGCAACCATACACTTGAATAAAGTTCTTACAGATAGCGTAGGCTGCGGATTCCGCCGTTTGGTTTCTGGTGGGGGTCACCATGGCAAACTTGGTAAAATGGTCCACCATGACTAGGCAGTGCTCGTACCCCTGGTGGGCTGGACCGACGGTCAGGTAGTCTATCATTAATAACTCGAGGGGTGCCGTAGTTTCTATCATCTGTATAGGGGCTCTTTGCTCTGGTGGTTTGGTCAGCTCATATTGGAGGCACGTTCGGCAAGCTTCTTCCACTTAGGTTTGTAACTGGGGATGGTAGGCTATTCGTTGTAGCCACTGGAAAGTCTTTTGTGCCCCGACATGAGCCCCCTTTTCATGAGCTTCACGGGCAATGTCATTTAGCAGAGCCCCCAGCACCACCACCTGCCATGCTGCTATTGGTTCTGCGTGTGGTACCGTCTTACGGTACATTAGTCCGTTTTTGATTACTAGTTTCTCCCATTGGCGTAGCATTAGCATCGTGTCTTTAGAAAACATCTTTCTTTGAGCGTCACTGGGCAGTTGTTTTATGGCCACCCATCGATGTAGGGAGCTGATTTCCCAACTTCTTGTTGCTGACATATCCATTCGTCCTGGGAATGTTCTAGGACGCCCCTAGTGGGTCCCGCACGGAACTGTTCTCTTGTTACCGCTGTGGTTTCTTCGGGGCCTAAGGAAAATTGTGCTTATTCACCTTCTAATCCTTTTCATCTCGGCTCTGTCCTGGGGCTGTGTGTCGGATGCGGGACAAGGCGTCTGCTTGGGCGTTCTCCGCCCCTCGTTTGTAAATGCTGCAGCTAGGATCATATTCCTCGCCAATCATTACACCGATGCCTCTACCTTGTGCCAGTCATTACACTGGCTACCCATCCACTCCAGAATCCACTACAAACTTAATAACCTCACCCACAAAGCACTCCATGGCTCAGCACCACCCTACATCTCCTCCCTCACCTCAGTCTACCACCCTACCCGTGCCCTCCATTCTGCTGATGACCTGAGGTTAGCATACACAATAATCAGAACCTTCCACTCCCGTCTCCAAGACTATACACGTGCTTCGCCAATTCTTTGGAATGCACTTCCCAGGTCAATATGATTAGTCCCCAATCTCTACAATTTTAAGCATGAACTAAAAACGCATTTATTCAGACTGGTCTACCGCCTCAACACATTAACCTAACTATCCCTGTGTGGCACAGTCAAAAGTTTTACCATAACCAGGTTCCCCGCATCATGTTCCCACATAATTTATGCATCTATTAGCCCTCTGTTATACACTTAACATTACGGCTGGTCCAAACAATGAAGGCAACTGTTACCACCCACCTTTCGTGTCTACCTTTTTTCCTCATAGATTGTAAGCTTGCAAGCAGGGCCCTCATTCCTCTTGGTATCTGTTATGATCTATGTGATTATTGTTATGCTGTTAATGTCTATCATCTGTACAAGTCCCCTCTGAAATGTAAAGTGCTGCGGAATATGTCAGTGCTATAGAAATAAAATTATTATTATTTATTAGTATTAAATGATTTTGTACTTAAATTTAGTCATCCTGGCCACCCAACGTTGCTCCAGGGCCCCCAGTTTGGCATTTTCGAGGTGGGCTAGTGGGTTGTTCTCGGTTCGTACCACCACCTCAGAACCCGCTAGGTACTCCGCAAATTGCTCCATCATGGCCCATACCACCACAAAGAGCTTGGGCTTAAAGGAGCTGTAGTTGTTGGGATTGCGTTCTGAGTCGTGAAGTGACAGCTGCCGTAGGCAATCACCTTCTCTCGGCTGTCCTGCGTCTGAGACAACACAGCCCCCAGCCCGTGCCAGCTCCCGTCAGTGTGCAGGATAAATGGTTGCAAGAAATCCGTGTAGGCCAACACCGGGGCTTCCAAGAGTGCGGTCTTGAGGTCTCGGAAAGCTTCCTCCTGTGGTTCATGCCATTGGACCTTCCAGGTATTGACCCCTGCTGGGGTTCCCTTTAGTAGGTCCTGCAGGGTTCGGGCTCGGCGGGCAAAGTTTTTCACAAAGCGATGGTAATATCCAGCCAGCCCCCAAAGGCCCGCACATCCTTCACCGTCTCGGGGGTAGGCCACTCCCATATCACAGCGACCTTCTCCATAGATGGTCGAGCACCTGGCCCAGATGATGTAAGTGGTCCTCAAACGTGACAGCGTAGATGTCGCCCAGGTATATTAGGGTGGCCTCAAAGTTTAGGTCACCCAGGTACCACTCCATTAGCCGCTGGAAGGGTCGGAGGACATTGGCCAGTCTGAATGGCATCTGATTAAATTCGAACAGCCCCATGGGCAGGATGAAGGTAGTTTTTGCATGATCTTCTTCCGACATCGGCACCTGCCAGTATCCACTGGCCAAATCCAAGGTAGAAAAATATTTCGCCTTTCCCAGGGCTGACAGGGACTCTTCTATACGGGGAAGCAGATGTGTGTCTTTGACGGTGCAGGTGTTCAGCTTTCGATAGTCCATACAGAAACGCAGCGTGCCATTCTTTTTCCGCACCAGCACAATGGGGGTTGCCCAGGGACTTTGGCTTTCCTGGATAACCCCCTTTCACAACATTTGGCCCAGTAGTGTCTTCACTTCTTGGTATAATTGCGGAGGAATCTGACGATATCGTTCCCTGATAGGGGATGTTCCTTCGGTGGGGATGCCGTGCGTGATGGCTGTGGTGCAACCGAAGTTGTCTTCATGGCTAGCGAACATCTCCCTGTAATGGCCCAGGAGGGTATCTACCTGTTGTATTTGGGCAGGCCCTAGCCTGGAGAGTTCCAGTCGCATTTTCTCCAAAATTGCTCGCCCTTTCTGTTTCGGTGGGAAACCCCCGGTCTGGATGGAGTTCATGGTTACGGCCCAGGGGTCCCTTACACTCACCCCCAACAGCTACATCGGGGGCGGGAGCACCTCTTCCAAAGGTTTTATCAGTTTTGCCATTATGGTGCGGGGTTTCAGGACGATATCTTGGTCCTCCAGATTGCCACAGCATACGAGGGCTGTCCCCTCTCTTACGGTGGCTAGGGCACGTGCCATCAGGAGACCAGGGGGTAGCCGCTCAGAAAAACATGGCTCCACCTGCACCTCCACTCCTTCCAGAGGTACATGGGCCCGGATGGACAGAGCAATAACTGTCTGTCCAGGAGGCACCAGCAGTTGGAAGACTTGCCCTTGGGGAGTGCGGGGGCTCCATTGTTTCAGAGTCTCTTGGGCTGGTTCACTGAGAAGACAGCCGAACTACTTCAATATATTCATGCCCAGGGTGACAGCGTGTCTATCGCCCGCATCTCCCTGAGTCAGGACCACGCCTCGTCCACCCAATTGCTTGCCGCACATCGAGATCTGCATCCATGCTACTCCGGCGATGGGGATCGGTAGCTGGTTGGCGGCCAATAGCTTTATCACAGACCCCCACTGGGGCCTTGTAGCTTCAGGGAAGTGCTGCCGGAAGTAAGTCTCTGGCATGGTTGTAACTTGCGACCCCATATCCACCAGGCAGCGCACCACGCGTCCTTCAAACTCTGCCCAAATCAGCGGACACTTGTCAACTAGATCTTCGGGACTTCCACCACCCTGCGTTGTGGGTTCTGGCTCCGAGTGGCATCCCCACAGCTCTGAGCCCTCTAGTTTAAAGTCGCTGGGGCGGGTACTCCCTGTGCCGAGGGCACTCTTGGGCGAAGTGGCCCACTTCGCCACAATCAAAGCAAGTGAGGGGTCGCAAAGGCCAGCCGCCCCGGGGGTTACGGGGGCTCCTGGTTGCTGCGCTTGGCCCTGGCCGGCCACTCATAGCTTCGGCCCTTCTCTTCACCTTGGCCAATTCGCCTCTAATACTCTTCAGCTCTTGTCGCATCTCCTCCACCCACTGGGGCTCACTAATGGCATTCACAGATGCTTCAGTGCTCTGGGTCTTCCCTACGTGGACTGTCATCCCCTGCTCCCGTTCTCGTGTGCGTGCCTCACTCTCTATCTCGGAGAAGGTCAAACGCGGGTTCACCAGCACTCGCTCCCGCAAAGCTTGTTTGGTCAGGGGGTCCCGCAGACCGGCCACTAAGAGGTCATATAGGGTTATGTCAATGGGTCCAACACCTACCCTGCCCTTCCGCTCAATGGCCGTGTATAGCTCCTGCAGGACATTCATGTATCGTGTGACCATCTCCCCCTGCATGAGGCTGAACAGCCGGGTTGTCAGTTCTCCCACATCAGTCGGGTCCCCATGGGTCTCCTCCAGGATCTGTAATACCCTGACAAACGTGTTTCATTGTACCGGGGGACTTAACATCACGGAGTCCCGGGCCTTCCCGTCCAATGCCATTAGGGCCACCTCGGCCTCCAGATCAGGGGTCATCGGGTGAATCCTGAACAACCCCCGGATTTGTTCCGTCCAGCTCCACAGCATGGTGTTACTGCCTGTGAACTAGACTAGGCCAAATGTGGTACTCGCTGGTTCACAGGATGCAGTGATGAGTCGGAGATGGAGTAAGCTTAAATTCAGCCTTTATATATGGATTATATGGATAAATGGTAGAGCTGACAATAGTTTTCCACACAGGGAAGCTAGGCACTAATACACCAAATAACCCGATATTAGACTACTCGGCAAGTGCCAGCAACTGTATGACCGCGATATGGCCGATTACGACTCCTGGAACTATAATTAATCAACGGAGTGTCACTTATCTTTCTCTGAGATGAAGACTGATTTATCTGTCGAAACGCGCTGTGGACTAATTTTATTAATAAATGAGCATCTTTTAAATATCTTTTTGGCTTTTTGCTCTCCCTTGGACCGGTATATTTTCATCTCAGTCTTTTTCGAGGTACCTGGCAGGAGCAGCATTGCTCTTATATCCAATTTGGAAACGTGCAGCTGGCGCTCCATCTGACCATCCTTTTCACTTTCTGCACTTATCCTTCTCTGACATCCTGCAGAGTTGTTGTCCGAGAGGAGTCCGTTTGGCTTCTCAGCTGCTGGGCCCAGCCAACGAGGTGTTGACGTAGGCTTCGGGCGTTCCTACGCCCAGGTATAGAAGGGGCGCAACAGGCCCCAGGGGAGTTCCTCAGTGTCGGGGCCCCTCTTGGAGGCGAGGTGGTGGCAGCCGTGGACCTTAATGTATAGGCCACAGCTGCGGTCTGGAGCGGGGCAGTGGCGGCCGTGGGTGGCAGCGGACAGGCCGGAGACACGGTATGGAGAGGGGCAGTGGCGGCCGCAGGTGGCAGCGTACAGGCCGGAGCCGTGGTATGGAGTGGGTCAGTGGTGGCCGCTGGTGGCAGCGTACAGGCCGCAGCCGCGAGATGAAGCGGAGCAGTGACGGCCGCGGGTCTCCGCGTCTGGACCGCAGCTGTGGTGTGGAGCGGGGCAGCGGCAGCCACGGATGTCAGCTCTGTGTCTCTTCCTCGTAGTGCTCAGTAGTGTCCTCTCCCTGGAGTAGGTGAGCCCCCGTCCTGTCTCTCTGGAAGACGCTGGCTCCTTCCTGCTCTCCAGCGCCACCTAGGCTTCTCCTTCCTGCTTCTCTCGCTCCCTGTCGAGTGCCCCCTGCTGGTCTGCTGTGCTCCTTATATAATCGCTCCACCCCCACACTTTTTAGAAGAGTCTCTGTCCCATCCTGTAACTCCTTCCCCCGGAAACAGATCCCCTGGGAACCTAGGTGATAGCCCCCTTAGTTTTGGCCCGGTTACACAGCGGGCTCTTATCCCAGAGCTCTCCCTCCTACATAGCTTTCACAGTGCTTCCCACATTCCCCTTGCTGTATCCTCATTCCTTATGTGAATTAATTGAGCATCATCCACTAATAGGCTGATAGTAGCTTTTGCTTGCCTATTTTTTCTATACCATGTCTGATTATCTTCATCAGGTCTATCTGTAGTAATTACTTGCCATAAATCATCTTTAGACAATAACATCTCTCCTTTGAATTTCCATAACTGATAGTTCTCATTATTCAGCTTAGCTACTGTTAGTTTTAGCTCTGTACTACTCAGCATCTTTAACTTGTCTTACTTGTTTGTAGAGAATGGTACTGAAGAATTCTTCTGCATTCATCAGGGTCTTTGCTGAGAGTTCAGGTGTCTTAGGTCCTTGGTGTCTGGTATCCTCTGTTCCTGGGATTCTCTGTGCCTGGGCTTTTCGGTGCCAGGACACCATAACCTGTTGCACAGCTTGTTGTATAGCTCCTGGATACCCACAGTTGCAGTAGAAAACTTCACAGAGCAGATTACATGGGATAACAAGCTTTTACTTGTCAGAGCATGAGGTAAAGGAAAAATGCACAGTCATGCAATGCTGCATCATCAGGAAGTAGGAAATCAAAACTGAAACTAAACAAGAGAGACCTTGCTCTAACAATACATTAAGCAAGGAAACTTTACACAACATCGCCATCTATTGTCAGATCAGCATCAAGTTCTCCTTTACATAAATGAAGAAGTCCACAGCTGTTGCATATGCCAACACTCCAACATGTAGTTTGAGAAGCCCCACACGGTATGAGGGCCTTTACACACAATATGATGTCTCCCACAGATTCCATAAGAAGTGTGTGGGCTCCCCACACTGTAATGTCACCCACAGCTCCCCACAAAATATAAGGGCCCCCACTGCCCCACACTCAATACAATGTCGCCTACAGCCTGAACATGCAGTTTTAGAATCCCCACACATTATGAGGGTCCCCCACACACTATAATTGCCCATGTAGCCCCACACACACACACATTATGATGCCCACACAAGGCATCATGTCCCCCACAAGTGCTGACCATAAAAAAGTATACAAACTACTATCGCTTCCGCCATTACCCCCAACGTCTGCTCCAGTCAGTGCACTGTGCCAACTGAGGCTCCATCTGCACAAGATGTCATGGTGCCTACTGTGCTTGGTCTTTCACAGGCACAGTGCTGCACCAGTCTATTCAAAAGTATCTGCATCTTATGGATGCACATCAATGGGAACCTGTCACCAGAAAAAATGCTATTAACTTGCAGACAGGGGGTTAATCCACAGGTTAATAGTGTTACTAACCTGCCCGGAAGCCACACTTAGCTGATCACTGCGGGGAGAGAATTAACTTTATTCCCCCCATCAGCATTTGGCAACCAGCCTCAGGGGCGGCCGCGATTCAGTCACCACTCTGAGAATACAGAGAGGGAACTGCACCCGCGCCCCTGGCCCTGACTGACAGCTGGCTCCATTGCAGAGCCAGTATCAGTCAGGGCCAGAGGCAGGTTACAGCCATCCTCAGAGCGGTGACTAAACCAGCACCAACACCATCCCCCTGACTGAAACCCAAATGCTGTGTCACGGGGCGGTAGGGGGAAAACAGGAGATGTGGAACCAGGGCCCCTGAACTGCCCCTCAGGCTAAGGGGGTGCCCTGACTTTCCTTAACTTGGGGGTACACTTGATGGTAGTGAGGCCCAAGTCCCCGACCTATCCCTACCTCCTGTTTAGCCCTGAGCTAAACCACCAACCCCCTCCCCAGGAGGTGAGACAGGAAATAAAGTGAACGCTGCTGGGGGAATTAAAGTTCATTTTCTCCCAGTAGCGTCCAGGTAAGTGGGGGAGCCGGGCATGTTAATAACGCTATTAACTTGCAGATTAACCCAATATTTGCAGGTTAATAACATAATTTCGGGTGACTTGTTCCCTTTGAATCCCCTGCTTTAAAAGTTACATCACCTATTCAAAGCATACAGTAAGTAATAACATGCGGTTGAATCAGGATCTGACCACTGGAAACTCCATGAATCCAGAAAAAAAAGAACTTTAACAATCTCCTTCAGAGCAATGGGAGCGCATGCGCGTTTGTTTTATGTTCATTCTGTATAGGACTAACAGAAACAGCTTAGCTGCCTATCTCTGTAAATGCTATAGAAAATAAATAAAGTCGTGTTGGCCACTGCTCCATTCTCATTGGCATTTTAGAGCCCTGATCTTGGAAACTGTGGAGGCATGACCACTTTGACAACTTTTAATGATGGGTATTGAGTCTATTGACCTTTTATATGACTTATTCAGCATTGATAGGACATTGTGCAGATGACCTTACCTAACTAATGCCCTTGATCTCATGCCCAGATTTTAGAAATAAAAGTTTATTCTTTGAATCCTAGCTTCTACAAAGTACCAATCGTTTACTGCTATTTACATAGCCTATGCAGAGTAATTATATTAGTAAACTGTTCACTGGCTTCTTGCCTGTAAACACATGACATTTTCCTAGGATATCCTTCATCATATATCTTTTTGTGAACACACACTGAATTGCATAGGTCTTGACCTAAGCATTTTGGAAGAATGCATCAGAGCAAGATCTTATTCTTCTGTTGCTTGGAAACAGAACCTTAGCCAAAAATATACTGAAATACCATTGAAATATTGATATGCTGATTAAGTTACCAAAAAGTAGAGATAAAAAGGAATATTTTCTAAAACAATATGATATTTGAGGTTTAAATTTATAAGTTATTTACTATTAAAATTCTCCTTAGGTACAATGAGAATCTTACTAAGTTTTATTCAGTTTTCTTTTGCTTTTGCCTCCAATGTTACAAATCAAATGTTTCCATGTATTTGAGGTTGCTAGGCAGCTACCAGAATTTACTAGGCACATACTTCAAGGGAACCTGTCATGTCCCAAACACTATTTACCTGTAGATATGGGGTTTATCTACAGGTTTATTGCATTCTAAAGCTGCCCAGCCGCTCCACTGAAAGCCTAGCTACCTGCAGGAAATTAACTTTATTCCTATCGGCAAAATCTGGGTTTCAGTCATAGAGGTGTGCAGACGTGACTTCAATTATTACTTACTGTACAGTGAGTGGTCACTGTAAGTATGTCCTGGTACATTAAATGACAGCTATTGTTGCACTGATATGCCTCAACAATCTCCTGTATTCTTCATATGTCTGACCTGTAGGGGTAGAGTGGCAAGATGGAAACCTTTTCTTACAAAGATAAACATCTAAGTCCAGCGATGTTCTGCCAAAACCTAGATAAAGTCTGCCAAAATGTTGTTGCAAAATGTGCTATAGTCTTATGAGTTCAAGGGTGAACTTGTTGGCTATAATTCCAAAAGGTATGTTTGGCCAAAGCTGCACATCACCAAAAGAACACCATACCCACAGTGAAGCATGATGGAGGGAGCATTATGCTTTTGGGCAGTTTTTCAGCAGCTTGAACTTTGGCTTTAGTCAAGGTGGAGGGAATTATGAACAGTTACAAATATGAGTCAGTTTTGCAACAAAACCTTTAGGCTTCTGCTAAAAAGCTGAAGATGAATTTCACTTTTCAGCACAACAATGACCCTGACCACACCTTCAAATCAAAAAAAGAATGGCAGATTTGTAGCACTACTGCAAGAATGGGCAAAGATTAAAATACTATAGTATCTCAGTATTTTTAGTTATGCATTACCTTTCTAACAAAATATAAATTGCAGCATTTATTTACCTTTTCCTCAGGTAGACTCAGCCTGTGTTTGTGTGTGTGTGAAGGAGGGTCAGCTTGCTACTTTATACATTTGCTACATGCAGTGTCAGACTGGAGAACCCAAGGCCCAGCAGAGAACATCATTCTTAGGACCCACCATCCAGTAATACAAAAATAAAACAGGACAAAGTCTGCAAGAAAAAGTTATCATATTATATAGCGTGTACTTAAAATTGCTCATTTTGCCTTTCTACCCAGTAAATTATTCAATTTTCTCTGCATGAGTCATCCCCCTATTCAACTCATTCTCCCCCTGTCAGGGACATTTTCAGTGATGACTCATGCAGGGAAATAGAGACCTCCTGCTTCTACATAAAGCTCAGAAGGATTTAGCTAATCTGTTTTTAATCATGTGATATGATAATGACCTAATTAAAAAGAGAAGAATTAACTGGATAGAAGGGCGAAAAGAGCAATTGTAAGTACACAAGGCTAAATAATATGATTATTGCAATATATTAAGAGGATACACATTTTGATGGGAATGCCTCTTTAAAATGAAGCATGGGAAACTATATATTAGATATTGATTTCATTTTTCCTACCACTATTTGGACTACATTGAATTTATTGAACTACGATGAACCAACATGGATCTAGTTGGTTAATACAATGGTCAAAGGAGGATGCTGTAGGGTAGTGTTTTGTTGTTTTTTTTATAAACAAAGTATTTTTGCTTTTTGTAACTCTTTATTATAGCACTAGTAATGGAGGTATCTGACAGACACCTTTAAATTATCATCAATGGAGTTCAGAGTCAGCCAGCATTGCTTTGTTTCCTCCAAATTGACACCACCCACACTATTAATTCACTGCCTAATGCACCAGGAGAATTGGGAAGGAGTCAGTTACCTCCATAAACAGACCACCCAATTGGATAGTTTGTGCCTGGCAAGCCATTATTTTTAGATTAGAAGTAACCAGTATCTAAGGACCTTCCCATCCCAAAAGGATCAGTTTTCTCATGTTGGTATACATTCCTTATTGACTTTTGATGAAAATGTGTGTCATAAGTTATTAAAATGTTCCAAAGTAAAATATGGACAGTGCATATATGTGTGTTGTTTTCTTTCACTGTCTTGTACTGCCAAATTTGATCAGCAACATGGATCACGACAGGACATGTCTTAGATTTTTTTTTGTTTTACTGCAACAACAAAAAAAAGAGTAAAAAAGCATATTCTCTGTAATGGGTTTGGGATCTATGGTATCTGCAAAAATGATGGCTAGCACACATACCAAAAAAATCTGACGTGTGAAAGAGCTATTACAGAAAGTGAATTTTCTCTAACTCTCCATCACTATCATAAAGGATTGGGGACCTGTAGCTCAACCCACGCAGCTTTCAGGAAGTGCAAGTCTGTACATGTGTATATTTAGTAAGAAAGGCCATGGAGCCCCCTAGGGTGCACAGGCTACATGACAATACAGAGGGTGGGGAGTAAAGCATTAAAGAACGTGGATGGGAAAGTTAGGATAAGTGTGAGGATTTGTGATTGGAGGGGAGGGGTTGGGAGCAGGATTAAGGGGGATAAATGGAAGTGCAAGGGTCAGTTTATTCCTCTTACTTCGTGGATCTTAGCTGGACACATCCTGGACAAAGAACCTTGCAGCCATGTCTGATGGGGGAAGAAACCCAGGGATCCCAGGATACTGCGAGGGCTGTCCCGCGGGGCCCTGCTGATGCCATTGGTCAGGGGTGAGAAGCGACCGGTGGAACAAGTTTACCAGGATGGGATTTCCTTGGGGGTGGAGCATCAACATCGCTGGGCAACCCCTTCTGTGGCCTTATTAAGTCCTGCGACGTGCTGGAAAATCAGGATTTTGGTGGAGAATATGAGACTTTATGTGGACCATGCGTAAACGAGCAAGATCCATCTGCAGGTGGAGCGGCTGGTTTGAGAACTTCTCCAAGGCAGTCTGGTGAGGAGACGTCGATTGTTGATAATTTACCTTTTGTGGGATGTGCTCAGGGTATGATGGGGGTTGGCAATTTTGGGGTTATTGCTGGTGATAGTCAAGGGTTAAATGGGGGGCACGATTTATGGGGGCAGTTGTTGGCAGTTTTGCAGGGCTTAGCATTTCAGCGGGCTGTGGTGAGTGATCCGAGGTCTCCTGCACTGGCATAGGTAGCTCCCGTGGGCTCTGGGATGAGAACAGGGAAGTCTGGGGCTGCAACACAGGGACACAGTAACGGATGAACAACAGAATGGTTCTCAAGGCGTTGCGCAGGAGAAAAGTACTGAAAAGGAGAAGGAGGATGAGGTAGTGCATCTGGACTATAGGTCCAGGAGTGAGGTGTACATATGTTTTAAGGGCCCGTTGGGGGCACAATTGAAAAAAGAGGTTCGGGAGAAGAGTTGGAAAGGGGGAGTATGTGGTAATGTATTCTTTGCTCCCTTTGAACAACTTTAATCTTGACAAGGTGAAGCATAGTGATTCCAAAAAGGAGAAGGATGAGGAAGTGAAGCGTAAATATCGGTTAATTCCAATATTCCCTATTGTAGTGGTGGTGGAGCTAGGGGGGACTGATTTTGTCAGGAGGAAGGTGTTCTTCTATTGTGACAATTTGTCGGTGATTCACGCTATAACTTACTGTTTGCTAAGGCTCTTCCAGTAGTGGCTTATTGGTGTTGCGGTGTTTTGGAGCAGAATATGTGCATAATAGTTAGGTTTAGAGTTGAGCGAAACTGGTCGGTGACTTTCGCTGAAGTCGGGTTTCATTAAACGAAACCTGACCATAGCGTGAGGTCGGCCACGAGGTCGGCGACCAGAGCGCCAAAGTGGCGTTTCAAAAGATGCTTCCAGGGCCCTTTTTCAGCCAATGATGGAGGACGCACACTGTTGGCAACGCGATGACATAGGCATCGGTCACCACCATCTTTGAGAAGGACATGCAAGTGATTGGCTGGCTTTGTGTGGCGTCACAGGGGCTATAAAAGGGCGTGCACACCGACCGCCATCTTACTTCTACCGATCTTAGCATTAGGGAGAGGTTGCTGCTGCTGATTCAGAAGAAGGGAGAGCGTTAGGCAGGGAAGAAGAACTAAAAAACTGCTTCTGCTGTTAGCAATTTCCACTTACAACACACAACACTTTGTGTGCAGTGACAGGGGAGGCTCAATTTTTGTGCATCAGATCTGTTGGTTATTAGGCTGCCTTATAAGGCTCCCTGATAGCTGCATTGCTGTTTGCACACTGCTGTGCAAACTGCTTTTTTAAAAGCAAAAATACTTTTCTTCCTCTTTTCTGCACAGTTACCAAGCGTTCATTTTTCCACCCTTTTGTGTGTGCAGCAGTCCTGCTTATTAGGCTGCCTGCGTCCATACTTGGACTGAGAGCATCATTGTCAGCCTCTTAAAATCTCTAGTAAGATCCAAATTCTCACTAATACTATATACACCCTCCACCTTGTCATACACCATCCAAATTCAGCCCGTTACATTGAGGTGTAATCTCTACTGGGCCTGAGACAATAGTTCAGCGTCCTCAAATCTCCAGTGAGATTCAAATTCTCACCAATACTATACACACCCTCCACCATGTCATACACCATACAATTTCAGCCTGTTACATTGCGGTGTAATCTCTACTGGGCCTGAGACAATAGTTCAGCGTCTTCAAATCTATAGTGAGATTCAAATTCTCACCAATCCTATAGAAACCCTACTCCTTGTCATACAGCATCCAATTTCAGCCTGTTACATTGCGGTGTAATCTCTCCTGGGCCTGAGACAATAGTTCAGCGTCCTCAAATCTATAGTGAGATTCAAATTCTCACCAATCCTTTAGAAACCCTACTCCTTGTCATACACCATCCAATTTCAGCCTGTTACATTGCGGTGTAATCTCTACTGGGTCTGAGACAATAGTTCTGCGTCCTCAAATCTATAGTGAGATTCAAATTCTCACCAATCCTAGAGAAACCTTACTCCTTGTCATACACCATCCAATTTCAGCCTGTTACATTGAGGTGTAATCTCTCCTGGGCCTGAGACAATAGTTCAGCGCCCTCAAATCTATAGTGAGATTCAAATTCTCACCAATCCTGTAGAAACTCTACTCCTTGTTATACACCATCCAATTTCAGCCTGTTACATTGCGGTGTAATCTCTACTGGGCCTGAGACAATAGTTCAGCGTCCTCAAATCTATAGTGAGATTCAAATTCTCACCAATCCTATAGAAACCCTACTCCTTGTCATACACCATCCAATTTCAGCTTGTTACATTGCGGTGTAATCTCTCCTGGGCCTGAGACAATAGTTCAGCGTCTTCAAATCTATAGTGAGATTCAAATTCTCACCAATAGTAGATACACCTTCTACCTTGCTTTACAGTACCATATAGCTGGTGGTATTTTGGGTACATTTTCACAAAAATGAGCAATTATGGTGGAAGACGCCATGGAAGTGGGTGGGGGTTGCCAGCTGGTCCCGATGGTGGTGGTGGTGGTGTTTCATCTGTTGGTAGTGGCAAAAGCACAATAGCACCTAAGGCAGGAGGTGTTGAGCCTGCATCATTGTCTGGCTCCACAAGGCCTCGAAGGCTCTCTTTTCTGGGAGTAGGTAAACCACTTTTAAAGCCGGAACTTCAGGAACAAGTTTTGGCTTACATTGCTGACGCAGCCTCCAGCTCTGTTGCCTCCTCTTCTGAAGTTTCAAAAAATTAAAGCACTGAGTCGTCAGTAGAGGCTCCTGGTCAGGATCAACACCTTTCCTTGTGTCCTTCACCCCTACCAAAAGTGAAGGATGTGGCAGACCACACTACCGATTACTCCATGGAGCTCTTTTCACATACCATGCCTGGGTTATCAAGTCAAATCGTGAATTCCCCATTCCAAGATGAATCTGACATGGAGTGCACTGATGCACAGCCACTGCTAGATTTTTCTGCTGGTACTTTCACTCAGAGCACTACATTGTCCTCGCAGTGTACTGAGGCAGAAGCAGACCCAGAAGAAACTCAGGTGCCCCTTCCCGCATACTATACCACCTTACACGGTGACACAGAGGAAGGTGCACATGAAATTGAAGAGGAGGTGATGGATGACCCAGTTGTTGACCCAGATTGGCATCCATTGGGGGAAGAGGGTGCCGCTGCCAATAGCTCAGTAGTGGAGGAGGAGGATCCGCAGCAGGCAACGACATCGCAAAAGCTGTTATCTGGCAGGACCGTAGCAGTCCAAAAACGGGTTACAAAAAACAAAAGAGTTGCAGGACAGCTTGGCCATACGGTCAAATTAGCACAGCGTGCAAGGTCTCAAAATGTCTTCCATAGTAGGAAGAGTGCAGTGTGGCACTTTTTTGAACAAAATCCTAATGATCAGGCAAAAGTTATCTGTAAGAAGTGCGCAAAGACCTTTAGCCGAGGGAAAAATCTGAGAAATTTGAATACCAGTTGCATGCTTAGACATTTAACCACCAAACGTCACGTACCACATGTGCACCTGCTCCGAATGAAGGTAATCAGCAATGCTACATCGCTTCCCCCACTGTAAGCCCACCGGTTAGCACACCACCAGCAGCAAATGTCGAGGTGTCGTCGCAAGGGCAAGTCAGTCATGGAATCACAATGTTATTGCTACGAAAGACTGAATCTAGGCCATCAGCAACACCACCAACAACACCATCACCATCACCAACCCTCTCTCAGTCCGCCATGTCCACCGCTAGTTCCACCATAAGCAGCTCTCAAGTCCAGCTCACCCTACCAGAGACTCTGAGTAGGACAAGAAAGTACTCATCCTCTCATCCGCGTACACTGGCTTTGAACGCCCACATTGCCAAACAAATCTCGTTAGAGATGATGCCTTACCGGTTGGTTGAAAGCAAAGCTTTCCGCGAGCTCATGGCCTACGCAGTACCACGCTATGACCTACCCAGTCGGCACTTCTTTTCGCGAAAGGCCATCCCAGCCCTCCATGTGCATGTGAAAGACCGCATTGTCCATGCACTCAAGCTATCAGTGAGTGGAAAGGTGCTCCTCACAACAGATGCATGGTCCAGTTGGCATGGCCAGGGCTGTTACGTGTCCATCACTGCGCACTGGGTTAATATGGTGGATGCAGGGTCCACAGGGGACAGCGGCCGTGGGACAGTGCTGCCTAGCCCACGGTATAGGAAACAGTTGGCTGTAGGCGTTCGACCCTCCTCCTCCTCCTCCTCCAGAAGCGAAAGCTCGTCCACAGAGCGCAGTCGCACGAGCACTCCATCCGCAACTGCCAGTGTTGCACACGAGTTGTCCCACTATCGAACAGCTAGTGGTAAGCATCAGCAGGCTGTGTTGAAGATGATGTGTTTGGGCGACAACAGACACACCGCGGAGGTACTGGCCGACTACTTGCAGTGACAAACTGTGTCATGGCTGGGCAGTCTACATCTTGAGGCAGGCAAGGTAGTTAGTGATAACGGCCGGAATTTTGTGGCAGCCATAGCCCTTTCAAAACTCAGACACATACCTTGCCTGGCTCACACCTTGAACCTGGTGGTGCAGTGCTTCCTCAATAATTATCCAGAGTTAACACCCCTGCTCCATAAGGTGCGAAGACTGTGCTCGCACATCCACCGGTCACCCGTACACTCCAGTCGTATGCAGAAGCTGCAGCGATTGCTCCACCTTCCCAAGCACCGCCTAATTATCGACGTTGCAACAAGGTGGAACTCCACCCTGCACATGGTTCAGAGGCTGTGCGAACAGAGGCAGGCTGTAATTCATTTGTGGGAGGATACACGGGCAGGCAGTTTACAGGCAGACATGGAGTTGTCTGTTGTGCAGTGGTCAAAGCTGAAAGACCTCTGTAAAGTCCTTCAGTGTTTTGAGGAATGCACCTGGCTGGTAAGCGCAGACAACGCCATCATAAGCATGAGCATCCCACTTATGCGTCTGCTCATGCAAACTTTGATGCACATTAAGGAGCAGGTGTCTGCAGCCGAGGAGGAAGAGGAGGAGGGAAGCCTTGATGACAGTCAGCCATTGTCTGCTCAGGGAAGTCTCGTGGACGAGGTGGAGGAAAAAGAGGAAGAGGAGGAGGAGGAGGATGATGGGGATGATTATTTTGGGGAGGAGGTTGCTTCTCAGGGGGGAAGAAAAAATGTTGGCGTGGCAAGGTCAGGTACAGGGTTTGTGTGTGACTGGAGGGATGTTGATTTGCCAGAAAGTGCTCCTCCACCCAGCACTCGCAGTGCATCATTGACACCTGGAACATTGGCCCACATGTCTGATTATGCTTGCAGATCCTAAAAAGGGACCCCCGCATTGCCAAAATGATGAACGATGACGACTACTAGTTGGCCAGCATCCTGGATCCACGCTATAAAGGCAAACTCCAAAACATCATGCCACAGGAGAACCTGGAGCTAATATTGGCTAACAAATAAGCAACTCTGGTAAACCGTTTGTTTGAGGCATTCCCAGCACACAGCGGCGGTGATGTTTTTCCAAAGAGCCATAGGGGGCAACATGGAAGAGGTGTTCGTGGTGCACACAGCTGAAGTGACGATGGACACAGGGGTTTCATGACCATGTTGTGGACTGATTTTTCAAGTACCGCTCACACGACTGGTAATACTGCATCGATCGAAAGTGACAGGAGACAGCTGTTGTCAACTATGGTAACAAACTACTTCTCCTCCCATATCGATGTTCTCCCTCACCGGCCATTCCCCTTTGACTATTGGGCCAGTAAACTTGACACCTGGCCTGAATTGGCACAATATGCCTTACAGGAGCTCGCTTGCCCTGCTGCTAGAGTGTTATCTGAACGAGTCTTCAGTGCTGCTGGATCAATCCTGACAGAAAAAAGGACCCGTCTGTTGACCCAAAATGTTAATGATCTAACCTTCATTAAAATGAACCATGCATGGGTTTCAAAGGATTTTGTCCCACCCTCCCCTGCTGACACGTAGGTTGCCAAAAAAATTGGCTTGCTTTTGTCTTCCTCTTCCGCGGACTTCTGTAATTACTCCATTTGCAGCTGCTGAATGTCCAACATCAACATAGGCCATTTTTTCCACCTCCCTAACTGGGCTGCCTCCCCCCACAGGGCCGGGGTCACCACCTGGCGCACACACCCATGCGAGTGCCTTTGCCCTGGACTGGTGGATGGGCACAATCTTTGGCAACGGCACTGGCACAAGGTCCCTCATAGTAGAATCAAGTGGCTCTGACGGTGGGGGTGCACACCCGCCGTCAGACACACCAGCGTACTATGAGGGGCCCTGTGCCAGTACCACCACCCACGAGTGGGCCCCCCCTGCTTTCTCAGGGCACCAGCACTTGCAATACTTACCTCTCCCTGCTCCACCACTGTGTTTGGTGAAATAATAGATGATGGTTAAGATGTAGCTATGCCCTCTCCTGCTGGGCTCTATCTTCAGATGATCAATGGCTTCCATTTGTTATGGACGTCGACTCACAATGAGATGCAGTGGTGGTTTATCATCAGCTTTCACGGTTTTCCGACTCACAGACGTGTGACATTCCTGCCCACTTTTTTAAATGTGTCCTCTCATGCCAATCCAATAGAATCGCCTATGGCCTGTGGCTTGTGTCTTTTGCACTCCAAAATTACCTGACAGATCATGATAGGCAGTGAGGACAATGTCTACATCTGTCCCTGTGATCACAATTTGATGGAGATGTGTAACGGTGATGGGTTCCACGGTACTGCGATACAGCAAACCTTTCTTCACAACAACTGTTTTCGCTGTCTCCACAGACAAAGTAATTGAGGATCAGCATCGCCTCTGAGAATTCTCCCGGGAATTTTTTCCGTGATAAGTAATTCTAAAATTTCGGCAATCAGTTGACTTTCCTTCTGTACTTGTATCCATCTCGTTTCCTCTTGCGGAGAGTCTGGACTGTCTTACTGAGACTGAAATATATATTAAGATTGAAAAATACACCAACAGTGTATACTGGTGTACGCTTCGAATACATAACCCTTTTTCTACTTTTTAGATTCTTGTGTAATCCATACTGAGGCTGTGAGTGTCTTTGTCGGACTCCGGAAATATACACGCAGATGTTTAATGTTTTAACTATGCTATATATACCTGCTATCCAGTCTTACTGTACCCTTTCTCAACTTTCTACAATCACGTTGAATCCATACTGGGCCTGAGACCGTCTGAGTCTGCCTCCTGATATATAGACATAGGTTTTTAATGTTTAAACTATGCTATATATATCTGGTGATACTGTACCCTTTCTCAACTTTGTACAATCTTGACGGATCCATACTAGGCCTGAGAACGTCTGAGTCTGCCTCCTGATTAGAGATGAGCGGTGTTTGAGTCGACCTGTTTGCCAAGTTAAAATTCCAGCTGTTTTGGTCGGTGTTCGAGCCGTTCGTCGCACTCGAACGCTTTGCTTAAAATTCGGCTGTTCGAGGTTCAGTTCGAGAACGGTTCGTTCACTAAAAGCGTAACTTCATTTTCACATTAATAATGGTTTTCAATGTTAATAGACTGTTTCATGTCATAGTAGTGGTGTGTGATAGCAAGCGGTGTAGTACACCTGTCAAGGAGCTACACCGTGTGTGTTTCTAATTATTTTTTACCGCATCTTGTCCAGAAAATCCTTTTGGGACTTGTAGCACTGTCTGCTACTCAGCAGAGGAGCCCATCAGTGAACCAAGCTATGCTGCCTGTTTATTTAAGAACTACATGCTACTCAGCATCGGAGCCCAGCTGTTAAGCAAACTACAGCACCTGTGGTTTGGACACTTAATTTTTTCATTTTTTCTGGAATGCCGGTTAGGCCTAATTCCGGAATTCCGGTTGACCTGCACTTACTGGGAAATCCTCGTTCGCGGGGAAGAATTGTAATCCCAGATCCCCATCACTAACGCTGGACCTTTCAGTGTAGCGCGCATGCAGCCCCGGACATGTAAGGGCATGACAGACCTGTTAATGATCGATCTCGCGTGCCAGAGCCTCGCGTGTCCCTCTAGTAAGCTTGACGCGTACCGCGGGGGCATGCCGGAGTCTCGTTCGTTAACGGAATTAAGCTGACAAATCGCTAGCACAACTAAAAACGGACATCCACCACCACCCACAGAATCAAAAAAGCTTGCAATCTGTCAATCTTTTCTGTAGGTGGCATGGTTGAGGTTTCCCGGGTGGAGTTGAATTAAGCCGCAGGCTCCACTCCTGGTGGTGCTCTTCTGGACATTCCTTTAAGGTTCAGCTTTCCAACCATACTGCCCCAGAAACCAAACACTTTGCCTTCATGGACGCTGTTCGGAGGTTCATGGGAATAACGCTGCCCGATCAGCAGTTGGCCTAATTTATGGTGGGAAGTCCGACGGTATATGATTGTCTTCAATTTCAGATTTTTACTGTTTTTTGGTATTTTACATTTTTATAACAGCCTTTCTTGACTTCATAAGGGCATGACATGCCTATATCTGTGTCTCCTCCTCCTCCTTTTACTCCTCCACCTCTTTTCTATATGTAGTTGCCATTTTCAATATGTTATTTGTGTCTTCTGAGCATTTTGTCTGCTTTGGGACACCTTTTAAGGTGTTTTGTAATTGTTTTCTATGTGTTTGTATGTGTTTGTGTTTGCCTGCCATTGTTTTCAATGTTGTTCGACGTTGTTCGTCTAACGTTCGAGAAACATTCGACGAACTTGCCTTGTGTTCGACAAACCAAAACGAACTGGAACACTAGCGGGGTGGCTCAACACTACTCCTGAATATATAGACTTACATTTTTAATGTTTAAACTATGCTATATATACCTGACATCTGGTGATACTGTACCCTTTCTGCCAGGAAGTCCTCCTCCACCCGCCACTCTAAGTGTATCATTGACACCTGGAACATTGTCCCACATGTGTGATTATTTCTTGCGGGTCTTCTTGTTATATTGTGGTGTGATCCATCCTGAGCGTGTGACAGTCTGTGGGTTACTCCTGCAATTTAGATGTACATTTAAAAATTACCCCAACACTAGTGTATACAGCTCTACGGTTGTGATACATTACCCATTTACTGCTTTTTATATTCTGGTCTAATCCATACTGACCAAGTGAGAGTTATTTTCTGACTGTGGAAATAAATACTGAGATTGACAACAATGACCCCTACACTGTGTACAGCTGTACTCTTCAGATCCATTACCGTTTTATGGCTTTTTATATTGTGTTGTAATCCATACTGAGCCTGAGAGCGTCTGTTTCTGACTCCTGAAATATCTACGGAGATTTAGAATGTTTAAACTATACTATATATACCTGCTATCTGATGATACTGTACACTTTTTCTACTTTTTATATTCTTGTCTAATCCATACTGAGCCTGTGAGCGTCTCTGTGTGACTGATGGTATATATAGGGAAATTGACAATCATCCTTTGACTGTATAGAGCTGTACGCTTCTGATACAGTACCATATATCTGATGTTATTTTGGGTTCATGTTCTGCAACATTTTGAAGTTTGGTGGAAGAGATCGTGGACGTGGGCGTGGGGGGGCCAGCTGGTGCTGATGGTGGTGGTGCATCTGCTGGTAGTGGCTAAAGCACAATAGCAGCTAAGGCAGGAGGTGTTGAGCCTGTGTCATGGTCTGTCTCCGGAAGGCCTGGAAGACTACCTTTTCTGGGAGTAGGTTAACCGCTTTTAAAGCCGGAGCATCAGGAACTGGTTTTGGCTTACTTTGCTGAAACAGACTCCAGCAAATATGCCCTCCTCTTCTGAAGTTTCAAAAACTGCAAGCACTGAGTCGTCAAGTGCTGGGCTGGCTCCAGGTCAGGAAGAACCCCTTTCCTTGTGTCCTTCACCCCCACCAAAAGTGAATGATGCAGCAGGCCACACTTCACATTAGCCCATGTAGTTTTTTCTATCATACCACGCCTGGGTTATCAAATCAATTTGTGAATTCCCCAGTCCAAGATGAATCTGACATGGAGTGTGGGTGGCCAGCCAGGGCAGTGGGGTTAATCGGTACCGGGCCGGTGTATCAGAGGGATGTGTCACGTTGGTGGTGATGACCCATTCCGTGGCCCTGGGCGTCCATGCAAAGGGGTGAATAACGTTTATAGGTGAATGATACGTGACGCCACCTGTGGTTTCTGATCAGATTGACCCACGCTGCAGTGTCGCTTCTCTGGGACAGATGATGTGGTGCAGCTAAGATGTAGAAGCCCTGCACAGGTAGGGCCATAGTTGCAGGGCAGATGAAAGAGTTGGTAGATGGTGTGCAGTGCAGGATGTAGCAGAGCTGTGCATCAGGCGCAGGAGAAAGATGACAGACACAGTTGTGCAGTTCCTTTACCTGTATTTGGTAAGTGCCGTCCAGGACCCAGAGTACAGATAGAGAAGGAGTTGGTCAGCCTGGAAGCAAATTTGGAATTCTCTCTCTGCAGATAGGTAGTGTGGCCTCCGTTCTAGCGCTTATCTGAGGTACTCGCAGTACTGAGTTCACTGAAGTTCTCCCTGTTGACTCTCTTTTGGAACTTTCTCGTATGGTAGGCAGCCATAGCCTTTTCCTTCTGGCTCACACGTTTCACTGCTGGGGCCTCCGAGCCTTAGTTGGGAACAGAGCATTTACAGCTGCTACTTCCTCCGGTTTCTGCTGCAGGACCGTCAGTGTCCCTACAAACTCGGAGACCGGAATCCCGACCATGCGCTCCAGCTAGGAGTGAGCCTTAACTCTACTCATCCTCCAGCTCCCCTTCTCATGGCCACACACTTACCCTTCCCTTCACAGACTGCCCTAACTTACCTCCTCCCGTCCACAGAGAGCAGCTCCTCAGCAGTCAGGTTCAGAGGTCTCCCTGCTGGCCTGGAGTGGGAACTGCGTTGTGTGTTGGTTTAACTGCTAGAGAGATCCTTCATTGCTCCCAAGCATGACATCACACTCCCTAGGAGGAAGGTAATGCCACTGTGGCGACCATACTCCTGGGGGCGCCACAAGTGCATTGATGCCCAGCCACTGCTAGATGATTCTGCTGGTACATTGACCCAGACCACTACATTCCCCTCGTACTCTACAGAGCCAGAATCTGACCCTGATGCAACTCAGGTTCCCCTTCCCACATACTATACCACCTTACACGGTGACAAAGAGGAAGGTGCAGATGAAAGTGCAGGTTCCTTGAGCAGGTGGGGGGGCATACTCATGGGCGACGGCACTGGCACAGGGCCCCTCATAGTACGCAAAAGTGTCTCTGCCGGTGGGACCCACCCGCCGTCAGACACACCACCGTACTATGAGGGGCCCTGTGCCAGTGCCGTCGCCAATGAGTGGGCCCCCCCTGCTTGCTCAGGATCACAGCACTTGCAAAATGGAAATACTTACCTCTCCCTGCTCCACCGCCGTGACGTCTTCCGCGTTTCCTGACAGTGACATTCTGGTCAAAGAGCGCGATGACATCACGTCTGTACGCCCTCTGCCTAAACAGTCCAAGTGCAGTGAGATGGAAGATGGGGACGACGAGGAGTCCAGACTAGTACAGGGATTCCCTAGCGAGGAGACTTATTTAATTGTTTTCAATGTTGGGACAACTATTTTTGGGGAGCACTATACTCTGGAGAATGATATATGAGGCCCACCATACACTGGAGCATTCCAAAGGTGGACATCAGACACTGGAGCAGCATTTACAGGGCCCATTATGCACTGGAGCATTAGAAATGGGGCCCATTATATATGGAGCATCATTATAAGACAGTGGAGCTTCATCTATGGGGACCAACATATACTGTAGCATTATGTGGAGTTCATCATATACTGTATGGAATATTATATGGGACCAATGATTCTGTATGGAGAAATATATGGGCCTCATTACTCTGTATAGCGCACTATGTGGTGGCGATAATACTGTATGGAGTAATATACTGTCCGTTTTTGGAGCTATTGGAGAATTTAAAATGGATATCAGTCATGAGATGTAAGAAGTGAAGTATTTTTCATTGTACTATACCGCTATTTCTCTGCCGTATCAGAGGATCATGAATTGTGGCATGTGTTAAAAGAGCCCAGTGACACTCTTTGGCCCAGGGCCCACGAAAATCTGGAGCCAGCCCTACCCCCCCACAATTTTAGCCAAATAACCCCCAGTTTTCAATGCCTAACTATTATTATAAAGTAAATTAAGGTTGACAAGCTTAAGTAATAAGAATAGATGTTTTTGGCATTAAAATGGGCACTGTAGGTGTGTTTCCTGTCCTCCACTCCCTGCCAACCTTGGTTCACCATTGACTTGCATTGGGTTTCGTGTTTCAGTCGGCCTTCGACTTTTCATGATAATCGGCCGATTTCCTTCGACCCGACTTTTGAAAAAGTCGGGTTTCATGAAACCCGACTCGACCCGAAAAAAGGCAAAGTCGCTCATCTCTAGTTAGGTTGCTAGGTTATTTGAATTCTGTTTGTTATTTTAAATATGAGTTGGTTTTGTTTTCAGCAGCGTTTGCCTTGGCCTTTTTCAGGGCATTTCATATCAGTGAGTTATTTTATTATTATTATTTATTTATATAGCACCATTGATTCCATGGTGCTGCACATGAGAAGGGGTTACATACAAATTACAGATATCACTTACAGTAAACAAACTAACAATCACAGACTGATACAGGGAGTGAGGACCTTGCCCATGCGGGCTTACATTCTACAGGTTGGTGGGGAAGGAGACAGAAGGTTGGGGGGGTTGCACTAGCTCTGGTGATGTGAGGCAGTAGCTCCCGTAGTGGTGAGGAGGCAGAGGGGTCATTGCAGGCTGTAAGCTTTCCTGAAGAGGTGGGTTTTGAGGTTCTGTCTGAACAATCTGAATGTGGTTGATAGTCGGACGTGTTAGGGCAAAGAATTCCAGAAGACGGGGGATATTTGGGAGAAGTCTTGGAGGCGGTTTGGTGAGGAGCGAATAAGTGTGGAGGAGAGAAGAAGGTATTGGTAAGACCGGAGATTATGTGAGGGAAGATATCGGGAAATTAGTTCAGAGATATATGGAGACAGGTTATAGATGGCCTTGTAGGTCAGTATTAGTAATTTGAACTGGATACGCTGAGGGAATGGGAGCCAGTAAAGAGATTTGCAGAGGGGAGAAGCGGAGGAGTAGAGAAGAGAAAGATGAATTAGTCGGGCAGCAGAGTTAAGGATGGATTGGAGAGGTGAGAGGGTGTTAGCAGGGAGGCCACAGAAAAGGATGTTGAAGTAGTAGAGGCGGGAGATGATGAGGGCATGCACAAACATTTTAGTAGATTGATGCTTGAGGAAAGAAAGGATTCTGGAAATATTTTTGAGCTAGAGGCGACAGGAGGTGGAAAGAGCTTTGATGTTCTGTTTGAAGGACAGGGCAGAGTCAAGGGTTACTCAGAGGCAGCGGACTTCCGGTACGGGGGAAAGCATGATGTAATTAATTGTGATAGATAGGTCAGGTAAGGAAGATCTGTGAGATGGAGGGAAGATGATGAGTTCAGATTTGTCCACATTGAGTTTGAGGAAGCGAGAGGAGAAGGAGAAGGATATGCTGATAGACACTCCGGGATTCTGGACAGCAGAGAGGTGACATCTGGGACAGAGAGGTCTGAGTGTCAGCAGCATAAAGGTGGTACTGGAATCCAAGGGACTTTATGAGTTCTCCCAGGCCAAGTGTATAGACTGAGAAGAGTAGGAGTCCTAGAACAGAGCCTTGGGGGACTTCAACAGAGAGAGGATGGGATGAGGAGGTAGTGTGGGAGCGGGAGACACTGAATGTGCAGTTGGAAAGGTATGAGGAGATCCAGGATAGGACGAGGTCTTTGATGCCAAAGGAGAGGATCTGTAGTAGAAGGCAGTGGCCAACTGTGTCGAAAGCAGAGGACAGGTCTAGAAGGAGGAGTATAGATTATTGTCCGTTAGCTTTGGCTGTAAGTAGGTCGTTAGTAATTTTGGTCAGGGCTGTCTCAGTGGAGTAATGGGGGTGGAAACCAGATTGTAGATTGTCAAAGAGCAAGTTAGATGAGAGGCGGGAGGAAAGTTCAGCGTGGATGTGCTGCTCCTGGAATTTGGAAGTAAATAGGAGCAGTGATATTGGGCGATAGCTGGACATAGCGGTTGGGTCGAGGGTTGGCTTTTTAAGGATAGGCGTGATTGTGGTATGTTTGAAAGCAGAAGCGAAGGTACCAGAAGTTAGTAATATGTTGAAGAGGTGGGTTAGGGATGGGATGAGAGGGGTGGTGAGGTTGGGGAGGAAGTGGGATCGGAAGGGGTCGAGTGCACAAGTAGTGACTTGCGATTAGGAGAGGAGACAATTAAGCTCCCCTGCAGTGATGTTAGAGAGTTAGGTTATGGGATTTGGGCATTGGTCTGGTATACAAAGGGGTTGTGGTAGTTGAACAATGAAGACTTGCCTCGTTTGGTCGATCTTAATTTTGAAGTGTGTGGCAAAGTCCTCGGCAGAGATGAGGGAGGTTGGAGGGGCAGTGGAGGAGGGAGTTAAAAGTTTTGAATAACTGTGTTGTAGGATAGGGAAGATACGAGGGTTGTAAAGTAGCCTGTTTATCAGAGGTGAGGGTAGATTTGAAAGCGAGTGTTGCCTGTTTTAATGCAGTGAAGTCGTCTTGCAAATTTGTTTTCTTCCAACGCCGCTCTGCAACCCTGGACACTTGCCGGAGCTTTTTAGTGGTGTTGTTGTGCAAGGATTGTCTGTCGATACGTCGCACTCTGCCATGAACGAGAGGAACGATGCGGTTAATAGCTGATGTGGGAGTGGCATTGTAGAAAGTAGTGGTACTGTTTGTGTCGAGGAGTGAGGATATAGATGCCAGTGGTAGAATAGAGTCAGAGAGCGTGTGGGTGTCAAGGTGTGCGAGGTTTCTGCGGGGGTGTGCATGTTGCTGGACAGGGGTGACAGGGGAGGAGGACAGGGATGAGAAAGTGAGTAGATGGTGGTCGGATAGAGAGAGAGGGGATGTTGTGAAGTGATAGAGAGCAGAGATGGGTGAAGACCAGGTCTAATGTATGTCCCTCTGTGTGGGTGGCTGAGGAGGACAACTGAGCAAGTCCAAAAGATGAGGTAAGGGACAGGAGTTTGGAGGCTGTTGACTGAAGGATATCAGTGGGGATGTTGAAGTCACCCATGATGATAGTGGGGATGTCAGTTGAAAGAAAGTGAAGAAGCCAGGTAGAGAATTGGTCAGTAAAGGCAGTGCTTGGGCCTGGAGGTCAGTATATGACAGCCACTTGGAGGTTGGAGGGAAAGTACATTAGATGCGGACAGAGTGGACTTTAAAAGAGGGGAGGATAAGGGAAGGAAGAGGTGGGGTTAGGTTAAAGGTGCCGTTAGAAGAAAGGAGAAGATCCACTCCTCCACCGTGTCTGTTGCCAGGGCGAGGAGTGTGGGTGAAATGGAGGCCACCGTAACACAGCGCAGCAGGGGAGGTGGTGTCAGAGGGTGTCAGCCATGCTTCTGTGAGGCCGAGGAAGGCAAGATTGAGAGAGAGAAAGAGGTCATGAATCACATGAAGCTTATTGCAGATGGAGCGGGCATTCCAGAGTGCTCCAGAGAGAGGGAGTAGGGGGGTGGGCGTCAAGGGCATGGGTTTTACGTTGGAAAGATTGCGGTAGTTCATATTAGATAGGGACCGTCTGACCTGTAGGAGGGGGTAATAATGGGAGGTATGAGCTGTGGGGGTCCAGGATTGGGAGATATGTCGCCAGCAGTGAGGAGAAGCAGAGAAAGGGAGAGCAGATGGAAGAAGGAGAGTGGACGGTGTTATGATTGAGTCACCGTAGGAGGCAAAAACAGAAATGCTAGCTAAGTCCAGAAAACCAGAGAAGTTGGCAGCTATCAGATTGCAGACCCCTGAACTTATCAACACAACTAGCAGTAGCCGTGGGGGGTTCCTACGATGCCCTAGACCCCTCGATCACAGCCGGAGAAATAAATAGGCCTAAAGAAAGAAAGAAAGGGGAAATCTAAACTGCCCCAGAGCAGACCCCAAAGCAAAAGGCAGCCCCCCACAAAAAATGACGGTGAAGCAAGATGAAAACACTAACACAGACAGAAAGATAGGCTGAGCAAAGACGGGGCCCAAACTAACTACATAGGAAAGGACAGGAAGGCTGCTGTCTGCAATCCGTGAAAAACCCTATGAAAATAAGAGCCAACAGACTGACAGTGAAAAAGGCCCTGAAGACGCTAGGCTTCAAAAAGCTATGTCAGTACTCAGGCATATACTGAAGACAGAGCTATAGGCACAAGGGGAATCAGCTCACCCCAGCAGGGAATGGCAGAATCCAGAAAAGCAAGGAAAACAAAAACAAAACACAAATGCAACAGGCAAAGCAAAAAACTTAGCTTTAGGGGAGCAGGAATCAGACTGGTGTCCTAGAAGTCCACAGAGAAATCACCCGCAGGGCAGAAGGGCGTCGTCCGCCTTATATCCAGTCAGAGACTCCACTCAGCCAGTCATCATCATTAGTCTCAGATGCCTGATAATCAGGCTCAGTACCTTCCTTACCAGAAGAGGGAGTTCCTCGGGCCTCAGTGTTGAAGGGAAAAATGAACTCACAACAGGACGGCTTGTTTTATGTTTTAGTAGAATCATAGAATCGTAGAGTTGGAAGGGACCTCCTGGTCCATCTGGTCCAACCCCCTGTTCAAAGCAGGATTCGCTAAATCATCCCAGACAGATGTCTGTCCAGCCTCTGTTTGAAGACTTCCATTGAAGGAGAACTCACAGCTTCTCGTGGTAGCCTGTTCCACTCATTGATCACTCTAACTGTCAAAAAACTGTGTCTCCTCCCATAGAAGGACAGTTGGATAGTCCTTCATGGTTGGTTGATGGAGGTTAACATTTGTGTGACGTTCAATTGTTAAATGACAGGGTGGAATGCGTATTACGACGCTCTAAGACGGATCAGTATGGTTGAGGTAGACTGGTGGTGTTATATGCAATTCCGGGTCATGGATGCCCTATCGATGTGTTAAAATGCTTTGTGGAAATTTGATGTGGTGTTCCGGGTTAATTTTTAAGACATAAAGATGGTTTTTACTTGTCAAAGTATCAGTACATTGCAGTTTTTAAGCAATGTATGTTGGATTTGGGTGAAAAACCTGTGGAATACGGGTCACACTCATTCTGCATTGGGGCAGCAATGGAAGCTTCTTGTTGGGGTTTGGTAGAAGACATCGAACGGCATGTTGGGCATTTGTCCACCCTCACCTTGCGGCTGTATAAGGTCAAGTGGGGGTCTGGAGACACTTATGTGTTCTGGTCATAGTAATATGTGCATCATGACGGTGATTGTTTCTTTTGTTTTTCTGTAGGTACAGGTTTAATTTGGATCCTGGGTCACTCATACGTGTTCTGGGGGGCTTTGTAGGCTAACATTTGCTCGTATGGTTGGCAGCTTGGGCAGGCTAGGTCCACAGCATTGATCAAGTGGATCAACTGTAAGGGGTTGTAAAGTCTCGTTAACCCCTTAAGTTCCATCCTGGTTGCTGTTTGTATAAAGGTTGCATAGCTATGTAATATATATATATATATATATATATATATACACACACAGTATATATATTTATGTGTGTATGTCATTGTACTGGTAGGGTGAATGTAGTACCCAAATTTAGCCACAAGATGGGGTACCTTATAGTGGTAGGAATAGTAGTCTAAATAGATAAGATAGGAGGGGCATGGTGGATAAGGTAGTAAGGACTTCCTTACAAAAGCCAGTTGGGGCCAGGGTGTACATGCAGCTCACTTGGTCTAACTAGCCCCAGGTAGCACCCTGTCATGCAATGTTACCAAAGGTCAATGCCCAGCCATATAGTGTTCATGGCCAGGATTTCACCAGAAGGAGCAACAGCATCAGTGCTAGCGATGCAGTATTAGTGGGACTGCAGTTGCCGGCGGAGACTAAGCAGTACAGGCAGGTCTCTCATAATGTGGCAGCTTATTGCGTGGCCTGATGCCCTCAGGACTAGGGCAAAATGGCTGAGGGAGTCCCCAAATGGAGTAAGGCTGGACAGAGGGTACGCTGAGGGATCGAAAGGTACGGTCCGTCCCGGAAGCAAGCTTCGTGACAGAGATAAGAGGACAGGGACAGAGGAGAAGTTGCACCTTGAAAAACCTGATGTTGATGCTGGAAAGAATATGAATATGCTGTGTACCAGAATCAGTAAAGTTACCTGTTTGAAAGTTGAATTGGACTGTGGCTCATTTTGTACTAAACCGGACAGAGGAAGCCTCCAGAAACGGCCAGAGGACCCTGACAGTGCAACAGGTATGCAGAACTATGGACAGTATGTGTATGTGATGAGAGGGCAGGGTGTGCTAACCCAAATGCTATCAGCAGGATTCGCTAAATCATCCCAGACAGATGTCTGTCCAGCCTCTGTTTGAAGACTTCCATTGAAGGAGAACTCACAGCTTCTCGTGGTAGCCTGTTCCACTCATTGATCACTCTAACTGCCAAAAAACTGTGTCTCCTCACATAGCAGGACAGTTGGATAGTCCTTCATGGTTGGTTGATGGAGGTTAACATTTGTGTGACGTTCAATTGTTAAATGACAGGGTGGAATGCGTATTACGACGCTCTAAGACGGATCAGTATGGTTGAGGTAGACTGGTGGTGTTATATGCAATTCCGGGTCATGGATGCCCTATCGATGTGTTAAAATGCTTTGTGGAAATTTGATGTGGTGTTCCGGGTTAATTTTTAAGACATAAAGATGGTTTTTACTTGTCAAAGTATCAGTACATTGCAGTTTTTAAGCAATGTATGTTGGATTTGGGTGAAAAACCTGTGGAATACGGGTCACACTCATTCTGCATTGGGGCAGCAATGGAAGCTTCTTGTTGGGGTTTGGTAGAAGACATCGAACGGCATGTTGGGCATTTGTCCACCCTCACCTTGCGGCTGTATAAGGTCAAGTGGGGGTCTGGAGACACTTATGTGTTCTGGTCATAGTAATATGTGCATCATGACGGTGATTGTTTCTTTTGTTTTTCTGTAGGTACAGGTTTAATTTGGATCCTGGGTCACTCATACGTGTTCTGGGGGGCTTTGTAGGCTAACATTTGCTCGTATGGTTGGCAGCTTGGGCAGGCTAGGTCCACAGCATTGATCAAGTGGATCAACTGTAAGGGGTTGTAAAGTCTCGTTAACCCCTTAAGTTCCATCCTGGTTGCTGTTTGTATAAAGGTTGCATAGCTATGTAATATATATATATATATATATATATATATATATATATACACACACAGTATATATATTTATGTGTGTATGTCATTGTACTGGTAGGGTGAATGTAGTACCCAAATTTAGCCACAAGATGGGGTACCTTATAGTGGTAGGAATAGTAGTCTAAATAGATAAGATAGGAGGGGCATGGTGGATAAGGTAGTAAGGACTTCCTTACAAAAGCCAGTTGGGGCCAGGGTGTACATGCAGCTCACTTGGTCTAACTAGCCCCAGGTAGCACCCTGTCATGCAATGTTACCAAAGGTCAATGCCCAGCCATATAGTGTTCATGGCCAGGATTTCACCAGAAGGAGCAACAGCATCAGTGCTAGCGATGCAGTATTAGTGGGACTGCAGTTGCCGGCGGAGACTAAGCAGTACAGGCAGGTCTCTCATAATGTGGCAGCTTATTGCGTGGCCTGATGCCCTCAGGACTAGGGCAAAATGGCTGAGGGAGTCCCCAAATGGAGTAAGGCTGGACAGAGGGTACGCTGAGGGATCGAAAGGTACGGTCCGTCCCGGAAGCAAGCTTCGAGACAGAGATAAGAGGACAGGGACAGAGGAGAAGTTGCACCTTGAAAAACCTGATGTTGATGCTGGAAAGAATATGAATATGCTGTGTACCAGAATCAGTAAAGTTACCTGTTTGAAAGTTGAATTGGACTGTGGCTCATTTTGTACTAAACCGGACAGAGGAAGCCTCCAGAAACGGCCAGAGGACCCTGACAGTGCAACAGGTATGCAGAACTATGGACAGTATGTGTATGTGATGAGAGGGCAGGGTGTGCTAACCCAAATGCTATCAGCCACGACTACGGCCCTGCCTGTACCCCACACAACCGCCAAATGTGCAGGTTTTACATGTGGGAGGAAATGACCTTGGAGTAAAATCGTCTCAGGAGTTAATAAGAGACATTAATTTTGACCTTTTAAGGTTGTGGTCATGCTATCCGGGGATTGTCATTCTGTGGTCTGACATAGTGGCACGATTGAACTGGAGGTACACAATGTAGGTGGAAGGGATCAATAAGACCAGGATCAAGGTGAACAAAACAGTGAGGCACAAGGACTTGTAGGTGCCATCATGGGAGAACTTGAGATCGATGGGGTACATCTCTATGAAATTCGGATTGACTTATGGTCGTTGGGCTTAAGAGATGGTATTAAGAAAGCTTTGGGGGGTGGCGGGCCCAGGTCACGTAAGGTGTCGTGTGTCCGGGGCTGTGGCGGGGGATAGGCCTGGTTCAGAGTCTGGTTATTGGGAATCCAAAATAATGAAGAACAGCTTCTCATCCGGGTGAATTAACATATAGATGTTTATTTAGCCATGACAAAAATGCGACGTTTCGACCATCACATGGTCTTTTTCAAGCGTTTCAAGACCATGTGATGGTCGAAACGTTGCATTTTTGTCATGGCTAAATAAACATCTATATGTTTTTTCACCCGGATGAGAAGCTGTTCTTCTTCATTATTTTGGATTCTATGATGTCCAACTGGGTCTTTGGACTTTGAACGTGCCTCTCCTGGATCCAGAAGTTGCTGTCGGCCACTCTCTCTTCTATGCTTGGTTATTGGGAATGTCCGTTTGGTGGGACGTCTCTAGTGCGGAATTGTGGCTTCTGTTACAGGTCATGGTAACTTGCAGGCATAGGTCCTGCAAGAGGAAGGGGCATTAAATTACGGGATATTAATACTTCATCCCTGGGCTGGTGTATTGCAGCCAGGCATATACATTGGTGGTGTAATGTTTACATTGTTATTGTTTATAATGTTCTGTAGCTCCATTGCTGAGGCTGCCTCAGATCTTGGGTGTATTGTTTTAATAAAAGGCTGCTGTGGCCATTTAAACCATGTCGCAAGCAGTGGCGGATTATAATGAGGTCAATTTGGGCAGTTGCCCCGGGCCCAGTGGGGTTAAGGGGCCCACAGCCCAGGCCAGTAAATTGCCCCATTATAATCCGCCACCGCGCAGGGCCGGATTATAGGCAGGGCAGGCGGGGCTTCAGCCCCGGGGCCCCCACCACAAGAGCTTCTAAGGGGGCCCCCACCACATTCCTGCTGGCTGCTGCAATGGCACTCCATCTTCTCACCACCTAAAAGTGAGTGACCGTGGGGGCGGCATTATGTGCTCTGCTACCAGCAGCATCTACAAGTAGCGTGAACGCTGATGCTGCTGGTAGCATGCAAAGGCTTGTGATGAGATCACAGGAGGTAAGGTGTCAGGGCCCCCGATCATGTGACCCCTGTCTCCTCCCCTCCTGTGACCTCATCACAGGTCCTGTGCGCACAGCACTGAGAGCAGCCATGTATGTGGAGTGTGGCTCTGCGGGTGGAGGTCGGTGCTGGAGGCTCCATTATTCTCTATGTGGAGTGCGGCTCTGCGGGTGGAGGTCGGTGCTGGAGGCTCCATTATTCTCTATGTGGAGTGCGGCTCTGCGGGTGGAGGTCGGTGCTGGAGGCTCCATTATTCTCTATGTGGAGTGGGGCTCTGCGGGTGGAGGTCGGTGCTGGAGGCTCCATTATTCTCTATGTGGAGTGCGGCTCTGCGGGTGGAGGTAGGTGCTGGAGGCCCCATTATTCTCTATGTGGAGTGCGGCTCTGCGGGTGGAGGTCGGTGCTGGAGGCTCCATTATTCTCTATGTGGAGTGGGGCTCTGCGGGTGGAGGTCAGTGCTGGAGGCCCCATTATTCTCTATGTGGAGTGCGGCTCTGCGGGTGGAGGTAGGTGCTGGAGGCCCCATTATTCTCTATGTGGAGTGTGGCTCTGCGGGTGGAGGTCGGTGCTGGAGGCCCCATTATTCTCTATGTGGAGTGCGGCTCTGCGGGTGGAGGTCGGTGCTGGAGGCCCCATTATTCTCTATGTGGAGTGGGGCTCTGCGGGTGGAGGTCAGTGCTGGAGGCCCCATTATTCTCTATGTGGAGTGCGGCTCTGCGGGTGGAGGTCGGTGCTGGAGGCCCCATTATTCTCTATGTGGAGTGTGGCTCTGCGGGTGGAGGTCGGTGCTGGAGGCCCCATTATTCTCTATGTGGAGTGTGGCTCTGCGGGTGAAGGTAGTTGCCGGAGGCTCCATTATTCTCTATATGGAGTGTGGCTCTGCGGGTGGAGGTCGGTGCTGGAGGCTCCATTATTATCTATGTGGAGTGCGGCTCTGCGGGTGGAGGTCAGTGCTGGAGGCTCCATTATTCTCTATGTGGAGTGCGGCTCTGCGGGTGAAGGTCGGTGCTGGAGGCTCCATTATTCTCTATGTGGAGTGCGGCTCTGCGGGTGGAGGTCAGTGCTGGAGGCTCCATTATTCTCTATGTGGAGTGCGGCTCTGCGGGTGGAGGTCAGTGCTGGAGGCTCCATTATTCTCTATGTGGAGTGCGGCTCTGCGGGTGAAGGTCGGTGCTGGAGGCTCCATTATTCTCTATGTGGAGTGCGGCTCTGCGGGTGGAGGTCAGTGCTGGAGGCTCCATTATTCTCTATGTGGAGTGCGGCTCTGCGGGTGGAGGTCGGTGCTGGAGGCTCCATTATTCTCTATGTGGAGTGCGGCTCTGCGGGTGGAGGTAGGTGCTGGAGGCTCCATTATTCTCTATGTGGAGTGGGGCTCTGCGGGTGGAGGTCGGTGCTGGAGGCCCCATTATTCTCTATGTGGAGTGCGGCTCTGCGGGTGGAGGTCGGTGATGGAGGCTCCATTATTCTCTGTGGAGTGCGGCTCTGCGGGTGGAGGTCGGTGCTGGAGGCCCCATTATTCTCTATGTGGAGTGCGGCTCTGCGGGTGGAGGTCGGTGCCGGAGGCTCCATTATTCTCTATGTGGAGTGCGGCTCTGCGGGTGGAGGTCGGTGTCGGAGGCCCCATTATTCTCTATGTGGAGTGCGGCTCTGCGGGTGGAGGTCGGTGCTGGAGGCTCCATTATTCTCTATGTGGAGTGCGGGTGGAGGTCGGTGCTGGAGGCCTCATTATTCTCTATGTGGAGTGCGGCTCTGCGGGTGAAGGTCGGTGTCGGAGGCCCCATTATTCTCTATGTGGAGTGCGGGTGGAGGTCGGTGCTGGAGGCTCCATTATTCTCTATGTGGAGTGTGGCTCTGCGGGTGGAGGTCGGTGCTGGAGGCCCCATTATTCTCTATGTGGAGTGCGGCTCTGCGGGTGGAGGTCGGTGCCAGAGGCTCCATTATTCTCTATGTGGAGTGCAGCTCTGCGGGTGGAGGTCGGTGTCGGAGGCCCCATTATTCTCTATGTGGAGTGCGGCTCTGCGGGTGGAGGTCTGTGCTGGAGGCTCCATTATTCTCTATGTGGAGTGCGGGTGGAGGTCGGTGCTGGAGGATCCATTATTCTCTATGGGTCGGTGCTGGAGGCTCCATTATTCTCTATGTGGAGTGCGGGTGGAGGTCGGTGCTGGAGGCCCCATTATTCTCTATGTGGAGTGCGGCTCTGCGGGTGGAGGTAGGTGATGGAGGCTCCATTATTCTCTGTGGAGTGCGGCTCTGCGGGTGGAGGTCGGTGCTGGAGGCTCCATTATTCTCTATGTGGAGTGCGGGTGGAGGTCGGTGCTGGAGGCCCCATTATTCTCTATGTGGAGTACGGCTCTGTGGGTGGAGGTCGGTGCTGGAGGCTCCATTATTCTCTATGTGGAGTGCGGGTGGAGGTCGGTGCTGGAGGCCCCATTATTCTCTATGTGGAGTGTGGCTCTGCGGGTGGAGGTCGGTGCTGGAGGCCCCATTATTCTCTATGTGGAGTGCGGCTCTGCGGGTGGAGGTAGGTGCTGGAGGCTCCATTATTCTCTATGTGGAGTGTGGCTCTGCGGGTGGAGGTCGGTGCTGGAGGCTCCATTATTCTCTATGTGGAGTGCGGCTCTGCGGGTGGAGGTCAGTGCTGGAGGCTCCATTATTCTCTATGTGGAGTGCGGGTGGAGGTCGGTGCTGGAGGCTCCATTATTCTCTATGTGGAGTGGGGCTCTGCGGGTGGAGGTCGGTGCTGGAGGCTCCATTATTCTCTATGTGGAGTGCGGCTCTGCGGGTGGAGGTCAGTGCTGGAGGCTCCATTATTCTCTATGTGGAGTGCGGGTGGAGGTTGGTGCTGGAGGCTCCATTATTCTCTATGTGGAGTGCGGCTCTGCGGGTGGAGGTCAGTGCTGGAGGCTCCATTATTCTCTATGTGGAGTGGGGCTCTGTGGGTGGAGGTCGGATCTGGAGGCTCCATTATTCTCTATGTGGAGTGCGGCTCTGTGGGTGGAGGTCGGTGCTGGAGGCTCCATTATTCTCTATGTGGAGTGGGGCTCTGCAGGTGGAGGTGGGTGCTGGAGGCTCCATTATTCTCTATGTGGAGTGTAGCTCTGCGGGTGGAGGTCGGTGCTGGAGGCCCCATTATTCTCTATGTAGAGTGTGGCTCTACGATTCGTGACCCCCGTCACGTGACGAGGGGGGCCCACAGAGTCTGAACTGCCCCGGGCCCTGGCTACCCTTAATCCACCCCTGGTCGCAAGCCATTGTGTGTTTCTTCTAAAGGGGTCAGTGAAAAAAATAGTTGATAAAGATGGGGACGACAAAATCCCCTCTTGGATCGTCATGAATGTATACTCATTGTATAATGTGTGCAGAGTTGTCAATGTGAGTGTGGGGGCGCTTTTTCAGTAAGGGATGATACAGGGTTGTGGTCACCCACCCCAGGTCCGGCTCCAGGTTTTTGAGGGCCCCGGGCAAAAGAGTCTCAGTGTGCCCCCACTTTAACACATACCACGATTCATGCCGTGTGACATCCGTGGTGCCGGCCAAAAACGGACTTGTCTCCGTGTGGATCACACGGACACACATGTGATCCACACGGACACTCGCTCTGTGGCAAAACACGTTCATGTGAAGGAGGCTATTGATTAGTAGTGTACGTATGAAAGAAAGAACAGAGAGAGAGAAAAAAAGAAAGAACAGAGAGAAAGAAAGAGGGGAAATAAAGAACAGAGAAAGAAAGAACAGAGAAAAAGAAAGGAAGAACAGAGAGAAAGAAAGAAAGAAAGAAAGTGTCATGTCGGACGCTATTCACACCACAGCGTCCGGCAGGCAGAGGTAGTTCCACCTCCGTCCACTATAGCCTCAGTGGCGCCGGCTTGATCTTCAGGCTCTCGGGGGTTAATCTTGCTGGAGACCAGGTTGGATGTTTAGTCACGCCCACGGTCTTTAAATAGTCTTGCTGGCCTATGGGCGTCGCCGATTATAGCTTGTGGTTCCGGTCTGGAGTGGAGGTGTTGAAGAGAGAGAGATTCGTATCTGGTGGCGTATGATCCGTTGTATCCTTTCTCCTTCCCATATTTGTGTTTAGTTGTGCCCTGTTCACATTACTGTATATTCCTGTGTGCGTGCGGCGCTGTGCAGTTTAAGTTCTCCCTGTCTGTCATTATTTGTGTGGGGGCTTTGGTGGTGTGTCTCCTCACTGGGTGGAGGGTTAAGCGCAGAGCTGAGCAGGAGATAAGGAAAGGTTGGAGGCTCAGGCATTTGCACCATCAGCAAAAACCCTGGGTTGAGGGTCAGACAGGGTTTCCTCTAGTGAAAGGGACATCACAGGGGCCCCGGGTATTTCAGCCTTAGTTGACCTAAGCCCCGCGTGACAGAAAGAAAGAAAGAGGGGAAATAAAGAACAGAGAGAGAAAGATTCGAGAGAGAAAGAAACAGAGAGAGAAAGAAAGATTAGAGAGAGAAAGAGAAAGAAAAGAACAGAGAGAAAGAGAAATAAAGAACAGAGAGAAAGAAAGAGGGGATGTTAGGCGTCGGGTTCCAGCGGCAATCCAGAGCCTTGCATTCAGCAGTCTCCCATTCTCCACCGACCGCCCAGGAGCCTGCACAGCAATCTCGGCATCCCAGACGCTCTGCTCAGACCAGCTCTGTAGGACTGGTTGTTGCTGTCACCTCTGGGTCAGCAATAGCAGCGCAGGCTGTCCTGCAGCAAGCCACTCCAGAGGCTAAGTCCTCTCGTCGCGCTACTGGGCATGCTCACGAGACGAACTCCCATTGGAGATCGGGAGTCACGTGCTCAGGTCCTTCTCCTGATCTGATTGGTCCATCTCAGAGATCTGCAAGGTCCCGGAAGCGCATGGCTATAAAAGGCCTGCATGGCCACTCGGCCGTGCGCTAGTATAGACTCTAATTGCTACTGTGTGAATGGTGATGGATGTATGGATTGCAAATGACTCATTAAGACTCCCCTCCCTCTGATATTACGAGTGTGTATAGGGATCTAGTTATAGAGTCAGCGCCAAGTTACTGGCCATATGGCACATCCTCCACAGTACTAGCATCCAACAGTGCGCCCCTCTTGGGCACTGTCGCGTTGCGGCTGGGTCAGTTGCAATGCTGCTGTAGCAGCACTAGTTGGCGTCCGCCGTAGCGACGACGCACGCATGGTCGGTCTAGTCGGACATCGCCCTGAGTCTTGAGTGTAGTCCTGTGACCACATACCGTGTGTGCACTCCGTTGAGTCCTGTGAGGTCAACAGGCTAGGCATTTATGTTCATGCCTTTAGCGACTCTGTGAATCAACAGAGTACGCCCAGCACACATCGGGTGACATTATAACCCGCGTGTGCTATACCGCCATATAGCGCGTCTGCCATTGTCTAGCAGCAGTTTTAACACCTACTGCACGGTGGACCCCGGGCGGCGAACGCACTTTCTATTATTTAATATTTAGTGCGTTCTGCCGTCCCTAACAGGGGAAAGAACAGAGAGAAAGAAAAAAGAAAGAAAGAGAAAGAACAGAGCGAAAAAAAGAGTGTACAGAAAAAAAGAACAGAGAAAGAAAGAAAGAAAGGGGAAAGAAGAACAGAGCGGGAGAGAGAAAGAAAGAGGGGAAAGAAAGAACAGAGAGGAGGAGAGAAAAAGAAAGAGGGGAAAGAACAGAAAGAAAGAACAGAGAGAAAGAAAGAGTGGACAGAAAAAAGAACAGAGAGAGAAATAAAGAAAGGGGAAAAAGAACAGAGAGTGAGAGAGAAAGAATGAGGGGAAAGAAAGAACAGAGAGGAGGAGAGAAAAAGAAAGAGGGGAAAGAACAGAAAGAAAGAAAGAGGGGAAAGAAAGGAGAAAGAAAGAGGGGAAAGAAAGAAAGGAGAAAGAGGGGAAAGAAAGAAAGAAAGAGGGGAATGAAAGAACAGAGAGAGAAAGAAAGAACAGAGAGAGAAAGAAAGAGAAAGAAAGAACAGAGAGAAAGAAAGAGGAAAGAGAGAACAGAGAGACAGAGAAAGAAAGAGGGGAAAGAAAGAGAACAGAGAGAGAGAGAAAGAAAGAACAGAGAGAAAGAAAGAACAGAGAGAGAGAAAGAAACAGAGAAAGAAATATTCTATAAAGATACCATAGCAGCCCGGCTCCCATTGTAGTGCCCACCTGGGCCTCCTGGTGCAGGACAAATCATGATTCGCTCAGATGGCCAGCATCCCCAATTCCAAGGCGATCCCGCTGTCCGAACTGTCAGAGGAGGACACGGTGATGGATCTGAAGCATTCCCTGAAGTGCCTCCATGGTTCCGTCACAATCTCCTCCCGAAATTACCTCATTTCTGGTCAGCTTCCAGCACGTCACTTCCAGAAGAACGTCACGTGCGAGTTTTAAAGTGGTCCTTGGGGCTTCGCCGTGTACTCCTATGTCCGCGGGAAAAGTAAGCTCCCGGCTGGGGCAGTCTCTCTCTAAAAATCGGGACTGTCTCGCTGGATCTGGGACGGTTGGAAGGTATGAATGCTCCCCACCATACACCTTGTACATGCACGACTCCGCTTTGTATGCCTCGTACACACTCTGCTCCGCTCCGTACAGCTTGTACACATGAGGCTTCACTTCCTACACCCCGGCTCTGCTCCGCTCCATAAACACACGGCTCAGCTCCGTACACACAGGGCTCCATTCCGTACACCTCGTACACACACGGCTCCGCACACCTCATACACATCCAGCTCTGCTCCGTACACATGTGGCTCCGCACACCTCATACACATGCGGCTCCGCTCCGCACACCTCATACACATGTGGCTCCGCTCCGCACACCTCGTACACATGCAGCTCCGCACACCTCGTACACACATGGCTCCACACCGTACACCTCGTACACACATGGCTCCGCTCTGTACACCTCATGCACACACGGCTCTGCTCCGTACACTTCGTAAACACGGCTACACTCCGGTACATCTCGTACACGCACGGCTCCGCTCCGTACACCTCGTACACGCACGGCTCCGCTCCGTACACCTCGTACACACACAGCTCCGCTCTGTACACCTCGTACAAACACGGCTATGCTCCAGTACACCTCGTACACACACGACTCCGCTCCGTACACCTCATACACATGGCTCTGCTCTGGTACACCTCGTACACACACATGGCTTCGCTTCGTACACCTTGTACAAACACGGCTCTGCTCCATACACATCGTACACACACGGCTCTGCTCCATACACCTCGTACACACAAGGCTCTGCTCTGTACACCTTGTACACACGCGGCTTTGCTACAGTCACCCTGTAAAGCCCTCCTGACTCCACACATAAACTTTACCTCATCCAGCACCATGATGATGACCAGCACAGCAGAGTCCTGCAGCCACAGAGGCCCCTGATCATGTGACCCCTGACTCCTCCCCTCCTGTGACCTCATCACAGGTCCTGTGCCGCACACAAGACTTTGACACCAGAACTGCCGAAGCGATGCTCATTGCTGGCTGCCGTTGCGTGGGTCCCTCGGGGAGAGCGCAGGATGGGGTCGGTACATGGGGGGCGTGGCAGTGGGTATCACAGACAGCATGAGTGGGCCCCCTGTCTCACCAGGGCCCCGGCACTTGCCTGGGTGCTGACGCCGGCCCTGACCCACCTCACTTGTTTCTGTATGTTTGGAAGGATAATGTCAGCATTATCCTTCTCTGTTTTCAGTATTAACCTATGATGCTCCAGAATTCAGCCGAAGTGTGTCTGCTCCAAACATACAGAAACAAGGGGGGTGGGTGCTACAAGCTATAATAAAAGCTTAAATATAACCTGCTCACTCACACTGTGTTCTCCAATTAATTCAAGATTTGAGGGAAAAAAGATCATCTATTAGATGGCTGAATAAAACACTGCATTTGGAAGGAAGAATACAGGGCTGCCAGAATATATTGGGCAAATACCTGAGCATGTACCTTTGAACAAAAGACCCATGGTAATTAATGTAACTGGTTTGAACATCTAACAGGCCAATTGACACAAGAAAATTGACCAAGAATTTTGAACTACATTAAATAAAATATAGATCTTTTTAACCCCTTTCCTACATGCACTGTATATATGTATACTGCTGTGCGGGGAGCTGCGTTCCAGCGAAATTGAACTATTTGGTTTCCACTAAGAATCATCCTTTTTATCAATCTACTTAATTATAGCAGGTGTATGTGTGTATATATATATATATATATATATATATATATATATATACACTCACTGGCCACTTTATTAGGTACACCTGTCCAACTGTGTGTTAAGACTTAATTTCTAATCAGCCAATCACATGGCGGCAACTCAGTGCATTTAGGCATGTAGACATGGTCAAGACAATCTCCTGCAGTTCAAACCGAGCATCAGTATGGGGAAGAAAGGTGATTTGAGTGCCTTTGAACGTGGCATGATTGTTGGTGCCAGAAGGGCTGGTCTGAGAATTTCAGAAACTGCTGATCTACTGGGATTTTCACGCACAACCATCTCTAGGGTTTACAGAGAATGGTCCGAAAAAGAAAAAAAATCCAGTGAGCGGCAGTTCTGTGGCCGGAAATGCCATGTTGATGCCAGAGGTCAGAGGAGAATGGGCAGACTGGTTCGAGCTGATAGAAAGGCAACAGTGACTCAAATTGCCACCCGTTACAACCAAGGTAGGCAGAAGAGCATCTCTGAACGCACAGTGCGTCGAACTTTGAGGCAGATGGGCTACAGCAGCAGAAGACCACACTGGGTACCACTCCTCTCAGCTAAGAACAGGAAACTGAGGCTACAATTTGCACAAGCTCATCAAAATTGGACAGTAGAAGATTGGAAAAACGTTGCCTGGTCTGATGAGTCTCGATTTCTGCTGCGACATTCGGATGGTAGGGTCAGAATTTGGCGTAAACAACATGAAAGCATGGATCCATCCTGCCTTGTATCAACGGTTCAGGCTGGTGGTGGTGGTGTCATGGTGTGGGGAATTTTTTCTGGGCACTCTTTGGGCCCCTTGGTACCAATTGAGCATCGTTGCAACGCCACAGCCTACCTGAGTATTGTTGCTGACCATGTCCATCCCTTTATGACCACAATGTACCCAACATCTGATGGCTACTTTCAGCAGGATAATGCGCCATGTCATAAAGCTCGAATCATCTCAGATTGGTTTCTTGAACATGACAATGAGTTTACTGTACTCAAATGGCCTCCTCAGTCACCAGATCTCAATCCAATAGAGCATCTTTGGGATGTGGTGGAACGGGAGATTCGCATCAGGGATGTGCAGCCGACAAATCTGCGCCAACTGTGTGATGCCATCATGTCAATATGGTCCAAAATCTCTGAGGAATGCTTCCAGCACCTTGTTGAATCTCTGCCACGAAGAATTGAGGCAGTTCTGAAGGCAAAAGGGGGTCCAACCCCTTACTAGCATGGTGTACCTAATAAAGTGGCCAGTGAGTGTATATATATATATATATATATATATATATATATTAGTGCCAAGATCGCCAGTGGGACCATATCCCTGAGGAAGGAGACAGGAGTCTCTGAAACGCGTCGGATAGCTTTTTTGGTCCATACCACGATCCATAGTGGCTGCAGCTCAGCACATCACGTGTCTCAGACGTCAGGCAGGTCCTGTGCTGACGAGCACAGTGTGACGGTCGGGCACAGCGTTCAACACGCGCGTCTTTTTTTCAGCCTGCATATAGCGCTTACTGCCACTGGCCGGGGCAGCACCGCTACTGTGACTATTGTAAGCGATAAGGAGAAAGGAATCATTTGTAAATTTAACAGAGGAGTGACCTCGAATCCTGGAAGGACCTGTGGAACCTGCAACTTCATTCAAGTCTGTATCCGCCTACTTCAGCTGTGGCAGCCTTAACCCTTACTACTGGTGGAGGTAACTTTGATCCATGTGCAATATCTGTTACTGGGCACCTTGATTTCAGACTGAGTTCATTCCTTTTTTGTGGTAGTTTAACACCTACTGCAATAGGAGATAAGATCTATGTGCAATATTTGTTACTGGGCACCTTGATTACAGACTGAGTTCACTTTTTTTTTTGTGTGTGGGAGTTTAACCCCTACTGCAATAGGAGACAAGTTCGCTCCACGTTTAGCATAAGATATCAAGTATCCAAAGGGATTTGTATGATTGGTTTCGTGCTAACTATACTGTTTATCCTAATTTGGTTATTCATTACTGGCTCATATATTTGTTTTTCCATTTTATTCATTTTATGGCGACTCCAAGCGCAATAGTAATATTTTTAGTTTTATTGATTTTATTCTGACACCGACGGTGACTGGTGTATTTTACATATGCTGTTGGAGTCCGTATATATACTTGAGCGTCACTGATTGTTTGCATTATAAAGAGAAGAATATATACAGCGCCGTGAACACGCGGGCTCACGCTAAGCACCTCCATGATCGGGTGTAGGTGTCAGCTTTATGTGAGAGACATTGCCGTTTAACCCCTCTGATGCCGCTGTCATTGGTGACAGTGTGGGGAGGAGGACTCCCAGACAGTGAAAGGACAGGTGAGAAATGAGAGAATTTTGATCAAAATTATGTTAACTAAATACCCTTATTATTACTATTATTACTACCTTCATGCAATTTTTGCAATATATTTTTTTACTTTTTATTCCAGGATATTTGTTTTGTGTTTTGTTTTTGGTTTTCTCTGTGTAAAGGTCATGTGTTCATATGCAATTACATTTTGCATGCACATTAATTTACTTTTTCTGCTCAGACCCAGTTTCTCATTTGTTTCATTGTGCATTCTGTGCATATAAGGGTGTGACCGCCCTGTTTCTGAGTAGGAAAATCCATCCTGCCTGGCCTATACTATTACTAGTGGTTCAGTCCCTCTGTCCTTGTTCACATTTACGTCACTTGACAAGTGGAAAGGTTTTAAATACAAGAGTTAGGACTGTCCCACAAGGGTTGCCGTGACATGGCGGGATGGCTTCTACATTATTTTGATCAAAATTATGTTAACTAAATACCCTTATTATTAATATTATTACTGCATTCATGCAATTTTTGCAATATATTTTTTTACTTTTTATTCCAGGATATTTGTTTTGTGTTTTGTTTTTGGTTTTCTCAGTGAAAGGACAGGTACTCAGGGGATTGCCATCAGGGTTCCTGAGGGAACGATACTGGGAAGACAGTATAAGGAAAGACTTGACTGAAGTTGTCAGGGAAACAGGGGGCGGGGCAAGCTTAAAAGGAGCATGGGGCGCGCTGAAGTGGCAGTTGACAGAGAGCAGGACAACAGACAGGAAGCCGTGTGAGACAGAGAGGACCGAGGGAGCAGACGGTGTGTTGTGGAGAGACCGACAGGGGCCTGTGAACGGAGAGCTGCGGACTCACCGACTAGTGACACGTGAGAGACTTGCACCGGCGGCCGCTCCCCGCATACGGTCCCATACAGCGATGCCCGTGGCTTCCCACCCTGTTGTGACAAGGCGGCTACCTCAAGCGACCACAGCGACAACAGACCATTCCTTTACAGCGGTCAGGACACTGCCCCCCTGCCTTCTCCCACAGCTGTGGCCCTGTCATCACCGGCCCCAGGGGGCTCCACCTCGCAACAGGTGGTAGTAGAGGCCCCTGTCCGCTTTGCTCAGGGACCCTGAGCAGAGGTTGGTGAACGGTTATATTTTGAGACTGCGTAATAACCCCGCGGTGAGATGAGAGCCGCAAGGAGACGCCTGTTGCACCCACCGGCATAGTTTCTTCAGGGCCTGTTGCGCCCCACCGTCATCGTTTCTTCAGGGCCTGTTGCGCCCCACCGTCATCGTTTCTTCCGGGCCTGTTGCGTCCCACCGTCATCGTTTCTTCAGGGCCTGTTGTGCCCAGCTCCATCCTGGAATATCGAGGCATCAAGGCAGCTGCATCAGCGACCTCTACGCGGCCACGCCTGTGAACCTGACAGACCGCTGGAAGGATGTTTATTATAAGAGATAAGGACCCCCCAGTTTGGTCATACGTGGCCTATAGCACCCGGGCCAACCGGGTTAGTCGCATTACCCATAAGAAAGTGTTGTTAGGTTTGTTGAGTCCCTGCGTGGACTGGTTGCGGTTAATACTTTTTTTTTTTGGTTGCTCAATATAGCCCCAGCGGTTACAGTTTATAAAAGTTATTTCCACCAACCCCACTCAGTCTCGTGTCTCGTCACTTCATCCTGCGAACCTGCTAGAACCCTACACTTGGCGTAGTCAGCAGGATGCATTCTCCGAGCACAGACAGTGGTGCCCCAGATCAGGGTAGAGCTGTAAACTCTACAACTGATGAGGGTCCTCGTACCAGCATATCATTGGGGGCCATGCTGAACAACCTGCCTAGATTTTCCGGCTCCAATATTATGTTATGGAGCTGGACAGAGCGGATGCGGGGGCTCTTTCGGATGTACCTAATGACCCCTGATCTGGAGGCTGAGGTGGCACTCATGGCACTGGACGGGGAGTCGCGGAGGTCAGTGATGTTGAAACCTCCGGGTCACCGCAACACTTTTGAAAAAGTGTTACAGATAGTAGAACAGACCCATGAGGACCCTACTGATGTGGGAGAGTTAAGAACCCGTTTGTTTAGTCGGATGCAAGTAGAGGGGGAGACGATCACAGAGTATATGAATGTCCTCCAAGAATTGCATACGGCTATAGAAAGAAAGGACGGGGTAGGGGCAGGACCTGTTGACATTACCCTACGTGACCTACTGGTGACTGGTTTGCGAGATCCATTAGTCAAACAGGCACTGCTGGAACAGATCAGGATGAATCCCCGAATAGATTTTTCAGATGTGGGAAGTCAGGCACGTGCTCGAGAGAAGGAGCAGGGGATGGCGGTCCCCGTGGGGAAAGTCCGAGGTGTGGAGGCCTCCGCGAATGTAGTCAAGGAGCCTCAGTGGGTGGAAGAGATGAAGCAAGAGCTGAAAAGTATTAAGGGCGAGTTGGCCGAAATAAAGAGAAGATCCGAGACCGGGACTGGACGACCTGGCTTTAACCCCGGCTTCTGGGGATCACGCTCCCCGCGGGGAGGTCAACCTACACAGGCCCGGTGTTTTGAGTGTGGAGAACCAGGCCACTTTGCCCGAGAGTGTCCGCGGTGTGGGAGATACCCACCCCGGCCGCCATTAAACTAAACGGCTCCGGGCTGGGGGGACGCCGCTCGGAGCCGAAAACCACAACTAGGGGTGGTGGAAGTCCCGAAGATTTGGTAGCAAAATGCCCGGTGGTTTGGGCAGAAGTGGAGAGCCGGGCCGTCCGGTGCCTGGTGGACACGGGGTCACAAGTAACCAATATGCCCGCAACGTATTTTCAACAGAACTTCCCGGAAGCAGCAAGGCCTCAGTGGGGGCCAGTGATCAGACTAGTAGCTGCCAACCAACTGCCGGTCCCAGTTGCCGGGGTGGTGTGGGTGCAAGTGACGCTGTGCGGTAAATCCCTTGGTCGCAGAGGGGTGGTACTGACTCAAGGAGAAGCTGATAAGCAACACCCAATCACCCTAGGCATGAATGTTCTACGAGAGTTCGGCAACCTACTGCTCAATGACCCTACACAGAGGATTCTGAAGCAGTGGGGTTCTCGCACAGCCCAGGGACAGGTATTCCAGCAGCTGGTGCGGGGAGCACGGGTACATCAGGACCGCCAGGAAGGCGAGGCTCTGGGTAAGGTCATCACTCCAGCGACTCCCCTGCTTGTTACCTCCTGGATAGACTGTGGTGGCCCTGCCCATTTGAGCCCCGATACCCTTGGGGGGTGTGGAGGTGCAGGTGGAGCCGTGTCACTCGGAGCGCTCACCTCCAGGCATACTGGTGGCCCGTTCCCTGGCTACCATGCAAAAAGAAGCCGTCCTGGTGCGCTGCGTTAACCTTGAAGACCAAGACACCGTTCTGGAAGCACGGACTGTGCTGGCCAAACTAGTAAGGCCTTTAGAAGAAGTGCTGCCAGCTCCTGTGGTTCAATTACAAGTACACCCCGAGGATCCTTGGGAAGTAACAATACGAACCTTACAGGCCCACGAAGTCTCGGCACAAGACAAGGGCCGAAAGATTTTGGAGCAGATGCGGGCCGAGCTTTCTGGATTAACTGCAGCCCAACTCTCACAGATAAAAGCATTGCTGGGACAGTACCATGAAGTATTTGCTAGTCATAAGGACGATTTTGGGTGTACCACTGCCATCACTCATGAAATCCCCACAGCAGGAGCGGCCCCTATCCGGGAACGATATCGACAGATTCCGCCACAACTCTATCAAGAGGTGAAAACTTTGCTGGCCCGAATTCTGCAAAAAGGGGTGATGCAGGAAAGTCAAGCCCCTAGACGGCCCCAATCGTGTTGGTCCGGAAAAAAGATGGTACACTACGATTTTGTGTGGATTATCGTAAACTGAATACTTGCACTATTAAAGACTCATATCCACTGCCCCGCATAGAAGAATCCCTGTCCGCCTTGGGGGAAGCTACATATTTTTCAACCCTGGACTTGGCCAGTGGGTACTGGCAGGTGCCCATGTCAGAAGAAGATAGAGCCAAGACGGCGTTCATATTGCCCATGGGACTGTTTGAGTTTAATCGGATGCCGTTTGGGCTGGCCAACGCCCCCGGGACCTTTCAGCAATTGATGGATCAGTGTCTGGGAGATCTCAATTTTGAGGCTACGTTGATCTATCTGGACGACATCATCATCTATGCCGCCACCTTTGAGGACCACCTGAAGCGGTTGGGACAGGTACTCAGCCGGTTGCAAAAGTACGGGTTGAAGGTTGAAGGTGTTGTTAGGTTTGTTGAGTCCCTGCGTGGACTGGTTGCTGTTAATACTTTTTTTTTTTTTTGGTTGCTCAATATAGCCCCAGCGGCTACAGTTTATAAAAGTTATTTCCACAAACCACACTCAGTCTCGTGTCTCGTCACTGCATCCTGCGAACCTGCTAGAACCCTACAACAGCAACATCGAGGAGCATAGCAGAGGGAATGAGCTCCATCTCTGCTTCCATCGGCACAACGAGATGCAATTGCATAGTGCTGATGATCTCTATGGTGACCCTGGGCTGCAAGATGACCATGGGGTTCTATAGGCTTCTGCAGGAAAATTGGCCTGTGAGTGCCTGCTAAGAGCAATGCAGAAGCATTGCAGAGTATCAGATCAGTGTAAAGATGATGTCCTATAGTGGGACAATGTAAAAAGTTTTTACAAAGTGTAAAAATATAAAAAGAAAATCCCCAAATAAAGAACAAAAAGATATTAAAATATAAATCCAATTAATACATTTATTTAGGTGAAAAAAATAGTACACAGGTATTGCCGCATCCGGAACTACCCCAACCTATAAAACTGTCTCACTAGTTAACCCCTTCAGTGAACACTGTAAAAAAAAAAAATGCGAGGCAAAAAGACTATGCATTATCATCATACTGCCAAATAAAAAGTGCAATAAAACGTGATAAAAAAGATGGATTCAAATAAACATGGTACAGCTGAAAACCTCACCTTGACCCGCAAAAAACAAGCAGTGATAAAGCGCGGTCAGCGGAAATATACGGTAAAACAATTATAGCTCTCAGAATACAGAAATGCAAAAATAATTATTTTTTCTAGAAAATAGTTTTTATTGTGTAAAAATGCCAATACATAAACAAATAATGTAAATGTGATATCGCTGTAATCGTTCTGACACGGAACGTTATAAAAAGAAAACCCCAAAACTCCTGAATTGCTGGTAAAAAAACTACTTGAGAAAATATATAAATACCAACAATTCATTCAGTATAACAAATATTCATTTTATTAAATAAGGACACCACAAGGACAAAGATATGCTAAAACATTTTACAAGACATAATGAATTGGAAAGACATATAAATAAAAATCAAGGGGAGCTGGTCAGCACATACAGCACTATTAATATTAACCGTATATCAAATGTAAACACCAGAGATTGGAAGCTGCAGCATGAACACCCAAAAAAAAGCGGATGACATTTATCCACTCAATGCCGACTTTTATTCCCCATTGACTTGCATTGGGGTCGGGTTTCGGACGAAACTCCGACTGTTTTTGCCCTAGTCGGACCAGTTTCATCTGAAACAAATTTTGTTTCATGAAACCCGATCTGACCAAAGTCGCTTAACTCTACTTCTAAGGACTAATTACGGGGTGTACAGTGCTAGACAGGCAGTGTATGTGGCATACTCCATTGCATACAGCAAGAGGGTCCATTCCATTACTGTTTGCTGCCTATTACATATATTTACTGTATCTACATAGCCCCAGGTATCAGTGGCCAGGAAAATTTTTTTTTTTTGCATCTTAATCCTGATTATTTTCTTCAAAAGCAATCCAGAGCACACAGTTTATTTTCTCCATTTGCTTGTTGGCACTACAGAATACAGCCAGATCCTTTCCATAGTGCAGCATGAAAATCCAGCTATTTTAAACAGGGGTTTGGCTGTCACAGCGATCACATCTGAGTGCGCAGAAAATTCTGCCATTTCTGGGCTACTGTAACATTTTGTTGGAGTGTCTCATGCAAGTTATAGACACCAGTTTGCTGAAAAAAAACGTTACCTACAGGCAATGCTGGACTGGCCATCTGGCAATTCTGGCAAATGCCAAAAGGGCCTGTCTGGTCATGGGCCGCCTTGTCTGCTATGTTGTTAATGGAATTGGTGTTCTCAAGACACTCAAACTGTTAAGAGTTGTGACGGAGGTATCATGAGAAATATTGATCTTGTAGTAAATGTTGCTTTCTGCCACCCAGGGTAATATTAGTAATATATCCCATCTGGTGCTTGGGGATGGGGACAGAATGGGCCTGTGTGATTTCAAATGCCAGGGCTGAATTTTAGCCCCAGTCCGTACCTGCCTACAGGGCAGATATTTTACACTGGGTTTTGTCCGCCACACGGGTCGCATATCAGTGCGCTCAAAATTATGCCATTTCAGGCCTCCATTGCATTTTTTTTGCTGTGTCTTAGCCTAGTTATTGACACCAGTTTGCTGGAAAAAAAACCCACAGGCCAGATATTTGAAAGTGGGGTATCTCCGTCACAGGCCTCACATATCAGTGTGCTCAAAATTGTGCCATTTCAGGCCTCAATTGCATTTTTTTGCTGTGTTTTAGCCTAGTTATTGACACCTGTTTGTTGCAAAAAAAATTACAGGCCAGATATTTGAAAGTGCGATATCTCCGTCACAGGCCACACGTCAGTGTGCTCAAAAATTGTGCCATTTCAAGCCTCCATTGCATTTTTTCTGCTGTGTCTTAGTCTAGTTATTGACAGCCGTTTGCTGCAAAAAAAAATACAGGCCAGATATTTGAAAGTGGGGTATCTCCGTCACATGCATCACATATCAGTGCACTCAAGATTGTTGGCATGGTCGTGTGTGACAATGGCTGGAACCTTGTGGCGGCTTTGAAGTAAGGCAAGCTCACACACATACCATATACCCAAAAAAAGATAGTCACAATTTTCGACTGCTAATGAAACGCCACCAAAAGAATATTCTATATAATAAAATATTTATTCATGACAAGCATATTGTGTGGACAAAACTTTTTTATTCAATTTTTCACTTAATTTTTCACAAATGCAATAGAATTGAGCATTAAAAAACATACATGATATACATGTGTGCAGGGGTACATTGAGAAACCAAACGGTTGGGGAAAAGACACCAAAAGTAATGATAATAAAAAAAGGTTTTTTTAATGAAAAAATCTTTTAAAAAGGGCACACCTAGGGGTATCAATGAACAGTGGGGCTTCTCCAGTTTTCTATAAAATATTAATAAAAATTTAAATTTTTTAATACATTGTTCAAGTGTTTCACTTCTTGCAGTCTTCTTTTATTATTTTTTATTATTTAATATATTTTTTATTCATTATTATTTTTACTTATTTTATAATTATTATTTTCAATTTTTATTTTTAATATTCTTTTCAATATGATTATTAATATTGAATTATTATTTTTATTTTTTTTGGCTTTTATTTAATTTTTTTCTTTTTTAGCAATATATTTTATAAAATATATTTAATATTTTGAGCAGTGGAAATTTTTGTGAGGAATATCTAGAGACTTAATAGATATAGTGGATGGCCTAACTACACTAATGTTATATATATATATATATATATATATATATATATACCTAAAAAAAAAATTTTTCATATATTATTCTTGATTATATATTTTTCTTTATATTTGTTATTTTTTATGGATACATTAAAATAGTCATTATCACTATTAAAAGCATTCTGTTGTCTGCACAAATATTTTTTGTATTTTTGGATAATATACATTATTATTGCTTTATATTGGATGAGTATATTATTTATCCACATTGATTTTCAATGTTGGTGTTTTTGCTTAAAATATAGATTTGTTATTAGGAATTGTCACTATTTAGCTTATTTTGTCCATACCATTAGTCTCTATTTGTATAATGTGGATAGTCACTATTCAACTCATATTTGCCCACACTATCAGTCTCTACTTATAGATATTTTCCCTTAACAAAGATGGCTGCGGGATCGTCGAGCGCCGTTCTGCGCGTGCGCACGTCCCATCCCGTGGTTGGCTGCTTGGGGCTGCATCGCTGACTGTGACCTAGGTCGCACTCGGTGATGTATTTCCGGGACGCTGACCTGTGATGGCGGCGCTTGTATGTGCAGGCGGCGGCGCCACATAACTATGGCGTCCCTAGTCTGACAGTGAATAATTGATTTGATATGGTTGCCCTTGTATAAATTATAAGAGATCTATTTTTGCACTAAGCACTTTATACAATTTAATTGCACTAGACTGCATGAAAGTTATAAATTTATTTTATGACACAATTGTTCTTTATACTGCACTATTTTTTATATTGATGAATTTTTCACTTTCTGATGAATTTTTTCTTGTGCACTTTTTAAAAGATTTTTTTCATAAAAAAACTTTTTTATTATCATTACTTTTGGTGTCTTTTCCCCAACTGTTTGGTTCTCGATGTACCCCTGCACACATGTATATCATGCATGTTTTTTAATGCTCAATTCTATTGCATTTGTGAAAAATTAAGTGAAAAATTGAATAAAAATCTTTTGTCCACACAATATGCTTGTCATGGATAAATATTTTATTATATAGAATATGTTTTTGGTGGCGTTTCCTTAGCAGTCAAAAATTGTGAATATCTTTTTTTGGGTATATAGTTTTGTTTGGATATTCATTGCTTTAAGTGATCATTTTGAAGCAATTTTGGTATTTCTTTTTCATATAGGTATCTAGCACACACATACCATGCCTGGCCCATGTGCCTAACCTTGTTGTTCAACGGTTTCTCAAAAGCGACCTGGAGCTGCCGGTTCTAATTGTGAAAGTACGCCGGCTGTGTGCCCATTTTAGAAAGCAATCTACAGCTTCCACCGCACTTGCCGTGCTTCAGCAGTGCTTGCAGCTTCCAGCTCAACAACTGTTGCATGATATCCCCACGCGTTGGAACTCTACACTGCATAAGTTGGAAAGGATTGGTGAGTAGAAGAGGGCAGTTGTTGACTATCAGCATCAACAAGGCCATTGGTATTCAGTTCAGATTCCACACATAAGAACTCAGGAGTGGACATGGATGTCAGACATATGTAGCATCCTCCAAACCTTGAGGACTCCACCAAGATGGTGAGCGGAGATGACACCATAATTAGCGTCACCATCACGTTTCTCTGTGTTCTGAAATGAATCTGCTCACAATCAAAGAGGATGCATTTCAGGCAGAGCATGATGAGATGGAGCAAGGAACCATACAGGGTGATTACACACAGCCCAGTCTCGTCTCATCCCAACGTAGATTGGGTGACAATGAGGAAGAGGAGGAAGAACAGGAGCTAGTTTCATGTGCTATAGAGGGTACTACAAGTACAACTGTCATACCGTCAGAGGACAGGGAGGAGGAGGAGGAGAGCATGGTCAATCATCCTCTTGGTGAGGACACGGAAGTCTTGTCTGTTAGCAGTCTGGCACATATGGAGAGTTTGTTACGCTGCCTTTTCCGTGACCGTCGCGTTCTCAAAATTTTGGTTGACAGTCATTACTGGTAGGTGACATTTCTAGACCCACGCTACAAGGAGAACTTTCTATCTCTTATTCCAGAGGCAGACAGGTGCACTATAATGGTGCAGTACCAGAGGGCCCTTGTTACGGAATTATTTAAAAAATTCCCATTTGAAAATGCTGGCGGCAGAGGCCACACTTTGTTAGAAAACCAAGGCGTACAGGCGAGAGAGACACAACTCCAATCCAGCAGAGGCAGGGGAACACTGGCAAAGTTCTGGGAGAGTTTTCTCAGACCCTCCCATCGCACTGGCCCTGAGGCGTGGGGTACTCTCACAAGGAGTGCAAAGTTTTGGAAGATGCTGAGGGAGTACCTTGCTGACCATACCAACATCTCAACATCTTCCATGATTCCTCTGTGCCTTATAATTATTGGGTATCCAAGCTGGACACATGGCATGAACTGGCTCTCTACAACTTGGAGATCCTGGCCTGCCCTGTCACTAGCATTTTGTCAGAGAGGGTTTTAGTGCCGCTGGTGGAATTATAACTGATAAGCGCATCCGCCTGTCAATTGAAGATGTTGACAGGCTGACTCTTATAAAAATGAACAAGAGCTGGATTGGGCCAGACTTCTCTACACCACCAAATGATAGCAGCGTAACATAAAGTCAAATCCAATGTCTTTTTTTGGGAGGTCTATTCCTATGCACCTCTTCACACCACACATGAGTATACGCTTCCTGATTTTGGCTATTTGCTGTTTTCCTCCTCCTTCTCCTCATTCTTATCATCCACCACCACTAGATCATCAGGGTGACCATGCTTCGTGATGCTGCACCCACATTAGTGTTGTAAAGGGTGTTTATGATGCCCATAAACAATTTTTTTCTTTTACACAGTATGTTGATCTATTGTGGTGCGTTCAACTTTGGGGCAGGCCTTGCATTCACTGAATAGGCAAACAGTATGGGAGACCCACTTTCTAATAATCTGAACTTTGTTGTTTGGTCAGCTTCAACAATGCAGTTCTCCACTGACAGTTCTTCAGCCTCAACACAATGCTCCACTGTCGGGTCTTCATCCTCATCGCTGCACTTGTCCACTGCCGGGTCTTCAGCCTCAACACTGCATTAAAATGCAATAACGGGCAATCAAAAGAAAAGTATCTGCACAAAAGTGGTATCATTATAAACGTCAGCTTGGTACACAAAAAATAAGCCTGCACCCAACCCAAGATCACGAAAAATGGAGACGCTACGGGTCTCGGAAAATTGCGCAATTAATTTTTTTCTAGGAAACTTTGGAATTTTTTCTCACCACTTAGATTAAAGAGAACCTAGACATGTTTGATGTCTATCAGCTCGTAATAACCTGGAGAATCATAATGGCAGGTCAGTTTTAGCATTTAGTTAACCTAACAAAAAAGCCAAACAAAAAACAAGTGAGGGATTGCACTTTTTTTGCAATTTCGCCACACTTGGAATTTTTTTCCCGTTTTTGAGTACACGACATGGTAAAACCAATGGTGTCGTTCAAAAGTACAACTGGTCCCGCAAAAAAATTAGCTCTCATATGGCCATATTGATGGAAAAATAAAAAAGTTATGGCTCTGGAAAGAAGGTGTGACGAGTGTCAGCTTACGCTGAGTCATTCTTCTTAGAAAGAGTGGACCCTCTGGGCCGTGGCACCCACCCACCTAGGGCGAGCTGACCTAATGAGAACCACCCCCTATACAGGGAGTGTCAGGTGCAAGACCAAGGGGGTGAGCCACCACGGCAGCTGGACCAGACGGCCGGCTCAAGAAAACAAGACAAGGCAAGACGAGTCGTTAATTCAAAGAAACTTCATTAAGGAAGACTTCAGGTACAACAGGTGCAAAACGTGGACACACAGAACATAAGACAAGGTGCGTTTAACAGCATGCCGAGGTCCAAGACTTGAGGAACTCTTCAGGGTGCAACAGGAGCAAACGTGAACACACAGTTCGTGGAACAGGGTGCGTGCAATGGCACGCCAAGGTCCAGGCATGGAACAAGCAGATGGTACCGCGGACCTCGGACTCCGAACAACAGTCCACGATCAACCAGGGCATCAGGGTCTGTAGCTCAGAGGGTGATCGGCAGGATCCGGACATCCAGAAGTCAGCCAGGGTTCCATGCAAGGAAACAAGATTGAGTTAGTGACATGGTGCGTGTCAACGGACACGCCAGGATCAGGTTCACAGGACAGAGGTTTGCGCATGCCAAGGGGCATACCAGGGACGGGTCAGGTTCACAGGACGGTGGCCTGCGCATGCCAAGGGGCATGCCAGGGATGGGTCAGGTTCACAGGACGGTGGCCTGCGCATGCCAAGGGGCATGCCAGGGAGAGACACAAGGTACGGTGGCATCGGAATCCAAATGGTGGCATCGACCGACAGGGTCCAGGTATCTGGCTACGGCCATCAGGCCGCAGTCATCGAAGTCCGGACCTCTGGCAGCGGTAGGCAGGTTATGGAATCCGGCAGGCAAACTAGGGGTCAGAGAAGAGCAAAAGAGACAAAGGCTTTGTGCAAGAGTAGAACGAAAAGGCACAGTGCGAGAACCAGCTTGAGTGCAAGGAAGCACAGAGACCACGGCTGGGAGCACCGGCAGGTGGTACCGACAATGGCAGTTGCAAGCGGGCATGACTAGAGGCGGCACCGCTTCGGGGCCACGCAGTCAGACCACCATAGCACTGGACGGGGCACGGCTGGGGCACACAGGCGAGCACGGCTAGAGGCGGCACGGCTGAGGCACACCAGGCAGGCCCAGGCGACCAGGCACGTGCACGGAGGCATGGAGCCACAAGGCAGGGCTAGGCAAAGGGTACAGGACAGAGCCACATGCGAGACAGCATGGCAAAGCCTAGTACGAAATGTGCAAGAGCGCACGAAACAACAGGGACAAGACAAAGAACGAGGCAGAGACCTGCGCATGCGGAGAGCATGCCAGGGACATGGACAGTCTAGCAGCGGAGCGTAGGCCGAAGCCCAGAGCCGGGCCAAGGAAGGACCTTGGGACTAGACAGGGTACAGAGCGAGACCTGCATGTGTAGAGACACGCCAGGGAGAGGTTCAGAGCGGAGACCTGCACGTGTAGAGACACGCCAGGGACAGGGACAGTCTAGCAGCGGAGCGTAGGCTGAAGCCCAGAGCCGGGCCAAGGGAGGACCTTGGGACTAGACAGGGTACAGAGCGAGGCCTGCATGTGTAGAGACACGCCAGGGAGAGGTTCAGAGTGGAGGCCTGCACGTGTAGACACGCCAGGGACAGGGACCGAGACGAAGGCCTGCACGTGTAGGGAGACACGTAAGGGCAGGGTACAGAGACGGAGGCCTGCACGTGTAAGGACACACCAGGGACAGAGACAGAGGCAGGGTACCTGAAGCCACAAAGCAGAGTGAGATATGACACGAGGACAGAAACACGGAACAGAATCAGAGCAAACAAGGACTACACGGCAAAGCAGAGCAGGGACAAAACATGGCATGAAGGACAAACACTAGACAAGACACGAGACCAGAGACGGAATACGAGCACGGAGCGTGTGCAGAGACGCACGACAGAGCAGAGTGCAAGGGCACAGAATAGAGGGAGCGCCCCACAGACCAAGCAGCCATGCAGGGACACAACACAATACTCAGGCCCTGAGCATAGGAAGGGGCGGCCTGATATAGGGCATAGCACCTCCTCTTCCAGGACAGGACCAGGGGAGCACTTCCGGGTTCAGATCCACAGGATAACAGAGCGTAGTCACATGATCAGAGTTCCAGACATGACGAGACGACTGCAGAATCAGTGCTGAAACCTAGACAGGTCACATGATCAGAGTTCTAGACATGACGAGATGATTACCAAACCAGACAGTGCAGGATCCTAGGAAAGGTCACATGATCAGCGTTCCAGACATGAGATGATTGCAGAACCTGACAGTGCAGGATCCAGACAGGGACACCTGATCAGAGATTCTAGACATGACGAGAAGATCACAGAAGACAGAGCAGAAACGCAGGCATCCTGCAGCTCAGACATGAGGTGAGTGTGCACACTGCTCTAGGGAATGAGCAGGACAGCAGACAAGATATGCGCATGCACATCGCTCCAGGAGTTCTTGAGAGAAAACAGACAGGGCAGACATGGCGGACATGACAGAAGGGGAGCGAAAAACGAAAAATCGAAAAAAGCTCCAGTCATGAAGGGGTTAAAAACCTTACATGATATAGACTTTTGGAGCACATATTCATGTTGAGCATATCAAAATCTAGAACATACAATAACATTTTCTCAGGGGACAAGAACTTCCCTGAAATTTGTTGCGCAGTGCAATGGGAGCTTTGGTTTCATGTGGTCATCCATGACTTCTATTCAAATGGGTTATTGGGGTGCGTGTAACTTTGGTCCAGGGCAGGACTTGCATTCAGAGATTAGGCAAGCAGTATGGAAGTACCAACTTACTAATAATGGGAACATTGCTTCCAGGTGGTCATCCTGTACGTGGGGTTATTGGGATGTGTCCAAATTTGAGACAGGTCTTGCATTCAATGCATAGGCAATATCAATATAGGAGACCCACTGTTTAATAATGGGAACAACAAAACATAGCCGGCTGACGGCTCTCTAAGAATAGTGAGGGCCGACTGCTGGACCTTTAAGAAGAGTAAAGACCGCCTGCTGGCCCTATAAAAATAGGCTTTGTGACTTTCAGAGTCCCTCCTTCATAAATGAAACAGAATGTGTCAGATGATGTGTCACATAACCCATGGCCAGATAAGGTTGTAAAATGTTAAAATTATATTTCCCAGTGCATTCATTTGTCTTGTTGAAAGCAATGCTAAAGTTGAAAAGGACATCAGAAACGCTACGTGTGAACACAGCCCGAGTGGTGGAGGAGCATTTTTTGGGGGGTTATTTATTCTGCCTTATATACAAATCATTACCTTGGAAAGGGTACGGTATTTCCCAGGAAAAAGCATTTTGGTTTTGTTTTTGTATGTTTTATTGTGCGCCTGTAAAAGTGGCGTAAGATTCTGACAGCATTGGTCACAGGAGTGACCTGGGAGCCAGAAATGCTTCCAGGGGTATTCCCCATGATGCTCCCATGTCACTTGAGCACTGTTCCCATCGCTTTCTGCTGTTTAGACCCTAAAAAGACCCCCGGGGGGCACCGAGGCAAAAATGCTTGAGTTTCCCATACGCTTACATTGTGCTCATTGCTCAGGTCGAGCACCCGAGCATTTCAATATGCTCGACTCGAGCAACGAGCACCTGAGCATTTTAGTGCTCACCCATCACTAATCATGATGTGATTCCAGTTATGTGTCACTTACTAGGCTGTGTTTTGCTGTTTCAATACAATCAGTGTTTTATTTCCAGCAGATTATCACTACAGGACAACTTTCAATGTGCCAATTAGTCCAATCCCACCCCAAGCATTGAGTAGCATCTTTCTGTCACCAAGCAATGTACACAGAGATCTGCCAATCAGGGGTATGGGCGTAATTACACAGGGCTAAACATTCTAAGTGCTGTTAAATCTCCAACAGAGAAAACTGTGATTCTTTCATAACTGCTGCATCCAGTAAATTAAGTGATTTATCGCTGGAATCAGGGTCTCTGTCCCTACCACACGCTGATGTCAGATTACATAGCAAAAAACCTGCTGACAGATTCCCTTTAAGGACGAAGACATGTTATAAAGGTGTGTGAATGGAGACCAAATGGTGTAAATGTTGTGAGCGGTCGATGTAACATTATCACATGCCAAACCTGGATCAACACAAACTACGCTGCTCTGGGATTATATGGATATTCTCTTGATTCCATTAAAGCTGACCAGACCACCAATACTGCTGCATCTACAGTATCCTTTGGACTCTGGACTAGTTATTATGCTCTTTCATTACATTTGGATTTCATTTACCCACCATCACCATATCTCCTCATCCTTAAAGGAACACGGACTGTTTTTGGACAGTGACTCAAGTAAAGGGGGTTTTACACATAGCGATATCGTTATAACGTCACCGATTTTGTGACGTTATAGCGATATCGCTATGTGTGATACTTACCTCCTACCGGCTCCCCTGCTGTCCATCGCTGATCGCCGAGAATGTCCGGCTCCATTTCTCGTCGTCAGCTTCCTGCTGGCGCCGACAAGCGACGTGTGGAGGCGGGCGGGAGGACGTCAGGATCGCTGTGTGTGAAGGGTGAGTTTCGTGCGCTGCGTCGCTGCTGCATCGCTGCTGCATCGCTGTGAGATCTTCCTGTGTGGCAGCTCACTAGCGATCATTTAGCGATGCACCAGCGATCCTGACCGGGTCGTATCGCTGGTCGGATCGCTGGTGCATCGCTAAATGTAAAGGGGCCTAAAGATTGCTACTTTACACCTATCTTATTGTCTTGATGTTACTATCTCACTAGCTTTAGCATGGAGATTATTGTCTGATTATACAGTTTATTTTTTGTTCTGCACAGGATCGCATCTGATCTACTGTTGCATCTTGCTCTGCACATTGGCGCTAGTGATCTTTGCTTAATTACGGTAATAATAACAATAAGAAGCCAGTTTAAAATACGAAATAAGTGGCAATTATATAAATCTATACAGCTAATGGTAATGACGTAAAGGAAAAGGTTTTGGAATTCAACTAACACCATTTGCACAAATTATTACTTTATGAGGAGTGGATGAGTGAATTTACATGTTTTGACCCATGCAGTTTCATGTTTTGCTTACTCTAGGATGTACAATTACGCAGATAAAATTCAATTTCTGTTCAAAGGAATGTAACCATGACACATAATCCTGGTTGGCACCACTAGTCATATATTGAATTACTCCAAAATACATTAAGCTTTCAGGACAGGGCTTTTAAAGCAGAAATAGCAGCCAAATAAAAGATTATGCTGAACTGGGAAAGCTAAAAAAGTTATTCCGGGCAGACAAAAAAAGTCAATCAATAAATCTAACCACAAAAACAGATTGACTGCTATCTTAAATTAACTATTTAAAGCAATACTCTATTTTGTAATTCACTCAGAAGGTATATGACAGTCCCTGTGACACCCTTACACACCAATGACTAGAAGTTTTATTGTTTTCTATGCTATTCCTGAGCGACATCACAGCTGTAGCGCTGTACCCCATTTTTCTCCACGTTATTGGGGTCTAAGGATGAGCGGACCAGTGGATGTTCGGGTTTGTTGGATTCGGCCGAACTGTAGTTCAGATTTTGGTTCGGGCATCATCACCCCGAACCCAATAGAAGTCAATGGGGACCCAAACTTTGGTGCTTTTTAAATGGCTGAAAAATGGTCATAGTAAGGGCTAGGGGGCAGCAAAAGGAAGCAAAATGGGGGTACGAGCAAGAAAACTGCCCTGCAAAAAATGTGAATAGGAAAATAACTCAAAAGAACAAAGAATAAAATAATAATAATAATAATCTTGAACCAGTAGGTGTAAGTCCAAGTGATGGAGGTAGATGGGGACAAGGTGGTGTAGGTAGAAGAGGCAGGGGCGGAGGAATCCATCACTGTTTTTGTTTGTTTGGTTTTTTTTGACTTAAGAACATAGAAGAAAAAAAAACATCTAGAAACAGGAGGCTGAGGTCCAAGTGGAGGTGGAGGTGGATGTGGCGGGGCAGGTGGTAGAAGCGGTGGAGGGAGAATACAACACTGTTTAAGTGATTTTTTTCGTGTGCTTTTTTCTTAGGGAACTGACATAAAAGAATGGAGAATGAAAAAATAAATAACAATCTAGAACCAGGAGGTGGTGGTCCAAGTGGAGGAGGTGGTAAATGGAGGAGGTAGAGGTGGATGTAGCGGTAGAGGTGGAGGAGGAGGTAGCCAACACTGTTTTGTTTTGTTTTATATTGGAGATGCCCCAAAACTAAACGAAAGGCAAATAGAGTTGAACAATGGCTGTGTGTGTCTTGTATAGTTGTTTAGTCAGCCAAAGGTATGGACAAGTCCTGTGGGATCCATGCCTGGTTCAATTTAATGAATGCTATCTTCCCCACTTTGGCTGTGGACAGGCAGATGCACCTATCTGTGATCACAACTTCTGCCATGCTAAACAAGCTTTTTGAAAGTACACTTGCCACAGGCCAGCACCTCCAAGGCATTAAAGGCAAGCTCAGGCAATGAGTCCAATTTGGAGACCCAGAAGATAAATGGGACAGAGCCCCATGGAGACGTGTGGACACATTCTTTCACCATGTTGTTGTAATGCTGCCTCCTGCTAATAAAGACCGTATCAGATGGTGGTGCCAGATGTTGTGGTGTGCTGAGAAGGTTTTGCCACATTTCAGCCATGCTAACCCTGCATTTTTGAGGTGCTGGCGGTACCCCAGCTGCGTTGGCTGCATTGGCGACTTCCTCCTCCTGTGCCTTGTTCTTCCACTAAGCCACTTCTGTCAGGTGGAAATGCCGTCAGTGGTGCTTCTACCAGCGTGCGCTTGTATTTACGTATTTTTCGATCTCGCTCCAGTGACGGAAGTAATAATGGTTGTCGTTGTTTAGGCACAGCAGCATTTATTGCCTCATGTGTGCCAGACTGCCCAGAGGCAACAACACGCTGTCCTTGATGGGAGGTGTATGGTCCGGGTCCTGTGCATCCACCCAGCCACGCTCCAGTGATACCTGTGAGGTGAATAGAGTGTGACCCTGCTGTGAACATGGTTGTTCATCATCCTATTCTTCATCCTTCAAAACTGCCCCCTGGCTGGACATTTGTGTACCTGGCCGCTGTTCGTACAGTAACCCATTTTCCAAGACATGTGTAGGCTCCTGGCCTCATAATGGGGTGAATGGTGCCTGTTCCTCCTCCTCTTCTTCCTGTGCCACCACCTCATCCATCATTGTCTGAAGTATTTTTTTCCAGCAGGTAGAAGTGGTATAGTAACTCTCATGATGGCATCATGTCACAATCCATTTTGGTATCTGTGTAAGTTTGGGCTGCTCACATATAAACTTTTTTCCTTTCATTCCATCGGGGGTTAATATTAGTTTTTCCACCCGGTGGCCACTGGTGTTACTACATGTTTAGTTAGTCTGCGTGTGCTGGTGGTGACCACTCCCACCATCCTATATTAGGTCACCTGGTGCATCAGTTGACTGTTGGTTCTGACAGGTCCTTTTTGGATACCAACCATGGTGAAGACTGGAGCTACCTGGTGCAGTGGTGGTTCAACTTATCAAGAGCAGTGGTGGTTCTGCTGAAGAGAGGAGCTTTCTGGAGCAGTGGTGATTCTGCTGAAAGCTGAGTTCCGGAGCCTTACTCTTCTGCACCATGCATTGGCAGCAGAGAAAGCTAAGTGTTGTTTCATTTAACCCTGTCTGTTTTATCTCCCCTTGGTGTTTTATTAGTGCAGCAGTGGGACCAGTGTCCGCACTTACCTATTCCCTAGTGAGAGATAGGTGCAGGGTAAGAGAGGGACAAGGCATCCTGCTCGGCAACGGTTTGAAAGAAGCTGTATAGGGACGTCAGGTTTGTCTACGACTCAGCCGCAGCAGAGTGCAGGAGGTGTCCCATTCCCCGTTCCCTGTAGCAGGGCCCACTGTTGTAATTGTGTCCCCAGTGTCCCCTTGTTTGTCTTGTTGTTTGGTGACCGACCGGTCATCGGGTTGCGTCACGCAGGGCTAGTCTCATATCGTGACACATCATCGGTGCTGGCCATGTTGGTGGAGTATTTGAAGCAGCGCAACGCGGCAAATGCATCCCGCATGGAGGCCAACTCATTGGTCGTGAAGTGGTGTTTCACAGAGCGACTCAGCCAGGCATTTTGCAGCTGACACTTCACTATTGCCTACTGCTGCTCACACAGTCTCTCCAACATATGAAATATGATGTTCCAATTTGTCCGTAAGTCGCATTTGAGGTGGTGAGCGGGAAAGCAGAATTGACACTGCAGTGTATACAGGCGAGCAGCAGCAGGAGAATGCCGAAAGCATGCACAAACAGATGACTTTCAGAACAGCCTGCTGTCGTTATAACCTGGCTGTGCTGAAGTTGGTGGTGCAGATCTTACTGTGACTGGATGAGGAGATGGTGGAGGAAGCGGAGAAGGAGGTGGCAACCGGGATAGAAAGGCGTCCAGCAATCTTCAGTGGTGGTAGGACATGTGGTAGAATGCCTTTTGCCTCTGTCACAGCTACCACTAAATTTACCCAGTGGGCAATTAGGGAGATGCAATGTCCCTGACCTTCCTTCCTGGTCCACGTATCGGTGGTTATGTGGACCTTGTCACTGATGGCGTTGCACAGTGCACCCCTGATATGGTCCGCAACATGTGTGTGCAATTCAGTTATGGTCCGCCTGAAAAAGTAGTGGCAGCTGGGAACAATTTACTGCAGGATAACCATCACCATCAGTTTTTTAAAACGGTCCGTCTCCACCAGCCAGAATGGCAGCTTTTCCAAGGCCAGGAATTTCAAAATGTTGTCCTTCAGGACCATCGCTTGTGGGTATGTAGGAGGGTATGTCCTCTTTCTCTCGAGGGGATGGAGAGCTGAACAATTCCATGGGATGGTGTGGAGATGCTCAGTGACTCTGGTGGTAGTGGTGCGGTCAGATCCTCTCTTTGCGGGGACGCAGCTGGCACTGTTGATCGTGAGCTGGAGGAAGAGGCCGAGACTGCAGCGGAAGAGGGAGTAGGAAGAAGCTCAAATCTGTCAAGCTCTTTAAAGTGTGCTTACTCGATTGCAACTCGTGCTTGGAATTCAGATGCCTTGTTGTGTAGGTCGTGCTCAAGTTCATAACATTTATGCTTCACTTCAGATGCTGATGGCACAGTGTGCAAACCACCTGTCGCTTGTTGTTAGCACATTGTATGAAGAAATGCCATGCCAGGTAGCTCCTTTGAGCTGGCTTTTAGTGTGCTCATTTTGTCAGCGCGGTGGGCAGTATCAGCCAACGTACTGGCTAGTGGCCGTCCACTGTTCTTTTGCACCGTGTTCCCTCTTAGATGTTCTGAGGTGGTCCACTGACTGTGTGCACTACCCCTCCCATGTACTTATCCTCCAACTTAACATGCTCTCCCTCCTCTGCCTGCTGACCGCTGCTCTATATTGAGCCGGGTTTCCGGGGGCACGTGCTGCCGGAAGCCTGGCGCACCTGAGGGCATCAGTGCACTCAGTCGCTATCACTTCTGGGGCAGGGCCAGATGTATGACCCATGGAACCTCAACCACTGGACTCATCGAAAAGCAGAAGAGACTGTGCATGGTTTGGGACTCAGACTGCTTGGCTGATTTGCAAGGGGGTGAGGTGGAAGCTGGATGACCATGGTCCTCAGGTACTAATGCTGCAGTTTCTGTAAGAGAACCGAGTGGAAGATAATGTGAAAGAACTTGAGGCACTCTCAGCCATCCAATCTAATACCGCCTCAACATGTTCTGAACTTACCATCATATAGCGGTACTCGGCCCTACGAAATGATGCAGAACGTTCTGTCGCCTGTGTGCGCCAAAAGAAAGTGTTTCATTTGGGCATGTAGCAGACACAGAATGACCATATCCTTTCCCTGCAACAGATTCACCAGCACCACCAGCAGCAGCTACACCAGCATCACTATGGCCATGCCTACATCCCCTATTTGATGCTCTCCTCATTTTTTGAAGTTGTTTTTTTGCACACTACTCCAACAGACACGGATGTAGAGTAGAACAATTAGTTTTACACTCGCTACTCTCACAGATACAGGTGCAGAGTAGAAAAATTGTTTAGGCACACTACTCCCACTGACATGGGTGCAGAGTAGAAACAATTGGTTAGGCACACTACTCCCACAGGTGCAGAGTAGACAAATTAGTTAGGCACACTACTCCCACAGACACAGATGCAGAGTAGAAAAAATTGGTTAGGCACACTACTCCCACAGAAACGGGTGCAGTGAAGAAAAAATTGGTTAGGCACACTACTCCCACAGACACAGGTGCAGAGTAGAAAAAATTGGTTAGGCACACTACTCCCAAAGAAACGGGTACAGTGAAGAAAAAATTGGTTAGGCACACTACTCCCACTGACACGGGTGCAGAGTAGAACAATCTGATTTTATGCACACTACTCCCACAGACATGGACCCAGAATAGAACATTTTGTTTTTAAGCACACTACTCCTACACACATGAGTGCAAAGTTGAACAATGTGATTTTATGCACACTACTCCCACAGACACGAATGCAGAGTAGAACAATTTGTTTTTACGCACATTACTCCCACAGACATGGGTGCAGAGTAGAGCAATTTGTCTTTAGGTACACTAATTCCCAAAACGGGTGCAGAGTATAAAAAATTGGTTAGGCACACTATTCTCACGGACACGGGTGGCGAGTAGGAAAAAATGGTAAGCACACTACTTCCACAGACACGGGTGCAGAGTAAAAAAAATTGGTTAGGCGCACTACTCCCGCAGGCATGGTTGCAGAGTAGAAAAATTTGTTTTGACGCACACTACTCCAACAGACACTGGTGCACAGTAATTTGTTTTTACACACACACTACTCCCACAGACATGGGTGCAGAGTAGAAAATATTGATTAGGCACACTACTCTCACAGACATGAGTGCAAAGTACACATAGAGAGTCTTTTTGGAAAACTGCACACACACAAAACCTAATACTGTCCCTCACTGCAGCTGCTTCCTGTCCCTACACTAAGGCTGGTTTCACATTAGCGCTTTTTAAGCGCACGCACAGCCGGGGGTAGCTCCGTCCCCGAGCCGGCTCTCTGACCAGCGTGCCCGCCCCTTGCTTGTAGCACCGCCTCCTAGCGCACAGCGGCGCCTGCGATCGGCGCACCCTATCTTTAGCATAGGGTGCGCAGATCGTGCGCAGGCCGTGTGCTAGTTGCGCTTTGACCTGCTCTGCGCACTTTTGACGGTGCGCCGAGCGCGCCGAAATCCGAAAAGTTTGATTTTGGCGCGCACGGCGCACCGTCAAAAGTGCGCAGCGCAGGTCAAAGCGCAACTAGCGCACGGCCTGCGCACGATCTGCGCACCCTATGCTAAAGATAGGGTGCGCCGATCGCAGGCGCCGCTGTGCGCTAGGAGGCGGCGCTACAAGCAAGGGGCGGGCACGCCGGGCAGAGAGCCGGCTCGGGGGCGGAGCTACCCCCGGCCGTGCGTGCGCTTAAAAAGCGCTAATGTGAAACCAGCCTAAGCAGTGCACAATGGCGGCGGCACCTGTGATTCGACATTTATACAGGCCAGGTCACGTGGTGACCAGTGAATCACAATGCCAATACCTGGCACTGCTGTGTGCTCATAGCCTATAAGCTTTTTGATTGGCTGTGCTGTAGCCTTCCAGCAACTTTATTGGGCATCCGAACAGTAAAACTGATTTCCGGTAAAAAGTTCATGTTCTGGGTTCAGTATTGGACACTAGGTGTAGCTGTACTTCTGCTCATCAGGCCCCATAAAGGAGTAAGAGCAGTAATGCCCTTATGGTGGCTCAACTGCTATGTACTTTGTAATGGCTGAGTCTGGTCATACCATATCTCCTGATTGGGGGGGAGCAAAAGAGGACACAGACAGGACAGCATGGGGTCACAGCTAATTCATTTTGTGAGGTAAAACATTTCCTTGCCTGTTTTTAAACAATGTTTTACTTCAAAGAAAGAATCATTTGCTATCCCTTGATGTAGTGACTGTACACTTTTTCATTCTCCCTTGGACAGTAGCAGAGGTATGATTAGACCAAGTTTCTTTATGGTCAGACACAGCTATTACACAATAGCTGAGCATGCGCCTCCCCCCGGCAGCTATTTTCCCGGAGCCCCCGCACATCCATAACTGCGATGCAGTGGCCTCCGGGAAAATGGCGGCTGGGGCAGCGCATGCTCAGATTGAGATCTCAGCAACGACATCTCGGGTGCAGAGATCTCATCTCCTGAGATCTCGGGATGAGATCTCGTTGCTGAGACCTCAATCAGAGCATGCGCAGCCCTCGGCGGCCATTTTCCCGGAGGCCACCGCATCGCAGTAATGGATGTGCAGGGGGCTCCGGGCTTTCACAAAATGCCAGTGGAATCCCCCCGCACCACAGAGCACCGCAGCCATTTTCACCTGCAGCGGAACACCTCCTCATCCCAGCCTACAGCCTGCAGCAACGTGCCACTCTTGCCTCCTCCAGTAGCGAACCTGGGACCCTGCTTCACTGCAGCCACCACCCCAAGCAAGCAATAAGACATATGGATTATAAGAGTCACCACCATTTTGTTAAAGTTTTCTTTCCCTATTTTTCTCACAATTTGGGATGCGTCTTATAATCTGGTGCGTCTTATAATCCGCAAAATACGGTAAATTTTCCGATCAACATTTTCACCAACAGTCCACTCCTCTTCTGGGTCAAATGATGCCTATGCTGATGTTCATAATGATGGCTATACTGTGTGAGCTTGAAGCCGCTATGACAATGTAAGCCTATGGAGACTTATTTTAATGCCCCATAGGCTTACATTGTAAAAGTAACGTCCATAGAGCAATGTGTGATGTGGAGACTTGGAATTTTAGTCATGTGACCCAGAAGAGGACTGGAACGGTACTGTACACTGAAAAGGACATAGATTAGTGAGTACAATAATACACCTACGCTACATATACATTCACACAGGTTGAGCCCTTAAAAATTATTTGAATGCAACATGAAAATGAAAGAAAGCTAGTCTTTCTGCATCTGAACTATCACATGTTAAGTAAAGTAAGACATGAAAGACATCTGTATAGTTTGCTTGACATCTTATTTTCCTGCACATTTCTGATAATAGAGTAACAATAGGATCACCATCTGTTACTGTATATCTAAGCTCTTTGAAGAAAAGAAGTCTATTATTCATTTTAGAGGTCTTTTTCTTTGTGGAATTGTGGGAGGAATGAACTAATGAATGTCATCTCGAAAATAAATATGCTAAAACTCTTATTTCCAAAAATAGGTCAGAACCATATTGAATCTGGGGACTCATGAATATTGCATTCTGTGTCAGCTACATCAAGGCTGTCCGATTGCCAGATGACACTAACAGGAACATAGAAATACATCAAGATTGAAAATGTATCAATTGAACCTTTCTAAATATTCTTATTAGTGTAACTGCAGATGACTGGATTCTATTCCACATGTCTAAATAGTTTAAGTAAAGTCATATAGAAGTCTGTTAAATCACAGAATGTAGCCTATTTATTTTGCTCAAACAAAAATAAGTTAAAATAACTGTCTGATGAGACAATTGCTTTACATACAGTTGTGCTCAAAAGTTTACATATCCGGGCAGAATTTTTGCTTTCTTGGCCTTTTTTCAGAGAATATGAATGATAACACAAAAAACTTTTTCTCCACTCATGGTTAGTGGTTGGGAGATGCCATTAATTGTCAAACTACTGTGTTTTCAATTTTTAAATTATAATGACAACCCAAAACATCCAAATGACCCTGATCAAAAGTTTACATACCCTGCAAACTTTTGCCTGATAACATGCACAGAAGTTACCATAAATGGGTTTAACTGGCTATTAAAGGTAACATCCTCATCTGTGACCTGTTTGCTTGTAATCAGTGTGTGTGCATAAATGCTGAGTGAGTTTCTGGGACCCAGACAGACTCTTGCATCTTTCATCCAGCCACTAACGTTTCTAGATTGTGTGTCATGGGGAAAGCAAAAGAATTGTAAACGGATCTACGGGAAAAGATAGTTGAACTGTATAAAACAGGAAAGGGATACAAAAAGATATACAATGAATTGATACTGCCAGTTAGCAGCATTCAAACTGTAACAACCCTGCTGGCATCACTGCATGGCCTCCCATTCCCCACTCACCAACTTGCTCACTGCTCCAAGCCATGCTGTGATTGTGATCTGCTGCCAGCTCCATGCTCTGTCCTTCTTATCTTCTGTCTGCTGTGTTCATGTTTCCAGGCTATGTGTGTAGGGGGGCGGCGCCTGAACTTTCTAGTTCATATGGAGTCAGGGTGCACCTGGCTAATGTGTCCCTGACCAATTACCAAGAGCCCTCTACTATTTAGGGCTCCTCAACCCACTGGAACCTTGCCTGAGCAATGTCTAAACTCAGTTTCTTGCTGCTGAGTAAGCCAGGCCCTGTCCTATGTTTTGCCTTCTCTGAGAGGCTTTTTTCCTAGCTTTGTCTAGTACTCTCTGTCTGCCCTCCAGGAGGCTGAATATCCTGGTCTCTGTGCCTTGTCATAGCTTTGTCTCTGTACTTTGCCTAGTACTTCTCTGTCTGCCCTTCAGGAGGCAGAATATCCTGGTCCCTGTGCCATTTCTTCTTGTCTTGTCCTGGTCTAGCCTTGCTTTGTACCTGTGTCTTTGGTCCTATACCTTGTCTCGCACCTTTGCCTTGTCTGAACTCTGTCCTACCTCTGTCAGTCTCCTTGTCTGTGGTTTCTTTCCCTGCTGTGTCTCTCCTCGTGTCCTCCCTGTCTGCTTATACTCCGTACTCCTGTGGCTCCGCTTACTCTGCACTCCTGCGGTTCCGCCTACTCCGCACTCCTGCCTGTATCCCTACCTGCACCTCCTATGTGAACAGGTCCAAACCTGTTCCTTCATAATCCACTCCTTCCTGCCTGTATCTGTACCTGCATCTCTTGTGTGAACAGGTCCAAAACCTGTCTCTTCATATTCCACTCCTTCCTGCCTGTATCAGTACTGGCACCCACTGTGTGAACAGGTCTCTACCTGTTCCTTCATATACCACTCCTGCCTGCCCTGTGTCTCTCCAGTGCCAGCCTGCCCTGTGTCTCTCCTGTGCCAGCCTGCCCTGTGTCTCTCCTGTGCCAGCCTGCCCTGTGTCTCTCCTGTGCCCGCTTGCCAGTGTCTCAAAGCCATGCCCGCTTGCCAGTGTCTCAAAGCTGTGCCCGCTTGCCAGTGTCTCAAAGCCGTGCCCGCTTGCCAGTGTCTCAAGCCATGCCCATTTGCCAGTGTCTCAAGCCATGCCTGTTTGCCAGGGTCTCAGCCGTGCCTGCCTGCCCTGTGTCTCTGCCATGCCTGCCTGGGTACCTGTCGTGCTTGCTGTGCCTACCTGCCTGCCTGTCAGTCACACCTGTCCAAGTGCCTTGTCCCCGAGTGGGATAAGCAACCACAGCCAGACACCACCCTGGAGTGACACCTGGCAGTTACCTGCCGCACAAGCCTGACCTCACCATCAAAGGCTCCAGTGAAGACCAAGGTAGCTGTCATAGTCACGCCCCTTCCAGGGTAGTCTGGTTTGTGGCACAGTGGGGCCACAACCCCCCAGCTCGTGCCAACCTGCTAAGGCCCGAGAGCGACACAATCTGTGATTAACTAATAGAAAATCAGGGCTCTGTAATAACAAAACCATGGTCAGCTAGACCAACAAAATTTTGTCTACAAATAACATGAAAATTGTTCGGGATGCAAAGAAAAACCCACAAATAACATCAGCTGAAATACTGGTCTCTCTAAAAGCTAGCGGTGTGGCTGTTTCAAAAATGCACAATAAGGAGGCACTTGGCGAAAAATGGGCTGCATGGTCGAATCGCCTGAAGAAAGTGATTACTGCGCAAATGCCACAAAGTATCTTGCCTACAATGTCATGATCAAGACTGGGTTTTGAATCCTGTTTTACCTTTTTCCTGGTCTGGTCATGTAAGGGTTAACCTTTCTCAGCCTCAGTCTGGATTCAGGTTTGCTATTTATCGCCACTGCTTCCTGCAGGTGATGTCAGTTATAGTTTTGCCTAGGGCTGCGGTAGCTGACTCTGATTGCTCTGGTCCTGCTACATTTGCTATCTGATCCCGTGTCTCTGTTTTCCCCTATTCCCATCCTGACTCAGTGTTTCCCTTTAGTGTGCTGACTCCCTGGTTTTGATTTGGCTTCCAACCATTGCTGATTCCCTGGCTTGTCTCTGACCGTGAGTTTGCCTATTCCTTTGGTACTGCCCTACAGTCTAGGACTTGACCTGGCTTGTTTGATTATTCTGCTTCCACCTGTGCTAGCCTACTGCTGCAATGCAGGCCAGCTCTGTTTAGGTGCAGTCCTGCTTCCACTTTACTGCCATCTTGTGGAGCCTGCACCTATCTGCATTGCAGCAGCATGATATACAATATGCAAAACAGCACAGAGACAAGCCTCAAAACTTCTACAATAAGGTAATTTGGAGTGATGAGACCAAAATTGAACTTTCTGGCCACAACCATAAATGTTACATTTGGAATGAGGTCAGCAAGGCCTATAATGAAAGGAACACCATTCCTACTGTAAAGCATGGAGGTGGATCGCTGATATTTAGGCATGTGTGAGCTATAAAGGCACAGTAAACTTGGGCAATGTTGACGGAAAGATGAATGCAGCACGTTAACAGCAAATACTGGAGGCACATTTGCAATCATCAGCCCAGAAGCTGCACATGGGACATACTTAGATGTTCCAACATGACAACGATCCAAAACACAAGGCCAAGTCGACCTGTGATTGGTACAGCAGAACAAAGTGAAGGTTCTGGAGTGGCCATCTCAGTCTCCTGACCTCAATATCATTGAGCCACTATGGGGAGATCTCAAGTGCACAATTCATGCTAGACAGCCCAGGAATTTACAGGAACTGGAGGCTTTTTGCCAAGAAGAGTGGCAGCTTTACTATCTGAGAAAATAAAAAACCTCATCCACAACTACCACAAAAAACTTCAAGCTGTCATTGAGGTTAGAGGGGGCAACACACGGTATTAAGAAATGGGGTATGTAAACTTCTGATCAGGGTCATTTGGATGTTTTGGATTGTCACTATGATTTAAAAAGAGAAAACAGTAGTTTGACAATAAATGGCTTCACCCAACCACTAACCATGAGTGGAGAAAAAGTTTTGGTGTTATCATTCATATTCTCTGAAAAAAGGCCAAGAAAGTAAAAATTCTGCTGGGGTATGTAAACTTTTGAGCACTGTATATAAAGGGTTGAATATCTATCTCCAAATAGTAGTTTTCTACTCTTAGATATCAGGGCTTAGCTCTAGAGATGAGCGACTTTTCCTTTTCTTGGGTCGAGTCGGGCTTCATGAGACCCGACTTTCTTAAAAGTCGGGTTGAACGAAATCGGCTGACTATAGGGAAAAGTCGGGGTCCGACTGAAACACGAAACCCAATGCAAGTCAATGGCAAAGCAAAGTCGGCAGGGAGTGGAGGACAGTAAACACACCTACAGTGCCCATTTCAATGCCAACAACATCAATTCTTATTACTTAAGCTTGGCAACCTTAATTTACTTTATAATAATAGTTACGCATTGAAAACTGGGGGTTATTTGGCTCAAGTTGTGGGGGAGTAGGGCTGGAGGCAGGTTTTCGTGTGCCCTGGGCCAAAGAGTGTCAGTACGCCCTTTTAACACATACCACAATTCATAATGCTCCGATACGGCACAGAAATATACTGTAGGTATAGTACAATGAAAAATACTTCACTGCTTACATGACATGACTGATATCTATTTTAAATTCTACAATAGCTCAAAAAACAAACAGTATATTACTCCATACAGTATTATGGCCACCACCTAGTGCGCCATACATAATAATGAGCCCCATATATTTCTCCATACAGAATAATTGGTCCCATATAATGTTCCATACAGTATATGATGAGCTCCACATATTGCTACAGTATATGTTGGTCCCCATGGATGATGCTCCACTGTCTTATGGGCCCAAATAATGCTCCATAGAGTCCATATATAATGGGCCCCATTTCTAATGCTCCAGTGTATAATGGGCCCCGTAAATGCTGCTCCTGTGTCTGATGTCTGTTATGGATGAGACACCGAAGGAGGAAAAAACAAAAATAATAGCTAAGTCCAGAAAACCAGAGAAGTTGGAAGCTATCGGATTGCAGACCCCTGAACCTATCCACAACAACTAGCAGTAGCCGTGGGGGGTTCCTACGGTGCCCTAGACCCCTCGATCACAGCCGGAGAACTAAATTAGCCTAAAGACAGAAAGGGGAAATCTAAACTGCCCCAGAGCAGACCCCAAAGCAATAGGCAGCCCCCAACATATAATGACTGTGAAGCAAGATGAAAAACACTAACACAGATAGAAAGATAGGTTGAGCAAATGATGGGGCCCAAGCTAACTAAAAAGGACAGGATAGAAAAGCTGCTGTCTGCAATCCGCAAAAAACCCTATCCAAAAATGAACCAACAGACTGATAGGAAAAACAGGCCCTGAAGTCGCTAGGCTTCAAAAAGACTATATCAGCACTCAGGTATATTCTGAAGACAGAGCCAGAGATCAACAGATCAGAGACAAAAATGGAATTCAGCTCACCCCCGGCCGGGGATGGCTGAACTCCAAAAAACAAGGCAAACAAAACCAGAACTAAAGTGTACAAAAGGCAGAGCAAAACTTAGCTTTGAGAAGCAGAAATCAGACTGGTCTCCAAGAATCCAGCAGGAAAATCACCGGCAAGGCAGCAGGGTGTCGGCTGCCTTATATCCAGTCATCAGTTCCTGTGACCCAGTCATCATCTACCTGCTCAGCTGTTTGGTAATCAGCCTCACTACCTTCCTTCGCCAGAAGAGGGAGTTCATCAGACCTCACTGGTGAAGGGAAAAATGAACTCACAACAGTACCTCCCCCTTGAGGAGGGGTCACCGAACCCTCATCCATGCCACCAGGGCGATCAGGGTGAGCCCGATGAAAGGCACGCACCAATCTTTCGGAATGAATATCAGAGGCAGAGACCCAGGAATTATCCTCCTGACCATAACCCTTCCACTTAACCAAATACTGGAGTCTCCGTCTAGCCAGACGGGAATCCAGTATCTTCTCTACCTCATACTCCATGTTACCTTCAACCAATACAGGGTCAGGAGGTGCCACCCCAGGAACTACTGGTTCAACAAACCTCTTCAACAAGGACTTATGGAACACATTATGAATCTTAAACGTGACAGGAAGAGCCAACCGAAAACAGACCGGATTGATAATCTCCAAAATCTTGTAAGGGCCAATAAATCTAGGCTTAAACTTAGGAGAAGCCACCTTCATAGCGATATTTTTTTGATGACAACCAAACCATATCACCCACCTTAAACTGGGGACCAATGGTCTTATGCCGGTTGGAAAACCGCTGGGCCTTTTCCTGGGAGAGAGACAACTTATCCACCACTTGGTCCCAGATCTGGTGCATTCTCTCCACCACAGTGTCAACACCTGGGCAGGCAGAAGGCTCCACCTGCCCTGAAGAAAATCGAGGCTGAAACCCAAAGTTACAAAAAAAAGGTGACATCAAAGTGGCAGAACTAGCTCTATTATTTAAAGCAAATTCGGCCAAGGGCAAAAATGAAACCCAATCATCCTGATCAGCCGAAATAAAACATCTCAAATACGACTCCAAAGTCTGGATTGTTCTCTCCGTCTGCCCGTTGGTCTGAGGGTGAAACGCAGAGAAGAAGGACAGCTGAATTCCCAGCTTGGAACGGAAAGTCCTCCAAAATCTAGACACAAACTGAACTCTTCTGTCAGACACAATGTTCTCAGGAATCCCGTGCAAGCGAACTACCTGTTGCAAAAACAAGGGCACCAACTCAGAGGAAGATGGCAACTTTGGGAGTGGTACAAGATGGACCATCTTAGAGAATCTATCACAAATCACCCAAATAACGGTCATTCTCTGAGAGACAGGCATATCAGGGATAAAATCCATTGAAATATGGGTCCATGGCCTCTTGGGCACCGGCAAAGGCATCAACAAGCCACTAGAGCGAGAACAAGGTTTAGACCGGGAGCAAGTCCCACAGGACTGCACAAAATTCCTGACATCACGAGACAAGGCGGGCCACCAAAAAGACCGACTCACCAGATCTCTAGTACCAAAAACACCTGGATGACCAGCCAATGCAGAGCAATGAACTTCAGACATCACTCTCTTCCTCCACTGGTCAGGAACATACAACTTTCCACTGGGACAACGCTCAGGTTTGTCCTCCTGAAACTCTTCCAGAGCACGTCTCAAATCGAGCGAGATGGCAGAAAGAACTACCCCCTCGCCTAAGATGATAGCAGGCTTGGTCACAACAGGAGAATCAGCAAAGAAACTCCTAGAGAGGGCGTCTGCCTTGACATTCTTAGTGCCAGGAAGAAAAGAGACCACAAAATCAAAACGTGTGAAAAACAAGGCCCACCTAGCCTGTCTAGGATTCAAGCGTTTGGCCGACTCCAGGTAAATCAAATTCTTGTGGTCAGTAAGGACCACGACCTGGTGTTTAGCTCCCTCCAGCCAATATCTCCACTCCTCAAATGCCCATTTCATGGCCAACAGTTCCCGATTCCCCACATCATAGTTACATTCGGATGGGGAGAACTTTCGGGAAAAGAAAGCACAGGGATTCATTTTAAATGTCACAGGATCTTTTTGGGACAAAACAACTCCTGCACCAATCTCAGAGGCGTCCACCTCTACCTGAAACGGGAGTGAGACATCAGGTTGCCGCAGAACCGGAGCAGAAGTGAATCTTTGCTTCAGCTCCTGAAAGGAAGAAACAGCCTCCGGAGACCAATTCAGCACATCAGCACCCTTCTTAGTCAAATCAGTCAATGGCTTGGCAATACTAGAAAAATTAGCTATAAATTTCCGATAAAAATTAGCAAAACCCAAAAACTTCTGGAGGGCCTTCAAAGAAGTGGGCTGAACCCAATCATAAATGGCCTGTACCTTGGCCGAGTCCATTTCAATAGTTGACGGAGACAAAATGAATCCCAAAAAAGAAATCCTCTGTACCCTAAAAAGGCATTTCGATCCCTTGACATACAGGGAATTCTCCCTCAAAATCCGGAACACAGTCCGAACATGTTCCACATGAGAGTCCCAATCCTTGGAAAAGATTAAAATATCATCCAGATAGATAGTCAAAAATTTATCCACAAAGTCTCAGAAAATATCGTTCATGAAGGATTGGAAGACAGAAGGGGCATTAGTGAGCCCAAAAGGTATCACCAGGTACTCAAAATGTCCCTCCAGAGTATTAAACGCCGTCTTCCATTCATCCCCATGCTTAATGCGAATAAGATTATACGCCCCCTGAGGTCAAGCTTGGTAAACCAGCAAGCACCTTTAACTCTGGAGAATAGATCAGAAATCAGAGGTAACGGATACTGATATTTAACAGTAATTTTGTTGAGGGCACGATAGTCAATACAAGGCCTTAATGAACCATCTTTTTTAGCCACGAAAAAAAACCCAGCACCTAAGGGTGAAGAGGATGGTCTAATATGACCCTTCTCCAACGACTCCTTAATATAGGATCGCATAGCCTCGTGCTCGGGTATAGATAAATTGAAAAGCCGACCCTTGGGAAATTTACACCCCGGGCTCAGCTCAATTGCACAGTCATAACTCCTATGAGGAGGCAAAGACGCAGACTCATTCTCACTAAATACATCATAAAAGTCAGCCAAATAGTCAGGAACATCATGCGACTGGGGAGAGGTGGAGAAAACAGGAGCATCACTGAGGGCACACCGACAACCCCAACTCACCACAGACACAGATTTCCAATCCAAAACTGGATTATGGATTTGCAACCAGGGAAACCCCAGAACAATGGTATCATGCAAATTATGCAACACCAAAAATCTGCAATTTTCTTGATGGTCTGGGGCGACCCGCATTACCACCTGGGTCCAAAACTGAGGTTTATTTTTCGCCAAAGGAGTCGCATCAATACCCCTCAAAGGGATATGCGTCCGCAAAGGCGTCATAGGAAATCCACAACGTTTAGCAAAATCCAAGTCCATCAGGTTCAGAGCTGCTCCCGAATCCACAAAAGCCTTGGCGGAAAATGTGGACAGGGAGCAGATCAGAGTAATTTCCAGAAGAATCTTAGGTTGAACACCACCCACAGAAAACGTGTGAGCACAATGTTTCTCTCGTTTTGGGCAGACAGAAATAATATGCGAGGCATCTCCACAAAAAAAACACAGCTTATTATTCTTTCTGAACTCCTGACATTGCGCCATGGACAAAACGCTATCACATTGCATAGGTTCAGACATTTGTTCAACAGGTGGCAACACCTCTCGTGCGGTCTTGCGATCACGCAAACGCCGATCAACCTGAATGGCTAATGACATAGAATCGTCAAGACCAGAGGGAACAGGAAATCCCACCATAGTATCTTTTACGGTTTCTGACAAACCTTTCCGAAAGAGCGCTGCCAAGGCATCATCATTCCAGGTAGTAAGGACAGCCCACTTTCGGAATTTTTGACAGTACAACTCTGCAGAATCCCGACCCTGGCTCAATGCCAACAGGGCCTTTTCAGCCTGATCAATAGCATTAGGTTCATCATACAACAGCCCCAAGGCTTGAAAAAATGCATCCACATTATTTAGAATAGGATCATCAGGTTTCAAAGAAAACGCCCAATCCTGGGGATCGCCGCGCAGCAAAGAGATGACAATTTTAACCCGCGACGAGTTAAGCTTCAAGGCAAAAAATAATTTACAATTATTCTTAAAATTCAAAAATTTAGACCGATCCCCAAAAAACACATCAGGAGTGGGGATCTTTGGTTCAGCAGCATGTGAATGAGTAAGATAGGCGGAAATTCCCCACACTTCCGCAGCGAGCTGCTCCACATGATCAGACAATTGCTTCATCTCCATTGAGAGAAAAAAAAAATTCCCCCTACGGCCTCAGAGATATAGAGGAAAAAATATACACAAAGAAATTCTGACACCTTTTTTTTTCTTTACAATTCTTTCCTGCTATTGAGTACCCTAGAATCTGCGGTATGGCTGGTGATTCTGTTATGGATGAGTCACCGAAGGAGGAAAAAACAAAAATAATAGCTAAGTCCAGAAAACCAGAGAAGTTGGAAGCTATTGGATTGCAGACCGCTGAACCTATCCACAACAACTAGCAGTAGCCGTGGAGGGTTCCTACGGTGCCCTAGACCCCTCGATCACAGCCGGAGAACTAAATTAGCCTAAAGACAGAAAGGGGAAATCTAAAACTGCCCCAGAGCAGACCCCAAAGCAATAGGCAGCCCCCAACATATAATGACTGTGAAGCAAGATGAAAAACACTAACACAGATAGAAAGATAGGTTGAGCAAATGATGGGGCCCAAGCTAACTAAAAAGGACAGGATAGAAAAGCTGCTGTCTGCAATCCGCAAAAAACCCTATCCAAAAATGAACCAACAGACTGATAGGAAAAACAGGCCCTGAAGTCGCTAGGCTTCAAAAAGACTATATCAGCACTCAGGTATATTCTGAAGACAGAGCCAGAGATCAACAGATCAGAGACAAAAATGGAATTCAGCTCACCCCCCGGGGATGGCTGAACTCCAAAAAACAAGGCAAACAAAACCAGAACTAAAGTGTACAAAAGGCAGAGCAAAACTTAGCTTTGAGAAGCAGAAATCAGACTGGTCTCCAAGAACCCAGCAGGAAAATCACCGGCAAGGCAGCAGGGTGTCGGCTGCCTTATATCCAGTCATCAGTTCCTGTGACCCAGTCATCATCTACCTGCTCAGCTGTTTGGTAATCAGCCTCACTACCTTCCTTCGCCAGAAGAGGGAGTTCATCAGACCTCACTGGTAAAGGGAAAAATGAACTCACAACAGATGTCCCCATTTGGAATATGTTGGTCCCCATGGACAATGCTCCAGTGTGTTATTGGCCCAAATTATGCTCCATATATAATGGGCCCCATTTCTAATGATCCAGTGTATAATGGGCCCCGTAAATGCTGCTCCAGTGTCTGATGTCCCCCATTTGGAATGCTCCATTATATGATGGGCCAAATGGATGATGCGCCAGTGTATGATGGGCCCCATATATCATTCTCCAGTGTATATTGCTCCCTAAAAAATGCTCCCGACATTTAAAAAAATTAAATACCTCTCCTCGCTGGGCACTGCTCTACTCTGGACTCCTCAGCATTGCCATTTTAAAGCTCTCTGTACTTGTACTGTTTCGGTAGAGGGCATACAGACGTGATGCCATCGCGCTGTGTAACCTGAATGTCACTGTCAGGAAAGGCGGAAGACGTCACGGCGGTGGAGCAGGGAGAGGTAAGTATTGCAAGTGCTGTGGCCCTGAGCAAGCATGGGGGGCCCACTCATGGTCGACGGCACTGGCACAGGGCCCCTCATAGTACGACGGTATGTCTGACGGCGAGTGGGCCCTCCCACCGGCAGAGACACTTTTGCATACTATGAGGGGCCCTGTGCCACTGCCGTCATCCACGAGTAGGACCCCCCCACCTGCTCAGGGAACCGGCACTTTCATCTGTAGCTTCCTCTGTGTCACCATGTAAGGAGGTATAGTATGCGGGAAGGGGCACCTGAGTTTCATCGGTGTCACATTCTGGCTCTCTAGAGTGCGAGGGCAATGTAGTGCTGTGGGTCAATGTACCAGCATAATCATCTAGCAGTGGCTGTGCATCAGTGCACTCCATCTCCGATTCATGTTGGACTGGGGAATTCAGAATTTCACTTGATAACACAGGCATGGCATGTGAAAAGAGCTCCATGGAGTAATCTGAAGTGTGGGCTGCTGCATCCTTCACTTTTAGCGGGGGTGAAGGAGACAAGGAAAGGGGTGGTTCCTGACCAGAAGCCTGCACTGACGACTCACTGCTTGCATTTTTTTAAACTTCAGAAGAGGAGGAGATAGAGCTGGAGGTTTTTTCGGCAATGTAAGGCAAAACCAGTTCCTGATGCTCCGGCTTTAAAAGCAGTTTACCTACTCCCAGAAAAGGGAGCCTTAAAGGCCTTCTTGTGCCAGACGATGATGCAGGCTCAACACCTCCTGCCTTAGCTGCTATTGTGCTTTTGGCACTACCAGCAGATGCATCATGACCACCATCATTACCAGCTGGCCCCCCACACCCATGTCCGTGGCCTCTTCCACCATACTTAATAATTTTTGTGAAAATGGACTCAAACTACCAGCAGATATATGGTGCTGTTTCAGAAGCGGACAGCTCTAAACAGTCTAGGGATAATTGTAAATCTCTGTATATATTTCATGAGTCAGACACAGACTGTCACAGGCTGAGTATGGATTAGACAATAATATAAAAATTTGCAAAAGTGTACAGTATCACTAGATACAAGGTATATATAGCATAGTTTAAACACACTGAATCTCTGTATACAATTCTGGAGGCAAACACAGACGCTCTCAGTCCCAGTATGGATCCGACAACAATATAGAAAGTTGAGAAAGGGTACTATGGCGCCCCTGAGGGTACGGTCGCCACAGAGGTACTGCACCTCATCCAAAGGTGTGGTATCCCACCCTCAGGTAAGGAGGGATCACCACTCAGGACTCCTAACCCTGCACTGAACACACACACTAGTTAGTCAGTGCTTTCTGGGTGTACCCAGCGAGAGGATGGCCTCATCCCAGACTGACTAGGAAAGGGTGTTGGGGGTTAGTGTGGAAGGTAGGTACAGTGGGAGGAGCTTAGGTAGTCGAGTGAATGTGGGCATCCAATCAGAGAGAGCAAGCTGGCAGTTGATGGGTGGAGCTAGTCTGAGGAAAATGGATCTTTCTAGAGAGTTGTCAGTCGGTGACAGGACAGCGTAAGAGCAGGATTGCTGTGAGAGGGCAGAGGGTCAGAGAAGAGAGAAAAATCTTGTCCAAGCTCCTAGACTGGAAGGAAGTGGTCCTTCGTGCACGGGAAGTGCAATAAGTCACCTGTGAAGCCCGTTTCTGGAGAAGAAAGGACCAGGCCTCGTTGGGGAAGGTGGCGCCTGAAGGTAGTGGGGAAATACAGGGCTCAGCTAGAAAGACGGAAGCTGAGGTAACTTTAAGTGCCTCAGTCGCAGCCGCATTCAATACTCAAAAAGGCAGCAGTTGGAATAAAGGACCCCGGAGCCAGACCCACGTCGCCTGGTGTGATCCGAGGCTGCCGGCTTGGGACACTGTTTGCGAAGGTGCACAGCAGGAAGGAAGGGAGAGATCAGCACAGAGACATGGCCTAGAAAGGATACACAAGGAGGAATCTTGAACAGGTGTTCCTGATCTACCTTGGAGTTTGCAGGACTCCTCCCTCAGATGACACAGTACGAATTGGGTCATCTGGTGCACAAAACTTTAGAGGGGAACCTCAGAAAATGCACCCAAGTGTGTCCTTCGTGTCTTTTCCAACTCGCCTTCTACACACGCTACACTCCGTCACCGTCACTACCATCACCGTCAATGGCTCACAAACACCATCTCAACTGCCCTGGGATACAGCTCTGGCCGTGGAGAGCTTCATCATCTTGGCTGCTTTAACACCGGCCCAGAGGATCTGCAATGCAGCGTCGGCTACCCTAGCCGAGTACCACGGGTGCCGTCACGATCCCCCTTTTCCAAATTAATTATACCATCTTCCCCCTCATCTGAACTGTCATCTTCTTTATTGGACACCCAGGGCCACGGACCGGGTCCCAATCACCACCATGACATACTTCCCCCTTAAAAGAGGCTGAAAGCCCGGTACTGAGTAACCCCCGGCCCTGCGTGGCGTTTCATTTTAACACCAGATAACAGGGATATACAGTATTGTATAGTTTCAACATTATAAATCTACGTATATATTTGAGGAGGCAGACACAGACGCTGTCATGGCCAGTATGGATTCGACAACAATCTAAAAAGTAGAAAAAGGGTACAGTATCATCATATACAAGGTATATAAAGTATAGTTTCAACATTCAAAATCTCTGTATTTATTTCAGGAGGCAGACACAGACACTCTGGGGCCCAGTATGGATTACACAACAATATAAAAAGCAGTAAAAGGGGAATGGATCCCAAGCGTACTGCTGTATACAGTGTTGTGGTCATTTGGCGATCTACATACAGTGGGGCAAAAAAGTATTTAGTCAGTCAGCAATAGTGCAAGTTCCACCACTTAAAAAGATGAGAGGCGTCTGTAATTTACATCATAGGTAGACCTCAACTATGGGAGACAAACTGAGAAAAAAAAATCCAGAAAATCACATTGTCTGTTTTTTTTTTCATTTTATTTGCATATTATGGTGGAAAATAAGTATTTGGTCAGAAACAAAATTTCATCTCAATACTTTGTGATATATCCTTTGTTGGCAATGACAGAGGTCAAACGTTTTCTGTAAGTCTTCACAAGGTTGCCACACACTGTTGTTGGTATGTTAGCCCATTCCTCCATGCAGATCTCCTCTAGAGCAGTGATGTTTTTGGCTTTTCGCTTGGCAACACGGACTTTCAACTCCCTCCAAAGGTTTTCTATAGGGTTGAGATCTGGAGACTGGCTAGGCCACTCCAGGACCTTGAAATGCTTCTTACGAAGCCACTCCTTCGTTTCCCTGGCGGTGTGCTTTGGATCATTGTCATGTTGAAAGACCCAGCCACGTTTCATCTTCAATGCCCTTGCTGATGGAAGGAGGTTTGCACTCAAAATCTCACGATACATGGCCCCATTCATTCTTTCATGTACCCGGATCAGTCGTCCTGGCCCCTTTGCAGAGAAACAGCCCCAAAGCATGATGTTTCCACCACCATGCTTTACAGTAGGTATGGTGTTTGATGGATGCAACTCAGTATTCTTTTTCCTCCAAACACGACAAGTTGTGTTTCTACCAAACAGTTCCAGTTTGGTTTCATCAGACCATAGGACATTCTCCCAAAACTCCTCTGGATCATCCAAATGCTCTCTAGCAAACTTCAGACGGGCCCGGACATGTACAGGCTTAAGCAGTGGGACACGTCTGGCACTGCAGGATCTGAGTCCATGGTGGCGTAGTGTGTTACTTATGGTAGGCCTTGTTACATTGGTCCCAGCTCTCTGCAGTTCATTCACTAGGTCCCCCCGCGTTGTTCTGGGATTTTTGCTCACCGTTCTTGTGATCATTCTGACCCCACGGGGTGGGATTTTGCGTGGAGCACCAGATCGAGGGAGATTATCAGTGGTCTTGTATGTCTTCCATTTTCTAATTATTGCTCCCACAGTTGATTTCTTCACTCCAAGCTGGTTGGCTATTGCAGATTCAGTCTTCCCAGCCTGGTGCAGGGCTACAATTTTGTTTCTGGTGTCCTTTGACAGCTCTTTGGTCTTCACCATAGTGGAGTTTGGAGTCAGACAGTTTGAGGGTGTGCACAGGTGTCTTTTTATACTGATAACAAGTTTAAACAGGTGCCATTACTACAGGTAATGAGTGGAGGAAAGAGGAGACTCTTAAAGAAGAAGTTACAGGTCTGTGAGAGCCAGAAATCTTGATTGCTTGTTTCTGACCAAATACTTATTTTCCACCATAATATGCAAATAAAATGAAAAAAAAACAGACAATGTGATTTTCTGGATTTTTTTTTCTCAGTTTGTCTCCCATAGTTGAGGTCTACCTATGATGTAAATTACAGACGCCTCTCATCTTTTTAAGTGGTGGAACTTGCACTATTGCTGACTGACTAAATACTTTTTTGCCCCACTGTATATATTTCAAGAGTAACACACAGCCTCTCACAGGCTCAGTATGGATCACACCATAATATAAAAAGAAGATCCCCAAGAAATAATCTCACATGTGGGCCAATGTTCCAGGTGTCAATGATGCACTAAAGGTGGTGGGTGGAGGATGAATTTCGGGCACAAAGGGTACTGGATCAACAGATACAAGGTATATAGTATACTTAGAATACACAAAAATCTTCGTATGTATTTTAGGAGGCAGACACATATGCTCACACGCTCAGTATGGATTTGACAATAATGTAACAAGTTGAAAAAGGGTACAGTATGACCAGATACAAGGTATATATAGTATAGTTTAAACATTCTAAATCTCCGTAGACATTTCATGAGGCAGACAGAGGCGCTCTCAGTCCCAGTATGCATTAGCCAAGAATATAAAAAGTATACAAAGGTTACTGTATCACCAGATACAAGGTACATATGCTATTGTTTAAACATTGTAAATCTCCCTATTAATTTCAGGAGGCAGACACAGATGCTCTCAGGCAGACACAATATAAAAAGCAGCAAAAGGGTAATGGATCAGAAGCGTACAGCTGTATACAGTGTAGGGGGCATTGTAAAGCTCAGTATATATTTCCACAGTCAGAAAATAACTCTCACTTGGTCAGTTTGGATTAGACCAGAATATAAAAAGCAGTAAATGGGTAATGTATCACAAGCGTAGAGCTGTATACACTAGTGTTGGGGTAATTTTTAAATGTACATCTAAATTGCAGGAGTAACCCACAGACTGTCACACACTCAGGATGGATCACACCACAATACAACAAGAAGATCCGCAAGAAATAATCACACATGTGGGACAATGTTCCAGGTGTCAATGATACACTTAGAGTGGTGGGTGGAGGAGGACTTCCTGGCAGAAAGGGTACAGTATCACCAGATACCAGGTATATATAGCATAGTTTAAACATTAAAAATGTACGTCTATATATTCAGGAGTAGTGTTGAGCCACCCCGCTAGTGTTCCAGTTCCGCTAGTATTTCCAGAGTCAGAAAGAGACTCTCACTGGCTCAGTATGGATTACACCCGAATATAAAATGAGGAAAAAGGGAAATGTATTCGAAACGTACACCAGTATACAGTGTTGGAGTACTTTGAAATCATCGTTTATATTTCAGTGTCAGTCAGCCAGTCCAGACTCTCTGCTAGAGGAAGGTAGATGGATAAAAGTACAGACGTAAAGTCGAGTGATTTTAGATGTTATGGAATTAACCATCAAGGGAAAACCTCCTGTGAGAATTTGCAGAAGCGATGCTGACCCTCAATAACTTTAACTGTGGATACAGCTAAAACACAAATTAGTGAAGAAAGGGTTGCTGTATCGCAGTAGCCTCGATCCCATCACCGTAACTCGTCTCCATCAAATTGTGATCACAGGGAGAGCTGTAGACATGGTCCTCACTGCCTATTATGATCTGTCTGGTCACTTTGGAGTGCAAAACACACAAGCCACAGGCCGTAGGGGATTCTATTGAATTGGCATGAGAGGAGACATTGAAAAATGGTGGCAGGAATATCACACGTCTGTGACTATGAAAAATGTGAAAGGTGATCATAAAGCACCACTGCATCCGATTGGGAGTTGACGTCCATTACAAATGGTAGCCATTGGTAATCTGAAGGTAGAGGCCAGCAGGACAGGACATAGCTACATCTTAACCATCATCAATCAGTACACCAAATATGTATTGGCCGTCCCTGTGACAGATTTAACTGACCAGACTACACAGCAGTGGAGCAGGGAGAGATAAGTATTGCAAGTGCTGTGTCCCTGAGCAAGCAGGGGGGACCCACTCATGGGCGCCGGTACTGGCACAGGGCCCCTCATAGTACGCCAGTGTGTCTGACGGCGAGTGGGCCCCCCCACCATCAGACACACTTTATTGTACTATGAGAGGCCCTGTGCCAGTGCCGTTGCCCATGGGTGGGCCCACACACCTGTTCAGGGCAACAGCACTTGCCCTTGTGTGGCAGGTGGTGACCCCGGGCCTGGGGTGGGGGGCAGCCCATTTAGGGTGGTTTAAAAAAAGGCAGATGTTGATATGTAGGCTGGACTTTTAGCTGCTGCAAATGGATGAATTGGAGAAGTCAGAGGAAGACGAGAACAAAAGCAACCATTTTTCTGGCAACCTATGTGTTATCAGGGGAGGGTGGGACAAAATCTTTTGAAACCCATGCATGGTTCATTTTTATGAAGGTTAGATCATCAACATTTTGGGTCCACAGACGGGTCCATTTTTCTCTTAGGATTGATCCAGCATCACTGAAGACTCTTTCAGAGAGCACACTACCTGCAGGGCAAGCGAGCTACTGTAAGGCATATTGTGCCAGTTCAGGCCATGTGTCCAGTTTTGAGGCCCAATAATCAAAGGGGAATGACCTGTGAGGGAGAACCTCGATATGGGGGGAGAAGTAGTTTGTAACCATACTTGACAACTGCTGTCTCCTGTCACTTGAAATCAATTCTGTATTAGCTTTTGTGTGCGCAGGACTTGAGAAATCAGACCACAACATGGTCAGGAAACCCCTGTCTCCAACGCCAGTTCGGCTGTGTGCACCATGAACACCTCTTCCATTTTGCCCACTACGGCTCGTGGGAGAACCAGCTCCGCTGCTGATTGCTGGGAATGCCTCAAACAACCTGTTTACCAGAGTTGATTGTTTGTTTGCCAATATTAGCTCTAGGTTCTCCTGTGGCATGATGTTGTGTAATTTGCCTTTATAGCGTGGATCGAGGATGCTGGCCAACCAGTAGTCATCATCCCTCATCATTTTGGCAATGTGGGGGTCCCTTTTTAGGATCCACAAGGCATAGTCACACATGTGGGCCAATGTTCCAGGTGTCAATGCTGCACTGCCAGTGGTGGGTGGAGGAGCACTTTCTGGCAAATCCACATCCCTCCAGTCACACACAAACCCTGTACCTGACCTTGGCACACCCACATGTTCTCTTGCCCCCTGAGAAGCATCCTCCTCCCCAAAATAATCATCTCCCTCATCCTCCTCCTCTTCTTCTTCCTCTTCTTCCTCCACCTCATCCACGGCAGTTCCCTGACCAGACAATGGCTGACTGTCATCAAGGCATTCCTCCTCCTCCTCCTGTTGCTCCTCAGCTGCAGACGCCTGATCCTTAATGTTTGTCAAGATTCAGTGTTTCATCGCGAAAATATTGTGATTGCCTGACTGCTGTGGCCTAGCGCCGACATCTCAACATTTCTTGATGTTGGTGTGCTTAGCGGTGGCCTTACAGTGGGGGAAGCGATGGAGCGTTGCCGGCTAACTTCAGTCGGAGCAGGTGCACATGTGCTACCTGAGGTTTTGTAGTCCGTCCACGCTTGCAAGTGCATGTTGGTTAAATGTCTAAGCATGCAACTGGTATTCAAATTTCTTAGATTTTTCCCTCTGCTAAAGGTCATTCGGCACTTCTTACAGATAACCTTTGCATCATCTTTAGGATTTTGTTCAAAAAAGTGCCACACTGCAGTCTTCCTACTATGGTGTAAATTTTCAGGGCTTGCACGCTGTGCTAATTTGACCATCTGGCCAAGCTGTCCTGCAACTCTTTTAGTTTTCTTGCCAAGTTTTTTGACAGCTATGGGCTTGCCAGATAACCGCTGCTGCGATAACTATGCCTGCTGCGGATCCTTCTCCTGTTCTGACCTATTGTCACCAGCACCCTCTTCCCCCAATGGATGCCAATCCGGGTCAACAACTGGGTTATCCATGACCTTGTGTTCAATGTCATCAGCACCTTCCTCTGTACCTTCCTCTGTGTCACCGTGTAAGGTGGTATAGTATGCGGGAAGGGGCACTTGAGTTTCATCAGGGTCTGATTCGGGCTCAGTAGACTGTGAGGGCAATGTAGTGATGTGGGTGAATGTACCAGCAGATTCATCTAGCAGTGGCTGTGCATCAGTGCACTCCATGTCAGATTCATCTTGGACTGGGGAATTCAGGATTTGACTTGATAACCCAGGAATGGTATGTGAAAAGGGCTCCATGGAGTAATCTGAAGTGTGTGCTGCAGCACAAGGAAAGGTGTTGTTCCTGACCAGAGGCCTGCACTGACGACTCTGTGCTTGCAGTTTTTGTAACTTCAGAAGAGGAGGCAATAGAGCTGGAGGCTGTTTCGGCAATGTAAGCCAAAACCTGTTCCTGATGCTCCGGCTTTAAAAGCGGTTTATCTACTCCCAGAAAAGGGAACTGTTGTGAGTTCATTTTCCCCTTCGTCACTGAGGTCTGGTGAACTCCCTATTCTGGTAAGGGAAGGTAATGAGCCTGATTATCAGGCACCTGAGCCTAATGAGGATGACTGGCTGAGTGGAGTCACAGACTGGATATAAGGCTGCCGACGCCCTTCTGCCCTGCGGGTGATTTCTCTGTCGACTTCCAGGACACCAGTCTGATTCCTGCTCCTCTAAAGCTAAGTTTTCTGCTTTGCCTGTCAGCATTTGTGTTTTGTTTTGTTTTCCTTGCTTTTCTGGATTCTGCCATTCCCTGCTGGGGTGAGCTGAATCTCCTTTTGCCTGTTGCTCTGTCTTCAGAATATTCCTGAGTACTGACATAGCTTTTTTGAAGCCTAGCGTCTTCAGGGCCTTTTTCACTGTCAGTCTGTTGGCTCTTATTTTCATAGGGTTTTTCACGGATTGCAGACAGCAGCCTTCCTGTCCTTTCCTATCTAGTTAGCTTGGGCCCCGTCTTTGCTCAGTCTATCTTTCTGTCTGTGTTAGTGTTTTCATCTTGCTTCACCGTCATTATATGTTGGGGGCTGCCTATTGCTTTGGGGTCTGCTCTGGGGCAGTTTAGATTTCCCCTTTCTTTCTTTAGGCCTATTTAATTCTCTGGCTGTGATCAAGGGGTCTAGGGCATCATAGGAACCCCCCACGGCTACTGTTAGTTGTGTGGATAGGATCAGGGGTCTGCAATCCGATAGCTGCCAACCTCTCTGGTTTTCTGGACTTAGCTAGCATTTCTGTTTTTGCCTCCAACGGTGACTCAATCATAACAGAATCACCCGCCATACCGCAGATCCTAGGGTACTCAATAGCAGGAAAGAATTGTGTTAAAAAAAAAAAAAAAAAAAAAAAATGTGTGTATATTCTTTCCTCTATATCTCTGAGGCCGTAGGGGGAATTTTTTTTCTCTCAATGGAGATAAAGCAATTGTCTGATTGTGTGGAGCAGCTCGCTGCGGAAGTGCGGGGAATTTCCGCCTACCTTGCTCGTTCGCATGCTGTTGAACCAAAGATCCCTACACCTGATGTATTTTTTGGGGATCGATCTAAATTTTTGAGTTTCAAAAATAATTGTAAATTATTTTTTGCCTTGAAGCCTAATTCGTCAGGGAGCTCCGCGCAGCAGGTTAAAATTGTCATCTCTTTGCTGCGTGGCGATCCCCAGGATTGGGCGTTTTCTTTGAAACCAGATGATCCTATTCTGACTAATGTGAATGCATTCTTTCAAGCTTTGGGGTTGTTGTATGACGAACCTAATGCCATTGATCAGGCTGAAAAGACCCTGTTGGCATTGAACCAGGGTCGAGATTCTGCAGAGTTGTACTGTCAAAAGTTCCGAAAGTGGGCGGTCCTTACTACCTGGAATGATAATGCCTTGGCTGCTCTCTTTCAGAAGGGTTTGTCAGAAGCCGTAAAAGATACTATGGTGGGATTTTCTGTTCCCTCTGGTCTGGACGATTCTATGTCATTAGCCATTCAGGTTGATCGGCGTTTACGTGAACGCAGGATTGCACGAGAGGTGTTGCCACCGGTTGAACAGACGTCTGAACCTATGCAATGTGATAGAGTTTTGTCTAAGGCGCAACATCAGGAGTTCAGAAGGCGTAATAAGCTGTGTTTTTTCTGTGGAGATGCCTCGCATATTATTTCTGTTTGTCCTAAACGAGAGAAACACTTTGCACACACGTTTTCTGTTGGTGGTGTTCAACCTAAGTTTCTTCTGGCAATTACTCTGATCTGCTCCCTGTCCACATTTTCCGCCAAGGCTTTTGTGGATTCTGGAGCAGCGCTAAACCTAATGGACTTGGATTTTGCTAAACGTTGTGGATTTCCGATGACACCTCTGCAGACGCCTATCCCTTTGAGGGGGATCGATGCTACTCCTTTTTCTAAAAATAAACCAGTTTTGGACCCAGGTGGTCATGCGGGTCGCCCCAGACCATCAAGAAAATTGCAGATTTTTGGTATTGCATGGTCTGCATGATGCCGTTGTTCTGGGGTTTCCCTGGTTGCAAATTCATAATCCAGTTTTGTTTTGGAAATCTGTGTCTGTGGTGAGTTGGGGTTGTCGGTGTGCCTTTAGTGAGGCTCCGGTTATTTCCACCTCTCCTCAGTCGCATGATGTTCCTGACTATTTGGCGGACTTTTATGATGTATTTAGTGAGAATGAGTCTGCGTCTTTGCCTCCTCATAGGAGTTATGACTGTGCAATTGAACTAAGCCCGGGGTGTAAATTTCCCAAGGGTCGGCTCTTCAATTTATCTGTACCCGAGCACGAGGCTATGTGGTCCTATATTAAGAAGGCGTTGGAGAAGGGTCATATTAGACCATCCTCTTCACCCTTAGGTGCCGGTTTTTTTTTGTGGCCAAAAAGGATGGTTCTTTAAGGCCTTGTATTGATTATCGTGCCCTCAATAAAATTACTATTAAATATCAGTATCCGTTACCCCTGATTTCGGATCTATTCTCTAGAGTTAGAGGTGCTTGCTGGTTTACCAAGCTTGACCTCAGGGGGGCGTATAATCTTATCCGCATTAAGCAGGGGGATAAATGGAAGATGGCGTTTAATACTCCGGAGGGACATTTTGAGTACCTGGTGATGCCTTTTGGGCTCACTAATGCCCCTTCTGTCTTCCAGTGCTTCATGATCGATATTTTCCGAGACTTTGTCGATAAATTTTTGAGTATCTATCTGGATGATATTTTGATCTTCTCCAAGGATTGGGATTCTCATGTGGAACATATTCGGACTGTGTGCCGGATCTTGAGGGAGAATTCCCTGTATGTCAAAGGATCGAAATGCCTTTTTGGAGTACAGAGGATTTCATTTTTGGGATTTATTTTGTCTCCGTCAACTATTGAAATGGACCCGGCCAAGGTACAGGCCGTTTATGATTGGGTTCAGCCCACTTCTTTGAAGGCCCTCCAGAAGTTTTTGGGTTTTGCTAATTTTTATCGGAAATTTATAGCAAAATTTTCTAGTATTGCCAAGCCATTGACTGATCTGACTAAGAAGGGTGCTGATGTGTTGAATTGGTCTCCGGAGGCTGTTGCTTCCTTTCAGGAGCTGAAGCGAAGATTTACCTCCGCCCCGGTTTTGCGGCAACCTGATGTCTCACTTCCATTCCGGGTAGAGGTGGATGCTTCTGAGATTGGTGCAGGAGCTGTTTTGTTCCAAAAGGATCCTGTAGCATCTAAAATGAATCCCTGTGCTTTCTTTTCCCGAAAGTTCTCTCCATCTGAACGTAACTATGATGTGGGGAATCGGGAACTGTTGGCCATGAAATGGGCATTTGAGGAGTGGAGACATTGGTTGGAGGGAGCTAAACATCAAGTTGTGGTCCTCACTGACCACAAGAATTTGATTTACCTAGAGTCGGCTAAATGCTTGAACCCTAGACAAGCTAGGTGGGCCTTGTTTTTTACACGTTTTGATTTTGTGGTCTCTTTTCTTCCTGGAACTAAGAATGTCAAGGCAGACGCCCTCTCTAGGAGTTTCTTTGCTGATTCTCCTGTGGTGACTAAGCCTGCTACCATCTTAGGCGAAGGGGTAGTTCTTTCTGCCATCTCGCCCGATTTGAGACTTGCTCTGCAAGAGTTCCAGGAGGACAAACCTGAGCGTTGTCCCAGTGGAAAGTTGTATGTTCCTGACCAGTGGAAGAAGAGAGTGATGTCTGAAGTTCATTGCTCTGAATTGGCTGGTCATCCAGGTATTTTTGGTACTAGAGATCTGGTGAGTCGCTCTTTTTGGTGGCCCGCCTTGTCTCATGATGTCAGGAATTTTGTGCAGTCCTGTGGGACTTGCTCCCGGTCTAAATCTTGTTCTCGCTCTAGTGGGTTGTTGATGCCTTTGCCGGTCCCCAGGAGGCCATGGACCCATATTTCAATGGATTTCATCTCTGATATGCCGGTCTCTCAAAGAATGACTGTTATTTGGGTGATTTGTGATAGGTTCTCTAAGATGGTTCATCTTGTACCACTCCCTAAGTTGCCATCTTCCTCTGAGTTGGTGCCCCTGTTTTTGCAACAGGTGGTTCGCTTACACGGGATTCCTGAGAACATTGTATCTGACAGAGGAGTTCAGTTTGTGTCTAGATTTTGGAGGACCTTCTGTTCCAAGCTGGGAATTCAGTTGTCCTTCTCCTCTGCTTTTCACCCTCAGACCAATGGGCAGACAGAGAGAACAAACCAGACCTTGGAGTCGTATTTGAGATGTTTTATTTCCGCTGATCAGGATGATTGGGTTTCATTTTTGCCCTTGGCCGAATTTGCTTTAAATAATAGAGCTAGTTCTGCCACTTTGATGTCACCTTTTTTTTGTAACTTTGGGTTTCATCCTCGATTTTCTTCAGGACAGGTGGAGCCTTCTGCCTGCCCAGGTGTTGACACTGTGCTGGAGAGAATGCGCCAGATCTGGGACCAAGTGGTGGATAAGTTATCTCTCTCCCAGGAAAAGGCCCAGCGGTTTTCCAATCGACATAGGACCATTGGTCCCCAGTTTAAGATTGGTGATATGGTGTGGTTATCATCAAAAAATATTGCTATGAAGGTGGCTTCTCCTAAGTTTAAGCCTAGATTTATTGGACCTTACAAGATTTTGGAGATTATTAATCCGGTCTCTTTTCGTTTGGCTCTTCCTGTCACATTTAAAATCCATAATGTGTTCCATAAGTCCTTGTTGAAGAGGTTTGTTGAACCAGTTGTTCCTGGGGTGGCACCTCCAGACCCTGTATTGGTTGAAGGTAACATGGAATATGAGGTAGAGAAAATACTGGATTCCCGTCTGGCTAGACGGAGACTCTATTATTTGGTTAAGTGGAAGGGTTATGGTCAGGAGGATAATTCCTGGGTCTCTGCCTCTGATATTCATGCCAAAAGATTGGTGCGTGCCTTTTATCGGGCTCACCCTGATCGCCCTGGTGGCGTGGTTGAGGGTTCGGTGACCCCTCCTCAAGGGGGAGGTACTGTTCTGAGTTCATTTTCCCCTTCGTCACTGAGGTCTGGTGAACTCCCTATTCTGGTAAGGGAAGGTAATGAGCCTGATTATCAGGCACCTGAGCCTAATGAGGATGACTGGCTGAGTGGAGTCACGGACTGGATATAAGGCTGCCGACGCCCTTCTGCCCTGCAGGTGATTTCTCTGTCGACTTCTAGGACACCAGTCTGATTCCTGCTCCTCTAAAGCTAAGTTTTCTGCTTTGCCTGTCAGCATTTGTGTTTTGTTTTGTTTTCCTTGCTTTTCTGGATTCTGCCATTCCCTGCTGGGGTGAGCTGAATCTCCTTTTGCCTGTTGCTCTGTCTTCAGAATATTCCTGAGTACTGACAGCTTTTTTGAAGTCTAGCGTCTTCAGGGCCTTTTTCACTGTCAGTCTGTTGGCTCTTATTTTCATAGGGTTTTTCACGGATTGCAAACAGCAGCCTTCCTGTCCTTTCCTATCTAGTTAGCTTGGGCCCCGTCTTTGCTCAGTCTATCTTTCTGTCTGTGTTAGTGTTTTCATCTTGCTTCACCGTCACTATATGTTGGGGGCTGCCTATTGCTTTGGGGTCTGCTCTGGGGCAGTTTAGATTTCCCCTTTCTTTCTTTAGGCCTATTTAATTTTCCGGCTGTGATCGAGGGGTCTAGGGCATCGTAGGAACCCCCCACGGCTACTGTTAGTTATGTGGATAGGATCAGGGGTCTGCAATCCGATAGCTGCCAACCTCTCTGGTTTTCTGGACTTAGCTAGCATTTCTGTTTTTGCCTCCTACGGTGACTCAATCATAACAGGGAACCTTAAAGGCCTTCTTGTGCCAAACGATGATTCAGGCTCAACACCTCCTGCCTTAGCTGCTATTGTGCATTTGCCAGAACCAGACGATGCACCACCACCACCACCATCAGTACCAGCTGCGCCCCCCCCGCCCACGGCCTCTTCCACCAGACTTCCTCATGTTTGGGAAAATGTACCAAAAATTCCAGCAGAGAAATGGTACTGTATAAGTAGCGTACAGCTGTGTAACATGTATGTAAGAAGTGAAATCTCCGTATATATTTTGTGAGTCACAGACGCTCACCCAGTATGTACTTCATCGTAACCCAACAAGCAGATATACGGTACTGTATCAGAGGTGTACAGCTGTATACGTTGTTGGTGAAACTGTCAATCTCTGTATATGTATTTACGGAATGTCACACACATACGTCAACTCTGTGTAGATGTGACCGTAATAAGAACACCAGATATTAGATACTGTTTGATAATCGGTCAGCTCAATACGGTGTATAGAGAAATGGAAATGTCCGTATATGTATTTATGGAGTGTCACACACACACGCTGACTCTGTGTAGATCTGACCGTAATAAGAACACCAGATATCAGATACTGTTTGATAATCGGACAGCTCAATATGGTGTATAGCGAACTGGAAATGTCCGTATATGTATTTATGGAGTGTCACACACACACGCTGACTCTGTGTAGATGTGACCGTAATAAGAACACCAGATATCCGATACTGTTTGAGAATCGGACACCTCTATACGGTGTATGTATGGAAAAATGTTAATCTCCGTGTATTTTTTTACGGAGTCACACACATATAGCATGTATTTGTCTGTGATACTAGCCGGTACATGGTAGTGTGTGAGGAGCGTACACCTCTATACGGTGTGCGAAAAAATTTACGCTCAGTATCTACTGTGCAGAAAAAAAAGGAATAAAAGGATTTTTGCTTTTAAAAAAGCAGTCTGCACAGCAGTGTGCAAACAGCAATGCAGCTATCAGGGAGCCTTATAAGGTAGCCTAATAACCAACAGAGCTGCTGCACAAAAAAGTGTGAAAAATTAATGATTAGTAACTGTGCAGAGAAAAGGAATACAAATATTTTTGCTTTTATAAAAGCACTCTGCACAGGAGTGTGCAAACAGCAATGCAGCTATCAGGGAGCCTAATAACCAACAGAGTTGCTGCACACAAATATATCCTCCCCTGTCACTGCACACTATACTGATGTGTTGTACAGTGACATTCGCTATCAGCACAAGCAATTTTTTTTTTTTGCCCTGCCTAAACACTCTCCCTACTGAGAACGAGCAGCAGCAACCTCTCCCTATGCCAAGATCGGCAGAAGTAAGATGACCTTTTATAGGCACTGTGACGCCACACAAAGCCAGCCAATCATTTTAATGCCCTTCTCTAACATGGTGGGGGCCGCTGCCTATGTCATCGCGTTGCCCACAGTGTGCGTCCTTGATGATTGGATCAGAAAAGGCACTGGAAACATTGTGGGTAACGTGACTTTGGCGCTCAAGTCAGCGACCTCATGGCCGACCTCAACCTATGGTCGGGTTTCGATCGTCGAAACCCGACTTTAGCCAAAGTCGGCAGATTCTGAATTTAGCTGACCCATTTCGCTCAACTCTACATAGCTCCCATCTGTCTTGGACCTATCAAGGTTTTCAGACACTACCTACACTTGTGGAAGAGACAAGTAACACAGGAGATGTGAGCAGGGATGTGACAGGCAAGTGTGATGCATGTGTACGGACATCATACTATGTGGGGGTATCATACTGTGGAGGGAGCCTGTAAGGGCCATCATACTGTGTTAGAAAACTATTGCGGATGTGTAACCAGGCCGGAAACAAGGGGGCTGTCACCAAGGTTCCTAGGGGGTTTGTTTCCAGGGGACGTGATTAGAGGATGGACCAGAGACTCTTCTAGAAAGTGTGGGGGCGGAGCGGTTATAAAAGGAGCACAGGGAACCAGTAGGGGGCACTCGACGGAGAGAGAGAAGGAGCAGGAACCTAGGTGGCACTGGAGAACTGGAGGAAGTCAGCGTCTTCCAGGGAGGCAAGATGGGGGCTCACCTGATTCAAGGAGAGGACGGCACCGAGCAGCGCAATGGAGTGACACAGACCTGATATCTGCGACTGCACCCCAGACAGAGAGACCCGTGACCGCCGTAGCTCCGCTCCAGCCTGCAGCTGCGGCCTGCCCTCTGCCACCCACGCCTGCCACTGACCAACCCCAGCCCGTGGCTGTGGCCTGCCCGTTGCCACCCACAGCTGCCACTGCCTAACTCCAGCCTGTGGCTGTGGCCTGCCCACTACCACCCGTGGCCACCACCGCCCGACACCAGCCTGTGGCTGCGACCCGCCCGCTACCACCTGCAGCCGCCCCTGTCCCTGTCCACACCACGGCTGCGGCCTGTACTCTGCTACCCGCGGCCGCCTCTGTCCTGGTCCACACCGTGACTGCGGCCCAGGCGCTGCACCCAGCGGTAACCACTGCCCCGTTCCAGACCGCGGCCTATACGTTCAGGCCCGCGGCCGCCACCATCTCGCCTCCACAAGGGGGCCCGACGCTGAGGAACTCTCCTGGGGCCCCCTCTACATCTGGGCTAGGAAAGCCAGAAGCCTGCGACAGCTCCTCTCTGGCTGGGCCCAGTGGCTGAGACACCGAACGGACACCTCCCAGACAACGACACTGCATGACGTCAGAGAAGGATAAGTTACACTCTGTTGTTAGCTAGTTATAATTCCAGGACTCGTAGCTGGCCATACCGCGGCCATATAGTTACCGGCACCGGCCGGATAGTTATTATCATATTGCTTGTGTGTATTATTATCTAAATCCCTGCTAGGAAAACTATTGTCAGCTTACCAGTTATCCATACAATCCATATATAAAAGGTTGAATTTAAGCTTGCTCCATCTCCGTCTCGTCACTTCATCCTGCGTCCCTGTGAGTACCACATTTGGCGTAGTCGGCAGGATGCAGTCTGCAGTCTCCGAACATGAGCGGGGAAGCTGCAGACCAAGGGGGTGAGGGTGGCCCCCAGTCCAGCTTATCTTTAGGGGCTATGCTGAGCAGCCTTCCCAGATTCACAGGCAGTAATACCATGCTGTGGAGCTGAACAGAACGAATGCGGGGGTTGTTTAGGATGCACCCGATGACCCCTGACCTGGTGGCCTAGGTGGCCCTAATAGCATTTGATGGGGAGGCCCGGGATTCTGTGATGTTAAGACCCCCGGGGCAATGGAACACCTTTGTCAGGGTGTTACAGATCCTGGAAGAGACCCATGGGGACCTGACTGACGTGCGAGAGCTGAGAACCCAGCTGCATGCATGCAGGGGGAAGGGGAGATGGTCACACAATACATGAATGTCCTGCAGGAGCTATACACGGCCATCGAGGGGAAGGACGGGGTAAGCGTGGGGCCCATTGACATAACCTTTTGGTGACTGGACTGAGGATCCCCCTGACCAAGCAAGCTTTGCGGGAGTGAGTACGGGTGAACCCACGGTTGACCTTCTCCGAGATAGGGAGTGAGGCACGTACCCATGAGTGGGAGCAAGGGGTGACAGTCCCCGTGGTAAAGGTCCAGAGCACTGAAGCCTCTGTGAGCAATATTAGTGAGCCCCAGTGGGTGGAGGAAATGCGCCAAGAACTGAGAAGCATCAGAGGCGAATTGGCTGAGGTGAAGAAAAAGGCCGAAGCTGCGACTGGCCAGCACGGGCCCAGCGCGGCCACTTGGAGCCCTCGTAACCCCCAGGGCGGCCAGCCCCCGCGTTCCCTCGCTTGTTTTGATTGTGGCGAAGTTTGACACTTTGCCTGAGAGTGCCCTCGGCATGAGAAGTACCCGCCCTGGCGGCCATTAAACTAGAGGGTTCTGAACTGGGGGGACGCCGCCTGGAGCAAGAACCCACAATGCGGGGTGGTGGAAGTCCTGAAGATCTAGTTGCGAAGTGTCCGCTGATTTGGGCAGAGTTCGAAGGCCGCGCGGTACGTTGCTTGGTGGATATGGGGTCGCAAGTTACCACCATGCCAGAAACCTACTACCGGCAGCATTTCCCTGAAGCCACAAGGCCTCAGTGGGGGTCCGTGATAAAGCTGGTGGCCGCCAACCACCTGCCGATTCCTATCGTCGGAGTAGCCTGGATGCAGATCTCAATAGGGGGTAAGCAGTTAGGCCGACGAGGAATGGTCCTGACTCAGGGAGACGCAGGTGAGAAACACGATGTCACCCTGGGCATGAATATACTAAAGGAGTTCGGCAGCCTCCTCCTCAATGAGCCCGCCAGGAGACTTTGAAACAGTGGAGCCCCTGCATATGGCAGGGGCAAATCTTTCAGCAGCTGGTGCGGGAGGCGCAAGTCTAAGAGGTCTGCCAGGAAGGGGAGGTGCTGAGGAGAATTGTTGCGCCTGCGGTTCCCCAACCCATGCTACCACCAGGACAGTTATTGCTCTGCCCATCCGGGCCCATGTACCACTGGAAGGAATGGAGGTGCAGGTGGAGCCATATATCTCCAAGCACTTACTGCCATGGCTTCTGGTGGCTGGCGCCCTGGTCAGCGTGAGGAAGGGGACAGCCCTCGTACGTTGTGTCAACCTGGAGGATCAAGACGTTGTTCTAAAACCCCGCACTGAACTGGCGAAACAGGTGAAACCACTGGAAGAGGTGCTCCCGACCCTGGCATTACAGCTGGGAGTGAGTGTGAGAGACCCCTGGACCGTAACTGTACATTCTATCCAGACCACAAGGCCCTTGCCTGAGCGGGAAGGGTGAGCAATCTTGAAGAAGATGCGAGCGGAACTCTCCAGACTAGGGCCGGCCCAAATACACCAGGTAGAAGCCCTCCTGGGCCATTACCGAGAGGTATTCGCTAGTCATGAAGATGACTTTGGGTGCACCACAGCTATCACACACAGCATCCCCACCGAAGAAACAGCCCCCATCAGGGAACGATACCGGCAGATCCCTCCGTAGCTGTACCAAGAAATGAAGACACTGCTGAGCTAGATGCTGCGAAAGGGGGTTATCTAGGAAAGCCAAAGTCCCTGGGCAGCCCCCATCGTACTGGTGCAGAAAAAAGATGGTACACTGCGTTTTTGCATGGACTACCGGAAGCTGAATGCCTGCACCATCAAGGACTCGTATCCGCTTCCCCGTATAGAGGAGTCCCTGTCGGCCCTGGGAAAGGCAAAATATTTCTCTACGTTGGACTTGGCCAGCGGATACTGGCAATAATCTAATGTTGGAGAAAGACCGTGCAAAAACTGCCTTCATCTTGCCCATGGGACTGTTCGAATTTAATCACATGCCGTTCGGACTGGCCAAGGCCCCCGGAACCTTCCAGCGACTGATGGAGCAGTGTCTGGGTGACCTCAACTTTGAGGCCATCCTAATATACTTGGACGTCATCATCATCTATGTCCCAACATTCAAGGACCACTTGCAATGTCTGGGCCAGGTGCTCGGCCGGCTGCAAGAGTACGGGTTGAAGGTGAAGCCCCCAAAATGCCACCTATTCCGCACACAAATTGAGTATTTGGGGCATGTCATCTCGGCCGAGGGCGTGAGACCGTCTGAGGAGAAGGTCGCTGTGATACGGGAGTGGCCTACCCCTGAGATGGTAAAAGATGTGCGAACCTTTTTGGGGCTGGCTGGATATTACCGTCGCTTCGTGAAACACTTCGCCCGCTGAACCCGAGCCCTGCAAGACCTATGGAGAGGGACCCCGGCTGGCGCCAACGGCTGGAAGATCCAATGGCGTGAACCACAAGAGGAAGCCTTCCGAGACCTCAAGACTGCATTCTCAGAAGCCCCGGTGTTGGCCTACGCGGATTTCTCGCAACCGTTCATTCTGCACATCGACGGGAGCTGGCACGGGCTGGGGGCTGTGTTGTCGCAGATGCAGGACGGCCGGGAGAAGGTGATCGCCTACGGCAGCCAGTCATTTCACGACTCCAAACGCAATCCCGACAACTACAGCTCCTTCAAGCTCGAGCTCCTGGTGGTGGTGTGGGCCATGACGGAGTGATTCGCGGAGTACCAAGCGGGTTCCGAGGTGGTTGTATGAACCGACAACAACCCACTAGCCCACCTCAAAAATGCCAAATTGGGGGTCCTAGAGTAGCGTTGGGTGGCTAGGATGTCCAAATTCAAATATAAAATCATTTACAAATGAGTGGTGGAGAACATCCATGCCGACGCCTTGTCCCAAATCCGACACACCGTCCCAGGACGGAGCCAAGATGAAGAGCTAGAAGGAGAAGAAACACCATTTTCCTTAAACCCCGCCGCAACCACGGTGGTGGCTAGAGAACAGTCCCATGTGGAACCCGCTGGGGGCATCCTAGAGCAGTTCCAGGACGTATGGATACACCAGCAACAAGAATACAGGGAAGTCGGCGCCCTACGGCAATGGGTCGCCTTGAAACAACTACCCCATTAACTTCAGAGAAAGACGCTCTAGAGACACAATATTAATGCTCCGCCAGTGGGAAAACCTGGCAATCAAGCATGGACTATTGTACCGAGAAACAGTGCTACATGCGGAACCAACTGCAACATGGCAGGTGGTGGTGCTGGGGGCCCAGTTAACTGAACTTGCTCGAGAAGCTCATGAAAAAGGGGCTCATTTCGGGGTACAAAACACTTTCCAATGGTTACAACGAATAGCCTACCATCCCCGATTACAAACCGAGGTGGAAGAAGTTTGCCGAGCGTGCCGCCAATGTGAGCTAACAAAACCACCAGAGCAACGGGCTCCTGTACAAACAATAGTAACGACAGCACCCCTCGAGTTACTAATGATAGATTACCTAACCATCGACCCGGCGCACCAGGAGTACGAACACTGCCGATTCATGGTGGACCATTTTACCAAGTTTGCGGTGGTGACTCCCACCAGAGACCAAACAGCAGAATCGGCCGCCTACGCTATCAGTAAGAACTTTATTCAAGTGTATGGCTTCCCCCAACGAATTCACTGGCACCAGGGTGTTTGCTTCCTGGGAAAAGTAATGGAGGAACTGCATCGTTTGTACGGTATTGATAAATCTTGAACCATACCATCCACAAGGGAATGGGACCTGTGAAAGATTTAATCGGAAGCTAATCCAAATGTTACATACCCTGGAGAACGACCGGAAGACCCGTTGGCCCGAGTAGGTTCCAGAACTGGCCTGTGTATGTAACAACCAGGTACATCGGGTTACCGGCTACACCCCACACTCACCCATACCCAGAACAAATTTGGGCACCAATGGGAAGAAAGCCAATCCCAAGTACTGCGACGAATAAGTTCAGATGGACTGGTGTATGAGGTACAGTCTGAAAAAGGAGGAGATCAACCCATCCGAACAGTACACCGCAATATGTTACGGCCCTGTCTATCCGTGGACCCTGAGCAACCCGAGGCCACCCCTCAGGCCCCAGATCCCCCGACAGCTGTTTGGGACGATGAAGACAATGAAGACCAACTGGTGATCTGAGCAGACACTCCCAGGGCCAGCGCTCCTATGGCCCCAGCCACCCAACCACCTTCCACCACCCCAGAAGACACAACCGAACCACGATGCTCCGAGCGGTCTACGGCAGGAAAACCCCCTGAACGATATGAGCAAGATCAGTTCGTATGGCAAACAAGACTTCAGCGTCAAGACAAAAGCACGAACTCCCCCAAACCCTCGCCTGAGGACTGGCGAGCAAAAAGGATAGGGAAGTGTAGGAGAGAGATCCCCTGCTGTGTAACTGGGCCAAAACCAAGGGGGCTGTCACCAAGGTTCCTAGGGGGTTTGTTTGCGTGGGTCGTGATTAGAGGACGGACCAGAGACTCTTCTTGAAAATGTGGGGGCGGAGCAGTTATACAAGGAGCACAGGGAACCAGCAGGGGCACTTGGCAGAGAGAGAGAGAAGGAGCAGGAAGCAGGAACCTAGGTGGCGCTGGAGGACTGGAGGAAGTCAGCGTCTTCCAGGGAGGCAGGACTGGGGCTCACCTGATCCAAGGAGTGGACGGCAGTGCAAGGTAGTGACAGAGACCTGACACCCGTGGCTGCACCCCAGACAGAGAGACCCATGACTGCCATAGCCTCGATCCAGCCTGCGGCTACAGCCTGCCTGTTGCCACCCATGGCCGCCACTGCCAGACCCCAGCCTGCAGCTGGGGCTTGCCCGCTTCCACCCGGGTCTGCCACTGCCCGACTCCAGCCCACGGCTGTGGCTTGCACACTGCCACCCGCGGCGCCACCGCCTGACTCCATCCTGCGGCTGCAGCCTGCCTGCTGTCACCCGAGCCTGCCACCGCCCGACTGCGGCCTGCCCGCTGCCACCAACGCCCGACTCCAGCCTGCGGCTGTGGCCCGCCTGCTGCACCTGTGGCCACTCCTGTCCCGGTACACTCCACGGCTGCGGCCTTTACGCTGCTACCCACGGTCGCCCCTGTCCTGGTCCACACCACGGCTGCGGCCCAGACGCTGCATCCCGCGGCAGCCACTGCCCCGTTCCAGACTGCGGCTGCGGCCTATACGTTCAGGCCCGCGGCTGCCACCATCTCGCCTCCACAAGGGGGCCCGACGCTGAGGAACTCTCCTGGGTCCTGTTCTGCCCCCGCTACACCTGGGCGTAGGAACGCCAGAAGCCTGTGACAGCTCCTCGCTGGCTGGGCCCAGAGGCTGAAACGCCGAACGGACACCTCCCAGACAACAACTCTGCAGGACGTCAGAGAAGGATAAGTGACACTCTGTTGTTAGCTAGTTATAATTCCAAGATTCGTAGTTGGCCATACCGTGGCCATATAGTTACCGGCACCGGTCGGATAGTTGATATCGTGTTGCTTGTGTGTATTATTGTCTAAATCCCTACGAGGAAAACTATTGTCAGCTTACCAGTTATCCATACAACCCATATACAGTAAAAAGGTTGAATTTAAGCTTGCTCCGTCTCGTCACTGCATCCTGCGTACCTGTGAGTACCACACGGACATCATACTGTGTTGGGACTGTGGGACATCATGCTGTTTGCGGGCTATGGGGGCATTATACTGTGTGCTGAGAGAGGTGAGAGCATCATAGTGTGTGGAGCTCGCTGAGTGAATATAGTATTTTGTGGGGGACTATGGGGACATCATATTGTGTGGGGTGGGGGGGACTGAGGGGAGCACCATGGAGAAAAATGGGGAAATACACTGTGGGGGCATCATGCTGTTTGTGGGAAAGATTTGGGGGCATCACCCTGTGAGAGGTGAGAAATGGGGGCACTCTGTGTGTGAGGGAATCTACTGTGGGGGTATAATTTTGCGTGTGTAGGAATGTAGTTTGTGAGAAAGCTTTGATAGGGTGCAGTGGTCACCTGTCATAACAATGTCATACGAGCCCTAGTAGACTCAGTGCTGATATCGCTGAAATGGCTCTGGTGCGGTAGATGAGTATGTGTTATTTTTATTTTATCCTGTGGAATATAGAATATATAAGAAGAAGTTTTCCGACTAATGCACAACTCCTTTAAATGGTATAATCTTTCTGTATCCTCCATGATAAGACAGTTTAGTTCCTGAATTTTAATATTTGCAAGAGTTGCAACTGACTACATAGACAACAGTAAAGATGCAGTGCATGCATTCTGTTAAATTGCCAATTAATATTACTGTAATAGGTAGGCTTACTGAATATAGTACAGATGAACTGATACAGAACGTTCACCGGCACTTGTTTTAGTTCACATCTATTTGGTGACTGTTTTATTTAGGAATTGTTCACCTTGCACAAGCAGATGGAAGGCTTCATTGCAAATTGCAGTCGTCATAGAAGAAAGGAGAGATTCACAGTTTCCATGGGCATGAACAGTTCTACCCGGCTGTGACCGCTCCTGTCTCAGTAAATAATAAAGACAGCCATCAGAAAAGATTATTGTGTGTTAGTGTATTATATCCAGGACCAGCGTTAGGGGGAAACCGGGCAATTGCCCATGGCCCCCTTGGGGTCCCCCAGCTTCTACATCAGGAGCTACAGTGCTAATAGCATTAAAACAATAAAAAGTACACTTAATTGGTATTGCTGCATTCATAAATGTGTGATCTATCAAAGTATAAAGTAAATTACGGTAATCTGATTGGTAAATGGTGTAAGGATAAAAAAAATCAAAACATCAGAATTAGTTTGTTTTTTCCACTGCAACTTTGCAATATATTGCAAGCCCCATATCCCAAAAAATGAAAACGTTACAGGTCTCGGAAAATAGTGTCAAAACCAAGAAATTTTTTCTTTACAAATTTCTGATTTTTTTTTCACCAGTTAAATAAAAAAAAAAACAATACATATTTGGTATCTGAGTACTTGTACTGACCTGGATAATCATATTGCCAGGTCAATTTTATCATTTAGGGAACAAGTTAATTAAAAAAAACCAAAACAATTGTGTAATTGCACTTTTTTTTTGCCATTTCAATGCAGTTGAATTGTTTTTCCAGTTTTACTTTACACTATGTAGCAAAATGAATAGTGTTATTCAAAAGTACAACTCTTCCCCCAGAAAACAAGCCCTCATACAGTTATATGGACAGAAAATGAAAAAATTATGGCTCTTGGGAGAAGGGGAGGAAAAAGCAAAAGTGAAAAAATGGAAAATCACCCTGGGATGAACGGGTTAAAATCCTGGTAATAGCCATAGAATAGCACCATGAGAGCTCTCTGCAGGCTTTATTCTTCGGTTGTTCATGATGGGTTTACTAACAAACTAAAAATAATTCATATCTATAAAATTTAATAAGGGTAAGGGTACATCCTTAATTCCTACAGTATATACAGCTCTGGCAAAAATTAAGAGACCACCAAATTAAGGCTATGTGCCCACGTATGCAGAAATTTTCTACTTCAAAACCGGACTCCTTCCCAGAAAACGCGCGTTATATTTCCACACAGAAAACGGGCGTTTTGATGCTTTTTCCGCGTGTCTTCTGACTCATAGAAAATAGCTAAAAACGCGGACTTTTCCGCAAAACTAATGAGCATGCTGCGTTTTTTTTACCGCAAAGCGTTTTTTTTCGCGGAAAAAAATGCATCAATGTCCACAAAAAGTGCGGAATCCATTTAAAATGAATGGGATGCTTCTTGTATGCATTTTTGAAGCGTTTTGATCAGGACAAACGCTTCAAAAACACGAAAAAAATGCTTACGTGGGCACACAGCCTAAAACCCTGTCATGGGCAGCCCATTCTCCAGACCTGAACCCCATTGAAAACCTCTGGAATGTAGTCAAGAGAATGAAGAATGATGGATAGTCACAAGCCATCAAACAAAGAACTGCTTAAATTTTTGCACCGGAAGCAGTGTGAAAGACTGGTGGCAAGCATGCCAAGACGTATGAAAGCTGTTTTTAAAAATCATGGTTATTCACCAAAATATTGATTTCTGAACTCTTCCTGAGTTAAAACGTTAGTATTGTTGTTTCTAAATGATTATGAACTTGATTTCTTTGCATTATTTGAGATCTAAAAGCACTGTTTTTTTTGTTTTTTTTTAATTTTGACCATTTCTCCTTTTCAGAAAAAAACCCAAAATGTATAGCTTGGAAATTCTGAGACATTTCAGAAGTTTATAGACTAAAAGAACAATTTACATATTACTCAAAAATATACTTATAAAGAGAAAAATCAGACAAACTGAACATTTGAAAGTGGTCTCTTCATTTTTGCCAGATCTGTACACTGTATTTTATGGATTATAAATGTAAGGGGGTAAGATATGATGTCTCTTATGCTTCCCTTCCTTCTGACTGTCTTCCAGTTTCTAATGTTTACAGACGTGTTTTTATGATTATTGCCTGCGGTACTGCTACATGTATAACGATGTATTACCGCTCATTACTTATGATATTGCCACTTGAATGTGTTACCATTGAATAGATAATTGAATATATTCCCTCATGTTTTTGTAAGATAATACTGCATGTATATTATGTGTCATTTGTGTATGCACAGTTAGGGAAAGTTAGTGCATCCTTTATTGGGACATTAGAGGAAGGCACTCTTAGTATATAGTTTCCCCCATAGGCTGGGTAGTTGTAATTATGTTGCGGGTCACTAGGTGGGGGTATACTAATGGGGCCTGATAGTAGGTTCTTAGAGGGTTAATTGTAGAAGGGGCTGCCGAGAGTAAGGTTAGTGAGTAAGGGTGGTTTAGTCAGACAGGGCCAGGGTGCCCAAGAGCCCACATGGGCTATAGGCCTGGACAGCTTGGCAGTCACGTAATGTTAAGTTGTTATTGCCCATGTTACCCACGGCCACTGCAGGTTTTAGCAGTGGGTCAGAACAGGAAAAGGAAGATGTGGTGCCTTACCGCATGGGCCAATGCTTTCAGGGCAGAAGTTGGCTGGACTCAGGAGATGAAAGGAGTGGGCACTTCGACGAGATCGGTACAGACGGGCCGGCTGCTTCAACGGGGGTCACCATTAATAGTGATTGATTAATTCAGTTCTGGGGTGAAACAGGCTGAAGGAAATGTCATTGTAGTGAGGTCAGACCTGGAAGCAACTGGGAAGCAGTCTAATACAATCCGGTCCAGGCGTGTACTGCACAGAAGTGACAGCAAGCAAGGGAAAGATCTGGAAGCAAGTAAATGTGATGATGCATCAACTGTGGATGTAATGTGTGAGATCCTAAGTAAAGAACATGTTAAAGTTGTCTCGGAGTGTGTCTCCATTGATGTGAGTCACCTAGAAGAGGGACCGTTATGGCCTGGGAAGTGCCAGAGTGAAGATTTATCTGGAGATGCAGGTATGCCGAGGAGAATAGTATTGTTTCATGTAGGGGAAGGGCTGGGCGCAGCTGCCATCAGAGTACAGGTCACGACTACAGTCCTGGCTCTCCCTTACATAAGACACACTTTTTTCCCTCAAATTTGTGCCGGGCATAGAACCCGAAGATGTTGAGACACCTGCCATATGCGTCGCCAACTTAGGGACAAAGTGTAATCCCAATAGCCTCCCCCTTGAGGTATTGGCAGGGGAGGATGAAAATGTTGTTTCTGGTGCAGAAACCAAAGTTGTCAAGTCAGCGATATCTTCCACAGGGGTCGCCAACTTAGGGACAGAGTGTAACCCCAATAGGCTTCCCCTAGAGGTTGTGGCAGCAGAGGTCGTGGAGACACCACTGAACCCCGAGCTGGAAATGTCCCCTGGTAAGTTCAGAACAGCTCAGTTCCAGGGTCCCACGCAGAGAAAATGGTGTAAAAACCGCAGGTTTAAAAAGGAAGAACCGGGAGTGTGTGGTCGCGGAGGCGACTGGGGACATGCACACGAGGAACCCTCTGGCACTGGCCTAGGATGTGGCCGCGGGTCAGGGTAAAATAGAGCGCTCGCTAGACAGCAGTGTCGGGAGGCTCAGGTTCGGGTACGATATAGTCACCAAGGCACGGGTAAGGGAATGGAGGAAATGGTACCAGGGGCCCAACAGCAAGTACTTAGGTGACAGGATGAGATGCGGGGTTACGGATCCAAAAATAAACATGATCAAGACCACCCAAATTTGGTCCAAATCTAGTGTTAAACGTGAAAATGAGCGCGGTGTCTGCAACGGAGAATGGCAAGGTGGGTGGTCCCGTAATTAAATATGGAGGAGAAACACAAAGGGGAGGGATGCATGTGCTGTTCGATGGTTCCAGACCCTACTTTGGTTTCTTAGTGCAGTGTCGGGATGTCACAGGGGCATGCGGATGCCCTGTCTTGAGCCCATGTGGGGTGTCAAGTGTTCAACCCCACAGGTTTGAACAGGAGAGGGGGATATGTGAGGCAGTGACCCCCTGTTACAGCTAGGGGGAGCTGTATGTTCTCACCAGGATACGCAAGGAGGCATATTCAGGCTATGGAATGCATTGCGGACACAGGCATAGATGGTATTGCAATGGTGAAGCAGTGACCGATGTCGTAGTTAGGGGTCGCTGTGTAGTCTACCCAGGATATGCACAGAGGTGTATGAAGCATAACAGTGGCTGCAATGCAGATAAAAAGATAAAGTAAGTGTTAGCTTTGGACATGTTAGTGTCCACCGCGGATGTAGGGAAAACCTGCTCTGAATGTTGTGTGTGAAACAGACTGCAGGATAGTAGTTTGTGCAGTCCGTTTCACTCAAGACCCAGGTTTACCATGTGGCTTGAGGCCACAGGTTTGTTTGTTAAAAGCCCTGCAGTAGAGGGTTTGAATGTGTCAGTGTCAGGGCAAGAGTGAGTTGGTGCTTGTTGCTGTGCAGAACAGTTGGTGTTGCAGAGCACAGGACAGAGTGGAGCCAATAGGCGTTGCACCCACAGCATTTACAGTGGTGCTGCCGTCCACGGTGACTGGTATTGGATGTGGATGTCTTGTGACCGGAGGTGAACCGGAGGTAGACAGTTCCTGTGCCCGAAGAAAGACTGGCATGTGTAATGGCTGCAACCAGATGGATACGGTGCCCGGCTGCGATCCGGAGGATATCAAGAACTGTGTATGGCTCTGTGCGTGAGTAAAGAGACTAAAGGAGGCTGTAATTGAGAGACATTGGCACGGTGTGCAGTCGCCCATGGAAACTGGACAAGGTGAAGTCCCGCATGTTTAGGTACTGTGATACAAAGCCGTATACTATATAATGCTATGAACTGGTGTGAAGTGGGCCCTTTAATGCTGTGAGGAAACACATTAAGGCTATGTGCCCACAGTAGCGTTTTTAAACGCTCAGGAAATGGGTCTCCTTCCCAGAACACGCGCGTTTTTTTCGCCGCAATTTTTGTGATGCGTTTTTTTTCAGCGCGTCTTTTGGACTATTGGAAATAGCCAAAAACGCAGACCTAAGCGGAAATTAATGAACATGCTGCGTTTTTTTTACCGCTAAGCGTTTCCATAGCGGTAAAAGACGCATCCATTGGCACAATAAGGCTAAAATGCATTAAAATGAATAGAATGCTTCTTTTAAGCGTTTTTGATGAGGTTTGACCCCGAAAAACGCATCAAAAACGCTTAAAAAAACGCAACGTGGGCACAAAGCCTAAAGATGTTTTATGTTTGAACGTTGTGGGTCACTTCCTCATCACTGCGTGCGGTGCTACCGCTGCACTACAATAGAAATACCAGGATGGGGCCAAGGTGAGGGACACATATACCAGGATGGAGGGTATATATATATATATGTATATATATATATATATATATATCACAATGGCCGCCAGGATGTGGGACATACTAAATAAGATGGGGACATATACACTAGAATGGGGGATATACAGTATATATACCAGGATGGGTCCAGGATGAGGAACATATACAGCATGCCAGGATGGTAGGCATGTATATATATACAGAGTATATGTACAGCTCTGGCAAAAATTAACCCCTTTCCTACATTGGACGTAATATTCCGTCCATGTGACCTGGGCCCTAAGTCCCATGGACCGAATATTACGTCATAGCGATCAGCGGCGCCCACGTAGTGAGCGCCGCTGATCGCGGCCGTGTGTCAGCTGATTATCACAGCTGACACCCGACACAATGTGTCAAGGGCGGTCACGGACCGCCCCCAACACGTTAACCCCTTGCACACCGTGATGAAACACGATCGCGGTGTACCAGGGGTTAAAGGGAAGCATCGACAGGGAGGGGGCTCGTTCCATGCTTCCCTGAGCCCCCCACAGCAGCGCAATGTGCAGTGCTGCTGCGGGGGGCTCTTTCCCTGCAGGTCCCCGGATCCAAGATGGCGACGGGGACTTTCAGGGGCCTGCAGGGAGCTGACTTCCTTAGTGCCTGCAAAGCGCAGGCATGAGGAAGTCTGCAGCAGTGCCTGTGACAGATTGCTGATATGTCACAGTGATCTGTGATGTGACAGATCAGCGATCTGTCACAGGACAGTTATGTCCCCCCTGGGACAATGTAATAAAGTTAAAAAAAAAAGTGTAAAAATAATTTTTAAAAAATCGCTAAATAAATTTAAAAAAAAATTCCCTAATAAATTCATTTTTTGGAAATAAAAAAAAGCAATAAAAGTACACATATTTGGTATCGCCGCGTCCGTAACGACCCGCCCTATAAAACTGTCCCATTAGTTAACCCCTTTAGCGAACCCCTTAAAAAATAAAAAATGAAGCAAAAAATAATGATTTATTATCATACCACTGAACAAAAAGTGAAATAACGCGCGATCAAAAAGACGCATATAAATATTCATGGTACTGCTGAAAACGTCATCTTGTCCCGCAAAAAATGAGCCACCATACAGCATCATCAGCAAAAAAATAAAAAAGTTATAGCTCGCAGAATAAAGCAATGCAAAAATAATTATTTTTTATATAAAATTGTTTTCATTGCATAAAAGGGCCAAAACATAAAAAAACGACCTAAATGAGGTATCGCTGTAACTGTACTGACCCGAAGAATAAAACCGCTTTATCAATTTTACCGCACGCGGAACGATGTAAACGCACCCCCCAAAAGAAATTCATGAAACGCTGGTTTTTGTTCATTCTGTGTCCCAAAAATCAGAATAAAAAGCGATCAAAAGATGTCACGTGCCCGAAAATGATACCAATAAAAACATCAACTCGTCCCGCAAAAAATAGGACCTCATATGACTCGGTGGGTCAAAATATGGAAAAATCATAGCTCTCAATATGTGGTGATGTAAAAACTATTTTTACAATACAAAGCGTCTTTTAGCGTGTGACAGCTGCCAAAAATAAAAACCGCCATAAATAGAAAATCAAACCCCCCCGTAATCACACCCCTAGTTAGGGAAAAATAATAAAATTAAAAGAAAATGTATTTATTTTCATTTTTCCTTTAGGGTTAGGGCTAGGGTTAGGGTTAGGGTTAGGGTTAGGGCTAGAGTTAGGGCTGAGATTAGGGTTAGGGGTGTGTTGGGGTTAGGGTTGGAGTTATAATTGGGGGGTTTCCACTGTTTGGGCACATCATGTGCTCTCCAAATGCAACATGGTGTCTGATCTCAATTCCAGCCAATTCTGCGTTGCAAAAGTCAAATGATGCTCCTTCCCTTCCAAGCTCTGCCATGCGCCCAAACAGTGTTTTACCCCCACATATAGGGTATCAGCCTACTCAGGACAAATTGCAAAACAACTTTTGGGATCCAATTTCTCCTGTTATCCTTAGGAAAATAAAAAATTGGGGCAAAAATATCATTTTTGTGGAAAAAAATGATTTTTTTATTTTCACGCCCGGGCATTATAAACTTCTGTGAAGCACTTGGGGGTTCAAAGTGCTCGCCACACATCTAGATAAGTTCCATGGGGGGGTCTAGTTTCCAAAATGGGGTCACTTGTGGGGAGTTTCAATAGTTTAGGTACATCAGGGGCTCTCCAAACGCACATGACACCCGCAGACCATTCCATCAAAGTCTGCATTCCAAAACGTCACTACTTCCCTTCCGAGCCCAGACGTGTGCCCATACAGTAGTTTTCTCCCACATATGGGGTATCAGCGTACTCAAGACAAATTGGACAACAACTTTTGGGGTCCAATATGTCCTATTACCCTTGGGAAAATAAAAAAATGGGGACTAAAAGATCATGTTTGTGGAAAAAATAAGATTTTTTTATTTTCATGCCTGGGCATTATAAACTTCTCTGAAACCCTTGGGGGTTCAAAGTGCTCACCACACATCTAGATAAGTTCCTTAGGGGGTCTAGTTTCCAAAATGGGGTCATTTGTGGGGGGTTTCCACTGTTTAGGTACATCAGGGGCTCTCCAAAGGCAAAATGACACCCGCAGACCATTCCATCAAAGTCTGCATTCCAAAACGTCACTACTTCCCTTCCGAGCCCAGACATGCCCATACAGTAGTTTTCTCCCACATATGGGGTATCAGCGTATTCAGGACAAATTGGACAACAACTTTTGGGGTCCAATTTCTCCTGGTACCCTTGTGAAAATAAAAAAATTGGTGACTAAAAGATCATGTTTGTGGAAAAAATATGATTTTTTTTATTTTCACGCCCGGGCGTTATAAACTTCTGTGAAGCACTGGGGGGTTCAAAGTGCTCACCACACACCTAGATAAGTTCCTTGGGGGGTCTAGTTTCCAAAATGGTGTCATTTGTGGGGGGTTTTCACTGTTTTGGTACATCAGGGGCTTTTCAAACGCGACATGGTGTCCGATCTCAATTCCAGCTAAAAACGTCAAATGGTGCTGTTTCCCTTCCGAGCTCTGCCATGCGCACAAATAGTGGTTTACACCCACATGTGGGTTATCAGCGTACTCAGGACAAATTGCACAATAACTTTTAGGGTCCTTTTACCCTTGGGAAAATAAAAATTGGGGGTGAAGAGATCATTTTTGTGGAAAAAATATGATTTTTTAATTGTACAGCTGTACGTTATAAACTTCTGTGAAGCCCTTGTGGGTTTAAAGTTCTCACCACATATCTAGATAAGTTCCTTAGGGGGTCTAGTTTCCAAAATGGGGTTACTTGTGGGGGGTTTCCACTGTTTAGGTGCATCAGGGGCTCTCCAAACGTGACATGGCGTCCGATCTGAATTCCAGCCAATTTTGCATTGAAAAAGTCAAACGGCGCTCCTTCCATTCTGAGCTCTGTCATGCGCCAAAACAGTGGTTCCCCCTCACATATCAGGTACCAGCATACTCAGGACAAATTGCACAATAACTTTTCCAGTCCAATTTCTCCTGTTACCCTTGGTAAAATAAAAAAATTGAACCTGAAGTATTTTTTTTGTGAAAAAAAGTTAAATGTTCATTTTTTTTAAATATTCAAAAAAATTCCTGTGACGCACCTGAAGGGTTAATAAACTTCTTGAATGTGGTTTTGAGCACCTTAAGGGGTGCAGTTTTTAGAATGGTGTCACTTTTGGGTATTTTCTATCATATAGACCCCTCAAAGTGGCTTCAAATGTGATGTGGTCCGTAAAAATAAAATGGTGTTGCAAAAATGAGAAATCGCTGGTCAACTTTTAACCCTTATAACTTCCTAAGAAAACAAAATTTTGGTTCCAAAATTGTGCTGATGTAAAGTAAACATGTGGGAAATGTTATTTATTAAGTTTTTTGTGTGCCGTATCTCTGTGACTTAAGGGCATAAAAATTCAAATTTGGAAAATTGCAAAATTTTAAAAATTTTCGCCAAATTTCTGTTTTTTTCACAAATAAACGCAAGTTATTTGAATGAAATTTTACCACTAACATGAAGTACAATATGTCACGAGAAAACAATGTCAGAATCAACCGGGATCCATGGAAGCGTTTCAGAGTTATTACCTCATAAAGGGACAGTGGTCAGAATTGTAAAAATTGGCCCCGGGAGTTAACGTGCAAACCACTCTTGGTAGTGAAGGGGTTAAGAGACCACTGCAAAATTTTCAGTTGGTCTGATTTTTCTCTTTATAGGTATGTTTTTGAGTAAAATGTAAATTGCTCTTTTATTCTGTAAACTGCTGACAACATGTCTTCGAATTTCCAAGCACTAAATTTTGTATTGATTTGCAGAAAATGAGAAATGGTCAAAATAACAAAATATGCAGTGCTTGCAGACCTCAAATAATGCTAAGAAAACAAATTCATAATCATTTAGAAACAACAATACTAATGTTTTAACTTCTGGTACAAAAGTGTAAGCAGTTCTTCTTTGTTGGCTTGTGACTATCCATCTTCCTCTTGATTACATTCCTGAGGTTTTTAGTGGGGTTCTGTTAGGCATCAGGTTCCTGCCACTGCACAGCAGGAATCCAGAGCCTTGCACCCAGCGGTCTCCCATTCCTCTTCGGCCGCAGTGGAGCCTACTCAGCAGATTCATCGGTCCTAGCGCTCTGCCCAGGCCAACTCCGTGGGTTTGCTTGCTACTGCCACCTCTGGCACAGCTATGACAATGCATGCTGCTCAGCAGCGAGATTCTCCAGGGACTAAGTCCTCATGTCGGGCCACTGAGCATGCCCGTGGAGTGATCTCCCATTGGAGATCGAGGGTCACGTGTTCAGGTCCTGCTCATGTTCGGATTGGCCCATCTGAGAAGCCAGGAAGGTCCTGTGGCTATAAAAGGTTCGCATGGCCGCTCGCCCATGCGCTAGTATAGAATGAAAAAGTTTGGAGTGTATGATGATGGATGCATGTATCTGGTGACTAACTCATTATGAAACCTCTTCCCTCTGATAATACGAATGTGGTTAGGGTTTAGAGTCCGATGTTGCTTGCTGCTGCCACCTCTGGCACAGCTATGACAATGCATGCTGCTCAGCAGCGAGATTCTCCAGTCCTCATGTCGGGCCACTGAGCATGCACGTGGAGTGATCTCCCATTGGAGATCAAGGGTCACGTGCTCAGGTCCTGCTCAAGTTCGGATTGGCCCATCCGAGAAGCCAGGAAGGTCCCGGACGCTATAAAAGCTTCACATGGCTGCTCGCCCATGCGCTAGTATAGACTGAAATAGTTTGGAGTGTATGATGATGGATGCATGTATCTGGTGACTGACTCATTATGAAACCCCTTCCCTCTGATAATACGAATGTGGTTAGGGTTTAGAGGCCGAGTCAGCGCCTGTCAGTGGCTAGTCTATAGGCCACAGTGCATACCAGCCATCTGCACACTAGCGTCCGATGGTGTCGCCCACTGCAGGGCACTATCGAACCGCGGCAAATGACAACCACTCCGGTGCAACGCCTTGCGCAACCTGTGCGCTTACCTGGCCCAACCCAGGGCGATTAGTGGCGTCCACCTGAGTGGCACTGTGCACACTTGCACAAGTGATTTAACCCTTGCTGGCATCGCAGTCGCTAGCGGTCTAGATGGACTTCAGTCCTGCGGTGTAAGGGCTGAGTTCTGTGACTATACGCTAGCGCTCACACGGCCGAGCTCTGTGAGCAATAACAGGCTACGGCATTTATTATTTGGTGGTTGTGCGGCTCTGAGAGATAAGAGTCCGCCTCTGTACACATTGGGTGAGGTTAACCCCGTGTGTCCCATTATTATACCGCCATATAGCGTCCGCCATTACCGAGCAGCAGTTAACACCTCTGCACGGTGGATCCCGGGCTGCGAACGCACCTAAATACCATCTTTATTATTTGGTGCGTACCGTCAGCCCGTAACAGGTTCAGGTCTGGAGAACGGACTGGCCATGACAGGGATTTGATGTGGTGGTCCTTCATCCATACATTGATTGACCTAGCTGTGTGGCATGGCGCATGGCACATTGTCCTGCTGAAAAAAACAGTCCTCAGAGTTGTGGAACATTACCTGAGCAGAAGGAATCAACTGTTTTTCCAGGATAACCTTTTATGCGGCTTGATTTATACATCCTTTGCAAAGATTAACCTGCCCAATTCCAGCCTTGCTGAAGCATCCCCAGAGCATCACCGATCCTCCACCAAATTTCATAGTGGGTGCAAGACACTGTGCTTCATACTTCTCTCCAGGTCTCCGTCTAACCATTAGACGACCAGGTGTTGGGCAAAGCTGAAAATTAGACTCATCAGAGATTACCTTACTCCAGTCCTCTATGGCCCAATCCTTATGGTCTCCGGCAAACTTCAGCCTGGCTCTCCTTTGCTTCCCATTGATGAAAGGCTTTTTTTCTAGCTTTATAGCACTTGAGCCTTGCCTCTAGGAGCCTATTACGAACTGTTCTTGCCGTGACTTCACCCCGGCTGCCATTCGCCATTCCTTTTGTAGGTTACTTGATGTCATCCTGTGGTTTCTGAGTGACATTCGAATAAGATGATAGTCATCCTGGTCAATGGAGAGTCGTTTTCGCCCTCTGCTGGTCTGTAGCTTTGTTGTCCCCAATGTCTGTTGCTTGACCTTGTTGTAATGGACTGCCGTCTTAGAAATTTTAAGAATGGAGGCAACATGACACTCACTGTATCCCTCTGCTAGGAAAGAAAGAATTGAGCCCTTTTCTTTTCCACTCCTTTGGCATGGTTAAAAGTTATTTTTCCATTCCTATTACTTTTGGGATATTACTAGCACTTGTTTTGCCATCCAGCTTGTCCTATTGCAAGAGGATTGTGAACACCACAGCAGGGTTTTTTATACTTTCCTTCGTTAAATAAGATTTGGTTCACGTGATCACCTAATCAGTAGCACATTAAGTAGAATGAGGTGCACTCTGGTTGGAATTCAACTGACACTGGAATGGAATGGCTGTCAGACATGTAGAGAAGCTGATTTTTATAAAACTGTGCAGTGGTCTTTTTGCCAGAGCTGTGTATGTGTATATATATATCAGGATGGCGCCAGGATGTGGGACATATATACCAGGATGGAGGGTATATATATATCAAGATGGCGCCAGGATGCGGGACATATAAACTAGGATGGAAGGCATATATACCAGGATGGAGGGCATATATACATACCAGGGTGGAGGGACCCAGGTCCAAATCTTGCATCGCGGCACAACAAATTCTAGGTACGCCACTGACACTAAGGGGTTTCAAGAGGGACATAAGTCCTGTAAATGTGCTGCAATACGCATCGCTCTCAATGTTTATAAAGATTGAGAGATATGACTGCCAATTTTTTATTTTATTTTGAGGGAAAAGTGGGGCTCAATTCCATCTTTTTCTTTGGAGCCCTGTAATTTTTATGTACTACACTGAATGGTATTATGAGCACACATATTAATGTATTGTAGGCAGTGTATATTGTAACTATGATAAAGGTACAGTATGGATCTTTCATAGAACCACTGTGTAGCTCTATTATGCGAATATCATTGGGATGTGGCGGCAGATCCCTTGTAGGACATCAGTGCATGTGATGACTGATAGGGGTAAGACTTCATATGTGAGTCGATTCCTTTCCCCTGCTGTTTGGTTTATCCTTTGTGGTCTGATGCTGTCACTGGAATGATCACCATTGCCATTGGCAATGTCACAGTAACTGCACCCCAGCCATGACAAAGACAAAAAAAGTATGTCAAACATGCCTAATGACTTGTGGCAACTACTTTATACCTCTTTGATCAAATGGCTTCAATTTGCCTCTTTTTTATAGATTTATAGTTTCTTGCAACCTATAATACTACTGCTAATTCTCCCCTATATTTGGGTATGGTGGATTTCCGCATGCATGATTTATAAGCAGCAGTTGCCATGACAACAGTGATATGCAGATCAGGTAGTTCTGCCTTTTAAGCTGATTAGTAATCTAGGATCTAATGGTATATATGGGCAATTAGTGAGTGTTTTAACTTGCTGGTTAAACAGTCATTTACATGAAAATTGTAGATCTATTTTTGCTCCAAGGGGGTTTTAGAATAGGGGCATATATTGTAACATCATACGTCAGTGAGCAACATAAAAAGACTGTCATCTGTGATTGGGGAAACACTGTAATAACTAAGGCTACTTTCACACATCAGGTTTTCGGCGTCAGGCGCGATCCGGCGTCGTGCCGGAATGCCGGATCCGGCAAATGTTTTGTAAAACCTGAAGTGCCGGATCCGGTTTTCTGCCGGATCCGTCTTGTTCTTGACAGACAAAACCGGATCCGTCTCATCCGGTTCATCCGTTTTTCTATCCGTTTTTATATCCGTTTTTCGACGGATTACGCCGGATCCGGTTTTTAAAATTTACCCTTGTGGCCTTCCGAACGGGATTGGCTACTGGAAAACTAGATATAGCATGTTCCTACAGCCCTTCTTTGACAGGTTGTAGAGAAGAAAGTGCAGGTTGGAGAGAAAAGCAAGTTACTGGCGAAGATGGATGTTGTCATTGGAAATATTACCACTAGAAGTTCTGTGACGGTTTCAGTAACGAGGGACAATTTTGCACTATACTTTGTCACCTCAAGGCAGAGTACACTGGCAGGATGACAGAGTGTGAAAGATTTGTGCCCTAACCAAACTTGTGTACCTTCTGGACCAACAGTATATACCTTTGCCAACCAAAGTTGGCTTTCTTGTTATGGTCTTACTATTTTTACCTTTAGGCCACAGGTGTGTACCTGGTTGTGTTTTATGCAAAGTATTTCACCTTTTAACAAAAGTTGTGTACATTGGTAGGAAATCACCAACAATAAACACAACTTTTTAGGTGAAATACTTTGCTTCAAACACAACCAGGAACACAACTGTGGCAAAAAGCTAAAATTTACCCACAGTTATATACCTGGTTTTGAATACCTTTTTACCTTCGAAATACCCTGTATTTAACCTTTTTTTAAAACATAGTTCGCCGCAGAAAGAAATGACAGACAACCATTGTGAAACGATAATTTAACTTTTATTTAAATTTTTTTTTTTTTTTGTAAAATGTTTTTAAAGTGCAAAAAACTTTTTTAATAAAGGTTTTAAACCCAATGGGCATTTTTATTACAAAAAACACACATTACAAATCTGTGTACTGTGGGGTGGAAATACTGCTGGAGGGGCTGCGGGACACTTCGACACTGGGTGTGTGGAGAGAGGACTGGGATCGTGGTGGGGAAGGAACAGTTAGAGGTGATGGTGTGGAAAAAGCTACAGAATGGGTGGACATGTGGGAGGCAGAAGAGGTGGTGGGCGGTGGAGTGGAGGGTTGGGCAGGGACTGTAGGAGCAGATGATGTTGATGGAAAGTTGTATGGGGAAGGAGTTTGGTACGGGGAAGGAGTTTGGTACAGGGAAGGAGTTTGGTACGGGGCAGGTTGCTGGAAGTGGGGAGATGACTGGTACTGGGGAGGTTGCTGGTACTGGTGAGGTTGCTGGTACTGGGCAGGTTGCTGGTATGTAATAGGAGGGGGAGGATGGAAAGTGGCTGGAGGGGGTGCAGATGTAATAGGAGGGGGAGGATGGAAAGTGGCTGGAGGGGGTGCAGGTGGAGGAACTACAGTGGTGGGAGGTGGAGGTTGGGAGGTAACCTGCTGTAGAGCACCGTGGCACGAATGCATTACATGCATCTGCTGGGTAGGAGATAGCGTTTCCATGCGCTCCACAACAGACCTGAAAAAGGTGTGGTTTGGCGAAGATCTTGCTTCTGAATGCATGGTTTGCAGAAGTGTCTTCACCTCCAGAATGCTGGAGTTGATCTGCTGAAAGCCTGCGGAGATTTGCTCTGACAAGACTTTGAGACAGTTCTGGAAAGATGCATTCAGATGCAAGAACTCTTGCGCATAACTCTTTTCCTGACCCCTCTGCCGCTGCCGCCCAGTACCCGCAGGTGTACTAGAGGTGGCAGGGGCAGAAGGGTGGGGTAAAGGGAAAGCGATCTCCTCACCAGCAGCTTCATGTAATGTAGGCAGCCACGATGCTCCTGTGCTGGTGGATGGGACAGATGGGTCAAATGTGTGGGAAGGCTGGGAAGGTGCAGATGTACCGGGGCGGTCGAAGTGTCCCTCGGTGCCGGTCTCCTCAGGGATCGCCTCAGAAGGGTCCAATCGTGCAGGCTCCCGAGTGCTGCTCACCGTGCTGTGGAATAAAGAGAAAAAAAAACAATTAAAATACTGACATGGTATGGCCCTGGCTGAAAAAAAAAAGTTACATCTAACATTCTTTTCACATGTGGTGTGTAATATTTACCTTCTGGTGAGCATTGTTTCCCGGAGGAACGACAGGGCTTGTGCGTACTTGTACTTGCTCCTGCGTCCTCCAGATCCACTCGGGGCCCGCATCTCTTTATTGAACTCCTTCTTGAAACGATCCCTCACAGACCGCCACCGATTCACAATTCTGTTCCCTGAAACGAGAAAGGAGTGGTTAGTATACAACATCAGTGTTTCACAAACTCCAGTCCTCATGGTCCCCAGGGGTCATGTTTTCAGGATTTCCATAGTAAATAGAAATCCTGAACACATGATCCGTGGGGACCACCAGGACTGGAGTTCGGGAAACACTGGTTTACATCAAGCAACCGGTACTGTATATACTTACGCTCTTTAATCTGGGCCCGAGCTTCGAGGTCCTCCCAGCGGCCCACAAGGAGAGAACAGATTTCCTCCCAGAGTCGTCGGGTAACTATCAGGTCAGCGTGGCGGCGGTCAGCCATATTCCAGAGCGGCTCCCTTTCTCTGACGAGATCGATGAGGCGGTCCACATCAATCCCTCCATCCTCACCGTCAGAGTCGGGAGCACGCTGTGAAGGCTGTTAAAGAAAAAGACAAAAATAACATAATTAGCCTCCACAAAAGAAATGAAATAAAAAGTGCAAAAAAACAAAGCAAAAATATTTATACTTACACGCTGGTGACCGCCGCGTTGCTGTCGCCGACGACCCTGGGAGGCACTGCGAGGACCTCTTGGCCGAGCACCAGATTGGGAATACTAGAGAAGAAAACAAAAAATGTTATGTCTTTGGATGTAGGCATTTGTTTGCTGTGTGTGGTCTGCAGAACATTGTTTTCTATGTGTTGTGTGTAGTGTGATGTTGTGTTTCTGCGTTTGATGCAAAAAACTTACCAATTGTGAGCCCACTCCAGGTGTCTGTCCACCCCTTCCTTCTTCTTCTGGGAGCTCCTCTTCATCTTGTGATTCCTGTTTTGAAATAAAAGTCAATGAATAGACATATATTACAGAGATGATGGATTTTGAAAATAAAAACTTACCGTCAAACGCTGACGATGCGAGGGAGGGCTCCCAGAAGAAGATGTGCTGTCCTGTTGATGGCCAGACTCCATGGCTGTGGGTATTGCTGCTGCTGTTGCTGCTGCCAGTGATGCCATTTCTGCTGCTGCTGCTGCTGCTGCTGCATCTCTTTGGCGGCTGTTGAATAAAGAGAAACAAAGGGCCAATGAATATCTTGATATTCCATGGCCCTAGTTTGGAGGAATGGGGGATTTGATAATTACCGTCTCTCATCTGCTTCTGGACTCCCCTCCTCAGCATGTTCCATTTGCTGCTCCATTTGGGGTGGTGGTGGTGCTGATGGTGCTGCAGATGTATGCTGCCTTCTCCTGGTTCTTGGCTTGGGTGGCATGTTGGGTGTGGCTGTGGGTCCCACTGTCTTGCTTTTATATATGTCTTGTGGGCAGAGCTACTGAGCATGCGGATCCGGCGCATTGCGGCGCTCATAGGCTTTCATTGTGTGAAAAAGCCGGACGCGCCGGATCCGGCGCGTCCGGCTTTTTCGCCGGAGACAAAAAACGTTACAGTAGACGTTTTTTCCAGACGCCGGATCGCGACACATTACCGGATCCGGCGAAAACCGGATGAAACGCATGGCCATCCGGCGCGATCCAGCGCGATCCGGCGCAAATGCAAGTCAATGGGGGGGAAACCGGATCCGGCATTGCATTACGCCGAATCCGGTTTCTGTCAAAAGCGCCGGATCGCGCCTGACGGCGAAAACCTGATGTGTGAAAGAGGCCTAAGACTTTTTCCTTACCACTCACATACAACTGCTTTTGCTCTCTACTTCTGTACATAACAATGTTTCTACTTTTGGATGGGATGTGATACAGGAAAGCAGATAGTAGTCTTTTCGAATAAAACTATACTTTTTCAGTATGAATCTACTCTAGTTACAAGTAAGTTTTCTTCAAGTGTGAAGTCTCCAGTTCTTGGGTACTTGTTATATCATAAAACTGTGCAGAATAAGATATTGTGCGCAGGGTTGGACTGTGACCTAAATACAGCCCTGGAATTTGAAAGTATACAGGCCCATGCTAACCACAACCATAGTTTTCGCATTATAAGGTGCACTCTTTCCCCCAAAATTTTAGGGGAAAATGGGGGGGTGTCTTATAGTTGGAATGTACGGTACTTACACTTAGTGTGGTGGCAGCAGGAGTCGGACGGTTCTTCCGGTGGTCCTGGTCTGACAAAGCAGGACAATGATGGTGCGGCGGTGCTCGGTGGTGCTGGGGGCTCCAGGGACATTTTCAGAAATCCCGGAGCCCTGCACTTCTATTGCCTTGATGCTGTGGCCTTCGGGAAAATGGCTGCCAGAGGCGGCGCATGCGCAGATTGAGATCTCGGGTTCGAGATCTCGTTGCCGCGATCTCAATCTGCACATGTGCTGCCTCCGGTGCCCATTTTCCCGGAAGCCACAGCATCGAGGCAATAGAAGTGTGGGGGCTCCAGGCTTTCAGAAAATGTCAACAGAGCCCCCCAAACCACCGAGCACCGCCGAACCTGCTGCACCAGCCACAGAGGCTGGGATGGGAGCGAGATCATCGCCCTGCAGTGTCGGACCACCGGAACAATCGCCTGACTCCTGCTGCCACAGAGCTGCCGATCTCCCCCCACCCCCCATGTCAGCTGAATTGAGGACTGTAAGAAGGACACCTTTTGATGCAATAATTTTTTTCCCCCATTTTCCTTCTGAAAATTTGTGGTGCGTCTTATGGTCCGAAAAATATGGTATTCTCTACGTCCTCCCCCCTCCTTCCCAGACCAATATTACTAATACTGCTATATCATAAGATTAAATAACACCAATACGCCAAGGATGGATTTTATTCAGAGATTCCCCAGAGTACTCCTCAATCCTTCTGTCGTGATGGAGACACCATATATTGTACTTGTACATACCTGAATCTGGGTGGATTCATAAACCTTGCTTGTCTCTTCCTCTCCCCTTAGGATCTCTTCTTGACTTTTCTATTTTATTATAATTGTCTACTAAAAGTTCTTTTCTTTCCTTTGCTTGGCTTGGGCAAAGTCCATCTTGATTGCAAGAAGCTAACCCCTTTCTGCCATCTGACGAACTATCCCGCCCATGGGCCCCGGGCCCCTTTGCCCATGGACGGGATAGTACATCATAGCGATCAGCGGCGCTCACAGGGGGAGCGCCACTGATCGCGGTCGGGTGTCAGCTGATTATCACAGCTGACACCCGGCACTATGTGTCAGGGGCGGTCACGGACTGCCCCCGACACGTTAACCCCTGGCACACTGCAATCAAGCACGATCGCAGTGTACCGGGAGTTTAGGAAAGCAACAGCAGGGAGGGGGCTCCCTCCGTGCTTCCCTGAGCCCCCCGGAGCAGCGCGATATGCTGCGCTGCTCCGGGGGCCTCCTTCCCTGCAGGACCCCAGATCCAAAATGGTGGCGGGGACCTTCGGGAGCCTGCAGGAAGGCGGCTTCCTCATGCTGCAAAGCGCCGGCATGAGGAAGCCTCCAGCACTGCCTGTGTCAGATTGCTGATCTGTCACAACGATCTGTGATGTGACAGATCAGCGATCTATCACATGACAGTTATGTCCCCCCTGGGACAGTATAATAAAGTTAAAAAAAAGTGTAAAAATAATTTATAAAAAAATCGCTAAATAGAATAATAAAAAAAAATGTTCCCTAATAAATTCATTTTTTGGAAAAAAAAACAAAACAAAACAATAAAAAGTACACATATTTAGTAGCGCTGCGTCTGTAACGACCCACCCTATAAAACTGTCCCATTAGTTAACCCCTTTAGCGAACCCCTTAAAAAATAAAAATAAAAAACAATGCAAAAAATAATGCTTTATTATCATACCGCCGAACAAAAAGTGCAATAACGCGCAATCAAAAAGATGCACATAAATATCCATGGTACCGCTGAAAACATCATCTTGTCCCACAAAAAACAAGCTGCCATACAGCATCATCAGTGAAAAAATAAAAAAGTTATAGCTCGCAGAATAAAGCGATGCAAAAATAATTATTTTTTATATAAAATTGTTTTTATTGCATAAAAGCGCCAAAACATAAAAAAAATAAATAAGGTATCTCTGTAATCGCAAATCGCACTGACCTGAAGAATAAAACCACCTTATCAATTTTACCGCACGCGGAACGGTGTAAACGCACCCCCAAAAGAAATTCTTGAAATGCTGGTTTTTGTTCATTCTGCGTCCCAAAAATCTGAATAAAAAGCGATCAAAAAATGTCACATGCCCGAAAATGGTACCAATAAAAACGTCAACTCGTCCCGCAAAAAATTAGACCTCACATGACTCGGTGGGTCAAAATATGGAAAAATTGTAGCTCTCAAAATGCGGTGATGCAAAAACTATTTTTACAATAAAAAGCGTCTTTTAGCGTATGACAGCTGACAAGCATAAAAACCCGCTATAAATAGGAAATCAAACCCCCCTTTATCACCCCCTTAGTTAGGGAAAAGTAATAAAATTAAAAAAATGTATTTATTTCCATTTTCCCGTTAGGGTTAGGGCTAGAGTTAGGGCTGAGATTAGGGTTAGGGGTGTGTTGGGGTTAGGGTTGGAGTTAGAATTGGGGGTTTCCACTGTTTGGGCACATCAGGTGCTCTCCAAACGCATCATGGCGTCTGATCTCAATTCCAGCCAATTCTGCTTTGAAAAAATCAAACGGTGCTCCTTCCCTTCCAAGCTCTGCCATGCGCCCAAACAGTGTTTTACCCCCACATATGGGGTATCAGCGGACAAATTGCAAAACAACTTTTGGGGTCCAATTTCTCCTGTTACCCTTAGGAAGATAAAAAATTGGGGGCGAAAATATCATTTTTGTGGAAAAAATTTTTCCAAAATGGGGTCACTTGTGGGGAGTATCAACAGTTAGGCACATCAGAGGCTCTCCAAACACGACATGACACCCGCAGACCATTCCATCAAAGTCTGCATTCCAAAACGTCACTACTTCCCTTCCGAGCCCCACCGTGTGCCCATACAGTAGTTTTCTCCCACATATGGGGTATCAGCGTACTCAGGACAAATTGGACAACAACTTTTGGGGTCCAATTTCTCCTGTTACCCTTGGGAAAATAAACAATTGGGGACTAAAAGATCACGTTTGTGGAAAAAATATGATTTTTTTATTTTCACGCCCGGGTGTTATAAACTTCTGTGGAGCACTGGGGGTTCAAAGTGCTCACCACACATCTAGATAAGTTCCTTAGGGGGTCTAATTTCCAAAATGGGGTCACTTGTGGGGGGTTTCCACTGTTTAGGTACATCAGGGGCTTTCCAAAGGCAACATGACACCCGCAGACCATTCCATCAAAGTCTGCATTCCAAAACATCACTACTTCCCTTCCGAGCCCCGACGTGTGCCCATACAGTAGTTTTCTCCCACATGTGGGGTAGCAGCGTACTCAGGACAAATTGCAAAATATCTTTTAGGGTCCTGTTACCCTTGGGAAAATAAACATTGGGGGTGAAAAGATCATTTTTGTGGAAAAAATGTGATTTTTTAATTTTACGATTGTACGTTATAAACTTCTGTGAAGCCCTGGGAAGTTCAAACTTCTCACCACACATCTATATAAGTTCCTTGAGAGGTCTAGTTTCCAAATTGGTGTCATTTGTGGGGGGTTTCCACTGTTTTGGCACATCAGGGGCTTTCCAAACGTGACATGGCGTCCGATCTCAATTCCAGCCATAAAAGTCAAATGACGCTGCTTCCCTTCCAAGCTCTGCCATGCGCCCAAATAGTGGTTTACCCCCACATATGGAGTATCAGCGTACTCAGGACAAATTGCACAATAACTTTTGGGGTCCTGTTACCCTTGGAAAAATAAAAATTGAGGGTGAAAAGATCATTTTTGTGGAAAAAATATGATTTTTTTTATTGTACGGCTGTACGTTTTAAACTTCTGTGAAGCCCTTGGGGGTTCAAAGTTCTCACCACACATCTAGATAAGTTCCTTGGGGGGGTATAGTTTCCAAACTGGTGTCATTTGTGGGGGGTTTCCACTGTTTTGGCACATCAGGGGCTTTCCAAACGCGATATGGTGTCCGATCTCAATTCCAGCTAAAAGTCAAATGGCGCTGCTTCCCTTCCGAGCTCTGCCATGCGCGCAAATAGTCGTTTACCCCCACATATGGGGTATCAGCGTACTCAGGACAAATTGCACAATATTTTTTAGAGTCCTGTTACCCTTGGGAAAATAAAAATTGGAGGTGAAAAGATCATTTTTGAGTAAAAAATATGATTTTTTAACTGTACGGCTGTATGTTATAAACTTCTGTGAAGCCCTTGAGGGTTCAAAGTTCTCACCACTATCTAGATAAGTTCCTTGGGGGGTCTAGTTTCCAAAATGGGGTCACGTGTGGGGGGTTTCCACTGTTTAGGCACATCAGGGGCTCTCCAAACGTGACATGGTGTCCAATCTGAATTCCAGCCAATTTTGCCTTGAAAAAGTCAAATGGCGCTCCTTCCCATCTGAGCTCTGCCATGTGCCGAAACAGTAGTTCCCCCCCACATATCAGGTATCAGCGTACTCAGGAGAAATTGCACAATAACTTTTGCAGTCCAATTTCTCCTGTTAGCCTTGGTAAAATAAAAAAAATTGGACCTGAAGCAATTTTTTTTGTGAAAAAAAGTTAAATGTTCATTTTTTTTAAACATTCAAAAAATTCCTGTGAAGCACCTGAAGGGTTAACAAACTTCTTTAACATGGTTTTGAGCACCTTGAGCGGTGCAGTTTATAGAATGGTGTCACTTTTGGGTTTTTTCTACCATATAGACCCCTCCAAGTGACTTCAAATGTCATGTGGTCCGTAAAAATAAAATGGTGTAGTAAAAATGAGAAATCGCTGGTCAACTTTTAACCCTTTTAACTTCCTAACAAAAAATTGTGCTGATTTAAAGTAAACATATGTGATATGTTACTTATTAATGATTTTGTGTGCCATATCTCTGTGATTTAAGGGCATAAAAATTTGCAAAATTTTCGCCAAATTTCCATTTTTTTCACAAATAAACGCAAGTTATTTGAATGAAATGTTACCACTAACATGAAGTACAATATGTCACGAGAAAACAATGTCAGAATCAGTGGGATCCATGGAAGCGTTTCAGAGTTATTACCTCATAAATGGACAGTGGTCAGAATTGTAAAAATTGGCCCGGTCATGAATGTGCAAACCACCCTTGTGGGTAAAGGGGTTAATGAACAATTTATTAATATGTAATACTTTTGACAATATCACTATACATGTAGTCTGTACCACTATAATGAAAACTATCTCTTTGGTTCTATTTAGAAATGTTGTAACCATATACTGTTCTCAATTATTAAATAAAGTAGATTATGAAAAAAAAATTATACCAATATGCTATGTTTGCATAATACCACTACATAGTGACAGAATAAGCATACAGATCATTAAAAAGGATGTAGACCCCTGAGTAGTTTTTAACAAGTAGTAGTGCCTACCAAATTTTAACGCTGTGTAATATAAACACAATTAGGATTTGTCTCTACTTGCCAGTTCAAACAATGGTTACTTCACCGCAAGTATGTGATTCACATACTTGTGATCATGCCAACTAGAGCTTCAGCTTCTGAGAGGGAATCTGTCAGTAGGATTGTAGGGGGGAGGCTGGAATGAAGAAAATGTTGTGGCAAAAGGGGTGGATGTGACAATGCCGTTGAGTTTTATATATTAATGTGTGATAAAATGATGTTATATTTTATCTCTATGGCCATACAATACACAGGAATACAGTTTGCACTACTCTAGGGATTAAATCGTTAATAGTGTTGTGATCAGCCCACAGTTTGGGTGGGGTTAGATAAGGTTTTATAGAAAATGATGAATAAAGAGGAAATCACCGCGCTGCAATGGGTAAGGAATCGGATCCCGCTAGTAGAATTCTATATGGGGTAATATGAGGATGCAATATGTTAACCAAGGGTTAAAGCAGACTAATAGAAGTGATCGCTGAGGGAACTTACTTGACTTCACTTGTAGTTCTTCAGGTATGCCGCACTGGTTGCTAGGTTGATGGACGTGCAGAGTGGCCAGGGTGTGGGGAGAGTCCTCCTGTGATGGCGACTCACACAGGTGTACGAGGTAGGAAGTGAGTGTGCACTGGGATAGAGGCTGGCGGTGGGCTCCGGCCGGAAGCACCGCCGAAGCAGAGACAAGGTTGCCGGTTGCCGGAGTAGCATGATGTCACACAGCTCAAAGGATGGGTGCATGGAGGGAACAGAGACCCACCAATGAGTTTCGAAGGATTCGGTCCTTCTTCGTCAGGGATACGGCTACTGTGCCTAACCTGTCCCTATATAACAACGGCGACCTGATACACCTGCCTGCTAATGAAATTCCAATGTAACCAGTCAGAAAATGTGTAGAAAACTACTTGTGTATGAAGGCTAGCGCATAGCTTACTGAAACAGTGTAACTAAAGTGTGGGATAAAGTGCTATGAATAAAGATGAATATAGGAAAAGCACTATTGAGCTTATTAATCCTGAGAATTGTTTTATATATAATCTAGATAATTAGAACACTGGGAATAGCTGCCTAACCCCTCCTATTGTGTAAAGGTGATAATAATTAGATGAGCAAGCAGAGGAAAAAAACTTTTTCCGGGGAATGAATACATATGAATGAGTATGGGAGCTGTAAAGAGCAGGTTATGTTTTTAAATAATAGGTAATGTTTTTAAATAAAGAAATAATTGTCTAAAATCATTATTGTATTTAAATATGATTACAAATATAAGAATAAATTAAAGAAAAATAAGAATAAAAATATAAATATAAAAATATATAAATAATTGTTTGTATGTGGCTTTGTGGATATGTGTGCTGGATGCAGAGCTGTGTGTGATTATAACTGACACATCTGCAGGTGTTGGAATCATGTCTGCATCATGTCCTCACCAAACACACTCTTTTTAGGTACATTTTTATCTATTCTTCTTTAGAGGAACATGTCACATTCATTTTTTAAAATCACCAATAATATCACATACAAGGCACAAGTACCATCACACAATAGCCAGACCACATATTACCACCACATAGTGACCGAATAATACCCCATACTGGGACAAATACCACCACACCATGACCAAACCACATATTACCACCACATAGTGACCGAACAATACCACATATAAGGAACAAATACTGGTATACCATGACCAGACAGCATAGTGACCGAATAATACCACATACAAGGAACAAATACTGTCACACTATTACCAGACCACATATTACCCCCACATGGTGACCGAATAATACCACTTATAGGGACAAATGCCACCACACCATGACCAAACCACATATTACCCTCACATGGTGACCGAATAATAACACTTACAGGAATAAATGCCACCACACCATGACCAGACCACATATTACCCCCACACAGTGACTGAATACTACAATACTGATCATAAAAAAACCCACAATTCTAATATTACCATAAGTGCCGTTATACACAGGAGCTCTGTACATAGTGTATAGTGTCAGTGTACAGGGGGGCCCAAACATCTGTTGTTTGCCACGCTGTCATCTGCATGATAGTGTGACAAACAGAGGCTCTGATCAGTGGTAAGATCATTATCGCCGGTCACAGAACTGCGCTTCCCATGCTGTCAGATGACAGCGTGAGCCAGCAGCTGTGACCGGCAGTACAAAGCAGGGGCGTAACTAGAACTGATTGGGCCCCATAGCAAACTTTTAAATGGGGCCCCCTCAAAGACATCCCCCTCAAAGACACACCCCCTTCAAGACACACCCCCTTCAAGAGGCACCCCCTAGCAGTGCATACTTATCATTTAATTATAACATTTATAATGTGACTCAACTCACCATAGGTTTTGAATGAGTGGGAGCACCTGGCTTGTTTCTCTGTTTCAGTGGGAGCACTGGGTTACTTCTACTGATGACCGTCACTGCTAATGATGATTGGAACCTACAAGGAAATGGAGCATTGAGCACTTAGAAAAAATTGTACTGGAGTACTGTACATGCTGATTATTTTTAATCATCAGAAAATGTATGTGTGGTTCCCCCCATCCTGTCCAGCTCTGTGTGGCTCCCCCTGTTGTATGCATGGCTCCCCTGTCCCATCCTTGTATACATGGCTCTGCCCACATGCTCCCATCCTCCCATCCTGTATACATGGCTCCACTCCCACTCTCCCATCCTGTATACATGGCTCCGCTCCCACCCTTCCATCCTGTATACGTGGCTCTGCTCCCATTCTCCCATCCTGTATACATGGCTCCCCTGTCCCATCCTGTATACATGGCTCCGCTCCCACTTTCCCATCCTGTATACATGGCTCCCCTGTCCCATCCTGTATGCATGGCTCCGCTCCCACCCTCCCTCCCTTGTATATATGGCTCCACTCCCACTCTCCCTCCCTTGTATATATGGCTCCGCTCCCATCCTCCCTCCCTTGTATACATCATGGCTCCGCTCCCGCTCTCCCTCCCTTGTATATATGGCTCCATTTCCACCCTCCCTCCCTTGTATATATGGCTCAGCTCCCTCTCCCTCCCTTGTATATATGGCTCCGCTCCCACTCTCCCTCCCTTGTATATATATTACTCCGCTCCCACCCGTGTATGGCTGGGCTCCCCCATCCTCCCCCACCATACTCACCCTCACGTCGCTGAACTTCCCTCCCCTCGCTGAACTTCCCTCCCTGCATCTCGCAGTGCTTCAGCTTCTTCCTGTGCGGAGCGGTCACGTGCTACCGCTCATTAAGGTCCATGAATATGGATGCCACGCCTATGGGAGAGGTGTGGCGTCCATATTCATGACCTTAAATGAGCGGTACACTTGACCGCTCAGCGCTGGATGAAGCCGCCGTGCTGACAGGGACCGCTATGCAGGGTATCAGCTGCTACACAACCGCCGGCTCCCCTTGTGTCCACGGACCGGCAAGAGCACTGCAACGGCCCGGTGCTGGGCCGCGGACCGGTGGTTGGGGACCCCTGATGTACTTAATTAAATTGCACTATCAGGTAGCGCCGATCGGAGCCATGGACCCGGGCCCCTATATGGGCCGGGCCCCAAAGCAACTGCTTCGGCTGCTACCCCGGTAGTTACGCCAGTGGTACAAAGGTTACCTCTGGTCACAGGTATCGGCTGATGAGAGAGTGCTACTCCCATCAGTGTACACCTGCTGTCACTGATAGCAGCGAAAGCAGGTACCACTGATGGGAGTATTCATCAGCTGGCACCTGTGCTATAAATAAAATGATGTGGGGTCTGTTCTCATTTTGATAACCAGCGCAGGCAAAACTGACAGCTTCAGGCTGTAACCCTCAACTGTCAGCTTATCATAGCTTGTTATCAAGAATAGAGGGGTCCCATGCCATAAATAAATAATTTTAAAAAAGGCTTGGGTCCCCCCATTTTTGACAACCAGCCAAGCTTAAGCAAACAGCTAGGGGCTGATATTCTCAGACTAGTAGGGGATCATGGATATTGTCCCCCAGCCTAAAAATAGCAGCCCACAGCCTCCCCAGAAAAGGTGCATCTACAGTCATATGTTAAAGTTTGGGCACCCCTATTAATGTTAATCTTTTTTCTTTATAACAATTTTGGTTTTTGCAACAGCTATTTCAGTTTCATATATCTAATAACTGATGGACTCAGTTATATTTCTGGATTCAAATGAGGTTTATTGTACTAACAGAAAATGTGCAATCTGCATTTAAACAAAATTTGACCGGTGCAAAAGTATGGGCACCCTTATCATTTTCTTGATTTGAACACTCCTTACTCCTTTTTACTGACTTCCTGAAGCACTAAATTGGTTTTGTAACCTCATTGTGCTTTGAACTTCATAGCCAGGTGTATCAAATCATGAGAAAAGGTATTTAAGGTGGCCACTTGCAAGTAGTTCTCCTATTTGATTCTCCTATGAAGAGTGGCATCATGGGCTCCTCAAAACAACTCTCAAATGATCTGAAAACAAAGATTATTCAACATAGCTTTTCAGGGGAAGGATACAAAAAGTTGTCTCAGAGATTTAACCTGTCAGTTTCCACTGTGAGGAACATAGTAAGGAAATGGAAGAACACAGGTGCAGTTCTTGTTAAGCCCAGAAGTGGCAGGGCAAGAAAAATATCAGAAAGGCAGAGAAGAAGAATGGTGAGAACAGTCAAGGAAAATCCACAGACCACCTCCAAAGACCTGCAGCATCATCTTGCTGCAGATGGTGTCACTGTACATCGGTCAACAATACAGCGCACTTTGCACAAGGAGAAGCTGTATGGGAGAGTGATGCGAAAGAAGCCGTTTCTGCAAGCACGCCACAAACAGAGTCGCCTGAGGTATGCAAAAGCACATTTGGACAAGCCAGTTACATTTTGGAAGAAGGTCCTGTGGACTGATGAAACAAAGATTGAGTTGTTTGGTCATACAAAAAGGCGTTATGCATGGAGGCTAAAAAACACAGCATTCCAAGAAAAACACTTGCTACCCACAGTAAAATTTGGTGGAGGTTCCATCATGGTTTGGGGCTGTGTGGCCAATGCCGGCACCGGGAATCTTGTTAAAGTTGAGGGTCGCATGGATTCAACTCAGTATCAGCAGATTCTTGACAATAATGTGCAAGAATCAGTGACGAAGTTGAAGTTACGCAGGGGATGGATATTTCAGCCAGACATTGATCCAAAACACCGCTCCAAATCTACTCAGGCATTCATGCAGAGGAACAATTACAATGTTCTGGAATGGAGATCCCAGTCCCCAGACCTGAATATCAATGAACATCTGTGGGATGATTTGAAGCGGGCTGTCCATGCTCGGCGACCATCAAACTTAACTGAACTGGAATTGTTTTGTAAATAGGAATGGTCACAAATACCTTCATCAAGGATCCAGGAACTCATTAATAGCTAATTCCAGACCTGAATCCCATAGAGCACCTGTGGAGAGATTTAAAAATGGCAGTTTGAAGAAGGCACCCTTCAAATATCAGGGACCTGGAGCAGTTTGCCAAAGAAGAATGGTCTAAAATTCCAGCAGAGCATTGTAAGAAACTCATTGATGGTTACCGGAAGCGGTTGGTCGCGGTTATTTTGGCTAAAGGTTGTGCAACCAAGTATTAGGCTGAGGGTGCCAATACTTTTGTCTGGCCCATTTTTGGAGTTTTGTGTGAAATAATCAGTGTTTTGCTTTTTGCTTCATTCTCTTTTGTGTTTTTTCATTTAAGACAAATTAAATGAAGGTAATAATACCAAAGAATTTGTGTTTGCAATCATTTTCAGGAAGAAACTGAGTATTATCTGACAGAATTGCATGGGTGTCAATACTTTTGGCCACAACTGTACAGGAAGCGACTAGAGGCTGTTATTTTTTGCAAAAGGAGAATCTACGAAATATTAATGTCACTTTTATGTTGAGGTGCCAATACTTTTGCACCGGTCAAATTCTGTTTAAATGCAGATTGCACATTTTCTGTTAGTACAATAAACCTCATTTGAATCCAGAAATATAACTGAGTCCACCAGTTATTAGATATATGAAACTGAAATAGCTGTTGCAAAAACGAAAATTGTTATAAAGAAAAAAGGTTAACATTAATAGGGGTGCCCAAACTTTAACATATGACTGTATTACGGGGGTTGATGTCAGTAATATATTGGCAGCTGACATCAAATCCAGGGGTTAGCAATGGATGCCCCCAATACTAACCCCATAGTTATATTTTAAACTGACATAGCCAGAATAAAATCCTTTAATTGAAATAATGACACAGACTCCATTATTTGATATAAAAATAAAAAAGCACGGTTATACTCAATTTACGCCTAATCCACTGATGCCCATGTCCCCTGCAAAAGAAGAAAAATAATAAACAACCATATCCCATACTGTCCAACAATGAACAGAATGATTTGGAGAGCATTCATATTAGTGACCGCTCTCCATCAGCCGACTCACACTGACAGGAGCGTAATCACTTTTGCAGTGTCTAGTGCTGAGTTGCATTGAGAATGTTCACCAGAGTTCAAAGTTGATCAACTCCGGTGACCTCAATAACGGCAACTCTCGCTGCGTTTGAACTTTTGTCATGGGACAGTCTGGACAATTTTCATGTCAGACAGGTGAGGGATATGGTTGTTTATTATTTTTCTTCTTTTCCAGGGGACATGGACATCAGTGGATTAGTAATAAAGGTGAGTATTACAGCTGTAGGCTTTTTTTGCCCAAGAGAGGTGACATTATGGAACAGTGACCCAATTTATGAAGGACGCCTTGACATGGCAATTGGGCACACATACAGCTCTGGAAAAAAACTAAGAGACCACCACATCAAAACACTGTCATGGGCAGCCCATTATCCAGACCTGAACCCCATTGAAAACCTCTGGAATGTAATCAATAGAATGATGGATAGTCACAAGCCATCAAACAAAGAAGAACTGCTTAAATTTTTGCGCCAGAAGCAGTGTGAAAGACTGGTGGCAAGCATGCCAAACGCATGAAAGCTCTTTTTAAAAACCATGGTTATTCCACAAAATATTGATTTCTGAACTCTTCCTGAGTTAAAACATTAGTATTGTTGTTTCTAAATGATTATGAAATTGTTTTCTTTGCATTATTTGAGGTCTGAAAGCATTGTTTTTTTTTATTTTGACCATTACTTCTTTTCAGACAAAAAAACAAACAAAATTTATTGATTGGAAATTCAGAGACATGTCAGAAGTTTGTAGACTAAAAGAACAATTTACATTTTACTCAAAAATATACCTATAAAGAGAAGAATCAGACAAACTGAACATTTGGAAGAGGTCTCTTAATTTTTGCCAGAGCTGTATGTTGGCCAATCTATGTGCTAAGAACCTTCCTTTTTTTCATAGCAATTTTTGCAGATGCATATTTCATATATGCACTATATAACGCTTTTTAAATTTTTTTCTCACATTTTCTATGACAGAAATGCAGTTCCTATGTTCTAGAGTAATCATTCTTGGTAAGTTATGGTGCTAACCTTAATCTTTTTGACTGAAGAGTAGTACTGTATCAGAGTAGCATCAGCTGACGCCTGTGACCGGTAGGAACCACAGCTCTCTGACCGGCGGTAATGATCTTACCGCCGATCAGAGCCGCCTGTGTTTCTCCTGCTGTGAAAAATGAGGATGAATGAACTCGTGGAGATCAACATCCAACACTGCGGAAAAACCATCACATGTTTCTCAACGCAGTGATTCTAGAGCAATGCCCCCATCCCTTATGGGAAATATGTAAAAACATGCAAAACACAAGCCGCGGAGACACCATCACATGTTTCTCAACGCAAGCAATGACTAGCCAGGTCTTTCCCCGAGAAGGAACAACCACGGGAAGGGCAGTCTCCAATGAAGGAAACCACCAATACCAAAACATGGTATCCATCCACAGACCGCTGTTTCGCGGTATTGCCCCTCACCTTTTGGTATAGGTGGTTTCCTTCATTGGAGACTGCCCTTCCCGTGGTTGTTCCTTCCCGGGGAAGGACCAACTTTCTTATTGCCTCTGGGTCTCTATGTGCAAGATGCCTGTGTAACAAGGGCAACTGGGTGGGAAGTTGTGGCCGAGTTATTTAAAGGCACAGTTCACCAGCAGAGCCCACTAGGCAAACGTTCAGTGAGCACTGCCAGGTCCCTTGCACATATGTAGACGGGACCAACACAGTTTTTTCCCACAGATTACCTTCTCCTCTGGTCACAGCGGTCTAGGCGAATAAGAGTCCGGAAGGCAGTCATTGTCCAACAGAGAAAATAACTTTTTATTGGTCAGTGATGAAGAAGTGTGGCAGTAGTACAACACTGGTTTTCTTACTCTCTCTCTGTCATGCTTTCCAACCACACCCAGAACAGCTGCAGCAGTCAGAGGTTAGAGGAATTCCACTCACTGGGGATAACCCCTTCAGAAGCGGGGGCCTGTGTTGCAGTCCTTAGCCCTTTTGCCTTTGGGACCACTCCTGCATCCATGGAGTCTTTGGAATCCGGGCCAACAGACCTCTCCCGTCCGGGGGGTCTGGCAGTGCCCCATCTTGAAAACATGTCTGCCCGGGTCAACGTATCCAGGCAGTTCTGCGGAAGCATCAACTTCTTCTCCCCTCGTGGCTGCAAGTCCAGCCTCTCTGCTGCTGGTCCAGCACACTAGTTTAACTGTTACTTTCCCTAATGTAACAACAGTAATTAAATGGGATCTCCCCACAGTGCACAATACCATACAATAACATTTATTACATTAGGATAATACAAGCACAGACTTTGTAATAAGACACAGTGAACATTACGTATTATAATCAAGACAGTAAACTCATATGTCACAGTTTAGTGCAAAACGCATAAGATGCACGGGGGTGACATGGAAGGAGGAGATGGCGCAACTACGGGGACCTGCCACCTCCTTACACCCTTGCACATTGCACATGTAGAGATGGGTGCAGTGTAATACTTCTGTTGCTGGGATTCCCTCAGTCACTCCAGCCTCTGGCTCCCAGGTTCCATGAAACACCACATCATAATTCTTTTCCAACAGTTGAACTTTACTAAACTGCAAGGCATCCATCACATCAGCAGCACAGCTCACACAGGGAAATGTTTTCCTGTCCTTTCCCTGCCTTCCAGGCAGACTCTAGTATCTCTGTCATTTCTCTCTGTTTACTCTAGGCATTCACAGCCGTACCTCTAGCCAGACTCTGACCTGTCTGTGCTTTCCTTTTGTCTGCCATCCGGGCAGCATCTTTGGACAGTTTGTGTCCCATCTGTACCTTCAGCGTCACCAGTTCCCTGTCAGTCCCTTGTCCTTCCTGGGGATGATCCTGTTGAGCTGGTACCTGACTGCACTATTCTCCAGCCTGGGGTCCCTTACTGCCGTCTGCTGCTTTACCCCCATGGCCTGTAACTGTCTCACTGTATGTGTCCTGCCCTTGGGCAGACTGCCCGATGTCTGATTCTAAACAGGAAGTGCCATTCCTATATCTCCCTGCTCTGTTCTGTGCCCCTCCCATCTGCTTAACTACTTGCTGCCTGTGCCTAAACTAAAACCATTAATTACCCTAGTCACTATTTCTAATGTGCCCCCTTCTATTCAAATCCCGCTATTACTCTACGCTAACGTCTATCCCTAATCCTAAAGATATACACAGTACATAGCAGATACATGACACATTAATAACAATGAGGTGCCGCAAGTAATCGTGTGAACAGTGTTCAGGAGAGGGAAGGTACATGAGGGTTCCCGCCACCAATTACACATGGATGCAATTTTTTTGCTGTTCATGTTTAGCAGTGTATACACTTTCCTTGCATTTTAGATGGTACTTCTCATCTTTTTTCCTTCTGCTTTTGTGTGACCTTCTTTTGAGTTGATACAGTTGTCATATTTAAATGTAACTTAATTTCCTTGTCTTGTTAGTTTTTTCACAGGTACCAGATTGCTTTCAAGTAGTTCTGGTTAATTAGATTTGGCTCTATGAATTTAAGAGTTTTTGCTGGTGGCCATCTTTGCTTCTTCTTCTACTTTGTACACTGTTGTTCTCTCTCCTCTGGGCTGCTCTCTTGGTATTTGGGTTTATGGGCCCATAACCTGTAGGCAACGTATTAATCTGTGTACTGCCCAGCTGTTTAAAAGTGAAGGTATATTTATTCAGGAACAAAGATAACACAGCTTAAATAATAGTTGTGGCAATATATACATTAACAAGCATTATTCCAAAAATTTGACTCTGCCATCGCAACCCAATACTTTACAAATGACAAAGCAGCCATATTTTTCAGTATGAAGTTCCACCAGAATATAAACATCATCATCATGGTGCTCATTGTCGTTTTGTCACGCTTTTGTCACTTTCTTTTCTGCGCAAATTTCTCACAAAACCTGAAGTATTTCCTAGTGCGTGCAAATTGAATAAGCTTCCTGAAGTCTCAAGCACACGTTGCTTATTTTTCCCTTGCAGATTTGCGGTAGGTTTAAATCTGCAGTATGTCAATTCTTTCAGAGTTATTGCTGCAGCTTTCAGCAACACTAATGAGTGGGGAAAAATCTGCAATAAAAACACTTTTAAAAAATGAACCAAAAACACACCTACTTTACGCAGTGTTTTTCCTGCCAAGAAATGCATAAATGGTGCAAACATTTCTGAACCAAATACTTAACATGAGCACATACCCTAAAAACATTCAATCTCATAGTTTCATGGGAAGGTTGAGTCATCTGTCCATGCCATGGACTGTGTCTAGCATTGAAGTCCAATCTCATACAAGTGAAAAATAGACAGAACCCATGATCAAGAGTGGTGTGCAGCGTCTAACCCACAGCGCTTACTGACCGTGTGCACCTACACTAATAACTAGTAAATTACAGAATGGCTTTATTTATAAGCGCTATTCAACAATTTCCATCAATGAAGACCTGAATAACCCTTTCAAGGTGTTGTTCATAACAAGAAAGAGTCTGCCTTTTTCAGGAAGGCTGCCACGTTTCTCCATGAGCTGCTTGTTAGGTATTCGCTTGAAGGGGACAAACCTGCAATACTACACGCAGCACATGGACAATAATGTACAAACAGAAAATAACCAGCTCACTTGTCTTGGCTGGTGGTGCATGGGAAGCACGGACACCATGGAGTCTCACGTAAAAATATCAAAAAAGAGGATTCCAGCTTCCAATAGTAAATGCAATTTATTCAAGCAAATTTTATTAATTGTAACACGAAAAATGTTATATATTTAATCATGTGTACTGAATGTAAATTAAATTATGTGGGCTGCACAATGCGCAAACTGAAAGTAAGAATTTCAGAACACATAACTGATGTTATCTCTCTTAGCAGTTCCAATCGGGCTATGTCCTTCGCCTCTAAACATTTTATGTCCCAGCACAATAGAGATATTTTTTCTTTTCAAGTTGTGGGAATTGAGAAAGTCGTCAGTTCAGCAAGAGGTGGAGATCTGAAGCGGCAACTAAAGACCAGAGAAGCCTTTTGGATGCTTCATTTGAGAACATGTGTTCCTTTTGGACTTAATCGCGCAAAGAAACTATGTTCCATTATTGAATATCTTTTGTACTATTTTATATCTATTCATTGGTATATGGTCATTGATGTATGTATATAATTGTTGGTCAATTTTTTGTATTTTGTGGTTTTAATGTTGCATGTGAGTTCGTCATTATGCACCACATGTGTGGGCAAGGTAATTAGTTAATGGTGTTATATACTGCAGGATGTTGATGTGTTAGCAGCTTGGAAAAAGAACTGCGGATTGTTTGAAACGCGTTGCTTCTGCTATCTCGCTCTGCACTGATGCAGTCTGTCTGGTGCTTTTATTTTTATTTTTATGCTTGAATAAATTGCATTTACTATATGGAAGCTGGAATCCTCTTTTTTGATATTTTTACGTGAGACTCCATGGTGTCCGTGTTTCCCATGCACCACCAGCCAAGACAGGTAAGCTGGTTATTTTCTATTTGTACATCTAGTTGTTTTCAACTGAGACTGGGGCTATTGTTTTCTACTTTGCCTTTATTAACTCTTTTTCTTGGCTTGAAATTTTTCTATTTTTTGGTGTTTGCAATTTATATATTTTTCATTGGACATATGAGTATAAGCCCAGACAGGACATTAAAAGCCGCAAAATTATTCAATGCTGCTACATCTGCTGTAGACATAGATTTGTCTCCTGATGAAGTTGCTCAAGATTTTAGAAAGTTGGAGAAATTTATGATTCAAGAAACTAAGATTTGGTGGGATTTTACCACTCTTGATAATTATATACAAAATGATATGATCCCGAGGGGACTAAGATTGAAAAAAATACCCACTACAATTTTTTCAGAAGAATTTGTTGAAGATTGGAATAAAATCCTAAGTGGTTGTTCCATCAAGCTCATGCAGCTTATTATTAAGCATAAAGCTGAAAATGTGAAAAAAATTCAGGCTGATATTATGGCTATGAAAGTGAAATTGGAGCAGAAGGAGTCTGCAAGACTCAAGGAACAATTAGCCAATATTCAGCAGACAGTTTCTAAATTGGAAGATTCTATTATGAATCGAAAGTAGAGCAAATTTCAACGTGACATTGGTGATTATAAAAATAATCAAGTTTATGAATGGGGCAGGTGGGCTAAATCACCGTCCACCCCACGTTCTATTTTGAAGCAACACAGCAGAGCAGCTGATTCATTGGCACGGCATGTATCTTTTAGTTCGTCAGATGCAGAGTCGCTGAATAACGGCGTTAATGAAGTTTATCATGAGGATAATACCTCTGAGGACAATTTTTATGGCAAAGGGAAATCCTATTATAGGAGACCCAGGAGACATTTTACAAAAAACGTAAAAAACGTGGGGTGTTATGAATGGGTCACAGAGGAGGATAGCAGGCCCCAGCTAAGCCACAGAAAACCTGAGAGGTTGGTAACTAAGCGGGTTGCAGACCCCTGATCCTGTCCACACAACTAGCAGTAGCCATGGAGCGTACCTACGATGATCCTAGACGCCTCGGCACAGCCGGAGAGCTAACTAAGCCTAAAGCAAGAAAGGGGAAATCTAAACTGCCCCTGAGCAGACCCCAAAGGAATAGATATCCCCCAAACATATATTGTCGGTGAGACAAGATGAAAACACAAACGCAGGCAGAAAAATAAACTGAGCAAACGATGGGGCCCACACTGACTAGACAGGACAGGAAAGGAAAGACACTGTCTGCAATCATGCAAAAAACCCTGCAAAAGTCCAACATGTCTGATGCACAAAAAACACTGAAGTCGCACGATTTTGCCCCCACTATATCGGCACTCTGTTATATTCTGAAAGCAAAGCAAAAATAGACCAATATAACAGGGGACAAAACAAACTGGCACAAGCAGTAACATATGGGCGGTGATTCAGGACAGCCCCAGCCAGAGCTGGCTGACCCGCACAAAGCAGAGATAGACAAAACCAGATCAAATGCAAACAGAGTAGCAAATGAACCACTTAGCCGAACATGCAGGGACAGAGCAGGAGACATCAGACCTCAGCAGGCACAGGAAGAAAATCACCAGCAGGGATAGAGGGAGTCGGTTGTCTTAAATCCCACTCTTAAACCCCAGATCTCCAATCGTCTTCCTCATTATCAGGTAGCAAGCCTCTGTCAATAAGATCAGCTCCACTACCTCCAGTAACCACCAGAGGGAGTCGAGAAAGAGAACTCGCAACACCTCTGTCAATCTGACCAGCTCCACTACCTTTAGTAATCACCAGAGGGAAGCCAGAGAGAGAATTCACAACAGCGGAGGCCGCAAGCACAGGAATTCACACCAGAATGGCCACCCGCAACAACAATTTTGATCTATTTCATACGCTCCTAGATGTTAATAGATTTGTTCGGAATTTAACGGTGAGAAAACACTTTTTTTTGGTGAGAAATCATGTGAAATGAATTTTATAGAACATTCCGAAAATATATATGGCAAATTAATGTTTGGGGAGCAATTCGCAATAAAAAATTTGGAGGAATTACATCGTGAAAATGTGGGAGTAGAAAGGTCAGTTTGTTATGCAGAACAATGAATGACAAAAAACCTTCTTTCTACCCAGTTAATTTCAGGGTTGATTGTATGGTGAAATTTCAGTGTGCCATGGAGCGTGATTTAAGATCACTTCATCAGTCCACCCTTTCTTCTCCGAAAAAGAGCAATCTCAATTTCAAACAGCGCAATGTGCTTAAAGAAATTATGGATATGTCGCATATTATTGTCAAAAAGGCAGATAAGGGTGGACTGACAGTGGTAATGGATATGGAGGTATATATACAGCAGGTTAAATCGTTGTTAAATAAGTCCACATACATGAAATTATCTGCAGATCCAACTGGAAAATTTCAAAAGGATTTATTTAAATCTGCAGAGGAGGGTTTTGCGCTTGGGGGTTTTAACTAAGATACTGATGGAATATATTAAGATTGAATATCCAGTTATTCCTATTCTTCTTGCATTGCCCAAAGTGCATAAAAGTGTTAATCCCCCCCTATGCGACCTATAGTGTCGGGCATCGGATCACTAAAAGAGCATTTAAGCCATTGGGTTGACTCGTTATTACAGCCTTTATGTGTATGCACAGTAGGGTTTTTGAGGGATACTAAAGAAGTCCTTAATCAATTATCTGGGATTATTTGGAAGGAGAATTTCTGTTGGTTGGGATGTGACGTCATTGCTCTGTGCACATCCATACCGCAACAGGTAATGATTGAGGTGGTTCAATTTCATCTGGACAAATACATTGATTATTCAAAAGAGCTTTGTGACTATATTATTTCTGCAATCTGTTTCATTATGGAGCGAAATTATTTTCTATTCAATCAGGAATTTTTCCTGTAATGCAGAGGGGTTTCCATGGGGGGGAAAACACTCCCCGTGTATTGCTAATTTAGTCATGGACTCATGGCGTATTGGGAGGAATGTTTTTTGTATACATCCAGCAATCGTTTTGTGCCCGACATCTTCTGGTATGGCAGATACATTGATGATACACTCATTATATGGAGTGGGGATGTGTCTGCCATACCGGAATTTGTCGGGTATCTGAACGAGAACCATTTCAACCTGCAGTTTACGCATCAAATTGATCCGAATAGTATATCCTGTTGTGAGTTCATTTTCTGGTCCACCAGTTGTGAGTTCTCCTTCCAGGATGATTTAATCAGTAGAGATCTGCCACCTGATAATGAGGATGACGATTGGACCTCAGGAATCTCAGACTGGATTTAAGACAGCCGACGCCCTATTCTGGTGCTGGTGATTCCTTCTGGCTTGTCAGGTCTTGGTTTTCAGCTCTGTTCCAGTCATCTTAAGCTAAGTTTTTCTGCTAATGTTAACACTTGATTTTGTTGGTCTATTCAGTTTTTTTGTGTGGTCAGCCAGCCCCGGCTGGGGCTGCGCTAAATTTCCACTCTTATTTATCTGTATTTGCCAATTTGCTTTTTGTCCCTTATTAGATTCCCGTCTTTTTGCTCTGTCTCAGAATATTTCAGAGTGCTGATATAGTGGGAGAAGTCTAGTGACTTCAGGGTTAATTTTGCTATCAGAAGTGTTGGACTTTATTTTTGTAGGGTTTTTTGCAGATTGCAGACAGTGTCTTTCCTTTCCTATCCTTTCTAGTTAGTTTGGGCCCCATCGTTTGCTCAGCCTATTTTCCCGCCTGTTTGTGCTTTCATCTTGTTTCACCATCAATACATGTGTGGGGGCTGTCTTTCCTTTGGGTTCTGCTCTGGGGCAGTTAGTTTTCCCCTTTTCAAGCTTCAGGTTTATTTAGTCCTCCGGCTGTGATGAAGCGTCTAGGACCATCGTAGGTACGCTCCACGGCTGCTGCTAGTTGTGTGGTTAGGATCAAGGATCTGCAATCTGCATAGATACCAACCTTTCTGGTTTTCTTTGACTTAGCTTGTTTTGTTTTTTTCTCCTTGGTGACCCATTCATAACAATATCCTTTTTGGATTTAAGACTAGAAGCCCAAATAGATGCTCCAATTATCACCTCCACTATTAGTAAGCCACTGGCAGGAAATAATGTTTTGCATGCTTTGAGTAGCCATCCTAGTCATACCATCAAAGCTGTTCCAGTGGGTGAGCTGACGAGGTTGACTAGAAATTGCAGTGATGCTGACACTTTAACAAAAGAAATAGATGTACGTTGTGACAAGTTAAAAAAGAGGGGTTATCCTCATTGGTCATTGGATCGTGCTAGAACGTTAGTTCAGGATAAAAAACGCAAGGAACTCCTTGCTACAAATTCTGACAGATTTGGGTCACAAAATAAAAATAAAAAATTGGTTTGTTCATTTAATTATAGCCCACAATTTAATGCCTTTAAGCAAATTTTTCGTAAAAATATAGGCATTTTAAATGAAGACGATACTTTGTCAGTCATCCTTTCTGAAGGCTGTCAAATTGTTGCTAAAAAAGCGGCTACAATAGGAAATTTTGTTTCCCCAAGTTTTTTGAATCTCAGCAACGCTAAATGCTCCTGGCTTCATCATACAGGGTTTTATCGTTGTGGTAGGAACAAGTGCAGAACCTGCGCTCATTCTAAAGTAATGCATTCGTTTTGGGACATAATTGTGTGCAACAATTTAACATTCAGAATTTTATTAATTGTAACACGAAAAATGTTATATATTTAATCATGTGTACTGAATGTAAATTAAATTATGTGGGCTGCACAATGCGCAAACTGAAAGTAAGAATTTCAGAACACATAACTGATGTTATCTCTCTTAGCAGTTCCAATCGGGCTATGTCCTTCGCCTCTAAACATTTTATCTCCCAGCACAATAGAGATATTTTTTCTTTTCAAGTTGTGGGAATTGAGAAAGTCGTCAGTTCAGCAAGAGGTGGAGATCTGAAGCGGCAACTAAAGACCAGAGAAGCCTTTTGGATGCTTCATTTGAGAACATGTGTTCCTTTTGGACTTAATCGCGCAAAGAAACTATGTTCCATTATTGAATATCTTTTGTACTATTTTATATCTATTCATTGGTATATGGTCATTGATGTATATAAATCCAACAATGTAGACCAGCTCACTCCTGTGAACCACCTGGAACCTCAGCTGACCTGGTTAACTCCGTTGTGCCCGGATCTGGATGTAGGAGTCCATCCATACAAATGTGAACAACGACAAAGCAAAGTCCAGCAATAACATGAGCAATCCAGGATGCTGTTAAAAATTTTTTTCTTTTTATTCATAAATCCATTAAAATGCAATGGTCCAAGCAGTTCAAAACAGCAATAACGCAGGAAAGTCGTGCAGATAGGACTACGCGTTTCAGCGGTAGAACCCGCCTTCTTCACGGTCCAGAATCTAATCTGCTTTCCAAACATGGAACCTTATATACATCCCACTCCCATCAGGGTAATTATAAACATATGTGAGAGACTTAAAAACGTGCTATAAAAGCAGATCAAACATATAAACTATCCACATATTGATCAGTATACAACATGCATAAAGATTATAAGGAAAGAATTCAACATATTGGAGAAAAGTACATTAGGAATGTCCGATAACCTGACCATAAGATTTAAGGCCCTGTGCACACAGTGCAGACTCCGTGCAGTTCCGCAGCAGATTTGGCCCTGCAGAACCGCAGCAGAAAAGCAACAGAACAGCACGTGATGCACAGTACCATTTTAGGCTATGTAAAACAAAAAAGGCTGTGCACATGCTGCAGACTTTTCTGCGCAGATCTGGTGCAGAATAAAAGAAGCAGCGTATCGCTTCTCCTGTGCGGCTCTGCTGCAGCTCTCCACCTGCTCCATTATAGAAATCTGCAGGCGGAAACTGCAGGGGAAATCCGCACAAAAACTGCACCAAATCTGCGACAAATCTGCAGGCAAAACGCAGATCATCTTACCTAAAGATTTAGCAAAATCTACGCGGAAAACTCCACAGCAGAATCGGCACCGTGTGCACATAGCCCCAGTGGTACAAAAACATAGAATAATAATACCGGGTGAGTCATAAAGGACGGACGTTTTTAAACTAATCATAAAATCGTTAAATATTTATTAAATATAAATGTATTCACAGATTTGGTTACGTATACTAATAGCATTTGACAAATTCAAGTGTGGAAAACAACATCTGCCATGTGGTGGCCATTATCAGTGATGCATTTCCAAAGGCGTTCTTGGAAGTTGGCATCAACACGTTCCAACACAACTCTGTCGATTTGGGCAACTTCCACTCGAATAGCTTCCTTCAGTTCTTGTAATGATCGAGGCTTAAGCTTGTATACACGTGATTTGAGGTGACCCCATAAGTAATAATCGCACATGGACAGGTCTGGGGACCTAGGAGGCCAATTAATATCGCCAAACCTGGAAATGATGCGACCAGGGAAGAGAGGGCGAAGAACGTTCATTGTTGCTCCGGCTGTGTGGGCCGTTGCCCCATCTTGTTGAAACCACACACTAGAGATGGGGATATGTTGCCGTCGTAACTCAGGAACAAAGAAGTTATTTATCATGGCGATATAACGTTGTGAGTTCACGGTAACAGTATTGCCATTATCGCCTTCGAAAAAGTACGGACCGATCACGCCATATTTGCCCATAGCGCACCACATCGTTACCTTAGGGCTGTGCAGCGGTACGTGCCGTTCGTGGAGCCCCCCGGTGGTCGTTTGTTCATTAGTGTACCTCGTGTACGGAGTGCTTCAACCCAACGTAGGATAGTGTTACGAGCGGGAACAGCTTGATTTCTGTGAATATTGAAATGACGCCGAAACTCACGCTGAACGGCTGTGATACACTCATTATTCTTGACAAAACTGTCGTACGCAAAAACGCGATGTTCTATCGTCCACGGCACCATAGCTTAAACTGAAACTAAAATAAAAACAATGCTTTCACCTCACAAACATAACCCCGCCTCCCGCACATCTCTACCTCCACCTGGTGGTGAGTTATAGCCACTTCAAATACATCCGTCCTTTATGACTCACCCGGTATAACCAGCATTATATAATACAAATATATCAATAGTGCATAATGATATCCAGGCGGTTATTAAAGCCCTGTGGCATGCGAGTCCCCAACTCAAATATCCACCTACTTTCTCTTGCAAGCACTTTTTTGTGGAAATCTCCACCCCTCAATGGTTTTTTTACATGCTCAATGCCCATAAAGGAGAAACCGCGTAAATCCCCATTATGTTTTTTTGAAAAATGTCGGGATACTACTGAGGCACCAACCATAGGCAAATTACTAGCGTCTGATAGGTGTTTGCGGATTCTAGTTTTAAGGGGGTTCATCGTGCAATTAATTAGATACACTACATTCTCCGTATTACAGTTTATAAAAGAACAAACATTAAACTGTTTTTTATTGGAGATAGATGTAAATGTTTTAGATTTATTAGCAAAACCGCAGCACTTACAGATATTGGCACCGCATTTAAAAAATCCTGTTATTTTTAGCCAATTGCTAGGGGAAATTTTATCCGGATCTTTGAACATGCTGGGTGATAATAATGTAGTTAAAGTCGGGGCTCTTCTTGCCACAAAGGCAATATCATTATTTTCCACAATATTTTTCAAAATATCATTCTGAGATAACAAGGGAAGATATTTTTTGATGATTTTAACAATAGAATTAAACTGAGGACTATAATTGGTACTGAAAACCACCCTAGGTTTTTTAGAGTCAAACTGTCTTTTTTTCTCAGTAGATTCCAACAGCTTAACCCTATCCATGCCTGCTACCATTTTCTTGGCTCTCTCCAAGGACCAATTAGGATACCCCCTTTTTTTTAAATTATTACAGATCATTTCAATTCCTTCCTCCAATTTGTCCCCAGATGTAGTATTCCTTTTTAGTCTAATAAGCTCCCCCACAGGAATATTCTGAATGACATGTTTGGGGTGATTAGAGGAAGCCATTAAAATACTATTACATGCAATAGATTTTTTATATGGAGATATCAGAACCCCATCATTGTCCAGATCTGCAGTCAGTTTCAAATCCAAGAAGTTAATTGATACCTCATGACCACTACTAGTAAATTTTAGATTGAAATCATTCAAATCCAAATAAGAAAAGAAACTTTTTGCAGACGAGAGACTACCCCTCCAGACAAATATCAGATCATCAATAAATCTCCCCAGCCAAACAATATTATCCTTGTATGGGTTATCAATATTAAAGATATAATTTTCTTCCCACACAGACATAACCAGGTTAGCTAGGGAAGGTGAGAACTTAGCGCCCATGCTCACACCCTGTGTCTGGAGGAAATATCTCTCATCAAACATAAAATAGTTGTGGCTTAAAAGAAATTGAATTGAGGAGACAATAAACCTCTGAATGGAATCCTCATAATTACTGTATCTGGACAAATAATATGTGATGCATCGTAACGCGACGTGATGGGGGATAGAAGGATATAACCTCACCACATCGCAAGATAACCACACATAATCAGATTGCCAATGAAATTTTTCCATAATCTGTATTATACTTTTGGAATCTTTAAGATGACTTGGTGTTAATGGCACTAAAGGTTGAAGATAAAAATCCACCCACTCCCCTAGTTTCTCACTAAATGATCCGATCCCAGACACGATAGGTCTGAGAGGGGGAGGAAAAACCTCTTTATGAACTTTAGGGAGTGAGTGGTATATTGGGACAATCGGTGTTTCACAACAAATACATTTTTTAATTCTGTCTGAAATAGCACCCATACTAATTCCCACCTGTAATAAATGTAATAATTCAGAGTTAAATGAATTAGTTGGATTAGATGGCAAGTCAATATAAGTGCTACTATTTTCTAAATCCAGCAAGTTCATTTTCTTATATAAACCAGCATTGAGAGCCACAATAGCGCCCCCCCTTGTCCGCCTGGACAACAAGGAGATCGCCATTGGCCCTCAATTCATCAATTGCCCTATGTTCAGAAATACTCAGATTAAATTTAACCTCTTGATGTTCTACTTGATTATAAAGAGACACAAGCTCACTTTCAATTGTTTCCTGAAAAAAATCAAGGAAAGGAGGTCTCGATTTTACTGGGTAGAACATGGGATTACGAGTCTGAAACCTGTCATTTAAATTAACCCTATCCTCCAACTCTGTCTCCCCCTCTAGTTGTCTTAAATTAGAGACAGCTACCTGTTCACTAAAATGAATGCAATTATTATCAGATGATATACTGACAGATGATAAATCATTATACACATGAGTATTGTCCTCATTATAATGAACTTTAAGGGTCAAATTACGTGCAAATCTATTGATATCAACAATAGTGTCAAATAAACTGAATTTTTTAACTGGAGAAAAACCTAGTCCTTTAGACAAGAGTCCAATCTGTGAGTCTGTCAAAATGTAACTGGAAAGATTGAATACAGGAATCTCCATTAACGGCGCTTGCGAAACGTCATATGAAAACCTTTTAGACTTGTGTTTCCTTCCTCCCCTCTTGCATATTCGTTTTTTGGCAAGGCACCTTCTTGTTGAAAGTTCCTTTTTTGGTGTTTTTTGCCACCAGTCTGAATACTGGCTACTGAAGCAACTGAGGAGTCTGTTAATTCTTCCGATGTTTCCCCAAAAGAGGTATCATAATTGGCCGTAGAATTAAAAGATACTTTAGGTTTCTTATACCAGGACTTATGTTTTCTCAGAATAGAGGGAGGATTACTAGCCCAATTATAGATTTTGTCATTCTTGTAATCATCAAGATCTCTCTGAAATTTTCTTTTCTTTATAGCTATAATAGAATGCTCCCTTCTTTTTAAATTATTATACATGCGGTCCTGGAATTTAGTGATGGTATCTGAAGTCTCCAGATTTTTAACAGAATTTTTGATAAGCTCAATTTCGTTATTAATTTTAACAAGTTCCTTATCCTCCTCCTCTATAATCAGTTTAAGTGAACACTCACTCAGAATAATGTCCCAGTTTTTTTGAAAGTCCGCTCCATAAGCAGTGGTGGATTGTTTTTTCAGTCTGAGACCACGCGGTATCATTTTCCTCTCCAAATAACCGTTAAGAGAGTTGTGGTCCCACCAAAGCTTTTGCTCCTTACGTAAGGATTGCTCCAATTTATTCAATATGGAGTTAGTACTTTCAACAACAGGTCATAGAAGAATGTATATAATTGTTGGTGATTTTTTGTATTTTGTGGTTTTAATGTTGCATGTGAGTTCGTCATTATGCACCACATGTGTGGGCAAGGTAACTAGTTAATGGTGTTATATACCGCAGGATGTTGATGTGTTAGCAGCTTGGAAAAAGAACAGCGGATTGTTCGAAATGCATTGCTTCTGCTATCTCGCTCTGCACTGATGCGGTCTGTCTGGTGCTTTTATTTTTATGCTTGAATAAATTGCATTTACTATATGGAAGCTGGAATCCTCTTTTTTGACATGGACAATAATGGTGGTTTCTGGACAACCCTTTTAAGAAATCAAGAAGTTTTTTTCTCACAATTTTACCAAGAGATACAACTGTACAATAGGCAGAAGAGTACTGGATAACAATAGTGATGAGCGAGTATACTTGTTGCTCAGGTTTTCCTGAGCATGCTCGGATGTCCTCCGAGTAATTTGGTGTGCTCGTTTTCGTCGCCTCAGCTACATAATTTGTGGCTGCTGGCCACATGTGGAGATTCCCTAACAAACAGACATTCCTCACATATGTTCAACCTGTCCAGCAGCCGCAAATCATGCAGCTGCGTCGACAGAAACTAAATCTCCAAGCACGCCAAAATACTCGGAGGACACCCGAGCATGCTCGGAAAAACCCGAGCAACAAGTATACTCGCTCATCACTAGATAATTGAGATTCTGATTTGGCTTGTATCCTAAGTCATACTACAAGACTCGTTAAAGGGTTGATTGTGACTTGTAGGATCGCTACTACCAATAGGTGGCGCTGTAGAGTAAAAGTCCTCTTTCTTTCTGAAGAGGCAATTTGCACACTAGATAACAAGCACTTACATGGAAAATTCCTGAAGGCTGCCATTGCAACATACAGGTTTCAATAATATTGAGAAATATATGATAAATTATTCATCCAATGTATTATTTTACTATATAAATGACATGTCTTTAACTGAAGGCAAGTCATTTTATCATGTAAACACAGAGTGATTTTACTATAAATGCTGGTACTGTTTTGTGACATGAATCATGGTGGTTTGGTTGACTGTTCTGTCACATAGATCTTACGTGGTTTAAAATGGAAATACCTATTGAAGCGATCACTGAAAATGTCATCCTGTGGGAGACAGTAAACAATCAGTCATGCAGACAGTTTTCACTGTGAATTCAGAGGTTTTAGTATAGAAAAGAAATATTAGTCAGCAAATTTGCTGCTGTGTAATATTTGTTACAATAACAGATTCCTTGCAAAATCACTGCATATGAAAATAGTAACCCCTTCACCCCAAAAATCAGTTTTCACCTTCCTGACCAGGCCAAATTTTTTAATTCTGACCAGCGTCGCTTTATGTGTTAATAACTCTGGAACACTTCAACGGATCCTAGTGACTCTGAGAATGTTTTCTCATGACATATTGTAATTCATTATAGTGGTAAAATTTGTTCAATACAACTTGCGTTTACTTGTGAAAATATCGGAAATTTGATGAAAATTTTGAAAATTTTGCAATTGTCAAACTTTTAATATTTATGCCCTTAAATCAGAGAAATATGACACGCAAAATAGTTAATAAATAACATTTCCCACATGTCTACTTTACATCTGCACAATTTTTGAAACATATTTTTTTGTTAAGAAGTTATAAGGGTTAAAAGTAGACCAGCGATTTCTCATTTTCACAACAAAATTTACAAAACCATTTTTTTTTAGGGACCACATCACATTTCAAGTGATGAGGGGCATAGATGACAGAAAATACCACGGGTTTTCATGAATCTAAAAACTACATCCCTCAAGGTGCTCAAAACCACATTCAAGAAGTTTATTAACCCTACTGATACTTCACAGGAATTAATGGAATGTGGAAGGACAAAATGAGCATTTAACTTTTTTTCACAAAAATATTAATTCAAACCAATCTTTTTTATTTTCACAAGGGTAATAGGAGAAAATGGACCCCCAAATTTGTTGTGCAATTTGTCCTGAGCACACCAAAATAATTAATGTTTGGGCGCACGACATGGCTCAGAAGAGAAGGAGCGCCATTTGACTTTTTGTTTGCAAAATTTACTGGAATCAAAGTTGCATTTGGAGAGCCCCTGATGTGCCTAAAAAGTGGAAAACCCCCACAAGTGACCCCATCTTGGAAAATAGACCCCTCAAGGAACTTACCTAGATGTGTGGTAAGCACCTTGGACCACCTGGTGCTTCACAGAAGTTTATAACTTTGAGCCGTGAAAATAAATACAATCACATTTTTCCCACAAAAATGTTCTTTTAGTCCCAATTTTTTTTATTTTTACAAGGGAAACAGGAGAAAATACACCATAAAATTTGTTGTGCAATTTCTCCTGAGTATGCTGATATGCAGTTTGTGGAGGAAAACTACTGTTTAGGCACACGGCAGGGTTCAAAAAGGATTGATGTTTTGCAACTCATCCCGATCCTCCTTCCTCCCACCTTGGTGAGTCCCAATAGACAATTGATCCCACCTTCAAACACTCCAAGGAACTCTTTGCGCTTCCATTTATTCTGTCCTCTTGTTATGGAAATATATATGTACCGTATTTTCCGCTTTGTAAGACGCACTTTTTTTCCCCAAAATTTGGGGGGAAAACAGGGGTGCGTCTTACAAAGCGGACATGCCTTACCTAAGCTGTGATCGGGGCGTCCGGCGGTTGCTGGCCGCTGCTGCGGGTGTGTCCGGTGCCGCGTTGTGTGCCCGTCGATGCCCGGGGCTCTGCCAACATTGTGCGACAGGCCAGAGCCCCGGCATTTCCTCAGTTCCCTGTGTGCCGGTAAAAAGATGGCCGCCGGCGCGTGCGCAGATGGGATCTCGGGACCCAGTTCTCGAGAGATGAGATTTGAAATCTCATCTCTCGAGAGGTGGGTCCCGAGATCCCATCTGCGCACGTGCCGGCGGCCATTTTCCCTGGGTTCCCTGTGTGCGCGCGGTGGTGCCTGCAAAAAAATGGCCGCCGCGCGTGCGCAGATGGGATCTCGGGACCCAGCTCTCGAGAGATGAGATTTCAGATCTCATCTCTCGAGAACTGGTCCCGAGATCCCATCTGCGCATGCGCCGGCGGCCATTTTTTTTTTACCGGCACTTCAGCGCACATATACAGGGAACCAAGGAAATGCTGGGGCTCTGGTCTGTCAAACAATGTCGGCAGAGCCCCGGGCATCGATGGGCACACAACGCCGCACCGGAGCACCCGCAGCACCGGGCTCCAACCGCCGGACAAGTGGAGAAACCTGACACCAGCACAAGACTCTGCAGCAGCAACAGCACACATCGGAGCCCCCCCTCATCCCTGAATGCGGCCTGCAGCATCACTCCACGCCTGCCTCCTCCAGCAGCGAGCCTGGGACCCCTCTACACCGCAGCCACCAACCCCGGTAAGCAATAAGATGCAAGGATTATAAGAGGCACCACCATTTTATTAAAAAATATTTTTTTCTTATTTTTCTCCTCAAAAATTGTGGTGTGTCTTATAATCCGGAGCGTCTTATAAAGCGAAAAATACGGTATATGTATTTCATATAGATCTCACTTGCCTGCTATAGGCTATATACTGCTATATACTCATGTATTCTTATATAGCCATATGCATACAGATACATATTCACAGTTTGAACCTTATAACTAGTTGGTGGAAATTGACCAGCTACCCAGTCATCTCATGATAGCATTGTCTTTTGACCTGAGAAATATCTAGCAGACATTGGCAATGAGGAAGTAAGGCCAGATGGTCCAGCCGATATTGGAGACTTGCTGATGAGTGCAAGACTCCGGACAGTGAATCACGTGGTGTCTAAGTAACCCCAGGTCGGACACCCATATATGTTCATGTATTTAAACTGACCAATTAGATAAGAAGTTCAGCCTTTATGTTAATGAGTAACCACTCCTTTCTGTACAGCTGATAAAACCAAGTATATTCAATAAAATTTCCAGAGTTCTGCTGGAATAAGTTGTTGCTAACCAAGTGTAGCTTCCTCTTTTCCTTTGAGCGCTCAATAAGACTGTCTAATTTGGGCAGGACACAGCACGCACAAGGGTATATCTACCCATATAAATTTCTACATCAATTGACGCCCAACTCGAGGCCGTGGACGAAAACGCACGGGGATCCTGCTGACCGGAGAGGACAGAGGTGTCGGCCATGGTCCTGGCTCATGGGAACGGAGATTTGCGCAACTCCATAAGTAAGGTAAGAAAATCTAGTTATCTTACCAGAATGTTCCCTGTGCCCAGTCCGGGTAAGCAACTCTAGCCGGTCAGTGTGGTCACCAAACCCAGGTAGTGTGAAAAAAGTCCACGCTCATATCCAAACCCTGGGATAAGCTAAGTGTCTGCTGTGGTCCTGTGTGTCTAAGATCCGGGTGAGAGAGTTGGTGGAAAATTGTGACAGATTTGTGATTGTGGGTGCTGGAAAACCGATAACAGGGGAGTTTGACCCACTCAGATAGGTCCTCACAAATACACCTGGACACAGGGGGAGGACAGGAGAAGCCTTGCCCAGGGACAGGTGGTGGGGCCTTATGGAATTATCACAAGGCGAATCTCACATCAAGCTATCACAACAAACACCCGTGCACAGGAAGGGACAACAGCGCCCATGCCAGGCCAAGCGGTGGTGTTAGCTTAGGGGAGATATTGCAAGCCAAACCACTTGACAGGTTGCCACCAACACACCTGGTCACAGGGAAGGACAGGAGAAGCCGGCCCAGGTATCAGGTGGTGGCAACATTGTGGGAGTTATCACATTACTGATACCGACGAGCCAGGCAGGATGTCCGGTACAGCGTGTTAACCTTCCCGGGTCACCAGCGCAGTGTACCCAGTGTGGTTGGCAGTTATCGGTTACCAGCAGCTGTTTCACATACGGCTCACAAACAATGGCTTTCGATCTCTCTCCCCGGACGTCTATATTTGAATTCATTGCAGGTTTCCATGAAGATCTGAAGCAGAAAGTGTTTTTTTTCCTTTTTCCTTTTGTCTTGTAAACTTCCTCTTTTGCCTACAGGGTGTGCCCCTGATATATATATTTTTCATACTGATACATTTTGTTCTATACTCTGCTGTTTGCATAGTTTCATCTTGCATTTTTGTTAGAGGATTTTGTTACTGCAGTGTGAGAATTTTCGGGAAAGCTGGGTTTTCCATTGCTTTCTATTTTCCATTGTTCTCAGATTTGACTGAGAGACACAGGCAGAGAGAAAAAAAAAAAAAAAAGAGGAAGTGTGTGTATCCTGCATCATTTCTGCATTAACCCTTTTATTGTTGGAAGTTGTTCTGATTTTTAGATTCTTATAAATATTTTGGAGTGTTTTTTCCAAGGTTTATCAACTTCTTGGTTGTGCCTTTTGTTTTTCTTTCTTTTTCCCTCCATTTTCCCTGAATTTATTGGTTTTTGGTTTTTCTGAGTGGTTCTTTTTAAAGTTTATATACTTTTTGATTTTATCAATTTTTTGGGGTTTCATCCTTTAAAAATCTTTTTAAGGAAAAAAAGAAAGAAAATTATTTTTCCCTTTTTATCTCTTTTTAGTTTTCTTCCACTTTTTGTGACATTTTCAGTTTTTTTTAGGTTTTAGTTTTCACTTCTTTCTTTCAGTTTTTGTTAAAAAGAGAATTTTTACCTGCGTTGGGTTATTCATGTGTTCTCTTGTCAATTTTGATTTTCCTTCTTTGTTTCCACTACTTTTGGACTTTTTTTCACTAAATATTCTTGTTTTGTTTTCCTTTCCCTTTTAAGCAGGTTAAAAGGGGTTGCAAAGTTTTTAAAGTTTTAATCACTTTTCTCCAGTCTTTAGAACAGACATAGTATGTGGTTTTGCAAGAACAGTTTTTTTTTCTTTAAGCTGTAGCATGGCATGATGTATTGAAAAGAAAAGGGAAGTAGCTAGTAATTGCCGGAAAAGTGTTTTCAGCGGCATTCTAATTTGTGCCATCTGAGAAGGACCACAGGTCTAAGAATGCCTTCTGTGACGGCAGAGGGGGGGAAGCAGTCCGCTCCTCCCACCATCTCCTCTCTCCCCACTCTTCCCTCCTCCCATCTCTCTCACCTCTCTCCTCCCTCTATCTCTGCTATTCTCACTCCCACCTCCCATCTCTCATCTATTTCTCCTTCTATACCTCATCCTCCCTCGTCATCTCTCTCTCTCTCCCCTCTCTATCTTCTTCATCTCCGCCTATCTCTCCTCCTTCTCTCTCTCTCTCTCTATCATCTCTCCTCCCTCTCCATCTTCATCACCAACGCCCACCTCTCATCCCTCTCCACTTCCCTCCTCCTCCTCCTTGTCTTCACCATCTCCTCCTCTTTTGTCTCCTCCCCACTCTCCTCCACTATCTCCCACTTCTCCTATTCCAAATCTTTCCTCCACCCTTCCCTCTCTTTCTTTTCCTCACCCACCTCTCAGTTCATCGACACCAGCTGGCCCAGTGCCAGATCCAGACAATGAGGCGTCCCTAGTTCCACAAGGCACCCTCTCTAGAGAGACAGCTATAACACTGGGAGAAGAAAGTGAATCACTCCCCACACATAACAACACAGGTGCCCTCCCGATACAACAGCTAGCAGAAGGGAGGTGTGTGCCATCAGAGACTGCACCTGCTAAGTCTGATACGAAGCTGCAGTCTCAGAAGGGGGAGTGCTATCCACACACAAGTCAAACACACAATGGCACAGATCCTCTTCTGATGAACATGAAGAGGAGATTATGCTGCATAGTACTAGGAGAAACTCACAGACACCAAGTAGGCAGGGGCAGATAGAGCCAGAACTCTTACACTATGTGCCCTTCACCCCTAGTCAGGTGTTCAGTGTTCTAAAAAACCTGCCAGACCCAGATATGGACCCCATGCCATTTTACAGAAGAATGCAGCAGAGCCAGCAGACATATGCTGCAACCTGGAGTGATCTCTGGTCCATAATGGAGGTAAAAGCAGGTGAAACACTCTGGCCAATCATGAAGGAACACTTCAAGCTTCCATTAGAATTAGATGTGCATTCTTGGGAATCAGGATCAAAGCTAATTGAACAGCTTAGAGAGTGGGCCAACGCCAGACAAGCACTCAGCCTGCATAACATGAGCCAAGCCGAGACAAGTCTGTAGACGAGTTTCATGGCAGAGTGAGGCAAGTATTACAAATTTTAGGCTTCACTATTCATGATCAGGCACACGGACAAATGTTGGCACAGGCCTTTGTGCATGGTCTAAGAGAACCAATCAAGAAACTACTGATAGTGGCCAGGCCTGAGTACAGGACAATAGCAGTAGATGTCCTGCTCGCAGTAGCCAGAAGAATTGAGTCCCTCCCAGGAGTGCGGAGGACAGGCCCTCCTGTGGTGGCCACTGACGTGGAGGAGCAACCACCCTGCAGAGACAGAAGACCTGTCAGGTGTTTCAACTGTGGCAACCTTGGCCATTTCCGGAACCAGTGCACAGCACCCCGGCAACCCAGGTCATCCCGCAGAGGAATAAGCCAAGAAAGAAACACAGAAGACAATGAAGAACCCTGTCCATAGGACAGAGACAAACCAGGTCTGCCAGACATCACACCCCTGACATGTGAACCCCATTAGCAGACCCAATACCTCAAATCACTGGGGGCTGTCATATTTTTCCTTGTGGACACTGGTGCAGTCAGAAGTGAAAATCCCTGACCCCACCAGTCTATCAGAGCACTCTGTGTCTTGTGTGGGGATTAAAGGTCAAGACAGACGTTCCCTTGCTTGCAAGCCCCTGAGCATGTGGACACAGCCAGGATACTCCATCCTGTTCCAGTTTATGGTGGAGATATGCCCACCACACCTAAAGAGCGCAGACCTACTGCAGGAACTGAAGGTGACCAAAGTGTCCCATGAAGATGTGACCTTGACCTCCTCTCCACCCCAGACCCAAGAAGAATCAATCATGCCCATGCTGGTGGCCCTACAAGAGCCTCACTCAAACAATCGGTGCAAGCCCACCCAAGGAGGTGCTGAACATAGCACCTGGAAGCCTATGGTCCAAGGGAGACTTCAAGTCACGCCAGTGCGGGTGTCACTCAAGTCTGGAACCCCGGATGCTCAGAAGGCCCAGCATCCGCTGCTCATCACCCAGAGCTAAACTGCCTCGGACCAACTTGAGGTCTAAGTGGATCTGCGGGTCAAGAAATGGCCTAAGAACTTTGGCATAGGCCAGGAAAACTCTCAACCCAGAGGGACCCACACCCGCTCCGTGAAATGGCTGCACTGCTTCCGGCTCCAGCACCAGAGGATCATCTTGGACAAGATTCTGAAGGTGTTCCCTGAAAGTTAATCCAGGCCCTGGACCAGAAGACAGCCACTCAGCTCCTCAAACTGGTTAACAAAATGCTGACCTGAGATCAAGCTGGGTGAAAGGAACTGCTGCTGGCTGGTAAAGAAGATGCCCCAGCAAAAAGACCCTATGTGAGAGCAAGAAAGGAGGTCATCTCCAATGAAGAGGACCCCAGCAAACGGCTTGTTTTCCTACCGGCCCTGTACCAGAAGTTGGGAGTCACTCACAGCACTGTGAAGAGCAAGGCCAGATTGAGCCGCCTCACCCATGGGAATCATCATGCAGTCCCAGCTTTTCACAATCAAGAGGAAGACTGTGAAAGGAGAACCAGACTCGGTTGAATGGTGTATAACCTGAGGGCTGTGAGCAAAGCAACCGTGCTTGAAACCCCAGTTGTGCCAGATCTGCACACTCTGCTGACAAACGTGCCAGCCACAGCAACGGTGCTCACGGCAATGGATCTGCCCGAAGCTCCCCTCAATGTTCCCCCTCACCTGGATGATTAGTTCCTGAAAACGCACAAGGGGGTGCGGAACAAATGGACAGTGATGCCCAAGAGGGCCCAGAACAGCCTTTCACAGCTCGCCAAAGCATTGTCCTCTATCCCCGTCAACTGGATTGCAGAGCATGCAGAAGGCATCGACATCGCTACCTGCACAGCGCTTTCCATGTCTCCTCTACTCTGCCTGGTGGAGCAGCAACGTAGGTTCTGCGAAAACAGAGTCCAGAGGTGTCAAAAGCAAGTTACGTTCCTGAAAGACACCGTATCGTCCACTGGATGAAACACTTGACAGATGACCGGAGGACCGCGGAGGAGAAGATGGCTCCCTCAACAACTCCGAAGATGCCGGCCCTCCTTAGTCTAGTCTCGTACTGCAGAACTTGGATCCCTGGTGCTCCAGGCTTAATGCAGCCTCTGTACAATTGCATCAACGCATTGCAGCCTTCATCTCGTACAGGAAACTGAAAGACTTCATAGTCTCTGCGCCAGCTCTAGGCCTCCCTGACTACGAGAAGCCATCCCATCTTGGCCGAACGGAAAAGGAAGGACAAAGATGGAGAAGGTCATGCTACTGGCCAGTCCTAAAACAGACCCCGCCGAGGAAAGCCAGAGGCCTCTAGACTACCTCTCAGCCGGCCTGGATCCAGTTGCAAGGGGGGCCCTCCTGCATGAAAACAATATCTGCAGCACATGCCCTCCTGACCAGGCTGCTCTCCACCACTCTTCAGTGCTCTCAGCCGTTACCTGTCTCTACTCCCACTCCCAAGGGGGATGCGGATACGGACCCTCAGATGAAAAATCTGCAAGATACCGTAGATGGCTCCAGTTTTGCAGATTATGAAGGAAGATTCCACATGGGATGTGCAGTGACCAGCAATCAAGACATCCTATGGTCCAGAAGTTTGTCAGCCAAGAGCCCAAGAAGCGGAGCTGATAGAGCTGACGAAAGAACTGCCAGATTGCAAAGAACAAAACTTCCAGGTACTCGCATGGCATAGCACATGACTTCGGACCCATCTGGGCTGCAAGAGACTTCATCACAGCAAGCGGGTTGACCATGAAGCACCGTGGAGCCATCAGAGACCTGCTGGACACTCTCCAACTACTAAAAGTGGTGGCAATGTTGAAGGTCAAGGCACACGGAAAATTGAACACAGTAGAGACACGGGGCATCGACATGGCAGACGTGGCAGCCAAAGAAGCAGCCAGAGGAAGACAATATGGAAAATGGGAGAGGTCGTAGAGCCGGACGGCTACTACATGACGAGTGAAGATGAGAAAACCTGGCATACAGAAGTCAATGGGAAAACCGGTGAAGACGCCATCTCTGAATTGGACAGAAGTGCTGCCTCCTCCTCCACCAGCCAACGAGCTGAATCACTTCCAGGATGAAGACTCTGACGTGGATATGAATTCTGAGGCAGAAGAATGGTGCCCACCTTTACCAGAAAGGACGTATTAGATGGAGAACATTTCAGAAGATTGTCCTCCACCACCCCCTCGTGGGGAAGCTTCTTCTCCAGCACAGTCCTACGGTCAGCAGTCCACAGCAACACTTACCCCGTCCCCCCGAGACGAGCTGCATGAGTCCGAAGGTATCCCAAGGCTACAACAGTTTGACCTTCCCCCTCATCCCCAGAGAATACCGGCTGGATCTGTACCAATGCAAAGCGTCCCAAGTCCTCCTCTGACACAGTCTAACCCGAGTCTTCATACAGAGGGAGGCACGGACATAGACGAAACCTCAGCTAAAATCCCACAATCAGCTCAGAGAATGTCAATTACCACAACCAAGTCAACTAAACCTGACAAAATGACTTCCTGAAACCTGTACAAGAAGTAGCAGGATCAGACTCGGAAGGAGGAGAAGGAAAGCTGGATGCTGTAGGGCAAAAGCACTGGGCTCCAAGAAACCTGTCTACCTCAAAACTTCTACCTCAAGACAGATCCAGTCTACCTCAAAGTGTGTACCCTACGGTGGTTCAATGGGCACATGACCCCCACACAGAATTGAAGACACAGATGAATGACCTTGATTAGACTGGACTCTCACCTTAACAGCGAAAATTCCCAGCAGCTGTTTGGCCTCCGACAAATTCAACATTGGACAAGAGGGAGAAAGTTCCCCCACATCGTCTGGCCTGAATACTTCCCAGTAAGGAACCGGTTGGCGAAGACTACTGCAAAGAAGCTACTCTCAAAAATAGTGTGCAGATATGGGGGTTCCAGAAGCAATAGCAAATGATCAGGGACCCACATTCACAGCAAACCTGACACAAGAGATCTGATTAGCAGTAGAGTCAGACTTAGGCCTACACACTTCTCACCATCCCACACCATAGACTAGGTGGGACACTTAAGAGCAGCATGCTAAAAAATTTGCCCAAGTGACAGACAAACCCTGGCATTAGACACTCCCCTAGGCTCAGAAAAAGCTGTCACCAATATGAAACTTTATTTGGATAAAAAACCCAGTTTAGGGGTATTCTTTACTTAGCAGTTGACTATGCAATATGATACTTTGTCTGCATGTGTAATTGAATTGATCAAGAATCTTGCTAATGTCCATTCTCGACTTTTTCTCCTTCATTGCCAGGTCCAGATTCGGTGTCTGGTATGCACGCCCTGAAGTTAGGAGACTGCTGAGTGTGGGTGGAAAAAGTCCGTAAAGAGAAGCACTCAATCCCAGATCCGATGGCCCTTCTCCAAGTACTGACGCCACCAACCTGGAGGGAAAACCCCCATCTGGATCCACGCATCGCATTGCAGGAAAAGGCCTTCATACCAGAAGATATACCTGAGCTGGAATGATGCTGTGGATGACCTACCTGACTGAATAAATTACCTACCTGACAGAGAATACACATGCACTGACTGCATAGACTGATAACTAAGAGACTTTGATCACATTGCACCACACCCCCTTTAGGGACAGATCTCCTGACCGCCCATTTGCGAAAGTCTGTACAGAGGAGGATGTATGCACTAGGCATATGTCAGTCCACTGGCAGCATGGCAGCATAAAAGAGTTGCAGCGCTTTGGACCAGGAGCAGGATTTTAGGGCAAGTGATATCTAAGGGGGGATTGTTATGGAAATATATATGTATATGTATTTCATATAGATCTCACTTGCCTGCTATAGGCTATATACTGCTATATACTCATGTATTCTTATATAGCCATATGCATACAGATACATATTCACAGTTTGAACCTTATAACTAGTTGGTGGAAATTGACCTGCTACCCAGTCATCTCATGATAGCATTGTCTTGTGACCTGAGAAATATCTAGCAGACATTGGGAATGAGGAAGTAAGGCCAGATGGTCCAGCTGATATTCGAAACTTGCTGACGAGTGCAAGACTCCGGACAGTAAATTACGTGGTGTCTAAGTAACCCCAGGTCGGACACCCATATATGTTCATGTATTTAAACTGACCAATTAGATAGGAAGTTCAGCCTTTATGTTAATTAGTAACCACTCCTTTCTGAACAGCTGATAAAACCAAGTATATTCAATAAAGTTTCCAGAGTTCTGCTGGAATGAGTTGTTGCTAACCAAGTGTAGCTTCCTCTTTTCCTTTGAGCGCTCAATAAGACTCTGTCTAATTTGGGCAAGACACAGCACGCACAAGGGTATATCTACCCATATAAATTTCTACATCACTCTCACCCTGCAAGTTTAAAGAGGGACGTGAGGAGATCGTGTGTAGTGATGCTCAAAAATGTGAGCAGCCACAGTGAAAAGAAGACGATGGTGGGGAATGGTAATTAATGTCTTGAGGTAGGTGTTGATGAGACATAGTTAGGTCCTGTTAAGTTGTTAAGGTAACAAGTCAGGAAGAGCTGAGTGCAGAAGTGGAAGGCGAGGTGGTGGACGATGAAGTCACTGACCCAACCTGGGAATTTGCCTTGCAGAGCGAGGCCAGCAGCATAGAAGGGGAGAAATCCATAGCGCAGTAATACTCAGGAAGAGGTAGGGTGGTCAGAGGGATAAGGTGGGCAACTGGTCTCCAGAAAACTCTCACATGGCAAGTTCCCAAGCCAAATGTTAGGTGTTTCCCAGTCTAACGCTTTTTAAAGAAATTATGGACGGTGAAAGAACGGTCATTTGAAATCTATGCCATACCAAGATCAGCAGGGGTCTGATCACTCACAGCCTTACAACCACCAGAATGCTCAGGCACATGACATCAAAGCATTCGACAAGGTGGGTCAAATGCCTGGGTCCAATCAGTGTCTCCGAGTGACACCACTTCTTCTTCCCCTGTGCTTCGTGCTTGCCAATCCCCTGTCCAGGATATAGCGTGCATGCCTCCTGCCCTGTAAGTGTCATTGCACATTCGCAAGCACCATCACATTCAATCGTTTGTCCCAGCACAGCATTCAGCTGTCCCTACCCCAGGCCTTGGAATGCAAATGTAAATAAACAGCCACCAACCCACAGGTTCAAACACTAAATGGGCACATTTTCAGAATGATTGCCCTGAAATTTTATCATTTAGGCTTGTGGACACTGAGGCTCTCCGCAACTTCATGGTGGTGACCGTCCCTCAGTACGCGGTCTCCAGCATCCAATATTTTTCCCGGTATGCCATCTCCACCTTACACCAACACATGTCCTATAACATCACCCATGCCCTGACCAATGCAGTTACTAGGAAGGTCCACTTAATTACCGAAACGTGGACATGTGCTTGTAGCTACATGTCCCTGATGGACACTGAGTGAACCTTGTGGAGACCGGGACCGAGTCGAACCCTGGGACGGCACACATGCTACCAACGCCAAGGATTGCTGGCTTCAGTTCCATCAGGATTTCCTCCACCTCCTACAGTATTTCCTGCACTCCCTCTTCCTTCTCACCCTCCATCTCCGAATTGTCATCTCAGAGCGCGTCGTCCATTTCAGTCGCATTTGGTCTGTACTGTATATATATATTCTACCCTCTTCCCTCCTCTCCTTTTCTCTTCCTTTGCTAATAATGCAGCCTAACTTCTCATCTGAGATTTAACCCTGTGGGGGTATATGTACTCAAAATCCAGTTTTTTTTACTGAGTACATATGCCCCCACAGGGTTAAATCTCAGAAGAGAAGTTATGCCGCATTATTAGCAAAGGAAGAGAAAAGGAGAGGAGGGAAGAAGGTAGAATATATATATACTGTATATATATATATATATATATATACAGTGGGGAAAAAAAGTATTTAGTCAGTCAGCAATAGTGCAAGTTCCACCACTTAAAAAGATGAGAGGCGTCTGTAATTTACATCATAGGTAGACCTCAACTATGGGAGACAAACTGAGAAAAAAAAATCCAGAAAATCACATTGTCTGTTTTTTTTTCATTTTATTTGCATATTATGGTGGAAAATAAGTATTTGGTCAGAAACAAAATTTCATCTCAATACTTTGTGATATATCCTTTGTTGGCAATGACAGAGGTCAAACGTTTTCTGTAAGTCTTCACAAGGTTGCCACACACTGTTGTTGGTATGTTGGCCCATTCCTCCATGCAGATCTCCTCTAGAGCAGTGATGTTTTTGGCTTTTCGCTTGGCAACACGGACTTTCAACTCCCTCCAAAGGTTTTCTATAGGGTTGAGATCTGGAGACTGGCTAGGCCACTCCAGGACCTTGAAATGCTTCTTACGAAGCCACTCCTTCGTTGCCCTGGTGGTGTGCTTTGGATCATTGTCATTTTGAAAGACCCAGCCACGTTTCATCTTCAATGCCCTTGCTGATGGAAGGAGGTTTGCACTCAAAATCTCACGATACATGGCCCCATTCATTCTTTCATGTACCCGGATCAGTCGTCCTGGCCCCTTTGCAGAGAAACAGCCCCAAAGCATGATATTTCCACCACCATGCTTTACAGTAGGTATGGTGTTTGATGGATGCAACTCAGTATTCTTTTTCCTCCAAACACGACAAGTTGTGTTTCTACCAAACAGTTCCAGTTTGGTTTCATCAGACCATAGGACATTCTCCCAAAACTCCTCTGGATCATCCAAATGCTCTCTAGCAAACTTCAGACGGGCCCGGACATGTACAGGCTTAAGCAGTGGGACACGTCTGGCACTGCAGGATCTGAGTCCATGGTGGTGTAGTGTGTTACTTATGGTAGGCCTCGTTACGTTGGTCCCAGCTCTCTGCAGTTCATTCACTAGGTCCCCCCGCGTGGTTCTGGGATTTTTGCTCACCGTTCTTGTGATCATTCTGACCCCACGGGGTGGGATTTTGCGTGGAGCACCAGATCGAGGGAGATTATCAGTGGTCTTGTATGTCTTCCATTTTCTAATTATTGCTCCCACAGTTGATTTCTTCACTCCAAGCTGGTTGGCTATTGCAGATTCAGTCTTCCCAGCCTGGTGCAGGGCTACAATTTTGTTTCTGGTGTCCTTTGACAGCTCTTTGGTCTTCACCATAGTGGAGTTTGGAGTCAGACTGTTTGAGGGTGTGCACAGGTGTCTTTTTATACTGATAACAAGTTTAAACAGGTGCCATTACTACAGGTAATGAGTGGAGGAAAGAGGAGACTCTTAAAGAAGAAGTTACAGGTCTGTGAGAGCCAGAAATCTTGATTGCTTGTTTCTGACCAAATACTTATTTTCCACCATAATATGCAAATAAAATGAAAAAAAAACAGACAATGTGATTTTCTGGATTTTTTTTTCTCAGTTTGTCTCCCATAGTTGAGGTCTACCTATGATGTAAATTACAGACGCCTCTCATCTTTTTAAGTGGTGGAACTTGCACTATTGCTGACTGACTAAATACTTTTTTTCCCCACTGTATATATATATATTAATTTTCAAAAAAGGTTTTTTAGGTTTTTTTTTGCTAATATAAAATGGTTGTTTCCAATTGTGAAAAATTTGTTATTGATGCATTACAGGTTATTATTTCCCCCTTTTTGGTGATTTTTTCCAGATTAAATTTTATACATACTTTTTTCTGATACATATCAAGTATATTTTGACTTTTTTGTAACATATCTTTACTTGTCTTTTAATCGTTCACTGCGCTGCTTGCAATTGTGCACCTTGCTCCTTTGTCATTGTCGGTTTCCTTATAACTTCCCATGTGTTTTGTGTTTCCTCATTAGTGCATTAGTATATTTTAATCATTGTTTGTATCTCGGTTTGTAACCAGTGTTCAAGAGCCGTGTTGCTCGAAATGCGTAAGGTCTTATTACACATCACCCCCTGTCATTGCTGTGCCATCTGAGATGTCTGTTTTGTCATTTTGAATTTTTTAACGATCATCCAATAAAAATTTTCTAATTTTTAAATAAGCCCTGTGAGTGAGCTGGATCCATTTCTATTTTTCCTAACTCCACATTACACATGTTGCCAAAGCTTTCTGAGCAGCAGAGGGTAGCAGTTGAATACCAGCTACAACATGCTGTCGGTTTTCCTGTCAGCCTCCTTACATAGCAACCAACAACTGGGCTTGAATGTCTGACATCTGTGAGGTTCTACAAAAGTTTTAGGAATCAACCAAGAAGGTGAGCGGTGATGACGCCATAATGAGCATTACCATCCCGCTTCTGTGCCTACTAAAATGCTCACTGCTCAAAATTAAAGAGGAAGCTTTGCATGTGGACCAGGTTGAGTTGGAGGAAGAACGTACACAGGGTGATACTACCTAGCCCAGCCTCATCTAATCTTCTCAACCCAGATTGGGTGATAATGAGGAGGTGGAGGCTGAGGAGGAGGAGGACGAACAGAAGATGGTTACCTGTGCTACAGAGGGTACTTCCCACACCAACTTCATCTGTTCAGCTCAGATGGGCTGAAGAGGAGGAGGAGGAGGAGGGATGAGGAGATGTAGAGTGCCTGTTTGGAGTCAGGCAGACATGGCTGACTGTATGTCTCCCTGCCTTTCCCGTGACCTTCGTGTTATGCATTTTGGCCAACACTGATTACTGGTTGTTCACCCTTCTTTACCGACGATGATACAAGGAGAACTTTTCATCTTCATCTCTTGTTCCTGCAGAGGAGAGGGCTAGTAAAATTGTGCAATACCAGAAGGCCGTAGTCAAACAATTAGTACAAAAATTCCCATCTGACAACGCTGGCAGCAGAAGTCATAATTCCTTGGAAAACCAAGGAGGAGAGATGTGGGAGACATATAGCAGGTCTAACAGAGGCAAAGGAACACTATCAAAGGTCTGGGACAGTTTCATTAGACCCTCCCAGTGCCCAGGCCCTGATGCATTGGGTAGTCTTACAAGGCGTGAAATGTTTTGGAAGATGGTGGAGGAGTACATAGCCAACCATACAGTGTCTGCCATGATTCCTCTGTGCTGTACAACTATTGTGTATCCAAACTGGGCACGTGCATGAACTATCCCTCTCAGACTTGGAGCTGCTGGCCTGCCCTGCCACTTTGTCAGAGCAGGTTTTCAGTGCCATCGGGGGCATAATAACTGATAGGCGCATCTACCTATCAACTGAAAATGATGGCAGGCTGACTCTTAGATTGGCCCAGACTTCTAAACCCCACTGGATGACACCATTTGAGCATAAAGCCAATGCAAATTTTTTTCCTGGTGTATTCCCATGCACCCCTTTCCATCCAAGAAAGGCACCCAAGAAAGGCTATAGGGTCCATGATATCTTCTTTTTCTTGTCCTTCTCCTCCTCCACTATACTAACATAGTCATCATGCTGCCCTTGCTCCAAATTTTTAGACAGTCATAATACGGCTCTCTCTCCAAATTTTTAGAGTCATTATGCGTCCCTGGCTCCAAATTTTAGAGGGTCATCAGACAGCTTTCACTCATAATTCTTAGAGGGATATCAGGCGACCCTCATTCATAATTTTTAGAGGGTCAACAGGCCACCCTCACTCATAATTTATAGTGTCATCCGGCGACCCTCCCTCCATTTTTAGATGGTCATCATGCTTACATATATACAGTGAAAAGCAAAAGGGTAACAATGTTTTCAACTTTTGACTTTCAGCCTCCATATCTCACCATCCACTACTGCTTTGATAGTGAGATTGCCATAATTTTATAAACAATCATTTTGGATATCCCATACTTAAATTTGACTTGATTTAGCATATGATTAGTTATGCAGATTATTGTCATATCACTGCAGATTATTGTCATATCACTGCATTGTTACTGTTTTGCTCATAAAAATCTAAATTTTTATTATTTTGTTAGTATTTTGTAAATCCACCTTTGGCTTTCAACACTGCCTGAATCCTTCTCAGCATGCACCCGGTCAGATTTAAACGTGTGGACCGAAATTAGATCTCAGGTCTCTTCTACAAGTTCCCAAAGTTGATGCATACTGGTCTATTCATTTGGGTATGTATACAGTTTTTTCTTCAATTCTACCCACAAGTGTTTGATAGGGTTCAGGTCTGTGGACTGTGGGGGCAAATCCAGCACCTCTACTTCACTGCCACTGAACCATTTATTCACCAATCTCGACTGTTGTGAACTCATTTTCTGGTTTACCTCTGGCTTCTGGTGAGGATGGTGGAGATGGCTGTGTTGACAGAGGAGTCGTGAGTTCTCCATCCGGGCTCCCTCTGGTGGTGACAGCAGGTAATGAAGCTGATCTAAATTGCAGAGACCTGCCACCTGAGGAGAAGGACTGTGAGTGGACATCAGGAGTCTCTGACGGGATTTAAGACAGCCGACTCCCTAATTTTGTGTTGGTGATTTTCTCCTGCCCTGAGGTTCTGGTTTCCAGTTCTGTTCCTGCCTTCCCAAGCTAAGTGTGCTCTGCTATTTTTCACATGAGATTTGGTCTGGTTTACTCAGTTTTTGTGGTCAGCCAGCCCCTACTTTGGCTGTGCTGAATTTCCATTCTTATGTCTCTGTTTATGCCAGTTTGCTTTTTGTCCCTGATCAGATTGGTCTCTTTTTGCTCTGTCTTCAGAATATACCAGAGTGGTAATATAGGGATTTGAAGTCTAGCGACTTCAGGGTTTTTGCTATCAGAAAGTGTTGGACATTTTTTGGCAGGGTTTTGTGCGTGATTGCAGACAGCATCTTTCCTTTCCTGTCATTTCTAGTTAGTGTGGGCCCCATCATTTTCTCAGCCTATTTTTCTATTTGTGTTTGTGTTTTCATCTTGTCTCACCATCAATACATGTTTGGGGGCTGTCTTTTGCTTTGGGGTCTGCTCTGGGGGCAGTTTAGATTTCCCCTTTTCTTGCTTTAGGCTTATTTAGTTGTCCGGCTGTGACGAGGCATCTAGGATCATCGTAGATACGCTCCATGGCTACTGCTAGTTGTGTGGATAGGATCAGGGGTCTGCAATCCGCTTAGTTACCAACCTCTCTGGTTTTCTGGGGCTTAGCTTGTTTTTGTTTTTCCTCCTCGGTGACTCATTCATAACACTCGACATATGTTTCATGTTGTTGACCTGTTGGAACACTATGTCGTCCTTTTCATACCCATAGTACTTGAGTGTACTAAGTAACTCATTTTGTATGATACTCATACATAGTGCAGCATTAAGACCACCATCGATCCTGATCAAGTATCCAATGCCTTTGGCTGTGGAACAACCCCATATCATCAGGCATCCTCCACCAACTTGATATTTCCTTCAGTTTCTCCATCTGTTAGCCCCTTCTTCCCGTGTTTCATTCAGACCTATTTGAATCTATCAAAGCCTAGTCTATTGAATTTTGTGTGTTCAGTTCAAATCACCCATTTAAAATCTTTAAATGACCACTTTTCATACTTGTTTGCAATATGACAGTATTGAAGTAGAGGCTTCGTCACCTTTATTCAGGCTACCATTCCAGACTTGTGTAATGTGCGTCTCATAGTGCTTGCATCGATGTCTGTGATCTCACTATTATGAAGCATATCAGCCACCTCCACTGCCATGTTTGTCGCACCACAACTGATAGACCTTGGGATGCGCTGACTCGTGACTCAGACATTTTGCCTGTATGTCCACCTTTGGCTTGAATGGATGGACGGATTTCATTGCAGATTCTTTCAATTGTCATGGCACTCACATGATGCAGTTTGGCAATTTTCTTGGCAAAGAGATTGCTATCGATGAGCTAGATGATGCTGTTTCTCTTTTTTAGAAATCGTCTTCATGGCTGCTCCTCGATCTGAACCAATGACCTTTCACTTGGGAATCAACCTAAAAATACACTGAGCTATTAGTGAATGTGAGAACAGGTAAAATTTTGTAATATTCAGGTAGAAAATATTTTTTTCACCACCAGGAGCAAAATAGTAGCCATGCAGTGACATGACAAGAATCTGCATAACTAATCATAAGCTAAGTAGTTGCAAGTCAAATTTATGTATGAGATAGCCAAGATGATTGTCTATAAAATGATGATAGTCTCATGATCAAAGCTGCAGTGGATGGTGAGATATGGAGTCTGAAATTCAAAAGTTCAAAACATTGTTAACCCTTGTGCTCTTCACTCTATATGTATACCCCCAGGGCTAAATATTTTTCAGCATTTGCAGTTAGTGCATAGGCTTTACCAGTCTAGGAGTCCCGTTACAGGAGCTTAGGGACAGACACAGGTTGGTGTCAGGAGTTGTCCCATTCCTCACTCCCTATCGTTAGGGCCTTTCTCTCTCTTTGTCATCCTGTTGGACCTATATGTTGTGCCGTCCGTTGACATACCCGTGTATGGACATGACACCTGAGCCTGAAAACTCCATAGAAATACATGCTTTCATGCTCAGGTCTGGTTGACGGCTAGTCCGAGGATAGCAATGCGATCTTCACACGAGTAATAAAGCTGTCTGACTGCGCCCTAAATGTTATCATTTTAGTTGCCAACAATTATATTACTATTCAACTCTAATTCACCACTTGCGGATTTCATTTCCTTTCTTGGTGAAAAAATTTAAAGAAACAAATTTATGGGAAAAATGTTTAACAAAAGATATAATTAACCTTGCATTGCACTATAACAAAGCTAGATTAGAGATGTGGAACCTTGGTTTTCATCCAAGGCAGTGTGACTATGCAAAACACTACTATCCAGTATACATCATATGTTAATAAAACTTACTTAGCTAGACATAAGATATATTTAGGTGAAATGTGTTTTGCTAGAATTTATTACTCCAGTCACCATTATAAGAAATAGTGCCTTTGTTTCAAAGTAGTCGAGTTGATGGGGCTGAATATTGGCCCATGTTTTGGGAAAACAAAATTGATAATCTAACTTAAGTCAAAGGGATTGATTTATCAAGCAGTCTTTACTCACATTCTTGTGTAAAACTGCTTGAAATATGACAAAACTTTTGCACAGATCATAGTGTAACATTTTTATGCCAGTCCTAGTTTTGCTGAAAATGGCCGTGGTAACTCATCATAATTTACAGGTGCTTCATCAAAAAGTTACCGTATATACTCGCGTATAAGCCAAGTTTTTCAGCCCATTTTTTGGGTCAGAAAATCCCCCTCTAGGCTTATACGCGAGTCATATAGCCCAGGTGGTCGGCGGGGAAGGGGGAGCAGGGGTGTCAGATCATACTTACCCCCCCGGCACATCTAAAGTCATGAATATGCGCATATTCATGAATTTAATGAAAGGTACCACGTGACCGCTAAAGGAAGGAAGATCGTGGGGCTGCAGAGACCACGCCAGGAGGGGGTAAGTATGTGGCGCCCCTGAGGGTCCAGTCGCCACAGAGATACTGCACCTCACCCAGAGGTGTGGTATCCCACGAACAGGTAAGGTGAGTGCACCCGACCAGATTCCAACACCCATACCCCACACACACCAGTAGTGTAGCAGAGTACCCTTTATGGCTCCCTGCTTGAAACATGAAGAGTGCTGGGAGGTGGGAGCATAGCTTTGAGTGGGAGCAGGATAGAAAGTGAGATGAGATCCCTCTGAGGGAGGGAAAGCAGAAGGACATGTCTGCAGCAGCTCTACTGCTTAGAGGCTGCTGGACGGATTGGAATACAAGAGAAGCTAGGAAAGAAGGTTCTTCTGGGACACGGCTGGAGAAAACTCCTCGTGGGTCCCTTATCCACGCTGACTATAGGTCAGGTGGAGGGAGAAACTAGTCACAAAGGGAATGGCCCCTAGCCTAGATCGCATTCTTTAGGGTGCCACTAGCAAGCCAACAGTTTTGGTTACTTTGGAGGTAGGGGAGCCGACTGGGGGGTGGTCCTCTTTCCGCCGCAAACAGACTGAGACAGAGACTGAAGTGCGTCCAACAGGTCCTCTTTATTAGCAGTCTTCTCGACGACCCACAGCACCACACAGCAGCTGCTCGACTCCGCAGCACCACACAGCAGCTGCTCGACTCTGCATCACAACACAGCAGCTGCTCGACTCTGCACACAGGCCCGGGTACCTTCACTTCCTTCCATCTCCTGATTGACGTCCCTCATGGCTCTTTCACTGTGGCTGCCCTAGGCCTACCACCACAGCGCTTCGCCTGCCCGAGTCCATCAGTCTTGTGGTATCCCAGGCTCTCTCTCCGTCTGCGGCTTCTCCTGTCAGGGCCACCCCCTGACTGTCTCTGTTGTCAGTCCCTTCCGGTGCTTCTTCTCTGTCCACCTCTCCCTTTGGTCTTCTCCTCTCCTGAGCTCCTCTACCTGGACTGACTTTCTGGAACTCCACTCCTTCTGATATATCCCCTCCCTGGGAATTCCCCTCTAGAGTTCCTGTAACCCCGCCCTCCATGACTTTGCGGTTTCGTAGCTATAAGCTGCTGTTAAGCCCTGTCCTCACGGCTCCCTGCTCCCATCTTGTGGCCAAATTACAGTACTACACCTTCCTTCATTTCTGCTGTCCTTAGTCTCCCTCTAGTGGCAAAACCCAGTACTTCACCACCCTTCTCCTCTGTCTAGCTGTCTCCCACCTTCATTTACAGCAGTCCACGTCCAGCACATTGCACATTAACCCTCCTACTGCAGACAGGTCCATAGGTTAGTCCACTTCCCCTACAACTTTATGGACCATTGCCCCTACCACAGTTAGTCCGACTGGAAAGGCGCTATATAGAATCACAGAAACGGTAAGGCGTTGTCTGAACAGGATTCGCAGCTGCTGGCCCAGAACGATAACTGTGAAGTGCTGGAGTGGAAGTAAGGTGGGAAAAAACAGCATATTGTTTGGAGACAGCCAGGAAAGGCACACACTGACTGGGAAAGCTGGAAAGGTGCATTTCATCTTATCTGTAAGTTGGCTGGACCCCTCACCTGGAGGAAGCAGCACTGAAGCGGGCATCTGTGTGTACAGCAGAACTGTGAGTAAAGCCCATTGAACTGCAAGCCATTGTGTCCTCCGCATTCTTTCTGCGCCACTCGTCCAGCACTGCTTCATCTTCCTTTCTGCATAACCTCACTATCTACCAACTCATCTCTACTGCCCTGGGACTACAGCTCTACCTGTGGAGGGCTTCAACATCTTAGCTGCACCCAACATCTGTCCCAGAGAAGCAACACTGCAGCGCTGGTCAATCTGATCAGAAACCACAGGTGGCTTCACGAATCACTTCATAAACTTTATCCCCATTCAATTCAACCCCTTTTATATGAGTGCCTGAGGCCATGGACCAGATTACTGCCACTGTGACATTTCCCATGGAAATGACCCTTATAGTGCGCCAGTGTCTCCGCCTGCTCAGGACCTGACACCTGGCCCCCAGCGACGAGAGGTTAGTATGTCATTTTATTTTTAATTTGCAGCAGCATATGGGGCCTATCCTATGGAGCATCTTATGGGGCAAAATGTATGGCGCATCTCATCTTACGGGGCATATTCTATGGAGCATCTTATGGGGCATATTCTGTGGAGCATCTCAAGGGGGCATATTCTATGGAGCATCTTATGGGGCATATTTGATGGAGCATCTTATGGGGGCATAATCTATGGAGCATCTTATGGGGCAGCATATGGGGTATAATCTATGGAACATTTTATGGGGCCATAACCTTTATGGAGCAGCATATGGGGCATATTATTCTATGGAGCATCTTATGGGGCCATTATTAACCTTTGTGCAGCATTATATGGGGTGTATTTTGTATGGAGCATCTTATGGGGCCATCATGAACTGTATGAAGCATTATATGGGGGTCCTGATTCAATATGGATATTCAAAAACATTTAACCTACTGATGTCTCAATTAATTTTACTTTTATTGGTATCTATTTTTATTTTTGAAATTTACCAGTAGCTGCTGCAGTTTCCACCCTAGGCTGATACTCTAGTAAATAAGTTTTCCCAGTTTTTTGTGGCAAAATTAGGGGGGGGGGGGGTCGGCTAATACTCTGGTCAGCTTATACACAAGTATATACGATAATTTATTTCAATTCTTCAATACAAAAAGTGAAACTCATATATAGAGTCAATTCAAACAGAGTGATCTATTTCAAGTGTTTATTTCTGTTAATGTTGATGATTATGGCTTACAGCAAATGAAAACCCAAAAGTCATTATCTCAATAAATTAGAATAATTAACAGAAAACACCTGCAAAGGATTCCTAAGACTTTAAAAAGGTACATTAGTACAATCATGGGAAGACTGCTGACTTGACAAATGTACAGAAGGCAGTCATTGACACACTCCACAAGGTGGGAAGCCACAAAAGGTCATTGCTAAAGAAGCTGGCTGTTCACATAGTGCTGTATCCATGCATATTAATGGAGAGTTGAGTGGAAGGAAAAAGTGTGGTAGAAAAAGGTGTACAAGCAACCGGGATAACCGCAGCCTTGAAAGGATTGTTAAGAAAAGGCCATTCAAAAATTTGGGGGAGATTCACAAGGAGTGGACTGCTGCTGGAGTCATTGCTTCAAGAGCCACCACACACAGACGTATCCAGGACATGGGCTACAAGTGTCACATTCCTTGTGTCAAGCCACTCATAACCAATAGACAATGCCAGAAGTGTCTTACCTGGGCCAAGGAGAAAAAGAGCTGGACTGTTGCTCAGTGGTCCAAGGTGTTGTTTTCAGATGAAAGTAAATATTGCATTTCATTTGGAAATCAAGGTCCCAGAGTCTGGAGGAAGACTGGAGAGGCACAGAATCCAAGCTGTGTGAGGTCTACTTTGAAGTTTCCACATCAGTGATGGTTTGGGGAGCTAGAGTAGGTCCACTGTGTTCTAATAAGACCAAAGTCAGCGCAGCCGTCCACCAGGAAATTTTAGGGCACTTCATGCTTCCCTGTGCTGACAAGCTTTTTGGAGATAGAAATTTCATACTCCAGCAGTACTTGGCACCTGTCCACACTGCTAAAAGTACTGGTACCTGGTTTTAAAAACAACACCATCACTGTACTTGATTGGCCAGCAAACTCGCCTGACCTTAACCCGTAGAGAATCTATGGGGTATTGTCATGAGGAAGATGAGAGACACCAGAACCAACAATGCAGATGAGCTGAAGGCTGCTATCAAAGCAACCATATCACCTCAGCAGTGCCACAGGCTGATCACCTCCATGCAACGCCACATTGATGCAGTAATTGATGCAAATGGAGCCCCGACCAAGTATTGAGTGCATTTACTGAGCATACATTTCAAGTAGGCCAACATTTCAGATTTTAAAATCATTTTTTAAGCTGGTGTTATAAAGTATCCTTATTTACAGAGATAATGACTTTGGGGTTTTCATTAGCTGTAAGCCATAATCATCAACATAAACAGAAATAAACACTTGAAATAGATCACTCTGTTTGTAATGACTCTATATAATATATGAGTTTCACTTTTTGTATTGAAGAACTGAAATAAACTAACTTTTTGATGATATTCTAATTTTGTGAGAAGCACCTGTACGTCTCTTAACCAATTTGCTGAAGTTTCCTCCAGCATACTGTTTATCGAGACTAGAGTGCAAAACACCAGTCTTGATGAATTAGGCCAAACCACACATCATGGACAGCATTTCCGATCTCCATATATGTGTATACTAGCTGAAGAGCCCGGCGCTGCCCGGGCATAGTAGCTAACTGTGGTTAGTTATAGAAAATTATAATTATCCTCCATCCCATAGTCCCGTGCCCATATACCCATCATACATATCCACGATCCCATAGGCCCGTGCCCATATACCCATCATACATATCCTCCATCCCATAGTCGAGTGCCCATATACCCATCACACATGCTCCATCCCATAGTCCCATGCCCATATACCCATCATATATATTCTCCATCCCATAGTCCCATGCCCATATACCCATCATACATATTCTCCATCCCATAGTCCCATGCTCATATACCCATCATACATATTCGCCATCCCATAGTCGAGTGCCCATATACCCATCACACATCCTCCATCTCATAGTCCTGTGTCCATATACATATCCTCCATCCCATAGTCCCGTGCCCATATACATATCCGCCATCCCATAGTCCTGTGCCCATATACCCGTCATACATATCCTCCATCCCATAGTCCAGTGCCCCATATACCCATCACACATCCTCCATCCCATAGTCCCGTGCCCATATACATATCCGCCATCCCATAGTCCCGTGCCCATATACCCATCAAACATATGCTCCATCCCATAGTCCAGTGCCCATATACCCATCACACATCCTCCATCCCATAGTCCCGTGCCCATATACATATCCGCCATCCCATAGTCCCGTGCCCATATACCCGTCATACATATCCTCCATCCCATAGTCCAGTGCCCCATATACCCATCACACATCCTCCATCCCATGGTCCCGTGCCCATATACATATCCGCCATCCCATAGTCCCGTGCCCATATACCCGTCATACATATCCTCCATCCCATAGTCCAGTGCCCATATACCCATCACACATCCTCCATCCCATAGTCCCGTGCCCATATACATATCCGCCATTCCATAGTCCCGAGCCCATATACCCATCATACATATCCTCCATCCCAAAGTCCCGTGCCCATATACATATCCTCCATCCCATAGTCCCGTGCCCATATACCTGTCATACATATCCTCCAACCATTGTGACATCATAATGAGGGGCGGGGCTTGATACGCACACACAGCTTCCCCAGTATGCAAATAGGGGCATTGTGACATCACAATGAGGGGTGGGGCTTGACGCGCACACACTTTTTCCCCCAGTATGTAGATAGGGCATCATTGTTTGGTGAATTGGAACGCGCGGGGTTAAAATTTCGCCTCACAACATAGCTTAGGACGCTCTCGGGGTCCAGACGTGTGACTGTGCCAAATTTTGTGGCTGTAGTTGCGACGGTGCGTATGCCTATCCCGGACATACAAACAAACATACACACACACACACATACACACTTTGAGCTTTATATATTAGATATATATATATATATATATATATATATATATATATACACACACACTGCTCAAAAAAATAAATGGAACACTAGACACTCTTACTGAGCAGACACATGGATGTTAGTGACCTTCCTAATTGAATCACAGTCAATGTTGATTTCACAGAAGTGTGACTGACTTGGAGTTACATTTCGTTGTTTAAGTGTTCCCTTTATTCTTTGAGCAGTATATATATGTGTGTGTGTGTGTGTGTGTGAAAAAAGGAAAAAGCAGCACAAAAATTGAACATACAATGCGGGTGCAAGCCTTCCAGGCATATACCAAACCTCAAAAATAGTCCTCAAGATGAAAGCAGCACACCAAAAGAAATCCAGATGAGCTAATGAATAGCACTTTGACTGGATTTCTTTTGGTGTGCTGCTTTCATCTTGAGGACTATATATATATATATATATATATATATATATATATATACACACAGTTATGCTCAAAAGTCTACATACCTCAGCAGAACTTTTGTTTTCTTGGCCTTTTTTCAGAGAATATGAATGATAACACTAAAACTTTTTCTCCGCTCATGATTAGTGGTTGGGTGAAGCCATTTATTGTCAAACTACTGTGTTTTCTCTTTTTAAATCATAATGACAACTCAAAACATCCAAACGACCCTGATCAAAAGTTTACATACCATGGTGATTTTGGCCTGTTAACATACACAGAACTTGACACAAATAGATTTGAATGGCTACTAAAGGTAACATCCTCACCTGTGACCTGTGACAAATGCCAGGAAAATTGTTCAGGATGCAAAGAAAAACCCACAAACAACATCAGCTGAAATACTGGACTCTCTGAAAACTAACGGTGTGGCTGTTACAAGATGCACAATAAGGAGGCACTTGAAAAAAAATTGGCTGCATGTTGCCAGAAGAAAGCCAAATGACCCTGATCAAAAGTTCACATACCCCAAAAATGTGTATGTGTGTGTATTAAGAGCCGGCATTTGGGACAGGCAGACCAGGCAGATGCCTGGTGCCCCCACCTACAAAGGGGGCCCATGCCTCTGCAGCCCATTTATCAAGTGCCCAGAGGGTTACAGCACTGAATAATGCTGTGCATTAGAGTTGAGCGAAACAGGTCGGTCAGATTCAAAAGTCGCCGACTTTCGCCAAAGTCGGGTTTCATGAAACGAAACCCGACCACAGTGTGAAGTTGGTCATGCGGTCGGCGACCCAAACGTCAAAGTCGGGTTTCGCCAAATGCTTGCACGTGACTTTTTTCAGCCAATGAGAGAAGCGTAGCGGGAGCATAGCTGGAGTGGGAGAGAGAGTGCGAGGGAGAAGAGAGAGAGAGAAGAGAGAGAGAGATTTTGCCGCCTCTGGGGTTAAAATTCATGCCATGTGTGTTTACAGTCCTCCACTCACTGCCGACTTTTCTCCCCATTGACTTGCATTGGGTTTCGTGTTTCACGACTTTTCCCAACTTTTCCCTATAGTCGGCCGATTTCGTTCGACTCGACTTTTGAGAAAGTCGGGTTTCATGAAACCCGACTCGACCCTAAAAAAGGCAAAGTCGCTCATCTCTACTGTGCATTGCTCAGAAGTCTTGGAGTGTCTCTCGCAAAGCCCCTTGAGCCCCCCGTCTCTTCCTGCAGTTAGGTTAAAAGTTGAGAGTGAGGGGGAGGGGCCGATTACAGCACAGTGACAGCCAGGAAGATGCCTGCAGCTCTGTATGTCTCCTCCTGAGTCCTGATCATGGCTGCTCCTAGCACTGTCCTGAGAATGGATATGCCTAAGTGAAGCCACAGAACCTGGTAAGAGCAGCAATAGCAGGTCAGAGTACAGTGATTTACTCACTGTGGTCCCAGAGCTCTGTGCTGATCGCTGCAGGATCAGGATTCAGAGCCACATACAGCAGTGATCAGCATCAGCTCTGACCACAGTCACTAATCCCTGCTTGTAATGTGACAGGGCTACCTCCGGTCACTACTGTCTGCGTAGAGTCGAGCTGGACCGGGCTGGGGGGTGGTCCCTCTGTGTACCACGCAGTGACGTACAGACACAAGATGGAGGCAAGTTTCGGGTGTAACAGGTCCAAGTTTATTCTCTTGCCGTCCACCTGACGGCCCCACAGCACACCACAATCCTCTTCAAGGCTCTCCGGTTACAGAATACATCAACATACTGTACTTTTTGCCGGGGATGTATATTTAAGCACCGTCCCTTTACACTTAGTGACGCTCTGGCAGCTCCGTCACCGTGGCTGCCTTAGGCCTGTACACCAACGTTAATTTTACTGATCAAACATCGTTCCTTATACGGTATCCTCCACCCGGAGCCTCGTCTATACTGCGGTACTTCGTGTCAGGACCACCCCCCTTGACTTCCTTTCTCCTCAGTCCCCTAGTTAGGTTTTCCTCACAGTGCACCAACTATCACTGTCTTCTTGTCACTTGAGCTCCCCCTGGGGACTGGAATCTTCTGGAACCCTCCTGTCAAATTTATAGCTTTCCCGGTTCCCTGTAACTCCGCCCACCATGACCAACGGTTTCTTAGCCCTAAGCTGATGTCAAGTCCTATGCTCACACTCCTCCCTGCTATCTAATGTCAATTCCAGGTACTGCACGTCACCTACACTTTCCTAGCTGTTTTCCCTTCTGTCATGACTGACATCCGGCCTGACAAGTGCAAACCCCTTTGAAACCTGACCAGTCAATCCGTCCGTCAGGTCACCTTCCCTACACTCTCCCTTCCTTTATCTATTGTCGTCCCTGACAATCATCTTCCCCTTCTAGATCATTGCCAGTGCCTGCCTTCCTCTTTCTGGGGTGTCCGTGGTGTCGGGGACCTGACCTGGGACTACTGTCTGCTTCACATCTTCCATCTCTTTGTCTTTCTCTTGGTTACCAGTCATGGTCGGCATCTCGGTCTCCCAGACCCTCTCAACTCATAGACCCCTTCGGTCTCGCGTTTCCTTCGGTCACACCGACTTTCTCTTACCCGGATCTGTTGCATTCTCTTGTGCATATTATACACCTAAACAACCTTATAAGAACACAAGTTCCCATTTCTATATATATTTTCTATTGCTGTAAAACCATTACACTCCAAAACACAATAAAACATGACAGATTTTTTTTTCTCCCCCTTCCTTTAACATGGACACTTCCTCCCTCATTACATCCCCGCTTTGCCAGGCTTAATACAACAAAACTTCAACTTTTATATCAAACTTTTTTTTTTCATTAACTTGTACACAAACTGTCCTGGTAATCTGCACAACGGTGCAACGAAGTCTCGAAAGTTCAAGCCACTTCCTAGTGGCCAGCAGCGAGGGGCCCCACAGCCATGGAGCTCCCAGGATGTAGGGAGTGTCCTATGAGTCTTTGCTACGGGGGCTCGCAGTCCTCTGGTTCGGCAAGCACGGCTACCACTTAATAGCAGCGGGGGCAGTACTCCTTATGGTAGGACACCAAGTCCCCTTTGTGTAGAACAAGCCACTGTGTATGGACAATTCAATAAAACAATAGGACACAATGTATCTAAAATTCTAGATAATCTTTAATGAATCAGATTTGGGCAATTATAAACTTGTGCAAACAAGTGCCAAGGACATACAGAATATTGATCTAAAATCATATATATGAAACAATAATAATAAAAAAGAGAGGCCTGTCAAAAGATTATTAATCTATCACAGCATCGCACACATATTGATGTAATAAATGTGCATAACTGTAAACAGTGATATATTTAAACAAAAATTATATATAACACAAAAGTGATTATACCCACAATTGGGTTGTAAAACTAATATAATTCCAATATAATTCCACATCAATAATATGCCATTGTGGTAAAATCATATCCCAAAGTGATAACCCATGACATAACACTCAATAATGTGTGAGCCGATTAAAGATATTACATACCCGTGATATAATGACAGCCTCTAAAGTAATGCCCGGCACTCCCCGACGCGCGTTTCGGAACTGGCGTCCTTCCCCTGACGAAGGACGCCAGTTCCGAAACGCGCGTCGGGGAGTGCCGGGCATTACTTTAGAGGCTGTCATTATATCACGGGTATGTAATATCTTTAATCGGCTCACACATTATTGAGTGTTATGTCATGGGTTATCACTTTGGGATATGATTTTACCACAATGGCATATTATTGATGTGGAATTATATTGGAATTATATTAGTTTTACAACCCAATTGTGGGTATAATCACTTTTGTGTTATATATAATTTTTGTTTAAATATATCACTGTTTACAGTTATGCACATTTATTACATCAATATGTGTGCGATGCTGTGATAGATTAATAATCTTTTGACAGGCCTCTCTTTTTTATTATTATTGTTTCATATATATGTTATGATTTTAGATCAATATTCTGTATGTCCTTGGCACTTGTTTGCACAAGTTTATAATTGCCCAAATCTGATTCATTAAAGATTATCTAGAATTTTAGATACATTGTGTCCTATTGTTTTATTGAATTGTCCATACACAGTGGCTTGTTTTACCATAGAATTGAATGGTCTCCATTCAAATTTTGTGACATATCAGGAAGGCTGGTTGATTGGAGCTGAATGAATATTTGCACAAGTTAATTTATATGTGGATTATATGTAGATTGGTGCAATTTTATACATTTTTTCATTTTATTATTTCTTTCTGCTGTGGTCATTTGTTTGCTAACCCCTTTGTGTAGAGCCTGGCCATGGCGAATAGAGGCCACATTGATATAAACTTTCTGGCCGGTAGCCAGATCACATATGAACCCATAGCCCTTGGGTATATTCGTGTACACGAGCTGTCCCAAAGATCGTGTAGCCTCCATACCAGCCTCTCCCTTTGCGTGGAGCTGGTTCCACACTTCCTGCTCCCTGGCCTTCTTCTTTATTACCTCTGTGACCCAAACAGAGGGTCCAGTGTAAGCCCTGGAGTCCGGTGGGTGGAACTAAGCCGAGGGTGATGGCGGGGCAGAGGCGGCCGATGATGTCAGCGGCCCAGCAGCCGCTGGGGCCGGCTGGCGGGCAGAGACCGCCGTATTTCCCGAAGATTGGGCCGTAGGGCCTGACACATAGGCTGCAGCCGGCTCCAATGCTGGCATAGCCGTGGCTGCGGGGTAGGCCGCACACGAAGTTCCAGACGGAGCTGGCGTAGCTGCCGATTTCAGGAATGAGGTCAATACCGGCAGGTGAAATGCAACAGCGCCTTCTGCAGCCAGGCTCTGCACCGGCGACACCGGGCGTGGGGCCAACGGGCATGATGGATCAGGTCCTGGAAAGGAGGCCCTGCTCAGCTCAGCGTAAACAGTAAGGGCCTCCTTGGCCAAACTTTCGGATACACAGGGGGCCGCGTGCTGCGGCTGAGTGGTGAGGGCTTCTTGAGGAGCCGCTGGCGGAGCCACTGGCAGAGCCGCTGGCCGAGCCGGGGGAACTCTCACCTTCCCGGCGTCGCGGCCTCCGTGACATCTTCCCGCGGCTCCTCCCGCAGTCTCTGTTCTTCACCCCGCCATTCGGCTCCGCAGGGAGACTCTCTGATGGTATCTTTGGCGGCCGCTCCCGCGGGGTCCACAATGGCTCAGCTCCTCCACCCGAGATCCGACTGTCTGCCCGTGACTCTGCCAAATAATTCTTCTGGCGAAGCTCGACCTCCCGACGCCATCGCCACTCCAGGCACCCGATGCCTCGGCAACTGCAGCGTCGCATCCCGTCCGGTGGGCAGCAATCGACTGGCACCAAGCAGTCGCAGCCAATCTTTTCCCTTGTGCCCCTCCCTCTGCTGGGTGGGGTGATGGCAGACTTTTCCACCCATCTGTCGGGGTCCAGTGTATGGGAGCGTCGGCCTCCTGTCCCCGGGGGTACGTTGGAGGGGGTCCCAGTCCATTGGGGACGATGGCAAACACCTGGATCTCTCTCCTGCGTTGGAGCAACACCGCCATCTTACACTGGACCTGGTACCGCCCCTGATCCTCTGCTGGCAACGCAGGTCTGCCACATCGTTCCCTATTGGTAATCCACAGGTTAGTAATTTGTATTCCACAGGTGTTTATAATCCAGACAATGCAGTCCAAGTCTTTTTCCATCCCTCAGAAGCAGGCCTGCTGCAGAAGATAGCGTATTAGCGGTGGCGATCTTGCCGACTACGCCAAGTGTAGGGTCGAGCTGGACAGGGCTGGGGGGTGGTCCCTCTGTGTACCACGCAGTGACATACAGACACAAGATGGAGGCAAGTTTCGGGTGTAACAGGTCCAAGTTTATTCTCTCGCCGTCCACCTGATGGCCTCACAGCACACCACAATCCTCTTCAAGGCTCTCCAGTCAGAGAATACATCAACATACCGTACTTTTCGCCGGGGACGTATATTTACGCACCGTCCCTTTACACTTAGTGATGCTCTGGCAGCTCTGTCACCGTGGCTGCCTTAGGCCTGTATACCAACGGTAATTTTACTGATCAAACGTCATTCCTTATACGGTATCCTCCACCCGGAGCCTCGTCTATACTGCGGTACTTCGTGTCAGGACCACCTCCCTTGACTTCCTTTCTCCTCAGTCCCCTAGTTAGGTTTTCCTCACAGTGCACCAACTGTCCCAGTCTTCTTGTCACTTGAGCTCCCCCTGGGGACTGGAATCTTCTGGAACCCTCCTGTCAAATTTATAGCTTTCCCAGTTCCCTGTAACTCCGCCCCCTATGACCAACGGTTTCTTAGCCCTAAGCTGATGTCAAGTCCTATGCTCACACTCCTCCCTGCCCCCTAATGTCAATTCCAGGTACTGCACGTCACCTACTTTCCTAGCTGTTTTCCCTTCTGTCATGACTGACATCCTGCCTGACAAGTGCAAACCCCTTTGAAACCTGACCATTCAGTCCCTCCATCAGGTCACCTTCCCTACATCTGGATGACCCAAGACAGGGATATTGTCTGCTGAATCAGGGGATTTATGATATAGAAATAAATGTATTTCCATGTGAAATAATAAGGGTAAACCATACATATATATAGTACAGGTATGCATGTGAATCAGCTTTTTTGGTGCATTTTTTTTTTTTGCTGCCAAAGCCTGCTCTCTTGGCAGTAAAAACACTGCTTTCAAAACATCCATTTTTTAGGGTTTGTGTAGACGACTTGGAAATGGCAGCACTTTGGACGCAGCGGACATGTGCTCCGTCTAAAGTGCTGCCATCTTATGCAGGTGATTCCACATGTGTTCATCCCATCCATTATGCTGTAACATCTGGCCGCTGCGGGTTGGATGCACACAGCATCCAGAGTATACTGATTGCGGACACATACCCTTAGAGCTTTTGCTGTGTTTTTTTTTTTTTTACAGTATGCATTTTGTCTACAGTACATGTTTAATAAAGTTAGTTTTATTCACCAAAAACACAGCGAAAAACAACGGTGCGACATTTGCAGCTTTTCTAAAACTTTTTCATTGCTTTCTACAGGTGAAAAAATTTGCTGAATGAAGTGACACGCTGCAGATTTACAAAACGCTGCAGTTGTGAAATTCAGTCAGGAGAAAAAAGGGTGTGCAGTAGATTTCTGAAAATCTCAGTCTTTGCTTGTGCTGTAAAATGCTGTAAACTTCTTATTTGCAGAAGAAAAAGCTGCAAAAATTCTGCATATGAACGTGGCCAAAAGCTGCTTTTTAAAGCGCCAGCAAAACATATGAGATTTCTGAAATCTCCTGCATGCGCTTGTATTTTTGTAACTGAATTTCAGAACTGTAGCGCTTTTTAAATCTGCAGTGTGTCACTTTATTCAGCAAATTTTTTCACCCGTAGAAAGCAATGAAAGAATCTAAAAAAGAAAGCTGCAGATATTGCAATGGCAATTTTCGCTGCCATTTTTTAGGTTGTTTTGGTGAATTAAACTATTAAGTCTCGTTTACATGTTCAGTATTTGGTCAGTATTTCACATCAGTATTTGTAATGCAGAAACAGCAGTGAAACAATCAGAGGAAAAGTATAGTAGAAACACGTCACCACTTCTGGATTTATCACCTCCTGGTTTTGACTTGCACATACTGATGTGAAATACTGACCGAATACTCAATGTGTGAACGTGGCCTTAAATATACTGTAGACAAAGCAAACATCCTCACTTTAAAAAAAAGCTGAAAAAAGTGTAAAGAACACCAGAAAACAAGCAGAAAACAGGTGTTTTGAACACAACATTTTTACTGCCAATAGAACAGGTTTTGGCTACTGAAAAAAATGCATGTGAACATAGCCATAGCGTTTCAGAGTAAGACTATCTGTGGTGTTACATAGGACAGCAGGTTACATCTACTACATTATCTGTTCTCAGAGAGTTATTACTGCTCTCTCTGGTGTTTTGTATATTAACTAGTAGTGTTGAGCTTTCCGATACCGCAAGTATCGGGTATCGGCCGATATTAGCTGTATCGGAATTCCGAAACTGACTTCCGATACTTTTTTCATATCGGATACCGGAATCGGAAGTTCCCATAATGCTATCAGCCCGCTCACTTTGATTCAGCCAATGGGATTCCTCAGAAGTGTGGGCACATCCTGTTAGGCATGTAGGCATGTTAACTATTGGCATGACTGTGATTGGCTGCTGAAATGATGTCATGATGCATTATAAAAGCCACTGCCGCCGCCATTTCTGGTCACTCTGCTGTGAATTCAGTTATGGACAGGCTGCTGTTGAAGACTGTGAGGGACAGTTAGAAATAGCGATTCTCAAAACAATATTGTGCTTTACCCAGGCTACATAAACCACCACTGTAGCTTGCTTTTCCCTAGCAGCAGTGTTCACAGCTGTCTGGAAGGGCTGTGTGAGTGCAGCTCACGCTGTGGAGTGGGTCCTGCAGCCACGTCTGGTTGTAGGCCGCCCAGCGTGCCTCACTGCTGCCTCATACATATTTTTCTTTTTGAGCTGCTTATTTTAAAAAAATTCTATCTAGTGTGCTTCCATCCGTATCCATATACATTGGTTGCAAACTCTAGTAGTAGACAGCAGAGCCTTTCTGCAGCCTTTCAGTGCTAGTGCCCACTTAGCTGCACAGTTCACGGCTGTCTGAGAGGTCTCTGACTGTGTGTGAGTGCAGCTCACGCTGAGTAGTGTGTCCTGCAGCTACGTCTGGTTGTAGGCCGCTCAGCGTGTCACTGCCTCACACATTTTTCTTTTATTGCAGCTCATTTTTTCTCCTATTAGTGTGCATCCATCCGTATCCATATACGGTGGTTGCAAACACTCTAGGAGTACACAGCGGAGCCTTTCTGCAGCCTATCAGTGCTAGTGCCCACTTAGCTGCACAGTTCACGGCTGTCTGAGAGGTCTCTGACTGTGTGTGAGTGCAGCTCACGCTGAGTAGTGTGTCCTGCAGCTACGTCTGGTTGTAGGCTGCTCAGCGTGCATCACTGCCTCACACATATATTTCTTTAATTGCAGCTCATTTTTTCTTCTCCTATTAGTGTGCATCCATCCATATCCATCTACATTGGTTGGTTGCAAACACTATATAGTAGTAGATAGAGGAGCCTTTTTTCTGGCTTGTGCCCTTCAGCTGCAGCCAGATTAGTATTACCCAATTTTTTTGGAGCCTCATCTTTTGCATTGTAGGTTACCTGCCTGCATTATAATAGCTCCAGAAAGTTGGTGATACTCTGACTTTCAAATCTTTGGTCACATCCTTTTAGTTTTTCTTCCCCCCCAAAAAAAAAAAAAAACAAAGTTCACCAAACACTACATTTGAAAGTTGTGTAGGCCACATTATCTCCTATTAAAGTGTAGTCGACACACACACTTCATAAAATTAGTGTTTCTTATACCTGTAACCAGCTGTTCAGGAATAAGAACACTAAGGCCCCCCTTTGTACTTTTCTGCCTATCTTTCTCAGTCTAGCAAGATGAAGAAGGCAGGGAGTAAAGCACGTGGCCGTGGAGTTTCAGCAGGGAGAGGACGTGGGGATTCTGCAGGGAAAGAACGTGGGGATTCTGTGCCTACTGTTGGCACCAGTGAGTCAGCATCACCCAGTTTTAGCAGGCAACAGTCCTTTATGCGCAGCTTTGTAGGACCTCACCGTACCCCACTGCTGCGGGAGGAACAAATTGAAGCCGTTGTCGGATGGATGGCAGCTAACGCATCGACTTCAATTACTTCCACATCCTCTCAGGGCCAGAACACTGAAGAGCAACCATCTGTCTCTTCACCACCTGCCAAAGTGCCCAGGCAGTCAGAGACACCTGGACAGGAGCCATCACAGTCTCTACTTCTGTTCTCGGAATCTGTTGGTTTGGAAAGAGGGGGCCAGCCAAGCAGCATTCCAGAATGTGAAGAAGAGGGAGTATGCAGTGATGCGCAACTTCTTTGTCCCTCTGAATCTGAAGAGGCGGGTGGGTCAGTGCCTATGGTCAGCACACCTCAGTACGCATCAGATGATGACAAGACTCAGTTACCACTTTCTGGTGCGTACGGTGCTGGCGAGACAACCCAGGAGAAGCAGGTGTTTGAAGAGGGGAGTGTAGATGATGAGGTCCTTGACCCATCATGGCGTGAGGAACAGGAAGGTGGTGGGAGCAGCTCTGAGGAAGAGATTCCCCGAACGGCCAAAACAGGAGGGAGAGGGAGGGGGCAGACTTGGTTGCCTGTAGCCTCCACTTTGGCACCCGTTAGGAGCATTCCACTCTCAAAAGGCAAAAAGGGCGCTCCCAAGACTTGCAGTGCGTGGTCCTTTTTTGACACAGTTGCAGATGACATTTGCTTTGTCAAATGCAAGCTGTGTCATCAGAGAGTCAAAATAGGGAAAAATGTCAGCAACCTCAATACCACTAATATTTGGAAACATGTGCGGACCAAGCACGATCTGGAGTTACACAGACACACTGAAGACGTAGACCAACGTACAGCACCACCTACCACCTCTTCAGCTTGTGTTGGGGCCTCTTCCTCCAGCTCACACACAGCTGGTTCGGCTTCCTCACAGGATCGCCAAGGAAGAACCTCTAGCACTGTTGTCCAGAGACCCTGTGACATTCCACCCACAGAACCACGTTCCAAGTCATTCTCACACTCCCAGGCCACTCGGCAGCCATAGGTAGCACAGGCATGGGAGAAAAGGCGGCCATACTCGGCAAACCATCCCCGAGCACAGGCTCTGAATGCTGGCATTGCCAAACTACTGGCCCTTGAAATGCTGTCATTCAGGCTGGTGCAGACTGACACCTTCCGGGACTTCATGGCATTGGCAGTCCCACAATACACTGTGCCCAGCTGCTTTTATTTCAGCAGGCGAGCCGTCCCTGCCCTGCAGAAACATGTGGAGGCAAACATAAAACATGCGCTACTAAACGCCGTCAGTAGCAAGGTCCACCTGACCACCGATGCGTGGACCAGTAACCATGGACAGGGACGATACCTTTCCCTCACTGCCCATTGGGTCAATGTTGTGGAGCCGGGTACAGATCTGGAAAGTGGCGCTCTACGTGTTCTGCCAACTCCACGGATTGCAGGAATCCAGTCTGTACACATTGACTCCTCCTCCTACTCCAGTTCCTCTGAAACAGCGCAGCAGGAGCCTGTTACGACCGATATGAGCACAGCCGTGGCCAAACGTCAACAGGCCGTACTGAAATTAATTTCATTGGGGAAACGAAGCCACACAGCTCAGGAGCTCTGGAATGCCATCAAGCAGGAGAGCGATGTATGGTTTCAGACAGCGAATCTCCAGCCGGGTTTGGTAGTGTGTGACAATGGCCGAAATCTGGTGGCAGCTCTTGGTCTTGGCAACCTCACTCACATCCCATGTCTGGCACATGTGCTCAACTTGGTCATGCAGAGCTTTCTGAGGGACTATCCGGATCTTGATGCACTGCTGCACAAGGTCCACATAGAGTGCGCTCACTTGCGGTGTTCCAGCACGGCAAGATCGCGCCTTGCTGCTCTGCAGCGCCGATTACGCCTTCCGGAACATCGCATCATATGTGACCTACCCACCAGGTGGAATTCAACGTTACATATGTTGGAGCGGTTGTGTGAGCAGCAGGCAGCAGTCATGGAGTACCAGCTGCATCAGGCGCACACAAGTCGCAATGTGCGCCGGTCACACTTCAGCACCACTGAGTGGGCCTCTATGAAGGACATCTGCTTCGTTTTGCGTGCCTTCAATGATTCCACACGGATGGCGAGTGCAGATGATGCACTAGTCAGCATGACTGTCCCCCTTATCTGCATGCTTCAAAAAACACTGCAAGCACTAAGGGATGAGGTTTTGGAAGAGGTGGAGGATGAGGAGTTCCAAATGCCATCTGCTTCTGGACAGTCTGCGCTACGTGCTTCGTCACAAAGGCCTAGGCAGGGGACACTTTGTGAGGAGGATGAGGAGGAGTCCATGGAGGAGGAAGACATCTCTCCACAGGAGGGAGGTACACAAAGCTCTAGTCAGTATGTACAGCAAGGGTGGGGTGATGCAGAGCAGGCAGAGATCACGCCTCAAGCAGGGGACAGAGGTTCTTTGGCAGTTGGGAGTCTGCAGCACATGGTTGACTTCATGCTGCAGTGCCTGAGAAACGACCGCCACATCGCCCACATTCTCTACATGGCTGATTATTGGGTGTACACCCTCCTAGATCCTGGCTACCGGGACAACTTGCAAACCCTCATACCAACGTTGAACCGGGAGCGTAAACTGCGGGAGTACCAAGACACACTGGTGCAGGCCATCATGTTTTCCATTCCACCCGACAGCAGTGGTGCTAGTGCTTTACAAAGCACCTCTGTGTGTCGACCCAGTGGAGGAAACTCGGCACAAAGAGGGAGCAGAGGCAGCGCTTCAGCACAAGGCAAGACCACTATGGCCCAAATGTGGCAAAGTTTTGTGTGTCCGCCACAATTGTCTACACCATCACTGACGGCTCCAGTCAGCAGGAGGCAACGTTTCCGTCAGATGGTGACAGACTACATGTCTTGCCCTGTGAGTGTACTCCCAGATGGCTCTTCCCCCTTCAAGTTTTGGGTCTCTAAGCTGGATACATGGCCAGAGCTTAGCCAGTATGCATTGGAGGTGCTGGCTTACTCTGCTGCCAGTGTATTATCGGAACGCGTCTTTAGTGCCGCAGGTGGTGTACTAACAGACCGTCGCACGCGACTTTCTTCCGATAATGACGACCGGCTTACTTTTCTGAAAATGAACAAGGCCTGGATCTCCCCAGAATTTGCCAGTCCTCTTCCCGACTAAATAATTGGTTGGCAACTGTATCCGGGTCTCCTGTTGTGTTCATGTTTCCACCACCTGAACTATAATTCCTGGGCTTCAACACAGCCAGTTGTTGCTCAGATGTGTCGTCTGCACAGAGAAAAACACTAGCTCCTGTGTTAGTGGGGTTCAGTAACGCCAGCTGCTCCCCTGCTGTGTGGACGGCAAAGTCTCCTGCTCCATCCACATTCAAACTACTACTGAATTTTAAACCCTGCTCCACTTAGGCCTCTGGCTCCACTGTCTCTAGTATTTCCTCTGGCCTCCAACCCCGCCAGTGACAGCTCTTCAGTGGCGTCTGCATAATCCACACTTGTTCCAGTGTTACTTGGCCTCAGTCACGTCAGTTGATCCCCTGATGTGTGTCCGGCAAGGTCTCCTGCTCTGTCCACATTCCCATTACTAGTAGTGTGAATGAGGACAGAGCAGGAGACCTTGCTGGACACACATCAGGGGATCAATTGATGGGACTGAGCCCAAGTAACACAGGAACAAGTGTGGATTGTGCTGACGCCACTTCAGAGCTGTCACTGGCGGGGTTGGAGGCCAGGGGAAATACTAGAGACAGTGAAGCCGGAGGCCATAGTGGAGCACGGTTACAATCAGTCGTAGTCTACTACCTCTATAAAACGTGCTGCAAGTTGGCCTCAGCCAGCTCTATGCCTCATCCTGGGCTCCAACAACGTCAGTTGGTGTTCAGAAGTGCCGTCTTCACAGAGAAAAACACACTAGCTCCTGTGTTAGTGGGGTTCAGTAATGCCAGCTGTTCCCCTGCTGTGTAGACGGCAAAGTCTCCTGCTGCCTCCACATGCCAACACCATCAGGCCTCAGCCTGCTCCATGCTTGATCCTGGGCTCCAACAACGCCAGTTGGTGTTCAGAAGTGCCATCTTCACAGAGAAAAACACACTAGCTCCTGTGTTAGTGGGGTTCAATAACGTCAGTTGTTCCCCTGCTGTGTTTACGGCAATGTCTCCTGCTGCCTTCACATTCAAAAAACAGCACGCCTCAGCCTGCTCCATGCCTCATCCTGGGCTCCAACAACGCCAGTTGGTGTTCAGAAGTGCCGTCTTCACAGAGAAAAACACACTAGCTCCTGTGTTAGTGGGGTTCAGTAATGCCAGCTGTTCCCCTGCTGTGTAGACGGCAAAGTCTCCTGCTGCCTCCACATGCCAACACCATCAGACCTCAGCCTGCTCCATGCTTGATCCTGGGCTCCAACAACGCCAGTTGGTGTTCAGAAGTGCCGTCTTCACAGAGAAAAACACACTAGCTCCTGTGTTAGTGGGGTTCAGTAACGTCAGTTGTTCCCCTGCTGTGTGGACGGCAATGTCTCCTGCTGCCTCCATATTCAAAAAACAGCAGGCCTCAGCCTGCTCCATGCTTGATCCTGGGCTCCAACAACGCCAGTTGGTGTTCAGAAGTGCCGTCTCCGCAGAGAAAAACACACTAGCTCCTGTGTCGGGGGGGGGTTCAGTAATGCCAGCTGTTCCCCTGCTGTGTAGATGGCAAAGTCTCCTGCTGCCTCCACATGCAAACTACTACAGATTTGTAACTTTGGTCAACTTAGGCCTCTGGCTCCACTGTCTCTATTATTTCCCCTGGCCAACAACCACGCCAGTTACAGCTGTGAAGTGGCGTCTGCACAATCCACACTTGTTCCTGAGTTACTGTGGCTCAGTCCCGTCAGTTGATCCCCTGATGTGTGTCCGTCAAGGTCTCCTGCTCTGTCCACATTCACATTACTAGTAGTGTGAATGAGGACTGAGCAGGAGAGCTTGCCAGACACACATCAGGGGATCAACAGACGGGACTGAGCCACAGTTACACAGGAACAAGTGTGGATTGTGCAGACGCCACTTCACAGCTGTAACTGGCGGGGTTGTTGGCCTGGGGAAATACTAGAGACAGTGGAGCCGGAGGCCATAGTGGAGCACGGTGACAATCAGTAGTAGTCTACAACCTCTATAAAACCAGCTACAAGTTGTACTCCGCCTGCTGCATGCTTCATCCTGGGCTATAACACAGCCAGTTGTAGCCTGGAAGTGCCGTCCGCACAGATATAAACACTCGCTCCTGTGTTAGTGGGGTTCAGTAACGCCAGCTGTTCCCCTGCTGTGTGGACGGCAAAGTCTCCAGCTGCCTCCAAACTCACACTACAACACTTTTTCTCCTCGCTCCAAGTAGGCCTCAGCCTGCTCGGAGCATTGATCCTGGGCTACAACACAACCAGTTGTAGCCTGGAAGTGCCGTCCGCACAGATATAAACACTCGCTCCTGTGTTAGTGGGGTTCAGTAATGCCAGCTGCTCCCCTGCTGTGTGGACGGCAAAGTCTCCTGCTCCATCCACATTCAAACTACAACTGATTTTTAACCCTGCTCCACTAGTAATGGGAATGTGGACAGAGCAGGAGACCTTTACGGACACACATCACTGACGTGACTGAAGCCAAGTAACACAGGAACAAGTGTGGATTGTGCTGACGCCACTTAAGAGCTGTCACTGGCGGGGTTGGAGGCCAGAGGAAATACTAGAGACAGTGGAGCCAGAGGCCTAAGTGGAGAACGGTTACAATCAGTAGTAGTCTACAACCTCTATAAAACGTGCTGGAAGTTGGCCTCAGCCAACTCCATGCCTCATCCTGGGCTCCAACAATGCCAGTTGGTGTTCAGAAGTGCCGACTTAACAGAGAAACACACACTCGCTCCTGTGTTAGTGGGGTTCAGTAATGCCAGCTGTTCCCCTGCTGTGCGGATGGCAAAGTCTCCTGCTGCCTCCAACATCACACTACATGTTATTTTCCACTTGCTCCAAGTAGGCCTCAGCCTGCTCGGAGCATTGATCCTCGGCTTCAACACAGCCAGTTGTAGCTTGGAAGTGCCGTCCGCACAGATAGAAACACTCGCTCCTGTGTCTGTGGGGTTCAGTAACGCCAGCTGTTCCCCTGCTGTGCGGATGGCAAAGTCTCCTGCTGCCTCCAACATCACACTACTACTAACTTTTAACCGTGGTCCACTTAGGCCTCTGGCTGTACTGTCTCTAGTATTTCCCCTGGCCTCCAACCCCGCCAGTCGCTGCTCTGATTGTGCCATCTGCACAATCCACACTTGTTCCTGTGTTACTGGGGCTCAGTCACGTCAGTTGAACCCCTGTGGTGTGTCCGGCAATGTCTCCTGCTCTGTCCCCATTCCCATTAATAGTTGTGGGAATGTGGACAGAGCAGGACACATTGCCGGACACACATCAGGGGATCAACTGACGTGACTGAGCCCCAGTAACTCAGGAACAAGTGTGGATTGTGCAGACAACTCTGCAGAGCAGCAACTGCCGTGGTTGGAGGCCAGGGGAAATACTAGAGACAGTAGAGCCAGAGGCCAAAGTGGATCACGGTTACAATCAGTAGTTGTGTACAACCAATATAAAACTCGCTCCAAGTTGGCCTCAGCCTGCTGCCTGATTGACCCCTGGGCTTCAGCATCGCATGTTGCTGCTCAGAAGTGTGTTTGCCACGGGTACTCCCTTCTGCCCAGCCGGGTTCCAGCAACGTCAGCTGTTTCTCGGGAGAGCCTTTGGCCTAGGTGCCTCCTTCATGGTATCCGAGTTCCAGCGACGTCTGCTGGTCCTTGGTAGTGCTTTTTAGCACAGGTACCTTCTGCTTAGAAACCGTGTTCCAGCACCGTCAGCTGGTCCACGACTGTGCTATTGGCTCTTGTTCCTTTTGCTGCCCCTCTGGGTTCCAGCACCGTCAGCTGGTTCTCGGAAGTGTCTTTGGCACGAGTACTCCCTCCTGCCCAGCCTGGTTCCAGCACGCCTGCTGCTTCCGGGTAGTGTCAACATCACTTTGCCACTGATACGTTGTCCTGTCGTGTTGCGGTCGGGTTAGGCTAATTTCACACTTGCTTTTTTTTGCAGCGCGTTTTTCCCACAAAAAAACGCATTGAAAAAACGCATACAAACGCATACAAATGCTGCGTTTTTTTCAAGCATTTTTATGAGCATGCATGAAAAAAACGCAGCGTTTTTATGCGTTTGTATGCGTTTTTAGTGCGTTTTTACCGCATTTGCGTTTTTTTCCAACATTAGGTGGCCCCTCACACTAACCCAAACCATGACTTTACTAACCCTAACCCTAACCCTAACCCTGACCCTAACCCTGACCCTAACCCTAACACTAACCCTAACCCTGACCCTAACCCTGACCCTAACCCTAACCCTGACCCTAACCCTAACCCTGACCCTAACCCTAACCCTTAACCAAACCATACTAACCCTAACCCTAACCCTGACCCTAACCCTAACCCTTAACCAAACCATACTAACCCTAACCCTAACCCTAAACCCTAGCTAACCCTAACCCTAGCCCTAAACCCCCTTAATTAACCCTAACTCTAACCCAAACCCCTAAATTCCATTGTCCAACTAATGGTAAAAAAAAAAACGCATGTGCAAAAAAACGCATACATAAGCATGCCAATGCGCACATATGCACACCCATAGACTTATAATGGGTGTCTTGCTGTAAAAAAAACGCATTGCGTGCGCATGCGTTTTTTTGAGGCAAGTCGGACGCCCAAAAAATGCAACAGGATGCATTTTGTGCGCCTGAGCGCATACCGCAAAAAAACGCATGCGCAGAAAAACGCATACAAACGCATGTGTATGCGCACATAAGCGCATCCCATGCAAAGTATAGGAAAAAAAAACGCATGCGTTTTTTAGCGCTAAAATCCCGCGAAAAAAACCGCAAGTGTGAAACCAGCCTTAGCCGAGTCTATGGTGCCTGCAGTTTCAGTGCTTCCTATGTGGGCTGCGGGTTCTGGTAACAAAGGCTGGTTCCATAGTGCCAATAGGACATGCACTCCCTGTAGGACTGTGGGTTTCGGTAACTGCGGCCGGCTCGTGGCCTTGCAACTTTGTTTTTCATGGGTACCTTCTGCTACCCATCCGGGTTCCAGCACCGTCAGCTGGTTCTCGGCAGTGCCTTTGGCCTAGGTGCCTCCTTCTTGGTATCCGAGTTCCAGCAACGTCTGCTGGTCCTTGGTAGTGCTTTGGAGCACAGGTACCTCCTGCTTAGTAACCGTGTTCCAGCAACGTCAGCTGGTCCACGGTTGTCCCATTGGCTGTTGTTCCTTCTGCTGCCCCTCCGGGTTCCAGTACCGTCAGCTGGTTCTCGGCAGTTCCTCAGCTTCTTGTACCTTCTGCTACTTTTCCAAGTTCAAGCTTGTGGAAATGGTTTTTGATTCTCACTCTGGATCTCCCTGACAATGACCCTGAAGACGACGACCCTGAAGACCACACAGAAGAATACCTAAAAGATGACCCTGAAGAAGATGACCAAGAGGACAAAGAACAGGAAGAAAACCAAGATGCAGAACAACAAGAGACAGAAGACCAAGACGCATAAAAACCAAAAGCAGAAGAACATGAAGCATAAGACTAACAATCAGAGCAAATGATATTATCTAATTTATAAGCAGAAGAAGACTAAGCAGTGTATGGGGGTGAGTCCGTTCCTCCTCGTGGTGCCCCTGGAAAATGCCTGCTGCTGCAGGCCAAACTGAACGCGGACAAATCCTGTTGTAAATCTTTTGTGACAGGCTGAACAGAAGGCGTAATCTTCAAACTTTTATAGATAACAACTACAGGAATGCCTGACACAAATAAGAATATGATGAAGAAGAATAGGAAGAAGATGAAGAAGTAGAATATGCAGAAGAACAAAAGAAGAATAAAAGAAGAAGAATAAAAGAAGAAGAAGAAGAAGAAGATACTGCTGCTGCTGAAGATGATGAAGGAGAAAAGTGTGGGAGAAGTAAAAAAGAAGGTGAAGAGCATGGAAGTAGTGAAACATACATATCTGACAAAAAATTAAAGACTTTAACATAGTCAATATCTTTATAACTACGAACGTCTTTAAAAAAAAAAAAATAATGCGATTCCATTTGATTGGGCTAAAGCTCTATGGCTTTAATGTCTCCTACACCTCCCACAATACATTCTACATTATTATTAGTTGTTTTTCTCCATGTAGAATTAACCAACAGGGAAAGAAAGGGTTTTTTTTAATTCCGATATTTCTGTTCCATTGACTTGAATGGGACTTCCGGGATCGTAATCGGCGATACCCGATACTTTTTTAGATCGGCCAATCCATTCCGATACAATATTTTTCAGTATCAGGTGGTATCGTTCAACACTAGCCGAGAGCGGTCTGACACTTAGTGCCGGGTGTCAGAATCAGCTGATACCTGGCGGCGATCGCCCGTGCACCCCCCGTGATCAAGGCCGTTCACAATGACGTAATGATCCGTCGATGGTCAAATTTGCCCAGGTCACATGGACGGATCATTACATCCAATGTCAGAAAGGGGTTAAAAGCAAGACCACAAAAGAGGTATTATTTCCCTAAAAATTTAACACGGCAAAAGAGGCAACTGTATTTACCTGCCAGGTCACAGAACTAATGCATCAGAATGCAGCAAATCCTTGTAATGAAGATACTGTGGAGAAATCCACAAATAACTGCATGGGCTCTGAAATAGTTTTAGAAATCATTTTAGAAAGCGTGCAATTCACAAATGCAAGTTAAAGCTCTATAATGCAAAGAAGAAGCCATATATCAACACAATCTAGAAATGCTGCTGTAGACTCTGGGCCAAAACTCAATTAAAATGGACAGAAGCAAAATGAAAAACCTCTGTGGGTAGATGAATCAAAATTTGAAACATTTTATGGAACCAGGGATACAATGTCCTACATTCTAAAGAGGGACCATCCAGCTTGTTAGGCCGCTTTCACACTTCCATTTTTGACCATCAGTCAAAATCCGCCATGTTTTGAAAAAAACGGATCCGCCCTTTTTTTTTGCGGATCCTTTTTTTTCCCCATTGAGTTGCATTACTGGCGGATCTTGACGGATGGCCATCTGTTGGATCCGTTTTTGTGAGGATCCGCCAAAATTTTTTCATCCGCCGGCATGCCTGGACGGACCTTGCAACGTTTTTTTTGTTGTTGGATCCGCATTTTCCATTGCGCATGCCCAGAGAAAGGAACTCAGGGAGAAAATTAACCCTGAAATCCTTTCTGGCTGAGGAAAAAATCTCTCTCTCTTTCCCGGCCAGCGGTTCCTTTAAAATTCTTCATTCTGCGGATCCGTCAAAATAAGAATCCTGTGCCATCCGTTCACATCAGTTAGGAACGGATCCGCCTTTCCGCCTTTTTGGCGGATTTTAATTGAAACAAAAAACTGAAGTGTGAAAGAGGCCTTATCAGCACATAGTCCAAAAGCCTGTATCTCTAATAGCATGGGGTTGTGTTAAGGGCATGTCACACTAAGCGATATTGCTAGCAATATCGCTATAACTTGTGACGTTATAGCGATATTGCTAGCGATATCTCCGTGTCTGATACTTACCTATGACCCGCTCCCCCGCTGGTTATCGCTGATCGCACGAGAACGTCCTGGACTGTTTCTCGTCGTCTGCTTCCTGCTGTGAGGACGAGCGACGCGTGGAGCCGGGCGGGAGGACGCAGGATCGCCTGGTGTGACAGGTAAGTAGCGACCCCCGTCCCCAGCGATGTCGCTAGTGAGATCTGCCTATGTGGCAGCTCACTAGCGACCACTTAGCGATGTACCAGCGATCCTGACAGCGTCATATCGCTTGTCGGGATCGCTGGTACATCGCTAAGTGTGACAGTACCCTTAGTGTCTATGGAATGAGCAGTTTGCATATCTTGAAAGGCGTTACCAATGTTGAGCATTATATAGAGGTTTTAGAACAACAAATGCTTCCACCCAGACAGGGAAGGCTGTGCATATTTCAGCCAGACAATGCTAGAACACATCCTGCCTCCATCACAACAGAAAGACTTTGTAGAAGAAGAGATCAGGTTATGAACATACCTGCCTGCAGTCCAGGCCTTTCACTAATAGAAAACATATGGTGCATTAAGAAGCTAAATATTTGGGAATGAAGACTCATGACAGTTAAGCAGCTAGAATTCTATGTCAGACAATAATGGGACAGCATTCCTCTTTCAAAATGCCCGTAATTGTCTCCTCATCTTAGATGTTTACTGAGTGTTAGAAATAGAAGAGGGGATACTATACAATCGTAGACATTACTCTGTCCAAACTTTTTTGAGATGTGTTACTGTCATCAATTTCTAAATGAGTTATCTTTTTTCAAATGAAATGGAAACCTGTCACATTTTCAAACTTTCACCTTCTGGTCTGTGTTCTATAGAGATGGAGGATGGCCTTGTCTATAAGGCTATGTGCACACGTAACGGAACTCTAGCGGAAATTACCGCGAGAATTCCGGAATTCCATTCCGCGGGAAAATCGCATTTTAAATTCCCGCGATTTTCCCGCGGAAAAACTAGCATTTTGCAAGCGTAATTAGCTACAGATCGCTTGGAGAACTGATTGACAGGTTGATCATACTCATCATACACAGTGTTTGACAAGTGTAACCAACTTTTTACTACTGAGGCCGCCTATGCAGCATCAGTAGTAAAAGATAGAATGTAAAATAAAAAATGGTGTTATTCTTACCTTCCGACGTCCCGCGCATCCGTTCCCAGTAATCCTTTGCGAAAATGCCCGCGATGGCGTCCGTTCTCGCCGGATCGCGACGTCTCGCGGTTATTCGCGATGACGTCGCGCGAATGACCGCGAGACTTTGCGATCCCAAGAGAACGGACGTCATCGCGGGCAATTTCGCAAAGGATTACTGGGAAAGAGAGCGTGGAGAGAGGCGGGAATGCTGCGCGGGACGCCGGAAGGTAAGAATAACAATATTTTTTATTTTAAATTCTATTTTTTACAGGGATATGGTACCCAAAGCCCGGAGGACAGTCTCCTCTCCTCCGGACCGTGGGTACCATCCGCAATTGTTCTGCTTACTTTCCGCATGTTGTGCACAGCCACATGCGGGAAGTAAGCAGAACAATACATTCCTATGGGTGCGGGATCGCCGCGATTCCGCAAAATAATGAGCATGCTGCGTTTTTTACCGCGAAGCGATTCCACCGCGGTAAAAATCGCAGCATTAGCACAGCATTGCGGAATCCCATAGGAATGCACGGGATGCTTATTTTTCGCGTTTTTGCAGCAAAATCACGCGGTTAAAACCGCCACGGAAACACGAAAAAACCGCCACGTGTGAACTCAGCCTAAATAGGCCCCAGTTCACTTGGTTATTGAGAGTTGAAGAAAAAAGGAATGAGGAACTGATAGTATAGCTACAAATTGGGTGTGTGTGTGTGTAGGGTTGGTGGGGCGAGCTGGGGGGGTGGTCCCTCTTCTTACCGCGCAGAGACGAAACAGAGACAAGATGGAGGCAGGTACTGGGTACAACAGGTCCAAGTTTATTTCTGCGCGCCGTCCGTCTGACGGCCCTCGCAACACATCATCATATCGCTCTCTCTCGGCCCTCCGCATCCAGAGCCGCTTCACGACACAGCACAGTACCTCACTCATGGCCCTCTATATCCAGAGCCGCTTCACACACCGTGTTTCTCGCCGGGGACGTATATATACGTCCTGTCCTTTCTCCTTTCCTGACGTAGTTACAGCTTCCGACACTGTGGCTGCCCTAAGCCAAATCACGAACGGTCCGTTTACTGGCCAGCCATCGTACTCTACACGGTGTGCCTATTCCCTTTTAACTCTTCTCTGTTGCGGTGGATCTGTCAGGACCACCCCCCTGTTGTTCTCTCTCCTCAGTCCCCCCGGTCTGGATTCACCTCACAGCGCACAGACTGTAGCAGTCCTCCTGTCACTGTGGCTCCCCCTGGGGACTGGAACCTTCTGGAACCCTCCCTCAGTATTTATAGCTAACCCGGTTCCTTGAAACTGTCACTCCGCCCCCCATGACCAACGGTTTCTAAAGCCCTAAGCTGATGTCAAGTCCTTTGCTCACACCCCTCCCTGCCATCTAATGGTCAACCCAAGGTACTGCACGTCCACTACACTTTCCTAGCTGTTTTCCCACTGTAATACCTGACACCTACCCACACTGTGCAAACCTTTCCTTCTTCACTCTGACTAGTCCGTCCGTCCGGTCACCTTCCCTACACTCTCCCTTCCTTTGCCCATTGTCGTCCTTGACAATCGTCATCCCTGCCTTCGTCGTTCTGAAGCTACACCTACATTCTGTTGTCAGACCAGCTGTTGAGCCACACCCACTATCTCCGGGGGCCGAACCATACTGGGAGCACTATGCTCTGAGCAGCCTACTGCTACTCACCAGCACGCACGCCACATGACAACGTCTTTCAAATTGGGCTAGGTACACCCATATTCTCTTTATGGCGTGTACCTTCCCCTACTCTCCCTACTGTCACCTTCCACTATTCGGTACGCCATGATCGAGGTCTCTTACCTTCCAGATTATTACCAGCGCCCGCCTTCCTCTTTCAGGGGTGTCCGTGGTGTTGGGGACCTGACCTAGTATGGCTGTCTTCCTCACGTCTTCCAACTCATTTTCCTTTCTTTCAATAACATGTCATGATCGGCGTCCCGGTCTCCCAGACCTCCTCAACTCTTAGATCCCTACCGGATCTCACACTTTCCTTTGGTCCCGCAGACCTTCCCTTACCCGGACCTGTTGCATTTTACTTTGGCATATTATACATTAAACAACTTTATAATAGCACAAGTACCCATTTTTATATATATTTTTTTCATTTTCTTTTGCTTCTAAAACCAACATATAACAAAAACATTGCATGTCTTCTTTCTCCCCCCTTCCTTGGACCTGAACACTCCTCCACTTCTCCGTATCCCCGTTCTGTCAAGTTTCAAACCAGTAAATAACATCCTGTAAGAGGAACATACTAAAAACAAACTCAGCACATAAAACATTTTTTTTTTTTAAAACTAGAACTGTTCTCCAGAACCTGCACTACCTCTGCACCGAACTCTCGACAGTCTACTTCACTACGCAGTGGCTAGTAGTGAGAGACCCCACAGCCGTGGAGCCCCCGGGGATACTGAGGGTGTCCATTCAATTCCTCTTCTTTTCCATGCCGGCCTCTCCTTGAGTGTGGAGCAGGTTCCACACTTCCTGCTCCCGGGCCTTCTTCTTCCTGATCACCTCCGCTACCCACACGGAGGGAACAGCACGGGCCCTGGAGTCCGGTGGGCGGGACTCTGCTGGAAAAGTGCGTGGGGCAGAGGCGGCCGATGATATCTGCAGCCCAGCTGCCGCTGGGGCCAGGTGGCCAATGGGGACAGCCGGGTCCTAGAGGGCTGGAGTGACAGGGCCTGCCAAGTCGGCCGCAGCCAGCTCCAGCGTCGGCATAACCGCGGCCTCTAGACAGGCCGCATCCACTACTTCCAACGGAGCCGGAGTAACGGACAATGATTTCAACGATGCAGCTGCTATTAGCAGGGGAAGCGCAGCAGCGTCTTCTTTGGGTGAGCTCTGCACTGGTGACTCCGGGCGGGGTAGTTCGGGGACATGAGCGGGGGCCTCGCACAGTTCTGCATACACCACAGGGCCCGATGTAACTAGGCCTTCCGGTGCGCAGGGGGCCGCGTGCTGTGACAGAATGGTGGGGGCCGCTTGCGGAGGCACTGGTGGTGCCGGGGGTACTCTCACCTTCCCCGGCGCTGCGGCCTCCATCACATTAACACGCGGCTTCCCCCGCAGACTCCGTCCCTCGCTCCACTGTCCTGCGGGCCTTTCTCCCAGACTCGGGGGCTCCGCTGAGAAGTCCTCTGCCAGTATGGGTGGCGGCCGCTCTCGCTGACTCCGCTCAGGTTCCGCTCCCCAGCTCAGCATCCCGCTACCTGCCCGTGGTCCTGAGGGCGACTTCTGGCACAGCTCCATCTCGCGCCGCCATTGCCACTGTAGGTGGCTGGGGCCCCGACACCCGCAGCGTCTCATACCGTCCGTTGGGCAGCACTCGAATGGCATCAGACAGCCGCAGCCAAGTTTTTCTTCTGTGCCACTCCCTCTGTGAGGTGGGGTGTCGGCAGGCCTCTCCACCCACCTGTCAGGGTCCAATATATGGAAGCGTCGATCTCCAGGCACATACTGCTTCCTTTTGGGGTACGTTGGAGGGGGTCCCAGTCCATTCTGAACAACTGCAAACACCCGGACCTCTCCTCTGCGCTGAAGCAACACCGCCATACTGCACAGTACCTGGTACCGCCCCGGATCCTCTGCTGGCCACACAGATCCGCCACAGCGCTCCACATTTGTATTCCACAGGTAGGTAATTTGTAATCCACAGGTAATTGTAATCCAAACAGAGTAGTCCAAGTCCTTTTCCATTCTTTGAGGCAGGTCTGCCGCAGAAGATGAGGTATTAGCGGCGGCGATCCTGCCGACTACGCCAAATGTAGGGTTGGTGGGGCGAGCTGGGGGGGTGGTCCCTCTTCTTACCGCGCAGAGACGAAATCAGGTATGGATTGCATTTGATATGGTCTTGCTTTTAAAACATTTAGGAGGCCACAATGGCACAGTGAATAAATAAAAATGTAGAGTAGGACCCCCCATATGAGATTGCCTTGGCGTGGCGGGGTGGCTCAATATATTGATCAATATTTTGATAAATGTCTCATTTTGAATGCAGTAAGATATGTGCATATGCACCTCATGTTATGCGTTCTGACCACTGGCAGTGCTGGCTCTTTTCTTTTTTTATTGCAAATTGGTTTTGTGGCTGACCACCACTGTTGCCGTGCACGCTGGGTCATGTTCGCCATCTTTTCTGTGTTTATTGTGATTGATCTAGGCTGCTGTGCACACTCACGGCAGCCCCGCCCTGCCCCAGGCTTTATTTATTTTTGCATCTATGTCTGAGCCTGCATTGCCCTTCATCTGTGTTTGCTGGTTGGGCAGTGTGTGGAGGCCAAACCTGAGATGTCTGTGTTCAGACCTGGTTGGCCTTCATCTGCACCTGCTCCATCTGGCTGCACGGGAGTGATGCAGATATGCTTCAGGTATGGATTGCATTTGATATGGTCTTGCTTTTAAAACATTTAGGAGGCCGCAATGGCACAGTGAATAAATAAAAATGTAGAGTAGGACCCCCCATATGAGATTGCCTTGGCGTGGCGGGGTGGCTCAATATATTGATCAATATTTTGATAAATGTCTCATTTTGAATGCAGTAAGATATGTGCATATGCACCTCATGTTATGCGTTCTGACCACTGGCAGTGCTGGCTCTTTTCTTTTTTTATTGCAAATTGGTTTTGTGGCTGACCACCACTGTTGCCGTGCACGCTGGGTCATGTTCGCCATCTTTTCTGTGTTTATTGTGATTGATCTAGGCTGCTGTGCACACTCACGGCAGCCCCGCCCTGCCCCAGGCTTTATTTATTTTTGCATCCATGTCTGAGCCTGCATTGCCCTTCATCTGTGTTTGCTGGTTGGGCAGTGTGTGGAGGCCAAACCTGAGATGTCTGTGTTCAGACCTGGTTGGCCTTCATCTGCACCTGCTCCATCTGGCTGCACGGGAGTGATGCAGATATGCTTCAGGTATGGATTGCATTTGATATGGTCTTGCTTTTAAAACATTTAGGAGGCCGCAATGGCACAGTGAATAAATAAAAATGTAGAGTAGGACCCCCCATATGAGATTGCCTTGGCGTGGCAGGGTGGCTCAATATATTGATCAATATTTTGCTAAATGTCTCATTTTGAATGCAGTAAGATATGTGCATATGCACCTCATGTTATGCGTTCTGACCACTGGCAGTGCTGGCTCTTTTCTTTTTATACTGCACAGTACCTGGTACCGCCCCGGATCCTCTGCTGGCCACACAGATCCGCCACAGCGCTCCACATTTGTATTCCACAGGTAGGTAATTTGTAATCCACAGGTAATTGTAATCCAAACAGAGTAGTCCAAGTCCTTTTCCATTCTTTGAGGCAGGTCTGCCGCAGAAGATGAGGTATTAGCGGCGGCGATCCTGCCGACTACGCCAAATGTAGGGTTGGTGGGGCGAGCTGGGGGGGTGGTCCCTCTTCTTACCGCGCAGAGACGAAATCAGGTATGGATTGCATTTGATATGGTCTTGCTTTTAAAACATTTAGGAGGCCACAATGGCACAGTGAATAAATAAAAATGTAGAGTAGGACCCCCCATATGAGATTGCCTTGGCGTGGCGGGGTGGCTCAATATATTGATCAATATTTTGATAAATGTCTCATTTTGAATGCAGTAAGATATGTGCATATGCACCTCATGTTATGCGTTCTGACCACTGGCAGTGCTGGCTCTTTTCTTTTTTTATTGCAAATTGGTTTTGTGGCTGACCACCACTGTTGCCGTGCACGCTGGGTCATGTTCGCCATCTTTTCTGTGTTTATTGTGATTGATCTAGGCTGCTGTGCACACTCACGGCAGCCCCGCCCTGCCCCAGGCTTTATTTATTTTTGCATCTATGTCTGAGCCTGCATTGCCCTTCATCTGTGTTTGCTGGTTGGGCAGTGTGTGGAGGCCAAACCTGAGATGTCTGTGTTCAGACCTGGTTGGCCTTCATCTGCACCTGCTCCATCTGGCTGCACGGGAGTGATGCAGATATGCTTCAGGTATGGATTGCATTTGATATGGTCTTGCTTTTAAAACATTTAGGAGGCCGCAATGGCACAGTGAATAAATAAAAATGTAGAGTAGGACCCCCCATATGAGATTGCCTTGGCGTGGCGGGGTGGCTCAATATATTGATCAATATTTTGATAAATGTCTCATTTTGAATGCAGTAAGATATGTGCATATGCACCTCATGTTATGCGTTCTGACCACTGGCAGTGCTGGCTCTTTTCTTTTTTTATTGCAAATTGGTTTTGTGGCTGACCACCACTGTTGCCGTGCACGCTGGGTCATGTTCGCCATCTTTTCTGTGTTTATTGTGATTGATCTAGGCTGCTGTGCACACTCACGGCAGCCCCGCCCTGCCCCAGGCTTTATTTATTTTTGCATCCATGTCTGAGCCTGCATTGCCCTTCATCTGTGTTTGCTGGTTGGGCAGTGTGTGGAGGCCAAACCTGAGATGTCTGTGTTCAGACCTGGTTGGCCTTCATCTGCACCTGCTCCATCTGGCTGCACGGGAGTGATGCAGATATGCTTCAGGTATGGATTGCATTTGATATGGTCTTGCTTTTAAAACATTTAGGAGGCCGCAATGGCACAGTGAATAAATAAAAATGTAGAGTAGGACCCCCCATATGAGATTGCCTTGGCGTGGCAGGGTGGCTCAATATATTGATCAATATTTTGCTAAATGTCTCATTTTGAATGCAGTAAGATATGTGCATATGCACCTCATGTTATGCGTTCTGACCACTGGCAGTGCTGGCTCTTTTCTTTTTATACTGCACAGTACCTGGTACCGCCCCGGATCCTCTGCTGGCCACACAGATCCGCCACAGCGCTCCACATTTGTATTCCACAGGTAGGTAATTTGTAATCCACAGGTAATTGTAATCCAAACAGAGTAGTCCAAGTCCTTTTCCATTCTTTGAGGCAGGTCTGCCGCAGAAGATGAGGTATTAGCGGCGGCGATCCTGCCGACTACGCCAAATGTAGGGTTGGTGGGGCGAGCTGGGGGGGTGGTCCCTCTTCTTAGGCTGGTTTCACATTAGCGCTTTTTAAGCGCACGCACGGCCGGGGGTAGCTCCGCCCCCGAGCCGGCTCTCTGCCCGGCGTGCCTGCCCCTTGCTTGTAGCGCCGCCTCCTAGCGGACAGCGGCGCCTGCGATCGGCGCACCCTATCTTTAGCATAGGGTGCGCAGATCGTGCGCAGGCCGTGCTCTAGTTGCGCTTTGACCTGCGCTGCGCACTTTTGACGGTGCGCCGTGCGCGCCAAAATCCGAAAAGTTCAATTTTGGCGCGCACGGCGCACCGTCAAAAGTGCGCAGCGCAGGTCAAAGCGCAACTAGCGCAAGGCCTGCGCATGATCTGCGCACCCTATGCTAAAGATAGGGTGCGCCGATCGCAGGCGCCGCTGTGCGCTAGGAGGCGGCGCTACAAGCAAGGGGCGGGCACGCCGGGCAGAGAGCCGGCTCGGGGGCGGAGCTACCCCCGGCCGTGCGTGCGCTTAAAAAGCGCTAATGTGAAACCAGCCTTACTGCGCAGAGATGAAACAGAGACAAGATGGAGGCAGGTACTGGGTACAACAGGTCCAAGTTTATTTCTGCGCGCCGTCCGTCTGACGGCCCTCGCAACACATCGCCATATCGCTCTCTCTCGGCCCTCCGCATCCAGAGCCGCTTCACGACACAGCACAGTACCTCACTCATGGCCCTCTATATCCAGAGCTGCTTCACACACCGTGTTTCTCGCCGGGGACGTATATATACGTCCTGTCCTTTCTCTTTTCCTGACGTAGTTACAGCTTCCGACACTGTGGCTGCCCTAAGCCAAATCACCAACGGTCCGTTCACTGGCCAGACGTCGTACTCTACCCGGTGTGCCTATTCCCTTTTAACACAGCGCAACAGAGACGAATCTGTCAGGACTACCCCCCTGTTGTTCTCTCTCCTCAGTCCCCCCGGTCTGGATTCACCTCACAGCGCACAGACTGTAGCAGTCCTCCTGTCACTGCGGCTCCCCCTGGGGACTGGAACCTTCTGGAACCCTCCCTAAGTATTTATAGCTAACCCGGTTCCTTGAAACTGTCACTCCGCCCCCCATGACCAACGGTTTCTAAAGCCCTAAGCTGATGTCAAGTCCTTTGCTCACACTCCTCCCTGCCATCTAATGGTCAACCCAAGGTACTGCACGTCCACTACACTTTCCTAGCTGTTTTCCCACTGTAATACCTGACACCTACCCACACTGTGCAAACCTTTCCTTCTTCACTCTGACTAGTCCGTCCGTCCGTCAGGTCACCTTCCCTACATGTGTAAGAAAGGAGACATAGATAGCAAGTTTGCAACTGGATTGAGAAGTGGCAGCTTAGATCCTAGACACATCCATGATGGCCTGGTAGGTGGATTAGGCAGAAGGAGAGATTAGCTGCAGGAGGCTACAGCTGGGATCCCAGAAAGTAATAGCTGCTGGTTTGTGGTTTGTGGGGATCCTGAGACAGCAAAAAGTCAAGTATTTGGGCTGATGCAACCTGTATGTGTAAGGGGTTACAAAGACTGTTTTAAGCCTCACACACGTCCCAGTTAAACGTTGGCAAATGTAAATGTTTTGCTCTGTATATATGGTTATGTATCTTAATGCTGCTATGTGTTCATTGTACATAGGGAGAGTGCAGTACTCAAGTTAGCCCACTAGAGAGGGCACATTAGGACTAAATGGAAAAAATAGCAAATAGTTAAATTGGGAGGGGCCAACTGTGGGTAAGTTGTAGGATTTCCTGAATTCTGGTTAGTAGGGCCTGGGAGCCCAGACAGGGCAGGTGGACCCTGTAACATTAAGAAAGGAACCAAGATGTCCAGGTCCTGTTGGCAGAAGGTAACAACAGTAAGAGAATGCAGGGTAGCTCCAATAAGTTGCAGCTAACTACGTGGGCTGATACCCTTTTGTCTGGGGTGAAACAGATAGGGGAACTCCTGAAGATAGTTAGGCTGACCCGAAGAAACGCTGCGGTACCGGACGAGTCAGTACGACACTGGAGCATTCTGGAAGTGAGGGAAAGCACAGGAAAGGCAAAGAATGTACTCTGTGATGATCCCTGTGATGTATGTGTGACTGATCCGGATGTACTGAGAATGGAACCAAGTAAAGTTGTTTTTGTTAAGTTGGAACTGGACTCCGTCCTTCTTTGCGTGATTCCGACAGAAAGCAGACCTCAGCATATCAGAGAGGATCCGGATGGATCCGAAAATGAAGCGAAAGGTATGCCACAAAGGGGACATTGTATGCATGTCACGGGAGGCCAGGGTGTGATTGAGCAATCTTTGTCAGACACAGCTACTACCGTGGCACCCCTCACATATGTCTGACCTCAAAATGTTAGTGAAGAAATAATAGAAATAATGGATTTTTTAAGCCAGGGCAGGGGTACTGTGCAGAGGCGAACTGTAGTCTGAAGGAAAGATAACTTGTGCACTCCATTTAATCCATCTATGCTGTATAACTGAAATGTTTTGTGCAAAACATGTGCTGCCATGTGTAACTGCTATGCCTGTGCCCCTGCTCAATACAGAAGATGTTATTAACAAAGAATTTACCTGGCAATAATTGTATATAATTTCCATCCTGTCCATCAGTAAAATTCAGATTATTTCCAGAACATAGAAAGAATATTTCCTCATCTATACAATGCGTCTGGGGTTCCTGTGTCTTTTGTTAGTATGTGACGATAGAGGAAAACATCTGTTTCAGTTAACACAAACGCAAAGGACCCCATTTCATTGATGCCTATAGGTGCAAAAGAACACCTCAACCAGTACAACCCTTACACTCACACAGCATTATTTTATTGGCATTTTTGGTTTTGTGCACACTGGGTGATGGGCTGCTGAGAACAATATTTTTTTTCAAGCAAAAATGATCCAATCACCCAATGAATGAGCACTGGGCATACTGTACGTGCACACAAACACAGTGCAGAGGACTTATTAATTTCTTTCCTCCTCTTCAGTTACTCCATATTGCAGATTAATGAACCTTTGGTCACATTGTAAGCTGGTTCGGAAATGCAGTAAGGCAGGGATTGCAGAACAATGCTGTATAACAATATTATTTAATATTTAACAAAAGGATGAAAATTGTCTCCTCGCAGGGAGTTAATAAACAATAAACAAGAATAAAGGGAGGTAAAGAGTTAATGCGACAGTCTAATATTTAAACGGCACTTATCGTAGTATTCTCTGATCCTCATCCACATACAGTCTCTGTCCAACACGGGTGCTGCGCGTCTATCAGAAATGGGGAACGCACCTCAGGGTCCTGCCACTGGCACCCGCTCCTCTGCGCAAGCACTGCACTTTGCTTAGACAGGTGCTTGGTGCTCTGCACACACACACTGTCTCACTGGAGTGTTCGCGCAAGTTCTGCTGGGGCACGGCTCTGCGCTGATTCTCTCGCTGTGGAGCATGCTGCACTCCTGCCTCCACTCTCACTGCCGGCGGGATACCCTGAGCTCTTTCCCACACCTCCTGCTCAGTGCCTGGCTTAGCCATGCCCCTTTTCCCTGGAACCTGTCCAGTCCCCCATTCTTTCCCCCCAGCAACGCTGAACGCAGCCTCGACAGTTCCGGACTCGACACAACGCAGGCACCCACAGCCCGGTCTTCCTCCTTATAACATGACCATTATGTCATCAAAGATGCTTCTACAGTACATTGCTCACCTCAGAAACGGCACTGACAATGCATTACTGTGATTATAAGTGAAGTTTCTGGGTTTTTATGAGTCGGGGCTCTTTTGGGGTTAAGGACCTGGCCAATTGCCTAATTTGACTCCACTCATTTTATTGCCAGCCCTTGGCTTCTTGTCTTCTTGTGAATAACGTTTGTCAACTGACTACAGAGTATGTCCGTATCCTTCTGCCACTTCTAATTAGTAAACCGCAATATCACCAAGGCAATTACATCGTAATTGTCACATGTGTGTCACGTCAACCTGGGAGATCTGGGTTTTGAGTTTTGTGAATCGCAGATCTTCCATTTAGCCTTTGTGTTTGGAACCCATATTAGCCCTCAGTCAGGCGCAATAGATCTGACAGGCACACAGTAATTAGTTTCACTTCTCTCTCCTTGCCCACTTATCAGAAAACCCCACCCCTCCTAGTTATCTCCTGACTCTACAGGCTCTGTGAAACCTGATATCACAGTGACTCAGCAGACCTTCTAGTGAGCAGATATCAACACTTTGGCTTCTCAGGCACATTGCGCCTGATTTCAACACAAATTGAAAGGTTAGTATTTTCTTTTTTTATTCATCACGATTGTGTATTTAGCTTGTTTTATGAAGGATTAATGCTAAGTTAGTGTACATAAGTACTGTTTTCTTAGACAAAAGGATGGTGGCTTCTAAGGCACATTGCGCCCTAACACATACTCTTTCTCTCTTGCTTCAGATTTTCTGCTGCAATGGCCAGAAAACAGTATGATTCATCTAAACCCCTTCATTTAGAAGAAATGAAGATTTTTTTGTTAGAAGATGATGAGGAAGAACCAGCAGTAACTGAGGATTTAGAGGAATCTAGTGACATTTCATCTGAAGATGAGGTAGCAGAATGTAACACTGATTCTGGAACAGAGCAGGATGGTGATGACACTGATACAGAGGAAACAGACACAGATCTAGCTTATTATTTGGGCAAAGATAAAAATACAAAGGACGTCCAAGGACGTTCCAGAACAAACACCGACTCTACCACCTTCTAAAAGACGCAGTTGTACTACCTGCTCATTTGTATCTGGTTTCAGAAGGCTTTCTAAATATGACTGCAAAATATGTAAAGAATCAATCTGCCTTTCCCATGCAACTTTCGTCTGCCAGCCTTGCTTTTCTAAGTGTACCTGTGCTGCTTCTGCTGCAATTGAAACCACTGAAGATGAGTAGAAAATAATTAAGTAACATCTAAGTGCAATATCCTTTAAGTTTTTTTCCATAATTTTATATTTAAGCAATAGTTAAGTAAAGATAACTGGAGCCTATTTGGCGGTACTACCGAAAAGTGGTACTTTTAGTTTTAATAAGTTTATGGTTAACAAATGTTTTTTTTTGCATCTGATTTGGTGTAATCTCTTTTAATACATTCCTATGAAGGTCACTGACTACTTCTATAGTCCTGAAATTGAAATATGTAGCTACTATAGGTGGTTTTCTGACCTGTGCTTGTCAGGCACATTGCGCATGAACTGAGGAGAATCTATATTGCGCCTGACGGAGGGTTAAATTAATTTGGTTTCCTTTGGTGCTAAAGAAGTTAGCGACCCTTTCCATGCTGGTCAGAAACTTGCTGCTTCTAATTTGGTCATTAGCTCTCCCTTTAAAACCTGGCCACTGGAATGAAGTTGTTGTGGAGGTGTTCTGTAGTATGTGGGTTTATCTCCTGGTCCCTGGTCCCGTTTAGTTTATTTCTACCTGTTCCTATCCTCCCTATTGTTGGTTGGTGCTTTGTATTATAGAGGGTTTCTATTATCCCTGTTTTGTATCTTGTTCACAATATATTTCTGTCCCTGGCTCCATGGGGTGGAGGAGGGGACAGACCAGAGATTAATAGGAGATTAGTGAGGTCGGAGATTCAGGCCTCACTACCATCAAGACTATCCCCGGGACAGAGATAGTCAGGTTCCCAGTTTCAGGGGCAGTTTGAGGCCCCCTCCCCTACCTAAAACCATCATAGTGTGACACTAATATATTCAAAAGAGCAAATCATCTCATCCTTTCTTATAACAACATTTAAGCCACTCAACCAAACCAAACTAATCTCCTTAATTAGAGCAGAAGAAATCTAAGATATTTTTAAATAAACAGCAATAATTCTAGCGTTTTTATAGGGTCAATGGAGCAATATGAAATCTTGTTTTCTGTGTGGCATGCTGATATTTTTATTGATGCAGTTCAGTGGTAAAAATGATGTTTTCATCACTTTTTACTGCATATTTTAGAAAGTGTGGCAACTATGAGACAGCAATAATTCTGGCATTTCTATTTTGTTTACTTTTATGGAGTTTAACAAACTTTTCCATGATTCCACTGTATGTACTCACCTCTCTTCTCCCCTCTTTAATAATAAAAAAAAAATAAATAAAAAAGCATATTTGGCATCACCACATCCATAAAGTTCAATCTATCAAAATATAAAATAAATGTACCTGTACGGTAAACTTCAAGACAAAATAGAAACGCCAGAATTATTGCTGTCTCATTCGCTAAAATATGCATTGAAAAGCGATCAAAACATCGTATGTACCACTAAACTGCATCAGTAAAATTATCAGCATGCCACACAGAAAACAAGATTTTATATACCTCCATTGACAGAAAAAACGTAAAAAATTAAGGGTCTCGGAAAAGTGTGACACAAACCAATTTTTTTCTTTTTCACAAGTTTCTGAATTTTTTTTCCACAACTTACCGTAAATAAAAAAAATTCAATGCTTGTTTATTATCACCATGATCATACTGAACTGGAGAATTAGTTGTCAGGTCATATTTATCACACAGTGAACGCTGTAAAAACAAAACCCCAAAACATTCGTGGAATTATATTTGTTTTTTGGCATTTTTATCACATTTGGAAACTTTTTCCCATTTTCTAGTATATTGTATCATAAAATTAATGGTGTCATTCAAACTACAACTCATCTCGCAAAAAATGCTATGTCGACAGAAAAATTAAAAAAGTTATGTGTATCAAAATAAGGGTAGGAGAAAACGGAAGTGCTAAAATGGAAAATCACCAAGTTGAGGAGTTAAATGTCTTCATTATTCATAAAATGACAATATATTAACACCAATATCGAAATCTATAAAATATTAAGAACACTTTGACTTTAGACTTGAACCTGTCCTCTACAAATAGTCATTCATAAAGTAATTATACAGTAGTGAAGGGCACTGATTGAAACTAAACCCCTTTAGCCATAGCCAGATAACCATGACTGATAGTTAATGGGCCAAAACCCACAATGTGAAAAACCCATTAAAAAGCACTGTTTCAGAACATAGAAAGCACTTGGCAGAGCTGGGTCTAGCGCTATAAATTTAGACCTATAAGACTTCAGTAAGACTGTCTGAACTGGAATAGAATTCTCAAAAGTACATCTAGTCTGATGGCTATTTCTGAGAAGTTGTCTTTTCTTTTTCAAATACAAGTCAGTATGATTTATAAACTATAAATAAATGTTAAAGCACATGGAAACATAAGAAGCAATGGAATGAGACTGAAAGGGAGAAGATACAGATTAGATATTAGAAAAAATTTTTTGACAGTGAGGGTGATCAAAGAGTGGAATAGTGTAACGTGCTGCTGCAGTGCAGTACAGCGCAACCTCCACCAGGGGGTGCTGGTGAGGGAAGAGAGGTTGCACACACAGCATAGTAACACAGAGCAGCATCACAGGTGTCACAGGTAGAGAAAAAGTGCTCACTCTAGCCAAAGTCAGTAATATAACACCAATGAGAGAAACAGTCAAAAATCCATAAAATTAATCATTTTATTGAAATCACATATGTAAAAAAGGACACTACAGTACATGGAATGGGGAGGAAAAATATCCTACATAAACGTGCACAGTGGTACAGAGGATCAAACACACCGTATTTACAATCCCAGGATTAACCTAGAATGTACAAATGATCAATATATGTCCCTGATAAGGGGTTAAGGCAGCTCATCATGGACACACCAATATATAGGCTAAAAGCTCAGCCATTGTTGTTGCCCATAAATCCCTAACAGGGCATAATGAAGATAAATACAGAGCAAATGCTCAAAACAAGCGCCATGTCAGCATCATCAATACTAAAGCAGCATCAGTTGCCCAAGTCCATGGTAAAGGAACTACTGTAAAGCAAGTACTAGAGATAAGCATCACAGCAACAACTCAAATGCTGCAATAGGGTCATTACCTGAGGAAGGAGCTGCGGCTCCGAAACGCGCGTTGGGGACAGGATCTACCACACCGCCCTTACTGCACCCAGGTAATGGCGCTACTGCAGCATTTGAGTTGTTGCTGTGATGCTTATCTCTAGTACTTGCTTTACAGTAGTTCCTTTACCATGGACTTGGGCAACTGATGCTGCTTTAGTGTTGATGATGCTGACATGGCGCTTGTTTTGAGCATTTGCTCTGTATTTATCTTCATTATGCCCTGTTAGGGATTTATGAGCAACAACAATGGCTGAGCTTTTAGCCTATATATTGGTGTGTCCATGATGAGCTGCCTTAACCCCTTATCAGGGACATATATTGATCATTTGTACATTCTAGGTTAATCCTGGGATTGTAAATACGGTGTGTTTGATCCTCTGTACCACTGTGCACGTTTATGTAGGATATTTTTTCTCCCCATTCCATGTACTGTATTGTCCTTTTTTACATATGTGATTTCAATAAAATGATTAATTTTATGGATTTCTGACTGCTTCTCTCATTGGTGTTATCTTAATATTTTGCAGTTTTCCTGCTTAGTCCTTTATCTATATTTATATGTATGTGGGAATATATCTTGTTAAAATGATTTTTTGAATCCATTTAGGCTAGTTACTTCTTTCCCCCACATATATTATGTCTTTTACCTGTTTACCAAAGCCACTAATGTCAGGAGTAGAAGTACCAAGGGAGACAGCAAGTGCATAGTCAGGGATAAGCAAGATTCAGGACTTACCGGGAACGTGGTATCAGAAACGTAAGATGTAAGACGGAGTCAGGGTACAAGCAAGAGGGTCAAAAAGCCAGTCGGGAAGCATGATGTAAGAAACAGAAAAACCAGAAGCAGAATCCAGAGATCAAGCCAAGTCATACACAAGTCCAGGTAATCAGGGGCAGAAGGAACACTAAAGGAATACAGGTCAGAGGCAGTAGCTTGGAAGTTTGCAGTATAGCTGATGCTGGCCTGCAGGCTGCAGAGGAGTGAAATAGCCCAGTCAGCTCCAGAGCGAGGCAGGGGGATTAACCCCCGCATGACCAGTCCAAAGAGAAGACAACAGAAAACAAATCTGGACTGGATCATGACAAATAGGCTGCCACAAGAGGTGGTGAGCTCTCCTTCAATGGAAGTCTTCAAACAACTGGACAGACATCCATCTGAGATGGTTTAGTGAATGCTGCATTGAGCAGGGGGTTGGACACGATGACCCTGGAGGTTCCTTCCAACTCTAACATTCTATGATTCTGTGATCTCCCAGTTCTAATATTTAGTATGGCGCAAGTAATTGATGGGCATGATGGACAGTTCATTTTGATGCTGAACACTTTATTAACCAGCCATACTCTTTTTAATCCTTCTTATACAGTCATATGTTAAAGTTTGGGCACCCCTATTAATGTTAACCTTTTTTCTTTATAACAGTTTTGGTTTTTGCAACAGCTATTTGAGTTTCATATATCTAATAACTGATGGACTCAGTTATATTTCTGGATTTAAATGAGGTTTATTATACTAACAGAAAATGTGCAATCTGCATTTAAACAAAATTTGACTGGTGCAAATGGCATCATGGGCTCCTCAAAACAACTCTCAAGTGATCTGAAAACAAAGATTATTCAATATAGCTTTTCAGGGGAAGGATACAAAAAGTTGTCTCAGAGATTTAACCTGTCAGTTTCCACTGTGAGGAACATAGTAAGGAAATGGAAAAACACAGGTACAGTTCTTGTTAAGCCCAGAAGTGGCAGGCCAAGAAAAATATCAGAAAGGCAGAGAAGAAGAATGGTGAGAACAGTCAAGGACAATCCACAGACCTCCTCCAAAGACCTGCAGCATCATCTTGCTGCAGATGGTGTCACTGTGCATCGGTCAACAATACAGCGCACTTTGTACAAGGAGAAGCTGTATGGGAGAGTGATGCGAAAGAAGCCGTTTCTGCAAGCACGCCACAAACAGAGTCGCCTGAGGTATGCAAAAGCACATTTGGACAAGCCAGTTATATTTTGGAAGAAGGTCCTGTGGACTGATGAAACAAAGATTGAGTTGTTTGGTCATACAAAAAGGCGTTATGCATGGAGGCTAAAAAACACAGCATTCCAAGAAAAACACTTGCTACCCACAGTAAAATTTGGTGGAGGTTCCATCATCCTTTGGGGCTGTGTGGCCAATGCCGGCACCGGGAATCTTGTTAAAGTTGAGGGTCGCATGGATTCAACTCAGTATCAGCAGATTCTTGACAATAATGTGCAAGAATCAGTGACGAAGTTGAAGTTACGCAGGGGATGGATATTTCAGCAAGACAATGATCCAAAACACCGCTCCAAATCTACTCAGGCATTCATGCAGAGGAACAATTACAATGTTCTGGAATGGCCATCCCAGTCCCCAGACCTGAATATCATTGAACATCTGTGGGATGATTTGAAGCGGGCTGTCCATCAAACTTAACTGAACTGGAATTGTTTTGTAAACAGGAATGGTCACAAATACCTTCATCCAGGATCCAGGAACTCATTAATAGCTACAGGAAGCGACTAGAGGCTGTTATTTTTGCAAAAGGAGGATCTACGAAATATTAATGTCACTTTTATGTTGAGGTGTCCATACTTTTGCACCGGTCAAATTTTGTTTAAATGCAGATTGCACATTTTCTGTTATTACAATAAACCTCATTTGAATCCAGAAATATAACTGAGTCCATCAGTTATTAGATATATGAAACTGAAATAGCTGTTGCAAAAACCAAAATTGTTATAAAGGAAAAAGGTTAACATTAATAGGGGTGCCCAAACTTTAACATATTACTGTACGTCAAGATATTTTATTAGGGTGTAAATACCTATTTTTTTATCAGTTTTAAGATTTGTGTTAGAAAACCAACAAATAAGTTAAAATTACATTGTACCGAAGCCTAAAAAAATAATTCTTATTTCAGAAACATATAAAATCACAGAAAAATAGAGGAGCATTGTGTGACTATTATTAGAGTCTTTTAAAGACAAAAAATTTTTTAACATAATGTTTTTATTGAAATCTCCGCATGTAACCACAATAGCTTTCCAATTTTAACTTTCTCCCAATGAACGTGACATTCAATATTACATTTCAGGCTACACTAGGTTGTAAACAAGCAGCTCCAAATCAGGCTCTATCCCTGATTCTCATAAAAAGAATTAGCTGTGGTCCCGTGCTGTAAGGTCTGTATTCTCTTTAGCTTCCTCCCATGCCCAGGAGCTGTGGTATGATCAGACCATGTCCATGTACGATCAGATACAGCCATTACACAGGACACAGCAGAGACACATTTATAAGAGTATCTCAGCACAGGAATTTGTTATTAAAACACATCCAATTGCAGAACTTCCAAGATCTGTTGATTAAAATGAACTTTGTTTGTGGGACAACCTCTTTAACTTCTGTAGCCAGAGCTCTGCAGAGCAGACTGTGTTCCATGGGGCTGAATACTCGTAGACCGGAGAACAATGCTTTGCTAACTAAGACAAGAAGTGGTCTAACATATTCATTGCGGGATTGTGGAAAATTTTAGATGGCTCTTATTTTCTGCAGCTTATTTTCTGTACAACCAATATAAAGATATGACCAGTGTGTTTCCAGCAAACTGTAAAAAAGTCAATTCATGCCATGGTGTGCAGGGCTTACTCATACAATGACATTGGTTACATTTATTGCACCGGACAACTGACTGGTGTCCTGACAAATATTGGATGTTCCAGAAAGCAATTGTCACCAGACAAGACAGGTCTTTGTTATTGTGTTCTCCAAACAGTGATTCTTTCAGTTGAAAGCAACTTTCCGGGAATTCTCCTGATCGCAATCCAATTAAGAATATACACTGAATTAACATTTTTTTAGAGACATCTGTCCTTTCACAATTGGAGCTACCCTGCAAGGAAACTAGACTTAAAACCCGGAGTGTTAGGCGTCAGGTTTCTGCGTCTGCTCTGCAGGAATCCAGAGCCTCACATTCTGAAGTCTCCTGCTGTCTATCTACTGCAGAGAAGATTACTTTACAGCAGACCGCTCCAGAGACTAAGTTCCTCTGTGCTCATACTGGACATGCTCATGAGACGATCTCCCATTGGAGATTGGGAGTCATGTGCCCAGGTCCTGCTCCAGATCTCATTGGTCTATCTCGGAGATCTGGAAGGTCCTGCACGGCTATAAAATGCACGCATGACCGCTCGGCCATGCGCTAGTATAAACTATACTTGCTAGATGTGTGAATGGTGATGGATGTATGATTCTGGTAACTGACTCAATTGAAACCCCTTCCCTCTGATATTATGCATGTGGATAGGGAATTAGTTCAGCAGTCAGCGCCAGTCAGTGGCAAGCGTCCGACATTGCGCTTGCTTTCTAGCTTTGTCATCTAGCGGCAGTGTCCTACACCGCGCTGCAATTGCAGTCCTTCTTGGCGCTCGCAGTAGCGACGCCGCACACACGGTAGGTCTAGACGGACGCAGCTCCTCTGTCTTAGGTCCTGCTCCTGTGACCAGATACTGTGTGTTCACTTACCCGAGGCCTGTGACACTAGCAGGCTCAGCGTTTTTGTATGTTTATGTTGCGGCGCCTCTGTGTGTGAACAGAGCACGCTCTGCACACTTCGGGTGAAGTTAAACCCGTGCGCATTATACCGCCATATTGCTCGTCTGTCATTACCTAGCAACGGTGTAACACTTACTGCACGGTGGACCCCGAACGGCGAACGCACTTTATTATTTATTTTTATTTAGTGCGTTCCGCCATTCCTAACACGGAGTCCACATCAAGTGAGCAAGTTCTCCTTGGATCAATATTAGTGTGAACCCAGATTAGAATGGGAAAAGCAAGATCTTTGAGGAACTTTGAACAAGGCATGTTAACTTTTGCAAGCAAGGATTGAGTTAGGAGGAGGCAGCAAGCTGGTAATTGCCAGAACTTCCATTCTCAAAATGGTCCCCAGTGAGACCCTATACAGCTGCAGGTTTGTTGAGCCAGTCAGTCTGAAACCGCCTGCCTTAGGCTGGTTTCACACTAGCGTTTTATTGCGCAGCGCATTGTGCACTATCGGGCGCACGCGCAATGGTCCCCTATCTTTAAAATGGCTGGTGCAGTGTCTAGCGATTTCACACGCTGATCAGAGTTTTCGTGCACTGCGCATTTTCGAGGTGTGCGCCCAGACGCGCCAGACGCTACATGTTGCATTTTTTGTTCCGCCCAACCTGGTTAAAAAATCTCATGCGCACGTGTGTGCACTGAATGCGCAACAAAATAACATTACAGTCTATGGGATGGCCGACGTGTGCTTGGTTGTGCGCTCGTCAGCGCTTTTAGCGCGCACACGATTTTAGAGTAAACAATGTCTAGACACTGGGTTAAACCACCCCCTACACAAGCAACATTGTTTGGGTGGAGTGTACATAAAAGAAGGTGTCTGCAGGGTCAGACCACTTACTCTCCAGACAGCCTTGAAGCGATAACACAGTCTTCAACAGACAAGAGCCTTCCAACTTTGGATACAAGCTGCAGCAGCCAAAATGTGAGTATTCTTCAACATAATGTCTGCCTGTCCTTTCAAATTTATTATGTACTAATGTTTTTTTTTGTTTAAATTGCAGCATGTCTTCTGGATCGGAATATTCTCCATCCCAGCAAGAACTGGCCCAAGCAGAGCGTGAGGTGAGGATCTTGCTGCCTTTGGGTAAGTATAGCTGCCTATATAAATGTGTAATAATTTTTTTTCTTTACAGACCTCATCATCGGACCTGGCAAGTGAGGCGGAACAGCGGGAGCAGCCTAGCCAAGTCCCGGCGAGGAGACATAATGTAAGTATACAGTCTTTGAATGTCCCTTTTTTTTAATTTATTTTTTTCTCTTCCTTTTTTCTGTCCTTTTTTTCATCTTCTATCTTGCTTCTTTTATTTCTATTTTTCTATCTTTTTCATTCTCCAAAATTTCCAAGATTATAATGTTTTTTTCTCTAGGTTCCACAACAGGATGAAGACATTTACTTGGACAATGAGAACCTGATCCACCTAGTCCAGGCACGTGTCCCGTTGTGGGACAGCCATGACCTGCAGTACAAGGACACTGTGGTGACCCGGCAGCTCTGGAATGAGGTGGCCGCAGCGATGATGGATGGCTGGGAATGTGATGGGAATGTGGACAGAGCGGAAGACATTGTCGGACACACATCAGGGGTTCAGCTGACGTTACTGAACCCCAGTAACACAGGAACAAGTGTTGATTGTGCAGACACCACTTCTGAGCAGCAACTAGTGGGGTTGGAGGCCAGGGGAAATTGTTATGAATGAGTCACCGGAGGAGGAAAAAACAAAAACACAAGCTAAGTCCAGAAAACGAGAGAGGTTGGTAGCTAGCGGATTGCAGACCCCTGATCCTATTCACCACAACTAACAGTAGCCGTGGGGGGTTCCTACGGTGCCCTAGACCCCTCGTCACAGCCGGAGAGCTAAATAAGCCTAAAGAAAGAAAGGGGGAATCTAAACTGCCCTAGAGCAGACCCCAAAGCAATAGACAGCCCCCAACATGTATTGTTGTTGAAAAACAGATGAAAACACAAACGCAGACAGAAAGACAGGCTGAGCAAATGATGGGGCCCAACTAACTAGATAGGAAAGGACAGAAAAGATGCTGGCTGCAATCACACAAAAAACCCTGCCAAAAATAATGTCCAACACATCTGAGAGAAAAGGCCCTGAAGTCACTAGACTTCAAAATCACTATATCAGCACTCAGGTATATTCTGAAGACAGAGCAAAGAGATCAACTGATCAGAGACAAAAATGGAGTTCAGCCCGTCCAAACCAGGGCAGGCTGAACACAAGCACTAAGTAAACAGACAAAATCTCATGGAAAAATAGCAGAGCAAAAACTTAGCTTTTAGTAGACAGGAACTAAACTGGATGCCAGAGCTCAAAGCAGAAAGGATAGCCAGCAACCCTGCAGGGCGTCGGCTGCCTTATATCCACTCAGAAATTCCGGATGTCCAATCACACTCCACCTGTTCAGATGACAGGTTCTTTCCATCCAGATCAATTTCACTACCTCCTTTCACCAGCAGAGGGAGTTCATCAGACATCAGAGGTGAAGGAGAAAATGAACTCATAACAGTACCTCCCCCTTGAGGAGGGGTCACTGAACCCTCATCCACGCCACCAGGGCGATCAGGATGGGCCCAATGAAAAGCACGAACCAATCTTTTGGCATGAATATCGGATGCAGAGACCCAAGAATTATCCTCCTGGCCATAACCCTTCCATTTAGCCAAATATTGGAGCCTCTGTCTAGCCAGACGAGAGTCCAGTATATTCTCAACCTCATATTCCATATTACCTTCAACCAATACAGGGTCAGGAGGTGCCACCACAGGAACTACTGGCTCAACAAACCTCTTTAACAGAGACTTATGAAACACGTTATGGATCTTGAATGTAACAGGAAGAGCCAATCGAAAAGAGACTGGATTAAGAATCTCCAAAATCTTGTAAGGTCCAATAAATCTAGGTTTAAACTTTGGAGAAGCCACCTTCATAGAGATATTCTTTGATGACAACCAAACCATATCACCCACCTTAAACCGGGGACCAATGGTCCTATGCCGGTTGGAAAACCGCTGGGCCTTTTCCTGGGAGAGAGACAACTTATCCACCACTTGGTCCCAGATATGGTGCATTCTCTCCACCACAGTGTCAACACCTGGGCAGGCAGAAGACTCCACCTGCCATGAAGAGAATCGAGGATGAAACCCAAAGTTACAAAAAAGGTGACATCAAAGTGGCAGAACTAGCTCTATTATTTAAAGCAAATTCGGCCAACGGCAAAAATGAAACCCAATAATCCTGATCAGCAGAAATAAAACATCTCAAATACGACTCCAAAGTCTGGTTTGTTCTCTCCGTCTGCCCATTGGTCTGAGGGTGAAACGCAGAGGAGAAGGACAACTGAATTCCCAGCTTGGAACAGAAAGTCCTCCAAAATCTAGAAACAAACTGAACTCCTCTGTCAGATACAATGTTCTCAGGAATCCAGTGTAAGCGAACCCCCTGTTGCAAAAACAAGGGCACCAACTCTGAGGAAGATGGCAACTTAGGGAGTGGTACAAGATGGACCATCTTAGAGAATCTATCACAAATCACCCAAATAACAGTCATTCTCTGAGAGACAGGCATATCAGAGATAAAATCCATTGAAATATGGGTCCATGGCCTCCTGGGCACCGGCAAAGGCATCAACAACCCACTAGAGCGAGAACAAGGTTTAGACCGGGAGCAAGTCCCACAGGACTGCACAAAATTCCTGACATCACGAGACAAGGCGGGCCACCAAAAAGACCGACTCACCAAATCTCTAGTACCAAAAATACCTGGATGACCAGCCAATGCGGAGCAATGAACTTCAGTCATTACTCTCTTCCTCCACTGGTCAGGAACATACAATTTTCCAATGGGACAACGCTCAGGTTTGTCCTCCTGAAACTCTTCCAGAGCATGTCTCAAATCGGGTGAGATGGCAGAAAGAACTACCCCCTCACCTAAGATGGTAGCAGGCTTGGTCACAATAGGAGAATCAGCAAAGAAACTCCTAGAGAGGGCGTCTGCCTTGACATTCTTAGTGCCCGGAAAAAAAGAGACCACAAAATCAAAACGTGTGAAAAACAAGGCCCACCTAGCCTGTCTAGGATTCAAGCGTTTGGCCGACTCCAGGTAAATCAAATTCTTGTGGTCAGTAAGGACCATGACTTGATGTTTAGCTCCCTCCAACCAATGTCTCCACTCCTCAAATGCCCATTTCATGGCTAACAGTTCCCGATTCCCCACATCATAGTTACGTTCGGATGGGGAGAACTTTCGGGAAAAGAAAGCACAGGGATTCATTTTAGATGTTACAGGATCTTTTTGGGACAAAACAGCTCCTGCACCAATCTCAGAAGCGTCCACCTCTACCTGAAACGGGAGTGAGACATCAGGTTGCCGCAAGACCGGAGCAGAAGTGAACCTTCGCTTCAGCTCCTGAGTGGAAGAAACAGCCTCCGGAGACCAATTCAGCACATCAGCACCCTTCTTAGTCAAATCAGTCAATGGTTTGGCAATACCAGAAAAATTAGCTATAAATTTACGATAAAAATTTGCAAAACCCAAAAACTTCTGGAGGGCCTTCAAAGAAGTGGGCTGAACCCAATCATAAATGGCCTGTACCTTGGCCGGGTCCATTTCAATAGTTGACGGAGACAAAATAAATCCCAAAAATGAAATCCTCTGTACCCCAAAAAGGCATTTCGATCCCTTGACATACAGGGAATTCTCCCTCAAAATCCGGAACACAGTCCGAACATGTTCCACATGAGAGTCCCAATCCCTGGAAAAGATCAAAATATCATCCAGATAGATGATCAAAAATTTATCCACAAAGTCTCAGAAAATATCATTCATGAAGCACTGGAAGACAGAAGGGGCATTAGTGAGCCCAAAAGGCATCACCAGGACTCAAAATGTCCCTCCGGAGTATTAAACGCCGTCTTCCATTCATCCCCATGCTTAATGCGAATAAGATTATACGCCCCCCTGAGGTCAAGCTTGGTAAACCAGCAAGCACCTTTAACTCTGGAGAATAGATCAGAAATCAGGGGTAACGGATACTGATATTTAACAGTAATTTTGTTGAGGGAATGATAGTCAATACAAGGCCTTAATGAACCATCTTTCTTGGCCACGAAAAAAAACCCAGCACCTAAGGGTGAAGAGGATGGTCTAATATGACCCTTCTCCAATGACTCCTTAATGTAGGATCGCATAGCCTCGTGCTCGGGTATAGATAAATTGAAAAGTCGACCCTTGGGAAATTTACACCCGGGGCTCAGCTCAATTGCACAATCATAACTCCTATGAGGAGGCAAAGACGCAGACTCATTCTCACTAAATACATCATAAAAATCAGCCAAATAGTCAGGAACATCATGCGACTGGGGAGAGGTGGAGAAAACAGGAGCGTCACTAAGGGCACACCGACAACCCCAACTCACCACAGACAAAGATTTCCAATCCAAAACTGGATTATGGATTTGCAACCAGGGAAACCCCAGAACAATGGTATCATGCAAATTGTGCAACACCAAAAATCTGCAATTTTCTTGATGGTCTGGGGCGACCCGCATTACCACCTGGGTCCAAAACTGAGGTTTATTCTTCGCCAAAGGAGTAGCATCAATACCCCTCAAAGGGATAGGCGTCCACAGAGGTGTCATAGGAAACCCACAACGTTTAGCTAAATCCAAGTCCATCAGGTTCGGGTCAGAGCTGCCCCGAATCCACAAAAGCCTTAGCGGAAAATGTGGACAGGGAGCAGATCAGAGTAATTGCCAGAAGAAACTTAGGTTGAACACCACCCACAGCAAATGTGTGTGCAAAACGTTTCTCTCATTTATGGCAGACAGAAATAATATGAGAGGCATCTCCACAAAAAAAACACAGCTTATTACGCCTTCTGAACTCATGACGTTGCGCCCTAGACAAAACTCTATCACATTGCATAGGTTCAGACATTTGTTCAACAGGTGGCAACATTTCTCGTGTAATTTTATGTTCACGTAAACGCCGATCAACCTGAATGGCGAATGACATAGAATCGTCAAGACCAGAGGGAACAGGAAATCCCACCATAGTATCTTTTACGGTTTCTGACAAACTCTTCCGGAAGAGAGCTGCCAAGGCACCATCATTCCAGGTAGTAAGGACCGCCCACTTTTGGAATTTTTGACAGTACAACTCTGCAGAATCCTGACCCTGGCTCAATGCCAACAGGGCCTTTTCAGCCTGATCAATAGCATTAGGTTCATCATACAACAACCCCAAGGCTTGAAAAAATGCATTCACATTAGTTAGAATAAGATCATCAGGTTTTAAAGAAAACGCCCAATCCTGGGGATCGCCGCGCAGCAAAGAGATGACAATTTTAACCTGCTGCGCGGAGCTCCCCGATGACTTAGGCTTCAAGGCAAAAAATAATTAACAATTATTCTTAAAATTCAAAAATTTAGACCGATCCCCAAAAAAAACACATCAGGAGTAGGGATCTTTGATTCAGCAGCATGTGAATGAGCAAGATAGGCGGAAATTCCCCGCACTTCAGCAGTGAGCTGCTCCACACGATCAGACAATTGCTTAATCTCCATTGAGAAAAAATTCCCCCTACGGCCTCAGAGAAATAGAGGAAAAAATATACACAAAAAAAAAAATTCTGACACTTTTTTTTTTACAATTCTTTCCTGCTATTGAGTACCCTAGAATCTGCAGTATGGCTGGCGATTCTGTTTTGAATGAGTCACCGGAGGAGGAAAAAACAAAAACACAAGCTAAGTCCAGAAAACCGGAGAGGTTGGTAGCTAGCGGATTGCAGACCCCTGATCCTATTCACCACAACTAACAGTAGCCGTGGGGGGTTCCTACAGTGCCCTAGACCCCTCGTCACAGCTGAAGAGCTAAATAAGCCTAACGAAAGAAAGGGGAAATCTAAACTGCCCCAGAGCAGACCCCAAAGCAATAGACAGCCCCCAACATGTATTGTCGTTGAAAAACAGATGAAAACACAAACGCAGACAGAAAGACAGGCTGAGCAAATGATGGGGCCCAACTAACTAGATAGGAAAGGACAGAAAAGATGCTGGCTGCAATCACACAAAAAACCCTGCCAAAAATAATGTCCAACACGTCTGAGAGAAAAGGCCCTGAAGTCACTAGACTTCAAAATCACTATATCAGCACTCAGGTATATTCTGAAGACAGAGCAAAGAGATCAGCTGATCAGAGACAAAAATGGAGTTCAGCCCGTCCAAACCAGAGCAGGCTGAACACAAACACTAAGTAAACAGACAAAATCTCATGGAAAAATAGCAGAGCAAAAACTTAGCTTTTAGTAGACAGGAACTAAACTGGATGCCAGAGCTCAAAGCATACAGGATAGCCAGCAACCCTGCAGGGCATCGGCTGCCTTATATCCACTCAGAAATTCCGGATGTCCAATCACACTCCACCTGTTCAGATGACAGGTTCTTCCCATCCAGATCAATTTCACTACCTCCTTTTACCAGCAGAGGGAGTTCATCAGACATCAGAGGTGAAGGAGAAAATGTACTCATAACAGGAAATACTAGAGACAGAGTGGAGCCAGAGGCCTAATTGGAGCAAGTTTGAAATCAGTAGTAGTGTGAATGTGGAGGCAACAGTAGACATTGCCGAACACACAGCATAGGAGCAGCTGGCATTACTGAACCTCACTAACACTGGAGCATGTGTTTTTCTCTGTGCAGACGGCACTTCCGAGCAACAACTGGCTGTGTTGGAGCCCAGGGTGAATCATGGAGTAGGCTGAGGCCTAATTGCAGCAAGTTTTATATATGATGTAGTTTGAATGTGGAGGCAGCAGGAGATATTGCCGTCCACACAGCAGGGGAGCAGCAGGCATTACTGAACCCCACTAACACTGGAGCATGTGTTTTTCTCTGTGCAGACGGCACTTCCGAGCAACAACTGGCTGTGTTGGAGCCCAGGGTGAATCATGGAGCAGGCTGAGGCCTAATTGCAGCAAGTTTTATATGTGATGTAGTTTGAATGTGGAGGCAGCAGGAGATATTGCCGTCCACACAGCAGGGGAGCAGCAGGAATTACTGAACCCCACTAACACTGGAGTATGTGCTTTTCTCTGTGCAGACGGCACTTCCGAGCAACAACTGGTGTGTTGGAGCCCAGGGTGAATCATGGGGCAGGCTGAGGCCTAATTGCAGCAAGTTTTATATGTGATGTAGTTTGAATGTGGAGGCAGCAGGAGATATTGCCGTCCACACAGCAGGGGAGCAGCAGGCATTACTGAACCCCACTAACACTGCAGCATGTGTTTTTTTCTGTGCAGACAGCACTTCCGAGCAACAACTGGCTGTGTTGGAGCCCAGGGTGAATCATGGAGCAGGCTGAGGCCTAATTGCAGTAAGTTTTATATGTGATGTAGTTTGAATGTGGAGGCAGCCGGAGATATTGCCGTCCACACAGCAGGTGAGCAGCAGGCATTACTGAACCCCACTAACACTGGAGCATGTGTTTTTCTCTGTGCAGACGGCACTTTGGAGCAACAACTGGCTATGTTGGAGCCTAGGGTGAATTATGGAGTAGGCTGAGGCCTAATTGCAGCAAGTTTTATATGTGATGTAGTTTGAATGTGGAGGCAGCAGGAGATATTGCCGTCCACACAGCAGGGGAGCAGCAGGCATTACTGAACCCCACTAACACTGGAGCATGTGTTTTTCTCTGTGCAGACGGCACTTCCGAGCAACAACTGGCTGTGTTGGAGCCCAGGGTGAATCATGGAGCAGGCTGAGGCCTAATTGCAGCAAGTTTTATATGTGATGTAGTTTGAATGTGGAGGCAGCAGGAGATATTGCCGTCCACACAGCAGGGGAGCAGCAGGAATTACTGAACCCCACTAACACTGGAGTATGTGCTTTTCTCTGTGCAGACGGCACTTCCGAGCAACAACTGGTGTGTTGGAGCCCAGGGTGAATCATGGAGCAGGCTGAGGCCTAATTGCAGCAAGTTTTATATGTGATGTAGTTTGAATGTGGAGGCAGCAGGAGATATTGCCGTCCACACAGCAGGGGAGCAGCAGGCATTACTGAACCCCACTAACACTGCAGCATGTGTTTTTTTCTGTGCAGACAGCACTTCCGAGCAACAACTGGCTGTGTTGGAGCCCAGGGTGAATCATGGAGCAGGCTGAGGCCTAATTGCAGTAAGTTTTATATGTGATGTAGTTTGAATGTGGAGGCAGCCGGAGATATTGCCGTCCACACAGCAGGTGAGCAGCAGGCATTACTGAACCCCACTAACACTGGAGCATGTGTTTTTCTCTGTGCGGACGGCACTTTGGAGCAACAACTGGCTATGTTGGAGCCTAGGGTGAATTATGGAGTAGGCTGAGGCCTAATTGCAGCAAGTTTTATATGTGATGTAGTTTGAATGTGGAGGCAGCAGGAGACTTTGCTGTCCACACAGCAGAGGAGCAGCTGACGTTACTGAACCCCACTGACACAGGAGCTAGGGTTTTGCTCTGTGCAGACAGCACTTTCAAGCGACAACTGGCTGTGTTGAAGCCCAGGATCAATCATGCAGCATGCTGAGGCCTACTTGGAGCAAGTAGAAAATCGGATGTAGTTTGAATGTGGAGGCAGCAGGAGACTTTGCCGTCCACACAGCAGGGGAGCAGCTGACGTTACTGAACCCCACTGACACAGGAGCTAGTGTTTTTCTCTGTGCAGACGGCACTTCCAAGCGACAACTGGCTGTGTTGAAGCCCAGGATCAATCATGCAACAGGCTGAGGCCTACTTGGAGCAAGTAGAAAATCGAATGTAGTTTGAATGTGGAGGCAGCAGGAGACTTTGTCGTCCACACAGCAGGGGAGCAGCTGGCGTTACTGAATCCCACTAACACAGGAGCTAGTGTTTTTCTCTGTGCAGACGGCACTTCCAAGCGACAACTGGCTGTGTTGAAGCCCAGGATCAATCATGCAGCAGGCTGAGGCCTACTTGGAGCAAGTAGAAAATCGGATGTACAGTAGTTTGAATGTGGAGGCAGCAGGAGACTTTGCCGTCCACACAGCAGGGGAGCAGCTGACGTCACTGAACCCCACTGACACAGGAGCTAGGGTTTTTCTCTGTGCAGACAGCACTTTCAAGCGACAACTGGCTGTGTTGAAGCCCAGGATCAATCATGCAGCAGGCTGAGGCCTACTTGGAGCTAGTTGAAAATATGATCTAGTTTGAATGTGGAGTCAGCAGGAGATATTGCCGTCCACACAGCAGAGGAGCAGCTTGCGTTACTGAACCCCACTAATACAGGAGCTAGTGTTTTTCTATGTGCAGACGGCACTTCCAAGCAACAACTGGCTGTGTTGAAGCCCAGGATCAATCATGCAGCAGGCTGAGGCCTACTTGGTGCAAGAGGGAATGAAGGACGAATCCAGAAAGGCAACAAAAGGTCATGGTGAAAAATATTTTATTTAGTGGAATTGCAAGAAACAAATGGCTAAAAAACATGCAAGTACTAGTAAATCATTGAGAACACATGATTAGGACCCTGGGCACCATGTTGCCAGTAATATACCAATATTGTCATATAAGACATAAAGCCGTTATTTCCTTAGGATAGACACAGCAAAGATAAGCAAAATCTCCAGTGGGCATATATTGCTAGCAAATGCTTACAAACTTGTACCTAATAAGGGGCAAAAGTTATATGTAGAAAAACGCCATATCATTAATAATGTTACCTGAGAGCAGTCAGTGCAGGCAAAACAAGGGTCCCCGGGCCCACCCTTGGAGCAAGTAGAAAATCAGATGTAGCTTGAATGTGGAGGCAGCAGGAGACTTTGCCGTCCAACAGCAGGGGAGCAGCTGACATTACTGAACCCCACTGACACAGGAGCTAGTGTTTTTCTCTGTGCAGACGGCACTTCCAAGCGACAACTGTCTGTGTTGAAGCCCAGGATCAATCATGCAGCAGGCTGAGGCCTACTTGGATCAAGTAGAAAATTGGATGTAGTTTGAATGTGGAGGCAGCAGGAGACTTTGCCATCCACACAGCAGGGGAGCAGCTGACGTTACTGAACCCCACAGACACAGGAGCTAGGGTTTTACTCTGTGCAGACAGCACTTCCAAGCGACAACTGGCTGTATTGAAGCCCAGGATCAATCATGCAGCAGGCTGTGGCCTACTTGGAGCTAGTTAAAAATATGATCTAGTTTGAATGTGGAGTCAGCAGGAGATATTGCCGTCCACACAGCAGGGGAGCAGCTTGCGTTACTGAACCCCACTAACACAGGAGCTAGTGTTTTTCTATGTGCAGACGGCACTTCCAAGCAACAACTGGCTGTGTTGAAGCCCAGGATCAATCATGCAGCAGGCTGAGGCCTACTTGGTGCAAGAGGGGGGAAGGACGAATCCAGAAAGGCAACAAAAGGTCATGATGAAAAATATTTTATTTAGTGGAATTGCAAGAAACAAATGGCTAAAAAACATGCAAGTACTAGTAAATCATTGAGAACACATGATTAGGACCCTGGGCACCATGTTGCCAGTAATATACCAATATTGTCATATAAGACATAAAGCCGCTATTTCCTTAGGATAGACATAGCAAAGATAAGCAAAATCTCCAGTGGGCATATATTGCTAGCAAATGCTTACAAACTTGTGCCTAATTAGGGGCAAAAGTTATATGTAGAAAAACGCCATATCATTAATAATGTTACCTGAGAGCAGCCAGTCGAGGCAAAACATGGGTCCCCGGCCCACCCTTGGAGCAAGTAGAAAATCAGATGTAGTTTGAATGTGGAGGCAGCAGGAGACTTTGCCGTCCAACAGCAGGGGAGCAGCTGACATTACTGAACCCCACTGACACAGGAGCTAGTGTTTTTCTCTGTGCAGACGGCACTTCCAAGCGACAACTGGCTGTGTTGAAGCCTAGGATCAATCATGCAGCAGGCTGAGGCCTACTTGGAGCTAGTTGAAAATATGATCTAGTTTGAATGTGGAGGCAGCAGGAGATATTGCCATCCACACAGCAGGGGAGCAGCTGGCGTTACTGAACCCCACTGACAAAGGAGCTAGTGTTTTTGTCTGTGCGGACAGCACTTCCGAGCAACATCTGGCTGTGTTGAAGCCCAGGATCAATCATGCAGCAGGCTGAGGCCTACTTGGAGCAAGTTCAAAATATGATCTAGTTTGAATGTGGAGGCAGCAGAAGACATTGCCGTCCACACAGCAGGGGAGCAGCTGGCATTACTGAACCCCACTAACACAGGAGCTAGTGTTTTTTTTTGTGCGGACGGCACTTCCGAGCAACAACTGGTGATGTTGGAGACCAGGGTAAATCAGTGTGTAGGCTGAGGTCTAATTTCATCAAGTTTAATATCTGTTGTAGACTACTACTGATTTTAAACATGCTCCAGCTAGGCCTCTGGTCCACTCTGTCTCTAGTATTTCCCCTGGCCTCCAACCCCGCCAGTTGATGTTCAGAAGTGGCGTCTGCACAATCCACACTTGTTCCTGTGTTACTGGTTCTCAGTCACGTCAGTTGATCCCCTGATGTGTGTCCGGCAATGTCTCCTGCTCTGTCCACATTCCCATTACTAGTAGTGGGAATGTGGACAGAGCAGGAGACCTTGCCGGACACACATCAGGGGATCAACTGACGTGACTGAGCCCCTGTAACCCAGGAACAAGTGTGGATTGTGCAGACGCCACTTCAGAGCAGCAACTGGCGGGGTTGGAGGCCCGGGGAAATACTAGAAACAGAGTGGAGCCAGAGGCCTAGTTGGAGCAAGTTTGAAATCAGTAGTAGTGTGAATGTGGAGGCAGCAGAAGACATTGCCGTCCACACAGCAGGGGAGCAGCTGGCATTACTGAACCCCACTAACACAAGAGCTAGTGTTTTTCTCTGTGTAGATGGCACTTCTGAGCAACAACTGGCTGTGTTGAAGCCCAGGGATTACAGTTCAGGTGGTAGAAACATGAACACAACAGGAGACCTGGATACTGTTGCCAACCAATTATTTATTCTGGAAGAGGACTGGCAAATTCTGGCGAGATCCAGGCCTTATTCATTTTCAGAAAAGTAAGCCTGTCAATGTTATCGGAGGATAGTCGCGTGCGACGGTCTGTTAGTACACCACCTGCGGCACTAAAGACGCATTCCGATAATACACTGGCAGCAGGGCAAGCCAGCACCTCCAATGCATACTGGCTAAGCTCTGGCCATGTATCCAGCTTAGAGACCCAAAACTTGAAGGGGGAAGAGCTGTCTGGGAGTACACTGACAGGGCAAGACATGTAGTCTGTCTCCATCTGACGGAAACGATGCCTCCTGCTGACTGGAGCCGTCTGTGATGGTGTAGACATTTGTGGCGGGCACACAAAACTTTGCCACATTTGGGCCATACTGATCTTGCCTTGTGCTGAGGCTCTGCCTCTGCTCCCTCTTTGTGCAGAGCTTCCTCCACTGCCTCGACGCACAGAGCTGCTTTATAAAGCACTAGCAGCACTGCTCTCGGGTGGAATGGAGAACATGATGGAATGCACCAGTGTGTCTTGGTACTCCCGCATTTTACGCTCCCGGATCAACGGTGTTATGAGGCTTTGTAAGTTGTCCCGGTAACGAGGATCTAGGAGGGTGTACACCCAATAATCAGCCGTGTTGAGAATGTGGGTGATGCGGCTTTCGTTTCTCAGGCACTGCAGCATGAAATCAACCATGTGCTGCAGAATCCCAACTGCCCAAAAAACGCTGTCCCCTGCTTGAGGCGTCATCTCTGCCTGCTCTGCATCACCCCACCCTCGCTGTACATACTGACTAGAGCATTGTGTACCTCCCTCCCCTGGAGAGATGTCTTCCTCCTCCATTGACTCCTCCTCATCCTCCTCACAAAGTCTCCCCTGCCTAGGCCTTTGTGAGGAACCACGTAGCGCAGACTGTCCAGAAGCAGATGGCATTTGTGATTCCACATCCTCCACCTCTTCCAAAACCTCCTCCCTTAGTGCTTGCAGCGTTTTTTGAAGCAGGCAGATAAGGGGGACAGGCATGCTGACTAGTGCATCATCTGCACTCTCCATCCGCGTGGAATCATCGAAGGCACGCAAAACGAGGCAGATGTCCTTCATAGAGGCCCACTCAGTGGTGCTGAAGTGTGACCGGTGCACAGTGCGACTTGTTTGCGCCCTTATGCAGCTGGTACTCCATTACTGCTGCCTGCTGCTCACACAACCGCTCCAACATATGTAACATTGAATTCCACCTGGTGGGTAGGTCACATATGATGCGATGTTCCGGAAGGCGTAATCAGCGCTGCAGAGCTGCAATGTGCGATCTTGCCGTGCTGGAATACCGCAAGTGAGCGCACTCTATGCGGACCTTGTGCAGCAGTGCATCAAGATCCTGATAGTCCCTCAGAAAGCTCTGCATGACCAAGTTGAGCACATGTGCCAGACATGGGATGTGAGGGAGGTTGCCTAGGCCCAGAGCTGCCACCAGATTTCGGCCATTGTCACACACTACCAAGCCTGGCTGGAGATTCGCTGCAGAAACCACACGTCGCTCTCCTGCTTGATGGCATTCCAGAGCTCCTGCACTGTGTGGCTTCGATTCCCCAAATAAATTAATTTCAGTACGGCCTGTTGACGTTTGGCCACGGCTGTGCTCATATCGGTCGTAACAGGCTCCTGCAGCGCTGATTCTGAGGAATTGGAGTATGAGGAGGAGTCAATGTGTACAGACTGGATTCCTGCAATCCTTGGAGTTGGCAGAACACATAGAGCGCCACTCTCCAGATCTGTATCCGGCTCCACAACATTGACCCAATGGGCAGTGAGGGAAAGGTATCGTCCCTGTCCATGGGTACTGGTCCATGCATCGGTGGTCAGGTGGACCTTGCTACTGGCGGCGTTTAGTAGCGCATGTTTAATTTTTCCCTCCACATGCTTTTGCAGGGCAGGGACGGCTTGCCTGCTGAAATAAAAGCGGCTGGGCATGGTGTATTGTGGGACTGCCAATGCCATGAAGTTCTGGAAGGTGTCAGTCTCCACCAGCCTGAATGAGAGCATTTCAAGGGCCAGTAATTTGGCAATGCCAGCATTCAGAGCCTGTGCTTGGGGATGGTTTGCCGAGTATGGCCGCCTTTTCTCCCATGCCTGTGCTACTGATGGCTGTAGAGTGGCCTGGGAGTGTGAGGATGAACGGGAACGTGGTGCTGTGGGTGGAATGTCACTGGGTCTCTGGACAATGGTGCCAGAGGTTCTTCCATGGCGATCCTGTGAGGAAGCCGAACCAGCTGTGTGTGAGCTGGAGGAAGAAGCTACAACACGAGCTGAAGAGGTGGTAGGTGGTGCTGTAGGTTGGCCTACGTCTTCAGTGTGTCTTTGTAACTCCACCACGTGCTTGCTCCGCACATGTTTCCACATATTTGTGGTATTGAGGTTGCTGACACTTTTCCCTCTTTTGACTTTTTGATGACACAGCTTGCATTTGACAAAGCAAATATCATCTGCAACAGTGTCAAAAAAGGACCACGCACTGCATGTCTTGGGAGCGCCCGTTTTGGCTTTTGGAAGAGGAATGCTCCTAACGGGTGCCGAAGTGGAGGCTACAGGCAACCAAGTCTGCCCCCTCCCTCTCCCTCCTGTTTTGGCCGTTCAGGGAATCGCTTCCTCAGAGCTGCTCCCACCACCTTTCCTGTTCCTCACGCCATGATGGGTCAAGGACCTCATCATCTACACTCCCCTCTTCAAACACCTGCTTCTCCTGGGTAGTCTCGCCAGCACCATACGCACCAGAAAGTGGCACCTGAGTCTCGTCATCATCTGATGCGTACTGAGGTGTGCTGACCATAGGCACTGGCTCACCCGCCTCTTCAGATTGAAAGGGGCAAAGCAGTTGCGCATCACTGCATACTCCCTCTTCTTCACATTCTTGAATGCTGCTTAGCTGGCCCCCTCTTTCCAAGCCAACAGATTCAGAGAACAGAAGTAGAGACTGTGATGGCTCCTGTCCAGGGCTCTCTGACTGACTGGGCAATTTGGCAGGTGGTGAAGAGACAGATGGTTGCTCTTCAGTGCTCTGGACCTGAGACGACGTGGAAGTCTTTGAAGTCGATGTGTTAGCTGCCATCCATCCGACAACAGCTTCAATTTGTTCCTCCCGGTACAGTGGGGTACGGCGAGGTCCTACAAAGCTGCGCATAAAGGACTGTTGCCTGGTAAAACTGGGGGATGCTGACTCACTGGTGCCCGCAGTAGGCACAGAATCCCCATGTCCTCCCTCCCCCTGCAGAATCCCCACGTTCTCTCCTTGCTGAAACTCCACGCCCACGCCCACGTGCCTTACTCCCTGCCTTCTTCATCTTGGTAGACTGATAAAGATAGGCAGAAACGTACAAAGGGGGGCTTAGTGTGCTTATTCCTGAACAGCTGCTAACAGGTATAAGAAACACTAATTTTATAAAGTGTGTGGACTACACTTTAATATGAGCTAATGTGGCCTACACAACTGTCAAATGGAGTGTTTGGTGAACTTTATTTTGTTTGTTTTTTTCAAAAAATCAAAAAGGATGTGATCAAAGATTTGAAAGCGATAGTATCACAAACTTTTTGGAGCTATTACAATGCAGGAAGGTAACCTGCAATGCAAAAGATGAGGCTCCAAAAGATAGGGTAATACTAATCTGGCTGCAGCTGAAGGGCACAAGCCAGAAAAAAGGCTCCTCTATCTACTACTATATAGTGTTTGCAACCAACCAATGTAGATGGATACGGATGGATGCACACTAATAGGAGAATGAAAAATGAGCTGCAATAAAACAAAAATATGTATGAGGCAGTGGCGCATGCTGAGCGGCCTACAACCAGACGTAGCTGTAGGACACACTCTACAGCGTGAGCTGCACTCACACACAGAGACCTCTCAGACAGCCGTGAACAGTGCAGATAAGTGGGCACTAGCACTGAAAGGCTGCAGAAAGGCTCCGCTGTCTACTCCTATAGTGTTTGCAACCAACGTATATGGATACGGATGGATGCACACTAATAGGAGAATGAAAAATGAGCTGCAATAAAAGAAAAATATGTGTGAGGCAGTGACGCACGCTGAGCAGCCTACAACCAGACGTAGCTGCAGGACACACTACAGCGTGAGCTGCACTCACACACAGAGACCTCTCAGACAGCCGTGAACAGTGCAGAAAACTGGGCACTAGCACTGAAAGGCTGCAGAGAGGTTCTGCTGTCTACTCCTATAGTGTTTGCAACCAACCAATGTAGATAGATATGGATGGATGCACACTAATAGGAGAATGAAAAATGAGCAGCAATAAAAGAAATCTATGTATGAGGCAGTGACACATGCCGAGCGGCCTACAACCAGACGTGGCTGCAGGACACACTATACAGCGTGAGCTGCACTCACACAGACCTTGCAGACAGCTGTGAACACTGCTGCATGGCAAAAGAAAGCTACAGTGGTTGATTATGTAGCCTGGGTAAAGCAAAATATGATTTGGAAAATCGCTATCTCTAACTGTCCCTCAGAGTCTTGAACAGCAGCCTGTCCCTAACTGAATTCACAGCAGAGTGAACCCAAAATGGCGGCGGCGGCTTTTATAGTGCATCATGACATCATTTCATGATGTCTAACAGGATGTGCCCACACTTCTGAGGATTGTCATTGGCTGAATCAAATCAAACTGGCTCATAGCATTATGAGAACTTCTGATTCCGGTATTCGATATGCTAAAAGTATCGGAACTCAGTATCGGAATTCTGATACTGCGAATATCGGCCGATACCCGATATTTGCGGTATCGGAATGCTCAACACTATCCACTGCACAAAGCCGAGAGAAGACCAAATCGAGAGAGTTTCCGTCTTCATGCGTTGGAAAATTAGTAAGCTGCGAAAGGCCAAACGAGGAGGTTAGAGATAAAAGGTGAGTAGCAGATGGGGAGAGGGGAAGAGCAATGGGGATTTTGAAATCGCCCATGATGAGGGTAGGGATGTCACAGGAGAGAAAATGTGGAAACCAAGTGGCAAAATGATCCAGGAACTGATGGGAGGGGCCGGGGGGATGATACGCTACCGCCACTCTCATGGAGAAGGGGGTGTAGAGTCTGACAGCATGGACCTCAAAAGAAGGGAAGACAAGCGAGGGTACTTGAGGGATAACCTGAAAGGTACATTTTGGTGATAGAAGCAGACCAACACCTCCACTTGCTCTTTTGTATGATCTTGGGGTATGAGAGAAGTGTAAACCCCCATATGAAAGAGCAGCAGCAGTGGTAGTGTCTGACTGCTGGATTCAGGTTTCAGTAAGAGCCAGGAGGTTAAGAGAATTAGAAAGGAAGAAGTCATGGATGAAGGAGAGTTTATTACACACTGAGCGAGAATTCCAAAGGGCACGATTAAGAGAGACAGATGGCATGCAGGGAATATTAATAAGATTAGAGGGGTTTCTGAGTGTAGCAGTTGGGGGGTTTGACTTTCTATAACATGGGGGACCAGGGTTGGGAGCAATGTCTCCTGCGACTAGGAGAAGAAGGATAGAAAGAGTGAGCAGATGGTTGAGTGATTTGTGGGAGCGTCTCTTATGTTGAATGGTGAGACTGAATGGATCTGTGCAATTTAACAATGTGAAAAAAGTGTGAGTGCTATACATAGGAGAGGAAAGGAGTGAGGGGCCGATATGGATGGAGTGTGGAGAGTTAATGCCAGGGCGGTGGATGTGTGTGAATGCAGCGGCCAGGATATAAATTACACAAATGCATATGGTATATATTTGTTGTACTCCAAATGTACAGGGAGTAGATGTATATAAATGTCTTACCTGTCTCCTGCCCTGTCTAACTGCCATGTTATAACTTCCAGTACTTTGATAAACTGTACTTCGATAAAGTGTGCATAAATGCCCCCTGCATAAATGCTCCCCCAAGCTAGGTCTGAATATATAGGAATCTAAGGCTTAGATTTTTTGTTTCTCTCTCTCTCTTCTCATTAATCAATCAAACTAAACTAAGACAGCAGGGCACAATAAAGGTAATTATCAGACAAACCAATGTCCAGGCCTACATGCATCATAAACCACTTTGAAAAGTTTCTTGACCTCAGAGTAAAAGGGGACAAGCAGAGTAAGTTGAAATAAATATATACAAGATATAAGCTTGCAGCGTTGAAAAGACATATATAGCATTCAGGATTAACTGCTTGCTGACATTGAATGTATGAGTTGATTCAGAGCAGAGATTGAAAGAGGTGGTTACCAGATATAAGCTTGCAGAGTTGAAAAGACATATATAGCATTCAGGATTAACTGCTTGCTGACATTGAATGGAGGAGTTGATTCAGAGCATAGATTGAAAGAGGTGGTTACCAGATATAAGCTTGCAGAGTTGAAAAGACATAGCATTCTAGATTAACTGCTTGCTGATATTGAATGGAGGAGTTGATTCAGAGCAGAGATTGAAAGAGGTGGTTACCAGATATAAGCTTGCAAAGTTGAAAAGACATATATAGCAATCAGGATTAACTGCTTGCTGACCTTGAATGGAGGAGTTGATTCAGAGCAGAGATTGAAAGAGGTGGTTACTTGTATGAAGAGAATAGAGATGCGTGTCACATTTCATCCATGTTATAACTGCCAGTACTTTGATAAACTGTACTTCGATAAAGTGTGCATAAATGCCCCCTACATAAGTCTCCATCTCAAGGCCACTCACCTTGAGATACATAACCATCCTTCAGGATTCTGCCACTCATCCTTTCTCTTGGGACATCCACACAGCGCCCCCTAGTGGACACAGTGGTGACTACACCACACTATATATCAGAAGGCAGACTCAGACGGTCTCAGGCCCAGTATGGATTCGACAAGATTGTAGAAAGTTGAGAAAGGGTACAGTATCACCGGATAACAGGTATATATGTAGCATAGTTTACACATTAAAATTCTATGTCTATATATCAGGAGGCAGACTCAGACGGTCTCAGGCCCAGTATGGATTCAACAAGATTGTAGAAAGTTGAGAAAGGGTACAGTATCACTGAATACCAGGTATATATAGCATAGTTTAAACATTAAAAATCTCCGTGTATATTTCCGGAGTCCGACAAAGACACTCACAGCCTCAGTATGGATTAGACAAGAATCTAAAAAGTAGAAAAAGGGTAATGTATTCGAAGTGTACACCAGTATACACTGTTGGGGTATTTTTCAATCTTCATATACAATATATTTCAGTCTCAGTAAGACAGTCCAGACTCTCCGCAAAAGGAAACGAGATGGATACAAGTACAGACGGAAAGTCGAGTGATTGCAGAAATTTTGGAATTACTAATCACGGGAAAAACTCCCGGGAGAATTCTCAGAGGCGATGCTGACCCTCAATTACTTTGTCTGTGGAGACAGCGAAAACAGTTCTTGTGAAGAAAGGTTTGCTGTATCGCAGTACCGTGGATCCCATCACCGTTACTCATCTCCATCAAATTGTGATCACAGGGAGAGATGTAGTGATTGTCCTCACTGCCTATCATGATCTGTCAGGTAACTTTGGCGTGCAAAAGACAGAAGCCACAGGCCGTAGGCGATTCTATTGGATTGGCATGAGAGGACACATTTAAAAATGTGGGCAGGAATGTCACATGTCTGTGAGTAGGAAAACCGTGAAAGCTGATGATAAGCCACCACTGCATCTCATTGTGAGTCAACGTCCATAACAAATGGAAGCCATTGATCATCTGAAGATAGAGCCCAGCAGGACAGGGCATAGCTACATCTTAACCATCATCTATCAGTTCACCAAATTTGTATTGGCAGTCCCAGTGAAGGATTTAGCAGCCCAGACTACACAGCGGTGGAGCAGGGAGAGGTAAGTATTGCAAGTGCTGGGGCCCTGAGCAAGCAGGGGGATCCCACTCATGGGCAGCGGTACTGGCACAGGACCCCTCATAGTACGCCGGTGTGTCTGACGGCGGGTGTGCACCCCCACCATCAGAGACACTTGATTGTACTATGAGGGACCCTGAGCCAGTGCCGTTGCCCAAGAGTGGGCCCACCCACCTGTCCAGGGCAATGGCACTCGCACGGGTGCGTGCGCCAGGTGGTGACCCCGGCCCTGTGGGGGGAGGCAGCCCAGTTTGGGAGGTTGAAAAAATGGCATATGTTGATGTTGGACATTCAACAGCTGCAAATGGAGGAATTGGAGAAGTCCAAGGAAGAGGAGGACAAAAGCGAGCCGTTTTTCTGGCAACCTACGTGTCAGCAGGGGAAGGTGGGACAAAATCCTTTGAAACCCATGCATGGTTCATTTTAATGAAGGTTAGATCATCAACATTTTGGGTTGACAGACGGGTCCTTTTTTCTGTCAGGATTGATCCAGCAGCACTGAAGACTCTTTCGGATAGCACAGTAGCAGCAGGGCAAGCGAGCTCCTGTAAGGCATATTGTGCCAATTCAGGTCAGGTGTCCAGTTTAAAGGCCCAATAGTCAAAGGGGAATGACCGGTGAGGGAGAACATCGATATGGGAGGAGAAGTAGTTTGTAACCATCGTTGACAACTGCTGTCTCCTGTCACTTTCAATCGATGCAGTATTACCAGTCGTGTGAGCGGTACTTGAAAAATCAGTCCACAACATGGTCATGAAACCCCTGTGTCCAACGCCACTTCGGCTGTGTGCACCATGAACACCTCTTCCATGTTGCCCCCTATGGCTCGTGGGAGAACCATCACCGCCACTGTGTGCTGGGAATGCCTCAAACAAACGGTTTACCAGAGTTGCTTGTTTGTTAGCCGATATTAGCTCTAGGTTCTCCTGTGGCATGATGTTTTGGAATTTGCCTTTATAGCGTGGATCCAGGATGCTGGCCAACCAGTAGTCGTCATCGTTCATCATTTTGGCAATGCGGGGGTCCCTTTTTAGGTTCTGCAAGGCATAATCACACATGTGGGCCAATGTTCCAGATGTCAATGATGCACTGCGAGTGCTGGGTGGAGGAGCACTTTCTGGCAAATCAACATCCCTCCAGTCACGCACAAACCCTGTACCTGACCTTGCCATGCCAAAATTTTCTCTTGCCCCCTGAGAAGCATCCTCCTCCCCTTAATAATCATCCCCATCATCCTCTTCCTCCTTCTCTTCCTCTTCTTCCTCCACCTCGTCCAGGAGGGTTCCCTGATGAGACAATGGCTGACTGTCATCAATGCTTCCCTCCTCCTCTTCCTCCTCGGCTGCAGACGCCTGCTCCATAATGTGTGTCAAAGTTTGCATGAGCAGACGCATAAGTGAGATGCTCATGCTTATGATGGCGTCGTCTGCGCTTACCAGCCGTGTGCATTCCTCAAAACACTGAAGGACTTTACAGAGGTCTTTCAGCTTCGACCACTGCACACCAGACAACTCCATGTCTGCCTTCAAACTGCCTGCCCGTGTATCCTCCCACAAATGCATTACAGACTGCCTCTGTTCGCACAGCCTCTGAACCATGTGCAGGGTGAAGTTCCACCTTGTTGCAACGTCAATAATTAGGCGGTGCCTGGGAAGGTGGAGCAATCGCTGCAGCTTCTGCATACGACTGGAGTGTACGGGCGACCGGCGCACAGTCTTCGCACCTTATGGAGCAGGGCTATTAACTCTGGATAATTATTGAGGAAGCACTGCACCACCAGGTTCAAGGTGTGAGCCAGGCAAGGTATGTGTCTGAGTTTTGAAAGGGCTATGGCGGCCACAAAATTCCGGCCGTTATCACCAACTACCTTCTCTGCCTCAAGATGTAGACTGCCCAGCCATGACTCAGTTTGTCGCTGCAAGTAGTCGGCTAGTACCTCCGCGGTGTGTCTGTTGTCGCCCAAACACATCATCTTCAACACAACCTGCTTACGCTTACCACTAGCTGTTTGATAGTGGGACACCTCGTGTGCAACACTAGCAGCTGCGGATGGAGTGCTCATGCGACTGCGCTCTGTGGACGAGCTTTCGCTTCTGGAGGAGGAGGAGGGTTGAATGCCTACAGACATCTGTTTCCTATACCGTGGGCTAGGCAGCACTGTCCCACCGCCGCAGTCCCTTGTGGACCCTTCATCCACCACATTAACCCAGTGCGCAGTGATGGACACTGCATCTGTTGTGAAGTGCACCTTTCCACTCACTGATTGCTTGAGTGCATGGACAATGCGGTCTTTCACATGCAGGTGGAGGGCTGGGATGGCTTTTCGAGAAAAGAAGTGCCGACTGGGTAGGTCATAGCATGTACTGCGTAGGCCATGAACTCGCAGAAAGCTTCGCTTTCAACCAACTGGTAGGGCATAATCTCTAACGAGATTAGTTTGGCAATGTGGGCGTTCAAACACTGTGTACGTGGATGAGAGGATGAGTACTTTCCTGTCCTACTGAGAGTCTCTGGTAGGATGAGCTGAACTTGAGAGCTGCATATGGTGAAACTAGCGGTGGACATGGCAGACAGAGAGAGGGTTGGTGATGGTGATGGTGTTGGTGGTCTTGCTGATGGCCTAGATTCAATCTTTCATAGCAATAACATTGTGATTCCCTGACTGCTTTGGCATTATGACGACACCTCAACATTTGCTGCTGGTGGTGTGCTAACCGGTTATTTACAGTGGGGGAAGCGATGTAGCGTTGCTGACTACCTTCATTCGAAGCAGGTGCACATGTGGTTCGTGAGGTTTGGTAGTTCGTCCACGCTTGCAAGTGCATGGTGGTTAAATGTCTAAGCATGCAACTGATATTCAAATTTCTCAGTTTTTTCCCTCGGCTAAAGGTCTTTGCGCACTTCTTACAGATAACCTTTGCCTGATCATTAGGATTTTGTTCAAAAAAGTGCCACACTGCCCTCTTCCTACTATGGAAGACATTTTGAGGCTTTGCACGCTGTGCTAATTTGACCGTCTGGCCAAGCTGTCCTGCAACTCTTTGGGCTTATGTAAAACATTTTTGGACTGCTACGGGCCTGCTAGATAACAGCTGTTGCGATGTCGATGCCTGATGCGGATCCTCCTCCTCCTTTTCTGAGCTATTGGCAGAGGCACCCTCTTCCCCCAATGGATGCCAATCTGGGTCAACAACTGGGTCATCCATCACCTCCTCTTCAATTTCATGTGCACCTTTCTCTGTGTCACCGTGTAAGGTGGTATAGTATGTGGGAAGGGGCACCTGAGTTTCATCAGGGTCAGATTCTGGCTCAGTATACTGCGAGGAAAATGTAGTGCTCTGAGTGAATGTAGCAGCAGAAAAATCTAGCAGTGGCTGTGCATCAGTGCACTCCATGTCCGATTCATCTTGGACTGGGGAATTCACGATTTGACTTGATAACCCAGGCATGGTATGTGAAAAGAGCTCCATGGAGTAATCTGTAGTGTGGCCTGCCGCATCTTTCACTTTTGGTAGGGGTGAAGGCCACAAGGAAAGGTGTTGTTCCTGACCAGGAGCCTCCACTGACGACTCAGTGCTTTTATTTTTTGAAACTTCAGAAGAGGAGGCGATAGAGCTGAAGGCTGTGTCAGCAATGTAAGCCAAAACTTGCTCCTGAAGCTCCAGCTTTAAAAGCAGTTTACCTACTCCCAGAAAAGGGAGCCTTCGAGGCTTTGTGGAGTCAGACGATGACGCAGGCTCAACACCTCCTGCCTTAGGTGCTATTGTGCTTTTGCCACTACCAGCAGATGCACCACCTCCTCCACCACCATCAGTATCAGCTGGCAACCCCCGCCCACTTCAACGGCCACTTCCACCATACTTCCTCATTTTTGGAAAAATGTACCCGAAATACCACCAGCTATATGGTACTGTAAAACAAGGTACAAGGTGTATATAGTATTGGGGAGAATTGGAAGCTCCCTAGAGATTTTAGGAGGCTGAACTATTATCTCAGGCCCACTATAGATTACACCTCAATTTAACAGGCTGAAATAGGCATGTGTATGACCAGGCACAAGGTGTGTATATAGTATTGGGGAGAACTGGAAGCTCCCTAGAGATTTTAGGAGGCTGAACTATTATCTCTGGCCCACTATAGATTACACCTCAATTTCACAGGCTGAAATAGGCAGGTGTATTGTGGGGAGGAGGACTCCCAGACAGTGACAGGACAGGTACCCAGGGGACCGCCATCAGGGTTCCTGAGGGAGCGATACTGGGAGGACAGTAAAAGGAAAGATTTGACTGAAGTTGTCAGGGAAACAGGGGGCGGGGCAAACTTAAAAGGAGCAGGGGGCGCGCTGAAGTGGCAGTTGACAGAGAGCAGGACAACAGACAGGAATCTGTGTGAGACAGAGAGGACCGAGGGAGCAGACGGTGTGTTGTGGAGAGACCAACAGGGGCCTGTGAAAGGAAAGATGTGGACTCACCGACTAGTGACACGTGAGAGACTTGCACCAGCGGCCGCTCCCCGCATACAGTCCCATACAGCGACTCCCGCTGCTTCCCACCCTGTTGTGACAAGGCGGCTACCTCGGGCGACCGCTGCGACGACAGACCATTCCTTTACCGCGGTCAGGACACTGCCCCCCTGCCTTCTCCCACAGCTGTGGCCCTGTCATCACCGGCCCCAGGGGGCTCCACCTCACTACAGGCGGTAGTAGAGGCCCCTGTCCGGTTTGCTAAGGGACACTGAGCAGAGGTTGGTGAACGGTTGTATTTAGAGACTGCATCATCACCGTGCCCTGTCAGCACCGTTTCGTCAGGGCCTGTTGCGCCCCACCGGCTTCGCTTCTTCAGGGCCTGTTGCACCCCACCGACACCGTTTCTTCAGGGCCTGTTGTGCCCCACCGACACCGTTTCTTCAGGGCCTGTTGCGCCCCACCGGCACATTTTCTTCAGGGCCTGTTGCGCCCCACCGTCATCATTTCTTCAGGGACTGCTGTGCCCCACCGGCATCGTTTCTTCAGGGCCTGTTGCGCCCCACCGTCATCGTTTCTTCAGGGCCTGTTGCGCCCCACCGGCATAATTTCTTCAGGGCCTGTTGCGCCCCACCGTCATCGTTTCTTCAAGGGCCTGTCGAGCCCAGTTTCATCCTGGAGTATCGAGGCATCAAGGCAGCTGCATCAGCGATCTCTACGCAGCCACGCCTGTGATCCTGACAGACCCCTGGAAGGATAAGTGTACTATAGGAGATAAGGACCCCCAGTTTGGTCATACGTGGCCTATAGCACCCGGGCCAACCGGGTTAGTCGCATTTACCACAAGAAAGTGTTGTTAGGTTTGTTGAGTCCCTGCGTGGACTGGTGTTTTGTTCATACTTTCTTGTTTGCTCAATATAGCCCAGTGGCTATAGTTTATAAAAGTTATTTTCACAAACCACACCCAGTCTCGTGTCTCGTCACTGCATCCTGCGAACCTGCAAGAACCCTACACTTGGCGTAGTCGGCAGGATGCAGTCTCCGAGCACAGACATTGGTGCCCCAGATCAGGGTAGAGCTGTAAACTCTACAAATGTTGAGGGTCCCTGTACCAGCATATCATTGGGGCCATGCTGAACAACCTGCCTAGATTTTCCGGATCCAATACTATGTTATGGAGCTGGACAGAGCGGATGCGGGGGCTCTTTCGGATGCACCCAATGACCCCTGATCTGGAGGCTGAGGTGACACTCATGGCACTGGACGTGGAGGCGCAGAGGTCAGTGCTGTTGAAACCTCCGGGTCACCGCAACACTTTTGAAAAAGTGTTACAGACAGTAGAACAGACCCATGGGGACCCTACTGATGTGGGAGAGTTAAGAACCCGTTTGTTTAGTCGGATGCAAGTAGAGGGGGAGACAATCACAGAGTATATGAATGTCCTCCAAGAATTGCATACGGCTATAGAAAGAAAGGACGGGGTAGGGGCAGGACCTGTCGACATTACCCTATGTGACCTACTGGTGACTGGTTTGCGAGATCCATTAGTCAAACAGGCACTGCGGGAACAGATCAGGATGAATCCCCGAATAGATTTTTCAGAGGTGGGAAGTCAGGCACGCACTCGAGAGCAGGAGCAGGGGATGGAGGTCCCCGTGGGGAAAGTCCAAGGTGTGGAGGCCTCCGCGAATGTGGTCAAGGAGTCTCAGTGGGTGGAAGAGATGAAGCAAGAGCTGAAAAGTATTAAGGGCGAGTTGGCCGAAGTAAAGAGAAGAACCGAGACCGGGACTGGATGACCTGGCTTTAACCCCGGCTTCTGGGGATCACGCTCCCCGCTGGGTGGTCAACGTACACAGGCCCGGTGTTTTGAGTGTGGAGAACCAGGCCACTTTGCCCGAGAGTGTCTGCGGCGTGGGAGATACCCACCCCGGCCGCCATTAAACTAAAGGGCTCCGGGCTGGGGGGGACGCCACTCGGAGCTGAAAACCACAACTAGGGGTGGTGGAAGTCCCGAAGATTTGGTAGCAAAATGCTCGGTGGTTTGGTCAGAAATGGAGGGCCGGGCCGTCCGGTGCCTGGTGGACACGGGGTCACAAGTAACCACTTTGCCCGCAATGTATTTTCAACAGAACTTCCCGGAAGCAGCAAGGCCTCAGTGGGGGCCCGTAATCAGACTAGTAGCTGCCAACCAACTGCCGGTCCCAGTTGCCGGGGTGGTGTGGGTACAAGTGACGCTGTGCGGTAAATCTCTTGGTCGCAGAGGGGTGGTACTGACTCAAGGAGAAGCTGATAAGCAACACCCTGTCACCCTAGGCATGAATGTTCTACGAGAGTACGGCAACCTACTGCTCAATGACCCTACACAGAGGATTCTGAAGCAGTGGGGTTCTCGCACAGCCCAGGGACAGGTATTCCAGCAGCTGGTGCGGGGAGCATGGGTACATCAGGACCGCCAGGAAGGCGAGGCTCTGGGTAAGGTCATCACGCCAGCGACTCCCCTGCTTGTGTTACCTCCTGGACAGACTGTGGTGGCCCTGCCCATTCGAGCCCCGATACCCTTGGAGGGCGTGGAGGTGCAGGTGGAGCTGTGTCACTCGGAGCACTTACCTCCTGGTATACTGGTGGCCCGTTCCCTCGCTACTGTGCAAAAAGGAGCCGTCCTGGTGCACTGCGTTAACCTTGAAGACCAAGACACCGTTCTGAAAGCACGGACTGTGCTGGCCAAACTATTAAGGCCTTTAGAAGAACTGCTGCCATCTCCTGCAGTTCAATTACAAGTACACCCCGAGGATCCTTGGGAAGTAACAATACGAACCTTACAGGCCCATGAAGTCTTGGCACAAAAGAAGGGCCGAAAGATTTTGGAGCAGATGCGGGCTGAGCTTCCTGGATTAACTGCAGCCCAACTCTCACAGATAAAAACATTGCTGGGACAGTACCATGAAGTATTTTCTAGTCATGAGGATGATTTTGTGTGTACCACCGCTATCACTCATGAAAACCCAAAGCAGGAGCGGCCCCTATCCGGGAACGATATCGACAGATTCCACCACAACTCTATCAAGAGGTGAAAACTTTGCTGGCCCAAATGCTGCGAAAAGGGGTGATATGGGAAAGTCAAAGCCCCTGGGCGGCCCCAATCGTATTGGTCCGGAAGAAAGATGGTACACTACGATTCTGTGTGGATTATCGTAAACTGAATGCTTGCACTATTAAAGACTCATATCCACTGCCCCGCATAGAAGAATCCCTGTCCACCTTGGGAAAAGCAACATATTTTTCAACCCTGGACTTGGCCAGTGGGTACTGGCAGATGCCCATGTCAGAAGAAGATAGAGCCAAGATGGCGTTCATATTGCCCATGGAACTGTTTGAGTTTAATCGGATGCCATTTGGGATGGCCAATGCCCCTGGGGACCTTTCAGCGATTGATGGAGCTGTGTCTGGGAGCTCTCAATTTTGAGGCTACGTTGATCTATCTGGACGACATCATCGTCTATGCCGCCACCTTTGAGGACCACCTGAAGCGGTTGGGACAGGTACTCAGCCGGTTGCAAAAGTACGGGTTGAAGGTGAAGCCTCAGAAATGCCACCTATTTCCCAGGGGGCGCCACCTCACTACAGGCAGTAGTAGAGTCCCCTGTCCGGTTTGCTAAGGGACCCTGAGCAGAGGTTGGTGAACGGTTATATTTAGAGACTGCGTCATCACCGCTCCCCATCAGCACCGTTTCGTCAGGGCCTGTTGTGCCCCACCGGCATTGCTTCTTCAGGGCAAATATGTTAAGGTACATCCTTTCCAGGTTAATGACTTGTATATAATGCAAAATAATTAACCCCACACCAAAATGTTCCTCCCCCACATGGGCTATGTTTACGCTCAGAGTTTTTTAAGCGTTTTTCAACTTTAACATTGCTTTCAATCAATAGAAATGCATTCACTGGGAAATGTCATTGTAACATTTAACAACCCTAGCTGGCCATGTGGTGTGTGACACATAAGCAGACACATCTTGTTTCATTTATGAAGGGAGGGACTCTTAAAGTCACAGAGCCTATTTTTACCGGGGCATCAGGCGGCATTAATCTTCTTAAAGGGCCATTATTAAACAGTATAAAGAATGAAATCTCCAGCGCTGGACTTCAGTTAAAAATTCATCATTTATTATAAATTCTTAAAATCGGACAGAAAAAAGTATGAATAAGGACATACAGGCAGATGGGGTCTCTGGTGGTCTCCAAATGGTTGGAAGAAGGCCTGATTAAAAACTAGGCCCAATTTCTAGAAGCGGTTCTCATAGACTTTGAATGCCCATACTCTTAGTGTATGGGCTGTAAAACATTTCCCCTGTGGGGTACACCTCAACCTTTTTCAGAACAAGTATATTATGCACAGCATAACCATCCACCCTTGTTAATAATTCGACACTGGCTTTAGCTGCATGGAACACGTAAACTCTTTTGATCTATTGGCACTGGATGATGAGACCTGGAGGAAGCTCTGATTAAAAACAATGGGATATACGATACCCCAATTGAAATTCCAGGTTATTGAACAGATCCCATTGCCAAGACGAGGGGGCAACCGGATCCAGACTCTAAAAAAGAGAGAGGCTTACTGGATACACGAGCTGGAGACCCTATCTCCAAGGGGTCTCAATAGGGAATACGATCTTTTGTCCTTTATTTGAACTTATAACAATGGGGTATCTTCATTATTTGCAAATCCCTAACGGACTTATTTCACCGATGTGAGGACGTTATAGATACTTAACTCATGGGTAATGCATAGTTTTGTGTTTTACCAGGTATATTCTGCAGCATATATATTATACATTGGAAACACTGATATACTACTACTATGTAGTCATTTATACATATCCTTTTTTTTATATATGTTCATTGACATACAGTTTTGTCTTTTACAGAGCCGTCGCTATTGAATAGACAACATGCAATTTGTCACCTCCCGACCCTTCCTTCTGGATCCCTGACCTCTCCTCATCTCGTTTTCCTATTTCTCCTATCTCCTTACCCGCTGCCTTATATATACATTATAGTTTGCTCTATATATCGTATTCTTCCCAATAAATAACATTTCTCATACACTCCTATGTCTGTGTTTGTGCCATTGTGCCATGTACACTACTTATCATGAGGGATCTCTTGTTTACATTCCCTTTCGAGTGTCATTTGACACTATCATATAGCGCGACGTCACTTCCGGTGACGTACTTCCGGTTTTACGGCCGGATTGTTAGTCCCGCCCCTAATGTTTAAAAATGAGCGCCTTCCGCTGTCACCTTGCCCATGAACAAGCGGTGGATGCCGAGTTACATTGTGGCAGGAGACACTACTATCTACTACTGGTAAGGGACCTCAATAGTTTACCTTTTCATATATTGTCATTCCTTCGGTAGGGACGCATTTTGACCCACATTCTCTTATATAGACCGCATTGGTAATCAGAGTTCTGGACCCGGGCCTCATTACCAAGTTCATTGATGGTGGGTACACATTTTTCTTGGGACATGCTCTTTTACGCTGAATGTCAGATATTTATGACTTATTCTGGCTGAAAGCCAGACATCTAAGACGTATTTTTTGATCATGGTTTCAGATAGAAAAAGGAAATTACGGGGCAATACAGATTTGAATTGACAAGTACTTACAAGGATATCATGATCAGGGACATACAGACTTATCTCTAGTGTATTTATGGTCCGGGTCCCATCACCCTGCATATAGAGACATATATGGTACGGTTTTCATTATATATCCTCTGTATATATATTTTCTTCAACAATCAATGTATGATCTGGAGAGATCTATTTACACTTTATTTATTGCCTAGGTACATTTATACCAGTGACCCATGTCGCAGGACGTACGAAATTTTGTATGATATACCACAGGTTGGTCATTTTCCTCATACACAGATTGCTATATATATTTAAACCGATGCTCCTACCATAGTCAACATATAACAAGGCTTATTTTTTCATATCGACTTAGGCCTCATTCGGACCGTAGGCAATTGATTCACGGACCCTTTTGCTCCCTGTTATACCTTTATGTAAGTGATCCCATATACTGAACATATTTACCTCACCCCGGTTTCTTGTTTTGACTGACATGAACATATATTTGAATCTAGATATCTGCCACACAATTTTTTTCTCTACATCTCAAGAGCAGTCGGGTATGTTTCATACTTTATTTCCCCCCCCTCCTTTTTTTCGTTTTCTGTGACTTTTACCTCTTGTTCACATTTTATATCTAGGTCTTCCCACCACTCATGCACATGATTTTGATGTCTTTATTTCTTGATGTGATGATCATACATTATTGTTCATAGTTTTGATTTATTGTTATTATATATTCTTTTCAACTTCTGTACCGTTGCAGTATATTGAGAAAGGTCAGAATGAATTGACCGAAACGTCTATTATGACTGCGAATAAAATTCTACCAATTATTTCAAGTTGAGTGCCAAAAATTTATTTTATATATTCTCTGGTGTGGGAACCTTTTTTGTGCACCATTTCAGCTGTGCCACGGTATACATATCGATAGTCACTTACCTTTACGTGTGCACGCTGTATACTATGTCTTCATTGATTTTTTCCTACAATCAAGAAGAAACTAATGCAATTTTGTCTAAGACAAATTTTTCTAGTGATTTCCTCAAGGCTCCACCGAGAGAAACGAGAGGAAGAGATCTGGAGCGTGAGTCACGACATCTAATTAATCTCGAACTACATTGTGCCACATTGACCGAATATCTTCGAGTCAATCGCATCCCAAGGGGTCTTAGAGTTCCATTACGACCAACCCTCTTTAGTGATTCCTCTGTTTTCTGTCAGAAGTTTGAACAGATTTTGAACAAATGTTCATTTGATTTAATGACTTTGACTGTCGAACACCTGCAGGGTGCCATTACCTCTTCAAAAGATACGATACAGAACATTGAATCACAATTATCATCTTCCAGTACAGCAGATGAACTGAGCGCTTTAAAATCCAAAATTAAGATTGTCACTGACCAACATAAGAGGGATACGGAAAACAGAAAAAGAATCAAGTTTCAAAGGGACCTTGAGGATTATGATAATAATAGAGTATATCACTGGCGTGTTAACAATTTTCCCCGCTCTGACTCCTCTAGGTTTGAGTATCGCTCTTCTAATGAATCTTGCACCTCAGGCTCTGAGACTGAAAGGAGAGACACTCACCTAGGTCCACCTCATTTTTTGGACCAACGCAGACGACGTCCAAGAAGAAGAGGCCACGCCGTAGCCAACGAAGGAAGAGGTCCAGACTTCTACAGAGTGACACGGTCTCAGGTACAAGCTCGTTAGTCATCAATATTTCTTCAAGGTCCCTTGGCATTGCAGAATACAACCTTTTACAGAAGGGTCTGTCTTTCTGCCCATCCTTCAAGCTAAGTACCTTTGATCTTGACATGGAATTACAGCGCTTCTTTCGTCGCATTAGACTACTTACACATTTTGCCATGAGTGTTCGGAGTGGTGACCCCACTCCCTCCGAGGGACAACCCCTGATTTCTATAAAAGATCTGGGCCTCCGGAATAAAAGCTCCTATAGACCGCCACAGAGCTCCCATGCTGTTGAATCCTTCATTGAATTTGTGGGGAAGGCATTCTCGAAAATCCGTCGAGATACTGATAATGGTTTACTACACTTCCCCTCCAATCTAACTAACTTAGACTTTCAGGCCCTACAGTCCCTACGTAGCGACAATAACATTATCATCAAACCTGCTGATAAAGGTGGGGCTATAGTTGTGATGGATAAGACTGACTACATCAGGGAAGCCCTTCACCAACTTGCCGACGAATCAGTCTATATCAAATTAGGACACGACCCAACAAGAGAGATTAGTGACATCATATCCAACATTCTCACTACTTATCATGAAAAGGGAGTCATAGACTCCAAAACAAAAGAATACCTGATAAAAACACATCCTATTATACCGGTATTTTACATGCTTCCGAAGGTACACAAGAGTTTAGAATGCCCCCCCGGGCCGACCCATTGTAGCGTCTTCTGAATCGATCTTATCTCCCATTTCAATCTTCTTGGAGAAGATATTAACCCCATTGACACGGAAAGCACAATCCTTTCTACTTGATACGGGTGATTTTCTCGACACTATTAAGGACATTGGTACCATACCCAAAGAGTCCATTTTGGTCTCTTTTGACGTCAAAGATCTTTACACGTCCATTCCCCATAATCAGGGAATTCAATGTGTAAGACAATTGCTGACACGGTCGGGTCTTCACCCTGATATGATCGATATGTGCCTCGAATTACTCACAGTGGTTCTCACCAAAAACCACTTTCTTTTTGAGGAGACATTCTACCTACAGGCGAAAGGGACCGCAATGGGGTCTAACGTAGCGCCCCCATATGCTAACACATACATGGCCACCTTCGAAGATGAGGTGGTGTATCCTGATCCCCGCTATATGACACATTGCATTATGTGGAAACGATTCATTGATGATGTGTTCTGTATTTGGACAGGTCCACCTGACACATTGGAAGATTTCTTTGCCACACTGAATCAAGCCTGGCCGGGCCTTAGATTCACTATTACTATGGACTCATACAGAGTCAGTTTTCTTGATACCATGATTATCAAGGATGGAGAGGGGGTACTCAGTACAGATCTATATATAAAACCTACAGACCGTAACAGTCTACTTCATTTCCAGAGTCTTCACCCACCATCCACAAAGAAATCCATACCACGTTCTCAATTCAAAAGATTAGAACGCATTGTCATGGATCCAGTTACTAATGATGTGAGAAGGGAGGAGATGTTTCAGAAATTTAGGGAGAGAGGCTATCCCCCTAATGTATTACATCAAGCTTTACAACCCTCACCATCACTCAAACAACCCGTTACTGGGCGCATACCCTTTGTTCACACGTTCCATCCCTATGTTCACATCCTCCACCATACGATTAGGAAACATTGGAATCTCTTAAGGGAAGCACATCCTGATATACCAGAATTTCAACAAGATTTCCTACCGTGTTACAAACTTCCTCGTAACATACGTGACAGTCTGATCAAAGCTGATATAGGATCTGGACCATGCCCCTCCACACAGAGGTTCTTATCACAACCAAGAACCGGTACTTACCCATGTTTACATTGTAATCAATGCAGCAATGTCCTCAAGGGGAATTACTTCCATCATCCACATTCAGGTAAACGCTATAAGATTAAGGACTATTCCACCTGCGAAACGTCGTACGTGGTATATTTGATCAAGTGCCCATGTGGCCTCCTTTATATTGGTGAAACCACACAATCCATAAAAGACCGCATAAGTAAACACAAGTCCACCATAAGATGCAGCAACACATTATTACCCCTACCCCATCACTTCATTAGTGCAGGACATACGATACCCCAATTGAAATTCCAGGTTATTGAACAGATCCCATTGCCAAGACGAGGGGGCAACCGGATCCAGACTCTAAAAAAGAGAGAGGCTTACTGGATACACGAGCTGGAGACCCTATCTCCAAGGGGTCTCAATAGGGAATACGATCTTTTGTCCTTTATTTGAACTTATAACAATGGGGTATCTTCATTATTTGCAAATCCCTAACGGACTTATTTCACCGATGTGAGGACGTTATAGATACTTAACTCATGGGTAATGCATAGTTTTGTGTTTTACCAGGTATATTCTGCAGCATATATATTATACATTGGAAACACTGATATACTACTACTATGTAGTCATTTATACATATCCTTTTTTTTATATATGTTCATTGACATACAGTTTTGTCTTTTACAGAGCCGTCGCTATTGAATAGACAACATGCAATTTGTCACCTCCCGACCCTTCCTTCTGGATCCCTGACCTCTCCTCATCTCGTTTTCCTATTTCTCCTATCTCCTTACCCGCTGCCTTATATATACATTATAGTTTGCTCTAAATATCGTATTCTTCCCAATAAATAACATTTCTCATACACTCCTATGTCTGTGTTTGTGCCATTGTGCCATGTACACTACTTATCATGAGGGATCTCTTGTTTACATTCCCTTTCGAGTGTCATTTGACACTATCATATAGCGCGACGTCACTTCCGGTGACGTACTTCCGGTTTTACGGCCGGATTGTTAGTCCCGCCCCTAATGTTTAAAAATGAGCGCCTTCCGCTGTCACCTTGCCCATGAACAAGCGGTGGATGCCGAGTTACATTGTGGCAGGAGACACTACTATCTACTACTGGTAAGGGACCTCACTAGTTTACCTTTTCATATATTGTCATTCCTTCGGTAGGGACGCATTTTGACCCACATTCTCTTATATAGACCGCATTGGTAATCAGAGTTCTGGACCCGGGCCTCATTACCAAGTTCATTGATGGTGGGTACACATTTTTCTTGGGACATGCTCTTTTACGCTGAATGTCAGATATTTATGACTTATTCTGGCTGAAAGCCAGACATCTAAGACGTATTTTTTGATCATGGTTTCAGATAGAAAAAGGAAATTACGGGGCAATACAGATTTGAATTGACAAGTACTTACAAGGATATCATGATCAGGGACATACAGACTTATCTCTAGTGTATTTATGGTCCGGGTCCCATCACCCTGCATATAGAGACATATATGGTACGGTTTTCATTATATATCCTCTGTATATATATTTTCTTCAACAATCAATGTATGATCTGGAGAGATCTATTTACACTTTATTTATTGCCTAGGTACATTTATACCAGTGACCCATGTCGCAGGACATACGAAATTTTGTATGATATACCACAGGTTGGTCATTTTCCTCATACACAGATTGCTATATATATTTAAACCGATGCTCCTACCATAGTCAACATATAACAAGGCTTATTTTTTCATATCGACTTAGGCCTCATTCGGACCGTAGGCAATTGATTCACGGACCCTTTTGCTCCCTGTTATACCTTTATGTAAGTGATCCCATATACTGAACATATTTACCTCACCCCGGTTTCTTGTTTTGACTGACATGAACATATATTTGAATCTAGATATCTGCCACACAATTTTTTTCTCTACATCTCAAGAGCAGTCGGGTATGTTTCATACTTTATTTCCCCCCCCTCCTTTTTTTCGTTTTCTGTGACTTTTACCTCTTGTTCACATTTTATATCTAGGTCTTCCCACCACTCATGCACATGATTTTGATGTCTTTATTTCTTGATGTGATGATCATACATTATTGTTCATAGTTTTGATTTATTGTTATTATATATTCTTTTCAACTTCTGTACCGTTGCAGTATATTGAGAAAGGTCAGAATGAATTGACCGAAACGTCTATTATGACTGCGAATAAAATTCTACCAATTATTTCAAGTTGAGTGCCAAAAATTTATTTTATACTGATTAAAAACAAGGCCCAATTTCTAGGAGCGGTTCTCATAGACTTAGAATGCCCATACACTTAGTGTATGGGCTGTAAAACATTTCCCCTGTGGGGGTGTACATATTTTTTTTATTTTGGTGACGGGCATCATAACACCCTTGCCAAAACATTGAGTGACCGGAGCATGACTGAATACGTTCACCCTGGTGTTCAAGTGGTGGTGGACGATGAGGATGAGGAGAAGGAGGAGGAGGATACCAAATAGCCAAAATCAGGAAGCGTATACCCATGTTTGGTTGTGAAGTGGTGCATGGGAATACATCTCCCAAAAAAACACTACATTGGAGTTTATGCTTCACTGTCATCATTTGGGGGTGTCGAGAAGTCGGGCCCAATCCTTCCCTTGTTCATTTTTATAAGAGTCAGCCTGTCTGCATTTTCCGTAGAAAGGCGAATGCACTTATCTGTTATAATGCCACCAGCAGTACTAAAAACTCGCTCGGACAAAACGCTAATGGGACGCCCTCACACCCAGGGCTGTGGGGTACTCGGTACCGGGCCCAATGAGCTCCAATGGGAGATGTCACGGCAGCTGTAACCCGGCCCGTGGCCCTGGGCGCCCATTGTAAAAGGGGTTGTTTCAGTTGTTTCAGTGTGCGTATGGTGATGAAAGTTTAAAAGTGATTCGTGACGCCACCTGTGGTGTTCGGCAATGAAGATGTAAGCCGACGCTGCAGACAGATCCTCTGGGACAGATGGTGTGGTGCAGCAGTGATGTTATAGCCCTCCACAGGCAGGGCTGTAGTCCCAGGGCTGAGTAGGTGAAGTGACACGTAGATGGTGTAGTGTCAGGTGCAAGGGATGTAGCAGTGCTGGGCAGGTTGGCGCAGGAATAAGTGGAGGACACCAGGGCATGTAGTTCCAAAGCTTTCCTCACAGTCCGTTGTACAAACAGGTGCCTGCCTCTGTGCCGTGTCCTCCGGGTCAGGGACTCAGTCAACCTCCAGGCCAGATGGAACACTCCTTTCCAACACTCTGCCAACATGTGCCTTTCTGAACATCTCTGTCACGCTCACCGCCTCCGCTGGCTCCACGCTCACCGCCCCCACCTCATGTTCGGCTCCTGCTGTCGCCCCCCTATCGGGCTCCGCGTCGCCCGTGGCCTCCGGGAGCGCCCGCCGCCTTCGGCGCGCTCCTGCAGCAGGCGCGCGCTCGCCTGCACTCCTTCCCTCTGGCCCGCGCTCAGTCCCGGTGGTCTACCCACGGCGCATGCGCGCCTTGCGCCTCAGATCCCAGTACAGGCCAAGCCAGTCCTTCTCCCCGCCTTCCTGACCCTGCTGACCTGACCCGGAACTCTTGTCTCCATAAGAGGCAGCCTCTTCCACTGAATCACTGCCTGATCGTCACTTGTGTCTCTTACTGTGACTCTGGCTCTCAGTCTGCCTGTCGTTTCCCGTGCTCCCTGTTTAACCTGGTCCTTGTGTTCCTCCCAGTGCCCGCCATCTCGTGTCCGCTTCCAGCCTGTGTCTTCGTCTGATCCGTGTTTCACCGTTCCTGCCTCGTCTGCCAGTATCCTCCAGCCTCCGTTCCTGAGTTCCAGTCCTACCGGTTCCGGTCCAGCTCTTCCATCTGCCTGCCTGTTACATCTCTTGTCGTGCCCTCCATCCTCCTCGGGTACCAGCTGCCGTGGTGAGTAGTTTCCCCTGGGCCTGTCCCTAACGCTCCCTGTATAGGGGGTGGTCCACCTGGCCCGCTCGCCCAGGGGAGGTTCGCTTACCGCGGTCCAGTGGGTTCACCCTTGGGAACCATTACAGAACGATCAGGCCATGGACCCCGCTGGTACTTCGACCCCGACCCAAAAGGAACTTCTGTTCCTGCGGGAAAACCAAGCGAGGATCATGTAATTCCTCAAGTCCATGGAGTCTCGTCTCTCGTCATTACAGGCCTCGGATCCAGGGAGTGCCACCCAGATCGCTGGTCTCCAGCAGGAGCTTGCCCAGCAGCGTGACACTCAGGCTCATATCCTGAACTACATGGCCTCGGTGGACAACCGCTTGCTGGCCCTCCAGACCGCAGCTGCAGCTCCGGCACAGCCTGCGGTGCTGCCTCCATCCCCGCGTTTGGCTAAACCCCCGCGATATAGCGGCGACCCCAAGACGTGTAGAGGGTTTTTAAATCAATGCCAGCTACATTTTGAGTTGCTGCCACAACAGTACCCACTGACCGTGCCAAGGTGGCCTTTATCGTGTCCCACTTAGAAGGAGAGGCCCTAGCCTGGGTTAACCCCCTCTGGGAACGAGACGACCCCCTGGTCACCCAACTCTCCTTTTTCCTAGTGTTTGATGAACCCGGTCGCCTTGCCTCCACCACCGAAGCGTTGTTCAATCTTCATCAGGGCTCGCTCTCAGTAGGTCAGTACGCCATTCGGTTTCGCACCCTGTCCTCAGAGTTGGGTTGGAACAATGAGGCCTTGGTGGGAGCCTTTTGGCGGGGTCTTTCGGGGCGAATCAAGGACGAGTTGGCGGGTCGTGATACCCCCACCTCCTTGGAGGATTTAATCTCTTTGGCTACCCGCATCGACCTCCGCTTTCAAGAATGTTTCCGAGAGCTCGCTAGGGACAGGAGACCCCCTCGCGCTCTTCCGGCCGATCGGAGTCCACTTCGAGTCCGCTCAACACCAGCTTCCACGCTCCCGCTACCGGAACCCATGCAAGTGGATCGCCTCAAACCGGTGGAGGAGCGTCGGAGAGAGAGGGTCGAACAGGGGCTCTGTTAATACTGTGGGAGTGCGTCCCACTTTCTTCGCGCCTGCCCCACTCGCCCGGGAAACGCCTCCGCCTAGGACAGGTAAGAGAGGTCTTCCTAGGTAATTTTGACTCCTCTCTACCCTTGACTCTATCTGTCCTTTTGCTTCTGGGTTCTAAACGTTTTTCTGAATGGGCCTATATAGATTCTGGGGCGGCCGGTAATTTCATTCAACTTGAGGCGGTTAAGAGACTTGGAATTCCTGTCAGATCCCTGGAGACCCCTCTGCAGATTGCTTCGGTCGACGGTTAACCCCTGCGGGAGTCCGTTACTCAGGTTACCGAAGAGGTGGAGCTTCAGGTCGGAGCCTTACACCGGGAGAAGATAGTATTCTACGTGCTGCCTTCTTTGTCCCATGCCATACTCCTGGGACTCCCCTGGCTAAGGATCCACGAGCCTATCCTGGATTGGCGCTCTGGTGACGTTCTGCGGTGGGGCCAACTTTGTCATGACAAGTGTTTACTCCCTGTACAGCCGCCGAAATTCCCACATTCAACGTTGGTGTCAACCGAGTTACCCTCCGCCTACAGGGCCTTTTTGGACGTCTTTGACAAGAAGGAAGCAGAGACCCTGCCCCCGCATCGTCCATATGACTGCCCCATCGATCTGCTCCCCAGTTCTACGCCGCCTCGTGGGCGGATCTACCCGCTGTCTCCCTCCGAGACCCAGGCTATGTCCGAATACGTACAGGAAAACTTGGCCAAAGGCTTTATTCGCAAGTCTTCCTCACCTGCAGGAGCTGGGTTCTTTTTTGTCAAGAAGAAGAATGGGTCCCTGCGTCCCTGTACTGATTATAGAGGGCTCAACGATATCACCATCAAGAACAAATACCCTCTTCCCCTCATTCCGGAGCTATTTGACCGTCTACGGGGTGCACGGATCTTCTCAAAATTAGATCTTCGAGGGGCCTACAATCTGGTCCAGATCCGCTCTGGTGATGAATGGAAGACCGCCTTCAACACCCGTGACGGCCATTATGAGTACCTGGTTATGCCCTTCGGCTTATGCAATGCTCCCGCAGTGTTCCAAGAATTTGTTAACGACATATTCCGAGATCTTCTCTATTCCTGCGTGGTGGTTTACTTGGACGACATTCTGGTGTTCTCCCCGGATTTGTCCTCACACCGAAAAGACGTGCGTCAAGTGTTACTTCGTTTGAGAACACATCGCCTCTACGCCAAGCTGGAGAAATGCGCCTTCGAACAGTCGTCTCTGCCGTTCTTGGGTTACATCATTTCCGATTCTGGCTTGCGCATGGATCCTGGAAAAGTGTCTGCTGTACTCAACTGGCCACGTCCTCAGGGAATTAAGGCAATCCAGCGGTTCCTGGGATTCGCCAACTATTACCGGCAGTTTATTCTGCACTTTTCCTCTCTGATCGCTCCCATCTCTGCTTTGATCCGAAAGGGAGCCGATCCTCACCACTGGCCTCCTGAGGCCGAGAACGCCTTCCGAACCTTGAGGCAAGCCTTTGCCACAGCCCCGGTGCTACACCGTCCAGAGGCTAACAAACCATTCACCCTAGAGGTAGACGCTTCTGCCACCAGAGCCGGTGCGGTTCTCTCTCAGAGATCTCCTTCTGGTCGCTTGGTTACCTGCGGCTTTTTCTCCAAGACATTCTCCCCTTCGGAGAGAAACTATGCCATCGGGGACAGAGAGCTGCTTGCCATTAAGCTAGCCTTGGAGGAGTGGCGGTATCTTCTGGAAGGAGCTGTACACCCACTCCAGATCTACACCGACCACAAGAATCTAGCCTACATTCAATCAGCACAAAGGCTTAATCCTCGGCAGGCTCGATGGTCATTATTCTTTAACCGGTTCGATTTTGAGCTCCATTTCCGTCCGGGTGAGAAGAATCTCAAAGCGGATGCCCTATCCCGATCCTTTCTGGTCACCGACAACGAGGAGGAGCCTTCGCACATTGTGGAGCCAAACAAGCTCATCGTAGTCGCACCGGTTAACCTGACTTCCTTGCCCCCCGGCAAGACTTTTGTCCAAGATGATGACAGGAGGCGAGTTCTACATTGGGGTCATGCTACCAAGTTAGCAGGTCATGCCGGTCTCAAGAAAACACTCTTCCTCATCTCTCGCTTTTATTGGTGGCCTTCTTTGTCCCAAGATGTCCGAAGTTTCATCCTCTCCTGCCCTTCGTGTGCCAAGAACAAGGTCCCACGACAGCCACCCTCCGGTTTTCTGCATCCACTTCCGGTTCCCTCGGCTCCCTGGCAGCATATCGCGATGGATTTTATTACTGATCTGCCTCGGTCCTCAGGTCACACGGTCATTCTGGTGGTCATGGACCGCTTCTCCAAGATGGCCCACTTCATCCCTCTGCCCGGTTTACCTTCCGCCCCTGACCTGGCGAGAATTTTCATATCTCATGTCTTCCGGATTCATGGCTTCCCCAAGCACATTGTCTCGGACAGAGGGGTTCAGTTTACCTCGCGTTTCTGGAGGGCCCTATGCAAGCTAATGGAAGTAACGTTGGACTTTTCCTCCGCTTATCACCCGGAATCCAACGGTCAAGTGGAACGCACGAACCAGATCCTCGTAACATACTTCCGACATTTTTCCAATGCCCACCAGAACAATTGGTCCAGCTTTCTCCCTTGGGCCGACTTTGCTTACAACAACCATACCAGTGAATCCTCCGCCAAGTCGCCTTTCTTTACTGTCTACGGTCAACATCCTGGTATACCTCTGCTGGTACTCCCGACCTCGGGTGTGCCGGCGGCCGATCTTCTGACCGATTAGTTCTCCAGGGTCTGGCAGGAGACCAAAACCGCACTTAAGCGAGCACGTGACGGGTTCAAGAGGCACGCCGATAAGAAACGCCTGGACTCTCCGTTGTACCGCCCTGGGGATAAAGTTTGGCTATCCTCAAAATTTGTTCGTCTCAAGATTCCCTCCTATAAACTAGGTCCCCGCTACATCGGACCCTTTGAGGTTTTAGCTCGTATCAATGACGTTGCCTACAAGCTAAGACTCCCCGCTTCTCTACGGATCCCTAATTCATTTCATGTTTCCCTCTTGAAACCGGTCATACTCAACCAGTTCCATGCTTCTACTGGCAGTACTCCCGCACCCGTGTCCGCACAGGATGTCTTTGAGGTTACGGAAATTCTTGCTATGAAAAGATCTAGAGGTAAAACTTTTTTTTAATTGACTGGAAAGGTTTTGGCCCAGAGGAGAGATCCTGGGAACCCCGGGAGAACATTCAAGCCCCCCAGATTTTAGCTAAGTTTCTTTCCGGCCTTGGGAGGAAGGGGCGTAAAAGGGGGGGTACTGTCACGCTTACCGCCTCCGCTGGCTCCACGCTCACCGCCCCCACCTCATGTTCGGCTCCTGCTGTCGCCCCCCTATCGGGCTCCGCGTCGCCCGTGGCCTCCGGGAGCTCCCGCCGCCTTCGGCGCGCTCCTGCAGCAGGCGTGCGCTCGCCTGCACTCCTGCCCTCTGGCCCGCGCTCAGTCCCGGTGGTCTACCCACGGCGCATGCGCGCCTTGCGCCTCAGATCCCAGTACAGGCCAAGCCAGTCCTTCTCCCCGCCTTCCTGACCCTGCTGACCTGACCCGGAACTCTTGTCTCCATAAGAGGCAGCCTCTTCCTCTGAATCACTGCCTGATCGTCACTTGTGTCTCTTACTGTGACTCTGGCTCTCAGTCTGCCTGTCGTTTCCCGTGCTCCCTGTTTAACCTGGTCCTTGTGTTCCTCCCAGTGCCCGCCATCTCGTGTCCGCTTCCAGCCTGTGTCTTCGTCTGATCCGTGTTTCACCGTTCCTGCCTCGTCTGCCAGTATCCTCCAGCCTCCGTTCCTGAGTTCCAGTCCTACCGGTTCCGGTCCAGCTCTTCCATCTGCCTGCCTGTTACATCTCTTGTCGTGCCCTCCATCCTCCTCGGGTACCAGTTGCCGTGGTGAGTAGTTTCCCCTGGGCCTGTCCCTAACGCTCCCTGTATAGGGGGTGGTCCACCTGGCCCGCCCGCCCAGGGGAGGTTCGCTTACCGCGGTCCAGTGGGTTCACCCCTGGGAACCATTACAATCTCCTCTTATAGCGCCTTTAAATGAAGTACTCCTAGTACTGAGTTACACTGGAGTTCCTCCTGTCCGATGTTCTTATGAACTCTACTTGTACGGCAGACAGCTGTAGCCTGCTTCGGGGACCTCTTGCTACTAAGTCCCGGCTCACTATCCAGTTGATGTTGTGCCCCCAAGTCTTGTGTGGTAATAAAGTGGTCACTACTTCTATTCCTCCGGTGTCTGCTGCAGGACCATTAGTATCCATACAACCTCGAGGACCGGGCCCCGGCCTTGCGCTTGGGACTTCTAGGAAGGGTTCTCTTCTAACCCACGTCCTCTGTTCCCTTTTACTCCTCACGTTCCGTACTAATCTTTCTTTCTATGGAGAATCAGGCTTTCAGTCTATGTTGCTCTCTCTTTCTTCCTTTCCTGTGCCAGCAGACCCAGGTCACTGGGATCTGCTGCAGCACTTCCATCCATCTATCCCTCTCTCCAGGGATCTTCTTCTCTACAACTCCCTAACCAACTGACTTCTCATCCTAAACTCTTCCCGCTCCTTGTAAAGTAATCTAACTCCACCCACCTGCAAGTACGTTTTGTGTTCCAAGCAGAGAGCCACCAATGGGTGCTTTACTATACTCCAAGCAGGGAGCCGCCGAAGGTGCTTTGCTACACTACTTTGTGGTGTGGGGTGCAGGTGTTGGAGTCTGGTCAGGAGTCTCCACCTTACCTGGATGGTGGGATACCACACCTCAGGAGGAGGTGCAGTACCTCTGTGGCGACTGAGCCTCAGGGGCGCCACACTAGCGGCATGGCAAGCCAGGACCTCCAAGGTGTAGAGAGCCAGCTCATGCCACGTGTTCAGCTTGGATACCCAATAATTAAAAGGCACAGAGGAATCACGGAGGACGTTGATACGGTCAGCAAGGTACTCCCTCAGCATCTTAGAAAACATTGCATTCCTTGTGGGATTACCCCGCGCCTCAATGCACGGGCAACGGTAGGGTCTTAGAAAACTCCCAGAACTTTGCCAGTGTTCCCCTGCCTCTGCTAGAGTGGACTTGTGTCTGTCTTGCCTGTCCTGCTTGGTTGGCCAACGAACTGTTATCTCTGCCACCAGCGTTTTGAGATGGGAATTTTTTTAATAATTCTGAAACAATGGCCCTATGGTACTGCACCATTTTGGTACACCTGTCTGCCTCTGGAACAAGAGATTGAAAGTTATCATTGTAGCGTGGGTCTAAAAGTGTAACTAGCCAGTAATGACTGGTACCCAATATTTTGACAATACGAGGGTCGTGGGAAAGGCAGCGCAGCATAAAGTCAGCCATGCTTGCCAAACTTGCAACAGGCAAGCCTTCTGTGTCCTCACCAACAGGACAACTGACCAAGGTGTCCTCCTCCTCCTCCTCTTCTTCCCAGTCTTCAGGACATCCATGCTGAACAGACAGTATGACAGCTGTGGTTGTAGTCCCGTCTATAACGCATGAAAGTAGCTTCTGTTCTTCCTCCTCCTTCTCTTCCACATTGCCAATCCACATTATGATGACATGAGGCTGGGCTGTGTGTAATCACCCTGTATGGTTCCTTGATCCATGTCCTCGTGCTCCGCCTGCAATACCTCCTCTTTCATTGTGAGCAGAGAGCTTTTCAGAATGCAGATGAGCGGGATGGTGATGCTAATTATGGCATCATCGCCGCACACCATCTTGATGGACTCCTCAAGGTTTTGGAGGATGTTACATATGTCTGACATCCATGTCCACTCCTGTGGTCTTATGTGTGGAGTCAAACCTGAAAAACGACGGCCTTGTTGATGCTGGTATTCAACAACTGCCCGGTTCTGCTCAGAAATCCTTTCTAGCATATGCAGTGCAGAGTTCCAGGGAGTGGGGACATCACACACCAGTCGGTGAGCCGGAACCTGCAATCGCTGCTGAAGCATGGCAAGGGCGGCTGAAGCTGTAGCTGACTTTCTAAAATGTGCACACAGGCGGCGCACTTTAACCAGCAGATCTGGCAGCTCCGGATAGCTTTTTAGAAAACACTGAACAAGGTTCAGCACATGGGCCACACATAGTATGTGTGTCAGTTCGCCTCGCCTCAGAGCCGCCACCAGGTCCCTGCCATTTTCACACACAACCATGCCTGACTGGAGATTCAGCAGTGTCAGCCACACATCTGCCTGCTCTTTCAGAGCTGTCAACAACTCTTCAGCATTGTGCGGTTTGTCACCTAAGCAAATTAGCTTCAGCCAGCCTGTTACTGCTTTGCTTTGGCAGTGCTGCAGTGCTTCCAGCTTGTGACTGATGTGATAATTTCTGACATGGAGGCTGAAGAGGAGGAGGTTCAGGAGCTGTACACAGTGGGGACAACTCTAATTGACGTAGGGCCCACAATCCTTGGTATCGGGAGGACATGTTCAAGCCCAAGGTGTGACTGTGTCCTGGCTTCCACTAAGTTAACCCAGTGTGCCGTCAGCGAGATGTACCATCCCTGGCCACAAGCACTTGTCGATGTGTCCGTGGTTAGGTGTACTTTCCCAGTAACTGCATTGTTGAGGGCACGGGTAATTTTATGGGACACATGCTTGTGTAATGTCGGGTCAGCACAGCGGGAGAAATGGTGACGGCTGGGGACGGCTTCCACCAACAGGTTTTGGAAAGCTTCCGTCTCCACGAGCCTAAAGGGCAACATTTTGACCGCAAGCAGACAAGAAATATGAGAATGTGGGAGGAGACACAGATTAGATATTAGAAAAAACTTTTTGACAGTTAGAGTGATCAATGAATGGAACAGGCTGCCACGAGAGGTGGTGAGTTCAAACAGAGACTGGACAGATATCTGTCTGGGATGATTTAGCGAATCCTGCTTTGAGCAGGGGGTTGGACCAGATGGCCCAGGAGGTCCCGTCCAACTCTACGATTCTATGATTCTATGTGAATTGAGTACTGTGGCCTGTGGGGCATTGGCTGCATATTTACACTTACATTCCAGTGACTAGGGTATGGACAACTGAAGGCTGTGCTGGGACAAGGCCGTGGACGTGCTTGATGATGGGCAATATATTGACTGTGGGCAATGGCAGGGGCAGGGCAGGAGGCATCTTTGCATGCACCGTGGACAGGGGATTGGCTTGCATGCACAACATTGACAGAAGCTGTGGTGTGACCCGCAGACACTGTTCCTGCAGCATGGGGTTGCGCCCACAAAGTCAGATGCTTTGCTGCCATGTGCCTGATCATGCTGGTGGTGTTAATGCTGGTAGTTTTGCTACCCTTGCTGATGCTGGCATGACAGGTGTTGCAAATGGCCTGTTTAGGGTTATCGGCAGAGTGTTTAAAAAATAATAAAAAATAACCAGACTCGGGAAGATCTAACAGGTGGACTGGCAACTTCCATCAGGTTAGTGTTACAGGGAACGGTTGCACGCCTTCTGTCTGCAGCCACCACACTGCTTCTTTCTGCCTGAAGTGGTGCAACACATACTTAACCCCGTGTGCTGCTGTCCTCGCTCTGCATGTCCTCCTGCCAGGTTGGGTCTGTTACTACATCGTCCACAACCTCATCTTCCACTTACCCACCCGGGTCCTCCTCCTGACTTTCCGGCAACTGTTTCTCATCATTGTCAACCTCTTGTGACCGTGGCTGCTCAAAGATTTGTGCATCGCTACATGGAATATCATCTTGCCCCGATTCAAGTGGACCGGGCAAGAGGCACGAATCTCCAAATGGAAAACTGAACAGCTCTTCGGAGTGTCCGAGTGTGGGATCAGATGTCTCAGGGCACTCAGCATGGTGGGAGGAAGGGGGATCAGGGTAAGGAATATGCGGTCCAGATTCACGGCTACTGTAACTTGACCACATTGAAGACAGGGTGTTGGGGGTGGTGGATAAGTAACTGGAAGTATTATCTGCTATCCAACCAACAACCTTTTCACACTGCTCGGGCTTCAATAGTGCTGTCTTGCCGCGGTCCCCTAGGACTTCGGACACTAAAGTCCAGCGAGAAGATGTGGGTATTTTTGATGGACCAATTTCAGCTTGCCCACGGCCTCGGCCTGCACCATCATTGGGTCACCCTCCCAGGGCTGTGGGGTACTCGGTACCGGGCCGTTATCAGTTGGATGTGTCACAGCAGCGGTGACCCGGACTGTGGCCCTGGGCTCCCAAGTAATAGGAAGATGTGAATGGTGGAATGTAATTAATGGAATAGTTTGTGACGCCACCTGTGGTGTTCGGCAAGGGAGGTGTTAAGCCGACGCTGCAGACAGATCCTCTGGGACAGATGGTGTGGTGCAGCAATGATGTTATAGCCCTCCACAGGCAGGGCTGTTGTCCCAGGGCAGGATAGGTGAAGAGACACTTAAATGGTGTAGTGTCCGGCGCAGGGGATGTAGCAGTGCCAGGCGGGCGGACGCAGGAAGTAATGGAGGACACCAGGACATGTAGTTCCAAAGCTTTACTCACAGTCTGTAGTGCCCGCTTCTGTGCCTTGTCCTCCGGGTCAGGGACTCAGTCAACCTCCAGGCAAGATGGAATGCTCCCTTCCACACTCCGCCAACTTATGTGCCTTTTCTGAACGTCTCCTCTATAGCGCCTTTAAGTGTGAAGATCTCCTAGTACTGAGTTACACTGGAGTTCCTCCTGACAGATGTTCCCAAGAACTCTACTTGTACGGCAGACAGCTGTAGCCTGCTTCAGGGACTCTCTACTCCTAAGTCCCGGCTCTCTATCCGTGTTGCTGTTGTGCCCTCAAGTCTTAGATGGGAGTAGTGCATTTAGAGCCCACTACTCCACCGGTGTCTGCTGCAGAACCATTACTGTCCATACATCCTCGGGGACCGGGCCCCGGCCTTGCGCTTAGAACTTCTAGGCAGGGTTCTTCCTCTAACCCACGTCCTCTGTGTTCCCTTTCACTCCTACATTCCGCACGTCTTTCCCTCCTGTGGAAGCTCAGGCTTCAGTTCAATGTCTTTCTCCTTCTTTCCTTTCCCATGCCAGCTGGCTCAGATCACTGAGGCAGCTGTAGCACTCCTTCCTCCATCCCTCTTCCAGGGATCCCCACTCCTCGCCAAATGGCTTCCTCTCTCAGACTCCCTTACTGACTGACTGACTTGTAATCCTAAACCATCCCAGTCTTTTATGTATTCTCAACTCCACCCACCTCCCAGCACGTTTAGTGTTCCAAGCAGGGAACCACCAAAGGTGCTCTGCTTCCATCTAAGCAAGGAGCCGCAATGTGGTTTTGCTGAACTACTCTATTGTGTGGGGTGCGAGTGTTGGAGCGTGGTCAGGAGCCTCCAACTTACCTGGATGGTGGGGCACCACACCCTAGGAGAAGGTGCAGTACCTCTGTGGCGAATAAGCCTCAGGGGCGCCACATAATCACTTCACTGTCCCTTGCCACGTGCCTTGCCCATTAAAAATGGACTAGAATATTATACACATTCACTACAAAAGGGTGATTTGGGAGGCAACTTGTATGTGATACGTGTGCTTTAAAACCACACTTTTACCTATCTGGACTTTAGGTAAAAATGTGTTTTGCCTTATCAGATTTAATAAGTACATTAACAGACTGCAAATAAAAATAAAATGTTTTGGCCTAAACTGGGAAAACTTTGAGCACGCACAGATATCAGCTGGCACAGCAATACCACTACGAAAAATGTGTGGCCTGTTTTTTTTAATTTTTGGCCTAACTAGTGCTGTATATAAGTAATGTGGCAGCCAGGAAAAAAAAAGGAAAACCAGTCTAAACTGGCCAAACTTTGACCACGCACATATATCAGCTGACACGGCTATACCACTACGACAAATGTGTGCCCTACTTTTTTTTTTTGGGCTAACTAGTGCTGTATATAAGTACTGTGACACCATGGACAAAAAAAGGAAAACCGGCCTAAACTAGCCAAACTTTGAGCATGCACAGATATTAGCTGGCACGGCGATACCACTACAATGTGTGCCCTGTTATATTTTATTTTTGGGCTAAGTAGTGCTATATATAAGTACTGTGACACCCAGGATAAAAAAAAGAAAAACCAGCCTAAACTGGCCAAACTTTCAGCACGCATAGATTTCAGCTGGCACAGCGATACCACTATGACAAATGTGTGGCCTGTTTTTTTTATTTTTGGCCTAACTAGTGCTGTATATAAGTAATGTGACAGCCAGGAAAACCGGCCTAAACTGGCCAGACTTTGACCACGCACAGATATCAGCTGACACGGCTATACCACTACGACAAATGTGTGCCCTACTTTTTTGGGGGGCTAACTAGTGCTGTACATAAGTACTGTGACACCAAGGACAAAAAAAGGAAAACCGGCCTAAACTGGCCAAACTTTGAGCACGCACAGATATTGGTGGGCACGGCGATACCACTATGACAAATGTATGCCCTGTTTTTTTAGTTTTGGGCTAACTAGTGCTGTATAGCAGTACTGTGACACCCAGGACAAAAAAGTAAAACCGGTGTAGACTGGCCAAACTTTGAGCACGCATAGACATCAGCTGGCACAGCGATACCACTACTTCAAATGTGTGGCCTTTTTTTTTGGCCTAACTAGTGCTGTGTATCATGATCCAGGTTGGATCTGACAGATAAATGCACAAAGTAACCTTTTTTTCCCTTTGGCTGTGTGCCAAGGTTTGGTTTTTGCCCCCGGTGGCCATTAGGATTGTTGCACGGTGGTGTCTTTTGTTCTAAATTTGCCCCCCGGTGGTGGTGAGCGTCATTGCACTTGGTTACTTTAGTTTGTGCACGCAATTATGTAACAGGTGTGGTTGCTCTATAAGAGAGTGTCAGGTGTGTCAATCACGGTTGGTTAGTGTTGAGCATTCCGATACCGCAAGTATCGGGTATCGGCCGATACTTGCTGTATCGGAATTCTGATACCGACTTCCGATATTTTTTCAATATCGGAATTCGGCATCGGAATCGGAAGTTCAAAGTTGATTGACAGCCTGACGTCATCATGATGCGCGGTGTGTGCGCATCATGATGCTCCGTCATTTCGGGCCTTCCGGGGGTCTCTGCCGGCCTGCCGGGGGGCTGTGCCGGCCTGCCGGGGGGCTGTGTGGACTGCCCGGGGTCTGTACCGGCCTGCCGGGGGGCTGTGCCGGCCTGCCGGTGGTCTGTGCACCCTGTGGGGGTCTGTACCGGCCTGCCGGGGGGCTGTGCCGGCCTGCCGGTGGTCTGTGCACCCTGTGGGGGTCTGTACCGGCCTGCCGGGGGGCTGTGCCGGCCTGCCGGTGGTCTGTGCACCCTGTGGGGGTCTGTACCGGCCTGCCGGGGGGCTGTGCCGGCCTGCCGGGGGGCTGTGCTGATGTCCGGGGGTCTGTGCAAGCATCGTCCAATGGGACTACAAGTCCCATCTGGCGATGCCTGCTACCATGACAGTGATTGACACATTAGCCAATGATGGGACAGTAGTAGTCCCATCATCCGGCTAATGTGTTAAATGTTAAAAAAAAAAAAAAAAAAAAATACTACATACATACTACATACATACTACATGCATGCTACATACATACTACATGCTACATACATACTACATATATACTACATACTACATATATACTACATGCATGCTACATACATACTACATGCTACATACATACTACATGCTACATACATACTACATGCTACATACATACTACATATATACTACATACATACTACATACATACTACATGCTACATACATGCTACATACTGCATGCTACATACATACTACATACATACTACATACATACTACATGCATGCTACATGCATGCTACATACATACTACATACATACTACATACATGCTACATACATACTACATGCTACATACATACTACATATATACTACATACATGCTACATACATACTACATATATACTACATGCATGCTACATACATACTACATATATACTACATGCATGCTACATACATACTACATATATACTACATGCATGCTACATACATACTGCATGCTACATGCATACTACATACATACTACATACATACTACATGCTACATACATACCACATATATACTACATACATGCTACATGCTACATACATACTACATACATACTACATACATGCTACATGCTACATACATACTACATATATACTACATGCATGCTACATACATACTACATATACACTACATGCATGCTACATACATACTGCATGCTACATGCATGCTACATACATACTACATACATACTACATGCTACATACATACCACATATATACTACATACATACAATACATTCATACAATACATACATAGACATACAGTACATATAACATAGAGTAACATACTTACCAATACTTGTCACATTGTTCCCCGAAGCCATTGTCTTTTCCGGAATAAATATTAACATAACAAACCACAAAAATACTCACCCACGATCCGAAGCAGTCCACGAGTGTGTCCCACGACGATCTTGGGTAGAGAACTGCAGCATCAGATGATGCTGCCGTTCTCTACGGGCTGCAGGAATCCAATGACGGAAGGTAGGTATCCTTCCGCACTGTATTCCTCCGCCACTTAAAAAAAAAAAAAAGTCCCTAGTCTCACTTTATGCCATTGCTGCGTGGGAATTCCCACACAGCAATGGCATAAAGTGAGACTAGGGACTTTTTTTTTTTTTAAGTGGCGGAGGAATACAGTGCGGAAGGATACCTACCTTCCGTCATTGGATTCCTACAGCCCGTAGAGAACGGCAGCATCAGCTGATGCTGCAGTTCTCTACCCAAGATCGTCGTGGGACACACTCGTGGACTGCTTCGGATCGTGGGTGAGTATTTTTGTGGTTTGTTATGTTAATATTTATTCTGGAAAAGACAATGGCTTCGGGGAACAATGTGACAAGTATTGGTAAGTATGTTACTCTATGTTATATGTACTGTATGTCTATGTATGTATTGTATGAATGTATTGTATGTATGTAGTATATATGTGGTATGTATGTAGCATGTAGTATGTATGTAGTATGTATGTAGCATGCATGTAGCATGCAGTATGTATGTAGCATGCATGTAGTATATATGTAGTATGTATGTGGTATGTATGTAGCATGTAGTATGTATGTAGCATGCATGTAGTATGTATGTAGTATGTATGTAGCATGCATGTAGTATATATGTAGTATGTATGTAGCATGTAGTATGTAGCATGCAGTATATATGTAGTATGTATGTAGCATGTAGTATGTATGTAGCATGCATGTAGTATATATGTAGTATGTATGTAGCATGTAGTATGTATGTAGCATGCATGTAGTATATATGTAGTATGCATGTAGCATGTAGTATGTATGTAGCATGCATGTAGTATATATGTAGTATGTATGTAGCATGTAGTATGTATGTAGCATGCATGTAGTATATATGTAGTATGTAGCATGTAGTATGTATGTAGCATGCATGTAGTATGTATGTAGCATGCATGTAGTATGTATGTGGTATGTATGTAGCATGTAGTATGTATGTAGCATGTAGCATGCATGTAGTATGTATGTAGTATGTATGTAGTATGTATGTGGTATGTATGTAGCATGCATGTAGTATGTATGTAGTATATATGTGGACTGTATGTAGCATGTAGTATGTATGTAGCATGCAGTATGTATGTAGCATGCATGTAGTATGTATGTAGTATATATGTAGTATGTATGTTGCATGTAGTATTTATGTAGTATGAATGTAGCATGTATGTAGTATGTAGTATGAATGTAGCATGTATGTAGTATGCATGTTGTATGTATGTAGCATGTATGTAGCATGTAATTTTTTTTTTTTTTTTTACATTCAACACATTAGCCGGATGATGGGACTACTACTGTCCCATCATTGGCTAATGTGTCAATCACTGTCATGGTAGCAGGCATCGCCCGATGGGACTTGTAGTCCCATCGGACGATGCCTGCACAGACCCCTGAAGCCTGCACAGCCCCCCGGCAGGCCGGTACAGCCCCCCGGCAGGCCGGCACAGCCCACCGGAGCCTGCACAGACCACCGGCAGGCCGGCACAGCCCCCCGGCAGGCCGGCACAGACCACCGGAGCCTGCAGAGACCCCCTGGCAGGCCGGCACAGCCCCCCGAAAGGCCCGTACAGACCCCAGAGAGGCTGTACAAGGCAAAAACAGGGTTTTTCTTATTCCGATACCGGAAGTCCCATAGACTTGAATGGGACTTCCGGTATCGGAATCGGCGATACCGATACTTTTTTTAAAGATCGGTCGATCCATTCCGATCCGATACTTTGAAGTATCGGACGGTATCGCTCAACTCTACGGTTGGTGATTAGTCCTCAGTTACAAGCAAGCCTGGGTGAAGGATGGAGCTGAAAGAGAGTCCCGGGCAGCTCAGTGAGAGTCCTGGAGTGGCAGCTATGGTGTCTGCGAGGAGGGCTGGCATGGCTTGGTGGAGTTGCAGCTATGGTGTCAGCAAGGAGTTCTTGCATGGCTTGGTGGAGTGGCAGCTATGGTGTAGAGCTGCACTCATTATGCTGGATTCGGTTGCTGAAAAGCTGGACTCAAGATGCTGGACTTTTTTGCGGAAAGCTGGACTCATATGCTGGACTCTGTTTTCTGGACAGCTGCATTCAGGTGGTGGACTCTGTTTGCTCCAAGGCTGCACTATGGTGTTGGACCTGGTCAGAGGAAAAGATGCATGCAGGTGGTGGGCTCTGTTGCTGGGAGCTTAAGCAACAGAGCAAAGCTAAGTGGTGTTCCCTGTTTTGTCTCTTTTCCTTATGTGTGTTTAGTGCAGTGGTGGGATTAGTTTCTGCACCGTCCACTTCACTAGTGAGGGTTTAGGTGGAGGGCGAGCTAGGGTTTAAAGGTATTCTGAGCGGCGCCCGGTGCGGAACCAGCCTAGGGAACGTTAGGAGTGTAGAGACACTGACTCAGGGGAGTGCAGGAGGTCTCCACGTCCCCATTCCCTATCGCAGGGCCACCATTGTTAATGTTACCCAGATTTTCCCTTATTGTTTAAATTCGCCTTACTGGATGCGGGGTTTCCAGATTTATGTGTTACGTGTATTACCTAAATTCACCTGTTGGAGGCGGCGTATCCAGTTGCACGTGTTATTATTTAAATTCACCCAACTGGAGGCGGTGTATCCAGGGTCATGCGTGTCATCTAAATCCGCCCTGCTGGAGGCACTGTGTCCAGTCGCGCGTGACCGTGACACTGTGTATAAGTAATATGGCAGCCTGGACATAAAAAGGAAAACCGGCCTAAACTGGCCAAACTTTGAGCACGCACAGATATCAGCTGGCACGGCGATACCACTATGACAAATGTGTGCCCTGTTATTTTTTATTTTTGGTCTAACTAGTGCTGTATATAAGTACTGTGACACCATGGACAAAAAAGGAAATCTGGCCTAGCCTGGCCAAACTTTGAGCATGCACAGATATCAGCTGGTACGGCGATACAACTAGACAAATATGTGCCCTGTTTTTTTTATTGTCGGGCTAACTAGTGCTGTATATAAGTATTGTGACACCCAGGACAAAAAAAGGAAAACCGGCCTAAACTAGCCAGACTTTGAGCATGCACAGATATTAGCTTACACGGCTATACCACTACAACAATGTGTGCCCTGTTATATTTTATTTTTGGGCTAACTAGTGCTGTATATAAGTACAGTGACACCCAGGACTAAAAAAGGAAAACCGGCCTAACCTGGCCAAACTTTCAGCACGCACAGATATCAGCTGTCACGGCGATACCACTATGACAAATGTGTGCCCTGTTATTTTTTATTTTTGGGCTAACTAGTGCTGTATATAAGTACTGTGACACCAAGGACAAAAAAAGGATAACCGGCCTAAACTGGCCAAACTTTGACCACGCACATATATCAGCTGACACGGCGATACCACTACGACAAATGTGTGCCCTGTTTTTTTTAGTTTTGGGCTAACTAGTGCTGTATAGCAGTACTGTGACAACCAGGACAAAAAAGTAAAACCGGCCTAAACTGGCCAAACTTTGAGCACGCACAGACATCAGCTGGCACAGCGATACCACTACTACAAATGTGTGGCCTTTTTTTTTTTTTTTTGGCCTAACTAGTGCTGTGTATAAGTAATGTGACAGCCTGGACAAAATAAGGAAAACCGGCCTAAACTGGCCAAACTTTGAGCATGCACAGATATCAGCTGACACTGCGATACCACTATGACAAATGTGTGCCCTGTTATTTTTTATTTTTGGGCTAACTAGTGCTGTACAGTATATAAGTAATGTGACACCCAGGACAAAAAAAGGAAATCTGGCCTAAACTGGCCAAACTTTGAGCTTGCACAGATATCAGCTGGCACTGCGATACAACTAGACAAATGTGTGCCCTGTTTTTTTTTATTGTCGGGCTAACTAGTGCTGTATATAAGTACTGTGACACCCAGGACAAAAAAAAACGGAAAACCGGCCTAAACTGGCCAAACTTTGAGTACGCACAGATATCAGCTGGCACGGCGATACCACTATGACAAATGTGTGCCTTGTTTTTTTTTTATTTTTGAGCTAACTAGTGCTGTATCTAAGTACTGTGACACCCAGGACAAAAAAAGGAAAACCAGCCTAACCTGGCCAAACTTTGAGCATGCACAGATATCAGTTTGCACGGCGATACCACTACAACAAATGTGTGCCCTGTTTTTTTTTAAAGTTTTAGGCTAACTAGTACTGTATATCAGTACTTTGACACCCAGGACAAGAAAAGAAAACTGCCGTAAACTGGTCAAACTTTGAGCACGCACAGATATGAGCTGGCAGGGAGATACCACACTGAAAAATGTGTGGCCTATATTTTTCTTATGTTTTTGCTAAATACTGCCATATATAAGTACAGTGACACCCAGGACAAAAAAAGAAAACCGCCACAAACTGGCCAAACTTTGAGCACGCACAAATATGAGCTGCACGGAGATACCGCTACAACAAATATGTGGCCTGTATTTTTTTATTTTTTGCTAAATACTGCTGTATATAAGTACAGTGACACCCAGGACAAAAAAAGGAAACCGCCGTAAACTGGCCAAACTTTGAGTACGCACAGATATGAGCTGGCACGGAGATACCACTATGACAAATGTGCGGCCTGTATTTTTTCTATTTTTTGGCTAAATAGTGCTGTATATAAGTACAGTGCTAGACAACAAAAAAAATTAAATTTAGGGCTAAAAAGACCAACATTTTTAGCAGACGGATGGATGAGGCATGTCACAGATATACCATACTGTAAAATATGTGTATGCATGTATGTATTTTTTGTGGGGTTCAGCAAAATAGTGTCAAGAAATTATGTAAGGCTGGTTTCACATTTGCGTTTTTTTGCGCTGGAAAAAAACGCATATGTGCGCATGCGTTTTTTTCCCCTATATTTAACATGGGTGCGCATACCTGCACGCTGGTAAGCGCATGTATGCGATTTTCATGCGCTGCGTTTTTTTGGGGTGTGCGTTTGTATTTTCCAGACGCAGCATGTTGCATTTTTTGGCCCTGCAAAAAAGCGCATGCACACATATGCGCACGTTTTGCGCTAAAAATGGCCATTATAGCCTATGGATGCGCATACATGCGCACTGGCATGCTCATGTATGCGTTTTTTTGCACATGCGTTTTTTTTTGTTAACCATGGAATTTAGGGGTTTGGGTTAGAGTTAGGGTTAGTTAAGGGGGTTTAGGGTTAGGGTTAGGGTCAGGGTCAGGGTTAGGGTTGGGGTTAGGGTCAGGGTTAGGGTTAAGTATGGTTTGGTTAAGGGTCAGGGTCAGGGTTAGGGTTGGGGTTAGGGTCAGGGTTAGGGTTAAGTATGGTTTGGTTAAGGGTTAGGGTCAGGGTTAGGGTTAGGGTTAGGGTTAGGGTCAGGGTTAGGGTTAAGTATGGTTTGGTTAAGGGTCAGGGTTAGGGTTGGGGTTTCGGTCAGGGTTAGGGTTAAGTATGGTTTGGTTAAGGGTTAGGGTCAGGGTTAGGGTTAGGGTTAGGGTTAGGGTCAGGGTTAGGGTTAAGTATGGTTTGGTTAAGGGTTAGGGTCAGGGTTAGGGTTAGGGTTAGGGTTAGGGTTAAGGTTAGTTAGGGTTTGGGTTAGGGTTAAGTATGGTTTGGTTAAGGGTTAGGGTCAGGGTTAGGGTTAGGGTTAGGGTTAAGGTTAGTTAGGGTTAAGTATGGTTTGGTTAAGGGTTAGGGTCAGGGTTAGGGTTAGGGTTAGGGTTAGGGTCAGGGTTAGGGTTAGGGTTAGTTAGGGTTTAGGGTTTGGGTTAGGGTTAAGTATGGTTTGGTTAAGGGTTAGGGTCAGGGTTAGGGTTAGGGTTAGGGTCAGGGTTAGGGTTAGGGTTAGGGTTAGGGTCAGGGTTAGGGTTAGTAAAGTCATGGTTTGGGTTAGTGTGAGGGGCCACCTAATGTTGGAAAAAAACGCAAACGCGGTAAAAACGCACTAAAAACGCATACAAACGCATAAAAACGCTGCGTTTTTTTCATGCATGCTCATAAAAATGCTTGAAAAAAACGCAGCAGTTGTATGCTTTTGTATGCGTTTTTTCAATGCGTTTTTTTGCGGGAAAAACGCGCTGCAAAAAAAAGCAAGTGTGAAACTAGCCTAAGACACTGAAAAAAAAATATACCCAACTGTACCACATAAAAATTAAATATTTCTCTGAACACTCAAAAGGGATGATGGAACCCCTTTAAAATTGCTGGATTTTCACGCTGTGCTAGGAAAAGGATCTGGCTGTGTTGTGCACTGTCAAAAAGCAAATAGAGGGAAAAAAGGGCTCTGGATTGCTTTGCAATAAAAAAGGCTCTATTAGCCCTGGCCAAAAAAAATTTCAAAGCCAATTACACCTGGGGCTAGGTATATACGGCCAATATATCCTACAGGTAGCAGCAGCACCAGAACACAAGAACAGAATGGACCCTCTTGATGTATGCAACGATCTATATACACACATACAGTGTCTGCAGATCTTGCACTGATGTGTATAGAGCGACGTACACTACCCTGCCTACCTAACAATGGAACCTATATACTCCAGAATTACTCCTTAGAAGGACTGTTGGTTTATCTGGATTTGAATAGTTTACGATGGTAGACCCCACACTAACTAATAAATCCTCAATTATGACCCTATCTCGGCAGCAGCTCTCCCTACACTATCTCAATCCGGAGCTGAATGCGGCGAGCAGGGCGGCGTCCGGTCTCTTATACCTCTGATGATGCTGTGCAGCCAGCCAATCACTGCATGACCACAACAAAGATGGCTGTGGCGTTTCATTGCCTGGCAGACAATCCCTGCATCGTGATTGGGTCTGTAAAGTCCGCCAAAAAAGCTAGGTGGAGACCCAAGTTCCTGCCGCGTAATCTTGGAAATGCTTGGTGCTCGCCGAGTACACCGAGTACCGTGATACTCGGGCGAGTATCGAGTAGTGGCGAGCACGTTCGCTCATCACTAATAGTCACAAGCCATCAAACAAAGAAGAAATGCTTACATTTTTGCGCCAGAAGCAGTGTGAAAGACTGGTGGAAAGCATGCCAAGACGCATGAAAGCTGTGATTAAAAATCATGGTTATTTCACAAAATATTGATTTCTGAACTCTTCCTGAGTTAAAACATTAGTATTGTTGTTTCTAAATGATTATGAACTTGTTTTCTTTGCATTATTTGAGGTCTGAAAGCACTGTTTTTTGTTATTTTGACCATTTTTCTTTGTCAGAAAAAAAGTACAAAATATATTGCTTGGAAATTCGGAAACATGTTGTCTGAAGTTTATAGACTAAAAGAACAACTTACATTTTACTCAAAAATATACCTATAAGGCTGGAGTCACACACAACAAATAAAAATACGGTCAGTATTTTACGGCCGTAATACACAGAAATGGTCCCTAAATAGTGATCCTCATGTCATCCGTTTTCAGGGTGTGGCCGCGTATTTCGCCCATGTAAGCATCCGTAAGTAATCTGTATGTGATCCGTATACCGTTTTTTTCTCGCAACCTTGCAAAATGGACATTTAACGGTTTTGAGGTCTGTACATAATTTAAATCATCATCAGCAACCCTATTTATTGCCTCTACACCAGGTGCCAGCCTCCAATCTGCCCATTTTGGTGCTGTGCTTGTGTTGGTGTCTTGGTTGACACTCCCTGTATAGGGGGTGGTTCCTCACAAGGTCAGCTCGCCCTAGGTGGGTGGGTGCCACGACCTAGAGGGTCCACTCTAAAGAAAACGACTCAGCGTAAGCTGACTCCGTCACAGCACCCAGTGATCACCTTCCAGGACACCAGGATGCGCAAATGTATCTCTGCTGAGGAGCACCTTCTCCTTACGTTACGTTATGTATATGTAGTGTAAGCCTAGCTTCTTACCCACTGTTCTGGTGATCTATATGTAATGTGTGCATCCTTTAGCATGTAATAATGTATATATTTTCTCCATTTGTTTAATTGTAGGTTCCTCACAACTGGGCTTTCTTATGCCGCACTCCATCTGTAGTTTTTGATTGGGCGATCGACAATATCTGGCATAGTCCGGGCTACATGTTCTCAAATCTGGACCAGACTTCATCAAGTGGTCATGCCTGAGCCCAAGATGGGACACTGATTGAGGATTGCCATGGGATTTGAGGCGCACTGCCAATTCCCCAATTGTATTGGAGCTCTGGATGGGAAGCACATCCGTGTGCGTAAGCCGCTGAACTTAGGGTCCCAATTCTATAATTATAAACAATAATTTTCTGTAGTTTTGTTGGCTCTGGTTGACAGTAACTACAGGTTTATAATTGTAGATATTGGAGCTTATGGAAGAACTGGAGACTCTAGAGTCTTCAATTCTTCCATTTTGGGTCAGCAGCTGCGCAATAGCCAGTTGGACCTACCGCTCAAATCAAGAAGCGGCATCTTATGTCCTAGTGGGGGATGAAGCCTTCCAATTGACCAGGCATGTAATGAGGCCATACCTGCGCATAAACCTTGACCACCAAAGCAGTGTGAGAAAAGGACCATGCATATATGTAGGATCACCACACAAGCTACAAATTATTTAGAAAAATATATTTTATTGTTTACAGAAACACAAAAACACCACACAATTTAAAACCATTTAAAAACAATAAGTGGGGACAAGCCTGGTCACCGAAAAGATTACATAGAAGATGATCAATATTATATAACCACTGGCTGCAAATGTTTTATGTTTTAGGGGCTTGAATCACTTATTATTATTTTGTCCTTTTATATATATACCATTATTGTGTTCTTGTGATTATAACTTATACTGGTTTAGGATATTTGAACTTTAGATATAACAGGAAATTTTGGGTGGCTCAAGTAATCTATCTGCCTGTCATTGACCAGCTTTTTGCTTTTTCTATGCTTACTGGGTTATATTAGCAGCTTGACCATATGATCTTTTTCTAGTTCAATAATAAAACATTTGCAGCCAGTGGTTATATAATATTGACCATCTTCTATGTAATCTTTTCGGTGACCAGGCTTGTCCCCACTTATTGCTTTTAAATGGTTTTAAATTGTGTGGTGTTTTTGTGTTTCTGTAAACAATAAAATATATTTTTCTAAATAATTTGTAGCTTGTGTGGTGATCCTACATATATGCATGGTCCTTTTCTCACATACATGCATGTAGTGATCCCTGCAGTAATATAAATATTTTTTATTTGATATTATACTGATGGTACCCACTTATTGCTTTTCTGAAACCTTGACCACCGGCGCAGGATTTTTAACTTGTGCCTATCACGTGCCCGAAGACTGGTGGAGTGCGCCTTCGGCATTCTTTGAGCCAAATTGCGTGTCCTCCAGTCTGCCATTCAGCTGAGTGAAGCCAACATCAATGAGGTCATCAAAGCTTGTGTAGTCCTCCATAACTTCACTAGACTGCATGATTGCTCCTCAGCTGATGTGGCTGAAGGTGTGGTGGACAATGGGGATAGGCTTAGACCACATGTGCACCCTTTACGGCGTCCTCTCTCAGGACTCAAAGTTCGCGATGCGCTCACCCAGTAATTTGCATCACCTCAGAGTGCTACTACCTGGCAAGATCAGGCTGTATCTTTGTTGTGATGTCCTTATGTGTTGATATATAAATTGGTTTTGTCCCTTTAATATTGTTTTTGTGTTCTGTTAATTTGGCCTAAAGATGTGTAAAGAGGTCAATTTTATTAAATAATGAAACAAGAGTCCAAACTTTTTTCAAGTTTTTAAGAAATGCTAAAGTAAACTTGGGATAGTGCTTACCATATGTTTGTCATATGGCATATATTGCCCATAAAATGTGGCCCTTTATATATTATACATAATTTGTTCAGCAAAATATATAACAACATACCTTCATTTGCTAAGGGCAAAAAACAACAATTTGGTTTCATAATTGCTGGTATGTTGCTGGAGGTGAGGGCGGGAGGCCTTCATCTCTTTGTTGGGGGGTGGGGTTCCTAGCTTGACCATCACCCTGCTGTGGTGGATAATCTTGGCCCTGTGGTAATATATGGCCAGGGTCATGTAGCTGAGTGCCAAAGTGGCCATAAGGAAAGGGAGATGATTGTAGCCACATCCATCATACCCCCCAATATGACCATGTCGTTCAAACTCAGGTTGGGGCCAGCCTCCAACACCGGGTCTGTACAAGTGGCCATATTGGACAGGTTGGTTATAGGCCGCCATTTGGCCCTTTTGTGGCCAAGGTTGGTTTGGGGGGGAATGGGTTGAGGTGTAGGCGCACGTGCAGGAGGAACTTCAGATCCTAAGTGAGCAGGCACATCTGTGTGTTGGGTAAGGCGGAGATGGTTACAGGGTGAGAGCTGCCACCTCTCAAGAAACTCAAACACCTCATATGGGGTATTGGGGTGTGTGCATGCATCAATTAGGATCTGAATGGATCCTCGCACATGTAGCCTCACCTCACGGGGTAGGGGACGGAGGTACAGGGCCAGGCTTTGGGAATATGCCTCTTCACCCTCATCCTGGGCAGCCCTGGATAGGTAATTGAGGACACCTGTGTCTATGTAGGGAAGTGGACTGACCTATGGATCTGTCTGCAGTAGGAAGGTGAATGCAAAATGTGCAGTGAAAGTAGTTAACGTGAACTGCTGTATATGTATGTGGGGAGACAGCTAGAGACAGTGGAAGATGGTAAAGTACTGGGTTTGACCACTAGGGGGAGACCAAGAACAGCAGGAAAAGGAGACAGTGCAGTACTAAAGATTGGCCACAAGATGGAGGCAGAGAGCAGTGAGAAAAGGGCTTAACAACAGCTTAAGGCTAGGAAACCGCATAGTCATGGTGGGCGGAGTTACAGGAGCTCTAGAGGGGACAGACTTGGACAGGTGAAGCGCTGTGGTGGTGGGCCTAAGGCAGTCACAGTAAAAGAGCCGCGAGGGACGTCTCTGTAAAGGAAAGAGAAGGAAGTGAAAGGTACCCGGGCCTGTGCGTGGAAGCTGTCGTGCTGCTGTTGTGTTGCTGGGGTCATCAGGAGGATGGCCAATAAAGAGGACCTGTTGAACGCACATCGGTTTCTGTCTCCAGTCTGTTTGCGGTGAAAAAGGGACCACCCCCCAGTCGGCACACGTACCTACATCTACCTGCCTCTGGGTATCAGAGGCAGTGTTATCTCTTCTACGTCTCCCATGGCGGCCCACGTCTGCAGGCTGGGGGGAGCCCTCAAGATGGACAGTAGGGCTGCTGCTGTTGCTGGGTTCTTCAATGATGCCGGGTGCTGGTGGATCTGCTGGTTCTGGACCAGGTACAGAAACAGATGCTGGCCCTGGTGCTGGTGGAGCTTGGGTGTTGCAAATGGAAGGCTCAGAAGATGGGCCAGTCACCTCTTCACCTCCCCCGACCGGGTCTAGAATGGCCTGAGGATCCGACCCTGTCTCCCTCTCTGTGAGGTTGGACTGAGTTATGTTAGGAAATGTAATAAAAAAATTGTAGCTATGACCCTAAACAGTATATGTGTCATGTGGTGTGATGTCTGTACTTACGGTCTGAGATCCATAATTGGAGCCAAAAATACAAGCGGTCAAAATAAATATATTTTCGCTTGGTCGGTGCCGCTGCCCCACTCCTGGCCCTCTGCTGTCTTTCCTGCTGGTACTGGGCGCGGATGCTGCTCCAGCGTCTCATCACATCCTAAACTGCAATGTGAAGGCAAAATGTAATTTTACCTTTGGAAAATGTGCCAAGCAACTTTAGTCATAGTCATGTGGCCTAGTAGGGTGTGCTTTATTTGCTAAATTTTTTATTACAAACAAGGATAACTACATACACAGTATAGGATTTTAGGGGCTACTTTGAAAAAAGCTTAGTTCTGGCCTTTAAGATGATTGGTAAAAAAGGCGATAACTTACTCATTTGTTGCTGCTCCTCACGTGGCTGTTCACCAAAACCTGTAAACATCTGCCCACAGATGCGCCTCAATGCCGCCTCTTTTCTGGCCCGGTCTGAATATTGGGCATCCCGTTGGTCCCAAATTTCGGGCCTTTCCTGGACCAAAACAATTTACAGCTCCACATTAATGTGGGTAGACATGCTGCTGGACTCCGTGGAGGCGTACTTCCTGGATGTCTGGAGCGCTTTTTGAGCTAACTAGCATGTCTAAGCTTCCTGATAATGGATTGGCCAATTTCCTGTCACCAGGAGAAGTCTTGGGTATTTCTCGCAAGTAACACATGTGGTCCATGTGTAATGCATTTTTTTGCGCACCCATAGACTTGCATTGGCATACTACGGGCGTAGTACGCTGACAATCGCAGCATGCTGCGATTGGCACGGACCGAACAATATACGTGAGAAATATACGGTTGGTGGAAGCTACCCCATAGAGAATCATTGGTCCATGTGCAATGCGTGTTTTTAACGCCTCTCACTCGTCCGTATTTTTCTCTAGTGTGAGGCCGGCCTAAAGAGAATAATCAAACAAACTGAACATTTGAAAGTGGTCTCTTCATTTTTGCCAGCTGTATATATATATATATGAAAAATATATTGCTCCAAAAAAATAAAGGGAACACTTAAACAACACAATGTGCTAGGATGTGTTCCCTTTATTTTTTTGAGCAATACATATATATATATATATATATATATATGTGTGTGTCACTAACATGTATATACACTGCTCAAAAAAATAAAGGGAACATTTAAACAACAGAATATAACTCCAAGTAATTCAAACTTCTGTTAAATCAAACTGTCCACTTAGGAAGCAACACTGACAATCAATTTCACATGCTCTTGTGCAAATGGAATAGACAACAGATGGAAATTATTGGCAATTATCAAGACACACTCAATAAAGGAGTGGTTCTGCAGGTGGGGACCACAGACCACTTCTCAGTACCAATGCTTTCTGGCTGAAGTTTTGGTCAATTTTGAATGTTGGTTGTGCTTTCACACTCGTGGTAGCATGACATGGACTCTACAACCCACACAAGTGGCTCAGGTAGTGCAACTCATCCAGGATGGCACATCAATGCGAGCTGTGGCAAGAAGTTTGCTGTGTCTGTCAGCATTGCGTCCAGAGGCTGGAGGCGCTACCAGGAGACTGGCCAGTACATCAGGAGATGTGGAGGGGGCTGTAGGAGGGCAACAACCAGGCAGCAGGACCGCGACCTCAGTCTTTGGTCAAAGAGGAATAGGAGGAGCACTGCCAGAGCCCTGCAAAATGGCCTCCAGCAGGCCACAAATGTGCATGTGTCTGCAAAACAGTTAGAAACCAACTCCATGAGTATGGTCTGAGTGCCCGATGTCCACAGATGGGGGTTGTGCTTACAGCCCACCACCGTGCAGGATGCTTGGCATTTGCCACAGAACACCAGGATAGGCAAATTCGCCACTGGCGCCCTGTGCTCTTCACAGGTGAAAGCAGGCTCACACTGAGCTCATGTGACAGACGTGACAGAGTCTGGAGATGCCATGGAGAGTGATCTGCTGCCTTCAACATCCTTCAGCAAGACTGGTTTGGCAGCGGGTCAGTAATGGTATGGGGTGGCATTTCTTTGGAGGGCCACACAGCCCTCCATGTGCTCGCCAGAGGTAGCCTGACTGCCATTAGGTACTGAGATGAGATCCTCAGACCCCTTGTGAGGGCATATTCTGATGCAGTTGGCCCTGGATTCCTCCTAATGCAGGACAATGCCACACCTCATGTGGCTGGAGTATGTCAGCAGTTCCTGCAAGATGAAGGCATTGAAGCTATGGACTGACCCACTCATTCCCCAGACCTGAATCCGATTGAGCACATCTGGGACATCATGTCTCGCTCCATCCACCAACGTCATGTTGCAACACAGACTGTCCAAGAGTTGGCAGATGCTTTAGTCCAGGCCTGGGAGGAGATCCCTCAGGAGACCATCTGCCGCCTCATCAGGAGCATGCCCAGGCATTGTAGGGAGGTCATACAGGCTTGTGGAGGCCACACACACTCTACTGAGCATCATTTCTTTGTCTTGAGGCATTTCCACTGAAGTTGGCTCAGCCTGTAATTTGATTTTCCACTTTGATTTTGAGTATCATTCCAAATCCAGACCTCCACGGGATATTAATTTTGATTTACATTGAACATTGTTATGTTTTATTTCTCTCAACACATTCCTCTATGTAAGGAATAAAGATTTGCAACTGGAACATTTCATTCAGTGATATCTAGGATGTGGCATTTTAGTGTTCCCTTTATTTTTTTGAGCAGTGTATATATATATATATATATATATATATATATACTGTATATATATATATATATATATACAGCTCCAGCAAAAAGTAAGAGAAAAATCAGACAAACTGAACATTTGGAAGTGGTCATTTGCCATATATATCTATGTATGTATGTTTTGTGTATATATCTATTGTTTTGTGAGCTGTCAGTGTGATTTTACAGCAGGGGCTGGCTGGCACTTTTCAGTCTGGGGGACAATCACAAGGCAGTGGCACTCGAGTTGCGGTGGCCCTCCTTTTCCCTTCTTATATCTGGCCATTGCATTAGAGTAGCAGAGATAACATGCTTTAAAAATAGGCTGGTACATAGATATGTGAACAGTAAGGAGCATGCTCCATAGGTATGGGAGCAGAACCAAGCTTACTCCAGAGATATGGGAGCAGAACCGAGCTTACACCAGAGATACCGGAGCAGAACCGAGCTTACTGTAGAGATATGGGAGCAGAACCAAGCTTACTACAGAAATATGGGAGCAGAACAGAGCTTACTCCAGAGATATGGGAGCAGAACAGAGCTTACTCCAGAGATATGGGAGCAAAACGGAGCTTACTCCAGAGATATGGAAGCAGAACCGAGCTTACTCCAGAGATATGGGAGCAGAACGGAGCTTACTCCAGAGATATGGGAGCAGAACCGAGCTTACTCCAGAGATATGGGAGCAGAACCGAGCTTACTCCAGAGACATGGGAGCATAACCAAGCTTACTCCAGAGATATGGGGACAGAACTGAGCTTACTACAGAAATATGGGAGCAGAACAGAGCTTACTCCAGAAATATGGGAGCAGAACAGAGCTTACTCCAAAGATTTGGGAGCAGAACGGAACTTACTCCAGAGATATGGGAGCAGAAAGAGCTTACTACAGAGAAAAGGGAGCAGGACCGAGCTTACTACAGAGATAAGGGAGCAGAATCAAGCTTACTACAGATATATAGGAGCAAAACCAAGCTTATTTCAAAGACATTGGAGCAGAACCTAGCTTACTACAGAGATATGGATCAGAACGGAGAATACGCCAGACATATGGGAGCACAACGGAGCTTAATACAGAAATATGGGCGCAGAACCAAGCTTACTCCAGAAATATGGGAGCAGAACAGAGCTTACTCCAGAGATATGGGAGCAGAACGGAGCTTACTCCAGAGATATTGGAGCAGAACGGAGTTTGCTACAGAGATATGGGAGCAGAACCAAGCTTACTCCAGAAATATGGGAGCAGAACTGAGCTTACTTCAGAGATATGGAAGCAGAACTGAGCTTACTCCAGAAATATGGGAGCAGAACTGAGCTTACTACAGAAATATGGGAGCAGAACAGAGCTTACTACAAAAATATGGGAGCAGAACAGAGCTTACTTCAAAGATTTGGGAGCAGAACGGAGCTTACTCCAGAGATATGGGAACAGTACAGAGCTTACCACAGAAATATGGCAGCAGAACAGAGCTTACTCCAGAGATACGAGAGCAGAACAGAGTGTTTACTTACCGATGATGTGTACTGCTCTGCCGCTGCGAGTCCCAGGCGAGGCCTGCAATGTGTGACAGCCAGGTTGAGAGACAGCCTGGCGCCGCCGTTCCACCTCAGCCCCACGCACTCCCGGTAAGTGGACTGGTAGTGGTAGCAGGGTAACTTAGGTAACACAGTCAGTCACCTTCCGGGCAGGCATGAAGTTAGGCTGTGACTGAACAAGGGCACATGTGCAAATCATGTCACTGTGCGTCAGCAGGGAGTAGGGAGAGTCGGCACCGCACCAGCAGCACATGTACTGACCGCCAACATGCTTAGATGCCGCCCCCCTGCATCCTCCCGCCCTAGACATGTTCCCTCAAGTGCCTAGTGGCAAATACAGCCCTGAATGTATTACCAGTCCCTGTCATGTGTCTGCTCTCCTTTCTCCCAATTCCTAGCCAGTCCCTGTCCTATGTCCTTTCTCTCACTTCAATTCATTGGCAGTTCATGTCCTGTCTTCTTCCCCCCAATTCATTACAGTCCCTATCCTGTGTACATTATTGCTTACTCTTGTTTATTTCAAATATCCTTATCCTCTCTCCTTCCCCCCACAATTCATTACCAGACCCTATCCTGTGTCCTCTCTGCCTCCAACTATTTCACTAATTCATTAAAAGTTCTTATCTGGTATTCGTTCCTCCTCCCACCTAAGTCATTTCTATTTCCTGTCTTACATCTTTTCTCCTTCCCAACCAATTCATTGCCAACACCTTGCTAGTGTCCGCTCTCTTTCTTCCCTCCAGTTTATTACCAGCCTCTGTTCTGTGTCCTATCAGGAGTCAGAGTTGGTCCATTTCATACCGACTCTGACTCTACCAAAATGGATACCGACTCCAACTCTGACTCCATGACTTCGACTCCCCAGCCCTAAGTCTGGTAGCCAGATGTTGCTATTGGAGTAATCCGCATCTGGTCTGTCACTGGAAAATGATAAACAAGAAAGCGAGATCCAGTTGTTTTTTATTGTTCTAAGCCGATATGGATCTTATTTGGAATTTTATCATGTAACAATAAAAAAGATTTTTATGTCAGTGGAGCTGGATATCTCCTCCTTGAGTCTTTACAACAGTGGGGGTTTTTTGTCTATTAGCATTTTCTATGATTTTATGATTGTACTTATTAAGTATCACTACATTTTTTGCAAGTACTTAGCATAGCAGTACATATTGAAGCCAATCACTGGAACAAATGGTTTTGTTAATACTACTATAAGATGCATTTAAAAATAGTCATGTAATACAAAAAAAATGCTAGCAGCCTTAAGTGGTCTGCCATCCAAACTCATCATACTATCGGGCTGCTGTTTGTTGCATCTGCATGCTTTAAGCCTGATGAGCAAAAGCTCAGGTGATTTTTTTTTAGCCAAACTGTAAGACAAGTATATGACATAACTTTTTTCACAAGTCCTACAAAACCGTCTCTATTAAAGGGAATCTGATTGTAAGTTTGTCCTCCATAAACCATTTATATGCACATGTAACCAAGCAAAAATTGAACTCACTGGTGTAATATCCACACGTTATGAAGAATTCAAGGTATTAAACTTTAGATATGTTTTATTCTTCGTCCTCCAGCACACAGCATAACAGTTGCATTCCCATGCTACACAGAAGTGAAAGTGAAACTTCCCTTCTCATCCTTCTTGTCTCCACCCCCCAAGTCCCATAAGCCTGGCTTGCTTAAAGAGACAGATCTAATTATTATACATTACATCATCCCCCTTTTTTTTTTTTTTTTACTATAAATAACCCATATTACTGATAAATGCAACATGAAAACGTCCAAAGAAATCATATGTCCGTTTTGTCTTATTTGTTCAATTCAAACACCAGAGAAACAAAAAAAAACAAAACAAACAAAACTGTAGTTACACTTCTTCAATAAGCCTCGATGGAGCTCCTCTCTCGTGTAGGATAACGTCTGGGCTCATTGAGAGGGTTCATTATTGATGGACCAGCTACCTCTTGTTGGTCCTCTCCACCATCGGATACCAAATCTTCCACCAAAGAGAGTTCATTGTCATCATTCTGCGGTATGACTTTAAAATATGAAGAATTTCGCGTTATGGAGTGTCCATCTCGTTTAGCTGTGATCATGCTGCCTTTCCTTTTAGTAACATAATATTTTGCAGGACCATATACAGGTGAGGTCTTGTTGGTTGGTCTTTGACGTACCACCACGACATCCCCTCTTTCGATGGCACTTGACTGTGTCCTTCGCCTTCTGTCTGCATAACGTTTTATGGCTTGTTTGTTGGAGAAATCTGTGGATCTCACTGATGAGTCACTCGGTCGGGGATGGCTGGTCAGATCAGGGAGACGTATACGCAGGGTTCTGCTGAACATTAAATGAGCTGGAGCAGCATTAGTAGTGGAGTGTGGCGTATTGCGGTAATTACGCATGAATTTGTATAATGACTGTTTCAGTGGGATGTGCTCCAGACTCGCTGCCTTGATACGTTTCCCCAGAGTATGCATAAAACGTTCCACAATTCCATTGGCTTGCGGCCAGCAAGGTGTGATTTTCCTGTGATTGAATCCCAAGTATTCAGAAAATTGTGTAAACACATGTCCATTGAATGGAGGTCCATTGTCTGTTTTGACCACTCTTGGAATACCATATGCCGAGAAAATGTCGTCCAGCTCTGGTATGACATTATTAGCAGATGTTGAAGAGATAAATGAAATGACAGGGTATCGAGAATATTCATCAATTGTTACGAGAATGTATTGGCCATTTGGCAATGGTCCATATATATCGACTGCCACTTCCTCCCAGACAGCAGTGGGTAACGGAGACATTTGTAATGGCTCTAAGTTTGATGATGGAGTGATTAATTGACAAGTAGAACAGCGTCTAATCTTTTCTTCCACCAAGTGATCCATATTTGGGAACCACACTTTTTCTCTGAGTAACTTCTTTGTGCCAACAATTCCTAAATGACCTTCATGTGCTATCTGTATGACTAAGTTACGCAAAGTCTTAGGTACAACTAGTTTGGTACCTCGAAGAATGAGGTGTTCTTCAGTGACTGATAATTCCTCACGTACGTTTGAGAATAGTTTTAACTCTTTCAGATCAATCTCAGAATCAGGAAATTTTTCCTTTTGAATTTCATGCCACCTTCGATTTTGGATGATTTGTATTAGGGCACAGAGTGTCTTGTCTTTTGTTGTTTCATTTATAAATTGATCAAGAGAAAGTGCTTTTGGCATGGCATGATCTGTAACAAAACGTAGGTATTCTTCAGTGGAGGAATGCACAGGTATATCATCATTAGTAGGATGTCTTGAAAGATAATCAGCCGGATTGCTGTATTTTCCAGGTTTGTGAACAATTTTATAGTTGTAGTCCTGTAGACGTAGGCCCCATCGTTCAATTCGTGCAGGCATTTTAGCTCTGGGATTTCCAAAAATTGTAAGAAGTGCTTGATGATCTGTGACAATGGTGAAGGGAGCTCCATAGAGAAATAAGTGAAAGTGTTCACATCCCCAGACAACTGCCAAGCTTTCTTTTTCAGGTTGAGAATATTTTCTTTCAGTGTTTGTTAAGCTCTTACTTGCATAAGAAATGATGTGAGGATTTTGATTGTTATCCTTGTACTGCGCTAGAATAGCACCCAGTCCCACGGGACTGGCGTCCACAATCAGTTCAGTTCGAAGAGCTGGATCAAAATAAGCCATAGTGGTTGTCGAGCAGAGTTCATTTTTAATTGTTTCAAAAGAGGCCTGACAGTCTTGAGACCATTGAAAAATACAACTTTGTTTTGTAAGTTCCCGTAGTGGATTGCTGATTGTTGAAAAATTCGGAATATATCTAGCACAGTAACTTGCCATTCCAAGGAAAGAACGCACTTCACTGGCATCCTGTGGAATTGAGGCTGTTCTGATAGCTTCCACTTTCTTGGGGTCTGGTTGTACTCCTTTTGCCGAGAAGATGTGACCATAGAATTCTAATGAACCCTTGTCAAACTCGCACTTCTCTTTGTTTAAAGTGAGTCCAGCAGAAAGCAGACATTCGAAGATAGCATATAGAGCACGATTATGCTCAGCTTGAGTTTTACCAAAAACCAATATGTCATCACTGTAATTAAAGGCATTTGGGATGTGTTGAATGACACTCCTTATTGCATCCTGAAAAATTTCTGCTGCTGAGCAGACTCCAAAAGTCAATCTTTTATATCTTCTGAGGCCCACATGGGTGGAAAATGTGGTCAAGTATCGGGACTCTGGACTCAGTTCTAATTGATGATATCCCTTATTGAGGTCAAGCTTTGTGAAGACGGTGGCTCCATTTAATAAATGAATAATGTCATCAATCGTAGGTGAGATATGTCTTTCCCTCTGTATAGCGGTGTTGGGCAGGCGCATGTCAACACACAGTCTCACTTGATCAGGAGTCTTTGGTTTTGGAACTACCACAAGTGGAGAGACCCACGGAGTGGGACCAGTAACAGTTTCAATAACGTCCTCATCCATGAGCAATTGGAGTTCTTTTTCTACCTTCTGTCTCAGGTGAAATGGAATACGCCTGTGAGGCTGGGCTACTGGACGAACATTGTCATCCACATGAAGGTGTACTTGAGAGTCCTTTAGTTTTCCCAAACCACTAAATAGGGAGGGAAAGCTGTTCACCATAGTTTGTACATCCATATCCGCAGGGTCAGTTATGGTATGAATAACCTGGATGAGCCCTAGCTCCAAGGCAGTGTGATAGCTGAGAAGACAGCCTCCCGATCCTTGTAATGTGTGGAAAGTGGTTTTCTGCCTGTTTTCTTTATATCTAATTTCAGCATCAAATTGTCCCATTATAGCTAGAGGTGTTTTAGATCCATAAGGAAAGATTTTAGTCTGCACTTGTTGTAAGACTGGCCTTGTTTTCAATTGTTCATATGTAGTGCCATCTATGATATCCACTGAAGCTCCTGTATCTATTGTAAAGGTAATGTCAGTGTTGCAGATTGAGAGTGTAACACAGGGAGACTGTACTGAACCAGTGACAGAGGTAGTGAACACATAGTTCTCAGTTGCAGACATTTCTTCTGTGTCCTGATTTATCACTTTTACCTCTGCAGATTTTGTCATAGGCAGCGGAGGCTTGTAGTACGCTGATTTGCAAACAGCTGCAAAATGATTCCCTTTTCCACATTTACTGCAGGTTTGTCCCATAGCTGGGCATTTGTTCTGGTGGTGAGGGAAATCCTGTCCACATCTATAACATTTCTTCTGTTTCTGGGCTTGTTTGTCTGGTAAATTTTTCTGTTTGAGATTATGCACATGTAATTTATCCCCATTCTCCATTACGGTAGCCTGATGATCTGCTATTTCTATAGCACGGGCCATTTTGAGCAAATCATGTAGAGAGATATCCTGCTGCAGACAGAGCCTTACGCCTTAGGTTATTAGACGAGCAGGTGACAATTATTTGAGTTAGGATTTCATCATCTACATCTGTAAAGGCACATCCATGTGCTAACTCTTTCAGCCGTGTGACATAAGTGTCTATGGACTCTTCTGGAAGCTGCTTGGCAATCCTGAATTTATATCTTTCATATCTGATGTTCTGTTTAGGGTTGAAGTAGCCAGTGAGAGCTTTAGTGCAGTTGTTGTATGTGTCTGTTTCTGCTGCAGGTAACGTACTGTATATGTCATAGACTCCTGTGCCTGCACAATGCAGGAGCAAAGCTCTCTTTCTTTTCGCCTCCTTTATGTCCATGGCTTCTAGGAAATTCTCAAATCTGTTTAGCCATTTTCTCCAGTTATGGGAGAGATTAATGACATCAGTCATATCAAATTGTGGGAATGTGTGCAAGTAGTCAGCCATGATAGAGTCTCTCAGTGGTGCTGGCGTGTGAAGCGGTAAAATAGAGTCCGTACTCACAGCAGTAGGTGATTATATCCCATCCTCGTCGCCAATTGTAATATCCACACGTTATGAAGAATTCAAGGTATTAAACTTTAGATATGTTTTATTCTTCGTCCTCCAGCACACAGCATAACAGTTGCATTCCCATGCTACACAGAAGTGAAAGTGAAACTTCCCTTCTCATCCTTCTTGTCTCCACCCCCCAAGTCCCATAAGTCTGGCTTGCTTAAAAGAGACAGATCTAATTATTATACATTACAACTGGTATCTTTATATTTTCATTCAGTTGCCTCAGTCTTGATAAATGCCTATTTTGTGGTATGCACATGAGTTGAGCTAAGTGCAGTTGGCTGCAAACTGCACTTAAAGGATTTTCTGGTGCCGGCGCCGGGAGCAGTCAGTCATGTGACAGCAAGTATGCAATATGCATACTCCCAGTCACAGTTCAACTAGACGTGTGCAGCCTCATTCAACAAAAGTGAATTGAGCAAAGCTGCACATGTGTAGTCAGAATGTGGCCAGAAGTATGCATATCGCATGACTGCCCACTTCCGGCGTTGGAGAAACTTGACAGCATGCACCGTGGGCACTATGAGGATTCACAAGTGTGCAGTCACATAAAGTGACTGCAGACTTTCTTGCCAACCTTGGATAACCCCTTTAAGCTATGCCTCTTTGGTTATTAACTTTATAGGCACCTCCATCTGTGTCTATTGACTGCTAGCTGACTTCATCTCTGACATCAAATGCAGGCCTAGAAATAACGCGCCTGCGCCGATCAGTGGGCTCATCGATTCTTGTTTTTCTGAGGGCCTATACTTCATTGTTTTACTGCAAATGTGCTGCACAGCTATTATGCTATAAATGGTTTAGAGGTGTCAAAATTGCGGACAGAGTATCTGAAAGTGCTTATAGCCTAATAACTCATAATGATTGAGACTAATCTAATAGAACAAAGCAACACACTTCACATTGGCTTGATATAGACTCTAATGTATGCATTGTGTCCTTGCCTGTATGGACATGTATTGTATGTGACACATTAGATTTGTCTTACAGCATGACACTGCAGACACAAAGGATAGCGGTAGGTACATGCATTTAAAATTCAAGCCATGAGCTGATCTTATGCTACAAAAGAACACAAGGTATTAAACATGAGACTGGATGTTATTAGAAGTAATGAAAGTAAATATAGAACTGCTTATAATGCAGGAAGAAGTTATTAATGTAATTGGATTAAGGATTATAGTGAGGAAGGAATTTATTTACTTGCTGTGTAAAATGTGTAATTGGGGATATGTCTCGGTGTGCTTAGATTTTCTTCCTTTCAATCAATGAGTCCTGATTATGTAGTTAGATTTCCGGATGAACAGGACTGATCCACAATAAATTAATTAGAAATTATATATATTTTTTAAATAGGTTGAATTAGCAGAAATATTAGCGAATGGAATGAGGATGTCGAGTCCATATGGGTCGAAATACATGGAGGGAAAAATAGTAACAAAATTCTCTTTGGGGTCTGTTACAAACCCCCAAATATAACAGAAATCATGGAAAGTTTACTACTAAGGCAGATAGATGAAGCTGCAACCCATAATGAGGTCCTTGTTATGGGGGACTTTAAAGGGAATCTGTCACCCCTTTTTTGAGATATCATATAATGATACCATTCAATTGTGTGTCACATAAGGATTCTCTTAGTACTTTTGCTTCCCCCCGACACCGCACCTTTCATGCATAAATACCTTTTTTCTATTGGTTCAGATGTATGTAAACTGCCGCTGTCCGGTCCGCTGGGCGGGGTTTATTCACCTGCTCCCCCCCTCCCTGTCTTGCTCTACACAAGAAGAAATGCGTAGAGCAAGACAGGGAGGGGGGGAGCAGTTGAATAAGCCCTGCCCATTATCTTTCACAATTGGTGCAGAATCCAACCAGAGGAGCAGCACTTTTAGACCTAATTAGAGTTGAGCGATACCAGCCGATACTTGAAAATATCGGATCGGAATGGATTGGCCGATCTTAAAAAAAAGTATTGGTATCGCCGATTCCGATACCGGGAACCAATGCAAGTCAATGGGGCCAAAATATCGGAATTAAAAAAAACCCTTTCTTTCCTTGTAGGTTAATTCTACATGAAGAAAAACAACTAAGAATAATGTAGAATGTATTGTGGGAGGTGGAGGAGACATTAAAGCCATAGAGGTTTAGCCCAATCAAATGGAATAGCAGGAATTAAACTTTTTTTTTAAAGACGTTAGGAGTTACAAAGATATTGACTATGTTAGCCTCATTTATATTTTGCCAGACATGTATGTCTTCTTCTTCTTTCTTCTTTCTTCTTCTTTCTTATTCTTCTTCCTTTTTTTACCTTCTTCTTATTATTATTATTATTCCTTTTTTTACATTCTTCTTCTTCTTCTTCCTTTTTTTACATTCTTCTACTTCCTTTTTTTACATTCTTCTTCTTATTCCTTTTTTTACATTCTTCTTCTTCTTCCTTTTTTTAAATTCTTCTACTTCCTTTTTTTACATTCTTCTTCTTCCTTTTCTTACATTCTTCATATTCTTCTTATTCAACAATTATTATTCTACATATTCAACTTCTTCATCTTCTTCCTATTCTTCTTCATCATATTCTTGTTTGTGTCAGGCATTCCTGTAGTTGTTATCTAGAAAAGTTAGAAGTTTACACCTTCCGTTCTGCCTGTCACAAAAGATTTACAACAGGATTTGTCCGCGTTGAGTTTGGCCTGCAGCAGCAGGCCTTTTCCACGGGCACCACGAGGAGGAACGGACTCACCCCCATACACTGCTTAGTCTTCTTCTGCTTATAAATAAGATAATATCATTTGCTCAGAGTATTAGTCTTATGCTTAATGTTCTTCTGCTTTGTTTTTTTATGCTTCTTTGTCTTCTCTCTCTTGTTGTTCTGCATCTTGGTGGTTGTCTTCCTGTTCTTTGTCCTCTTGAACCAGCTGATGGTACTGGCACCCGGAGGGGCAGCAGAAGGAACAAGAGCCAATGGCACTACCGAGGACCAGCTGACGGTGCTGGAACCCGGTTACTAAGCAGGAGGTACCTGTGCTACAAAGCACTACCAAGGACCAGCAGACGTTGCCGGAACTCGGATACCGAGATGGAGGCACCTAGGCCAAAGGCTCTGACGAGAACCAGCTGACGGTGCTGGAACCCGGAGGGGTAGCATAAGCTGCAAGAGCAAATGGAAATAGCGAGGACCAGCTGACAGTGCTGGCACCCGGAGGGGCAGCAGAAGGAATAAGAGCCAATGGCACAACCGAGGACCAGCTGACGTTGCTGGAACCCAGTTACTAAGCAGGAGGTACCTGTGCTACAAAGCACTACCAAGGACCAGCAGACGTTGCCGGAACTCGGATACCGAGATGGAGGCACCTAGGCCAAAGGCTCTGACGAGAACCAGCTGACGGTGCTGGAACCCGGAGGGGTAGCATAAGCTGCAAGAGCAAATGGAAATAGCGAGGACCAGCTGACAGTGCTGGCACCCGGAGGGGCAGCAGAAGGAACAAGAGCCAATGGCACTACCGAGGACCAGCTGACGGTGCTGGAACCCGGTTACTAAGCAGGAGGTACCTGTGCTACAAAGCACTACCAAGGACCAGCAGACGTTGCCGGAACTCGGATACCGAGATGGAGGCACCTAGGCCAAAGGCTCTGACGAGAACCAGCTGACGGTGCTGGAACCCGGAGGGGTAGCATAAGCTGCAAGAGCAAATGGAAATAGCGAGGACCAGCTGACAGTGCTGGCACCCGGAGGGGCAGCAGAAGGAATAAGAGCCAATGGCACAACCGAGGACCAGCTGACGTTGCTGGAACCCGGTTACTAAGCAGGAGGTACCTGTGCTACAAAGCACTACCAAGGACCAGCAGACGTTGCCGGAACTCGGATACCGAGATGGAGGCACCTAGGCCAAAGGCTCTGACGAGAACCAGCTGACGGTGCTGGAACCCGGAGGGGTAGCATAAGCTGCAAGAGCAAATGGAAATAGCGAGGACCAGCTGACAGTGCTGGCACCCGGAGGGGCAGCAGAAGGAATAAGAGCCAATGGCACAACCGAGGACCAGCTGACGTTGCTGGAACCCGGTTACTAAGCAGGAGGTACCTGTGCTACAAAGCACTACCAAGGACCAGCAGACGTTGCCGGAACTCGGATACCGAGATGGAGGCACCTAGGCCAAAGGCTCTGATGAGAACCAGCTGACGGTGCTGGAACCCGGAGGGGTAGCATAAGCTGCAAGAGCAAATGGAAATAGCGAGGACCAGCTGACAGTGCTGGCACCCGGAGGGGCAGCAGAAGGAATAAGAGCCAATGGCACAACCGAGGACCAGCTGACGTTGCTGGAACCCGGTTACTAAGCAGGAGGTACCTGTGCTACAAAGCACTACCAAGGACCAGCAGACGTTGCCGGAACTCGGATACCGAGATGGAGGCACCTAGGCCAAAGGCTCTGACGAGAACCAGCTGACGGTGCTGGAACCCGGAGGGGTAGCATAAGCTGCAAGAGCAAATGGAAATAGCGAGGACCAGCTGACAGTGCTGGCACCCGGAGGGGCAGCAGAAGGAATAAGAGCCAATGGCACAACCGAGGACCAGCTGATGTTGCTGGAACCCGGTTACTAAGCAGGAGGTACCTGTGCTACAAAGCACTACCAAGGACCAGCAGACATTGCCGGAACTCGGATACCGAGATGGAGGCACCTAGGCCAAAGGCTCTGACGAGAACCAGCTGACGGTGCTGGAACCCGGAGGGGTAGCATAAGCTGCAAGAGCAAATGGAAATAGCGAGGACCAGCTGACAGTGCTGGCACCCGGAGGGGCAGCAGAAGGAATAAGAGCCAATGGCACAACCGAGGACCAGCTGACGTTGCTGGAACCCGGTTACTAAGCAGGAGGTACCTGTGCTACAAAGCACTACCAAGGACCAGCAGACATTGCCGGAACTCGGATACCGAGATGGAGGCACCTAGGCCAAAGGCTCTGACGAGAACCAGCTGACGGTGCTGGAACCCGGAGGGGTAGCATAAGCTGCAAGAGCAAATGGAAATAGCGAGGACCAGCTGACAGTGCTGGCACCCGGAGGGGCAGCAGAAGGAATAAGAGCCAATGGCACAACCGAGGACCAGCTGACGGTGCTGGAACCCGGTTACTAAGCAGGAGGTACCTGTGCTACAAAGCACTACCAAGGATCAGCAGACGTTGCCGGAACTCGGATACCGAGATGGAGGCACCTAGGCCAAAGGCTCTGACGAGAACCAGCTGACGGTGCTGGAACCCGGAGGGGCAGCTGAAGTTACCCCTGAAAAGCAAAGTTGGCATGCCGCAAGCTGGCCGCAGTTACCGAATCACACAGTCCTACAGGGGGTGCTTGTCCTACTGGCACTACGGAACAAGCCTTTCTTACCAGAACCCGCAGTCCACATAGGAAGCACCTAAACTGCTGGCACCCTAGCCTCGGCTAACCCAACCGCAACACAACATGGCAACTTGGGGTGGCAAACTGACATTGACACTTCCCGGAAACAGCAGGCAGGGCTGGAACCAAGCTGGGCAGGAGGGAGTACCCGTGCCAAAGTCAGTTATGAGCAGCAACTGGTGATATTGGAGCCCAGGGACAAGCACTTAGCAGGCTGAGGCCTGATGTGCTGTCAATTGGGAGGCAGCAGGACAGATTGCCATCAAAACAGCAGGGGAACAGCTGACGTTACTGAACCCCACAAACACAGGAGCTAGTGTTTTACTCTGTGAAGACGGCACTTCCGAGCAACAACTGGCTGTGTTGAAGCCCAGGGACAAGCACGGAGCAGGCTGAGGCTGCATTGAAGAAATTTTAAGATCGGTTGTAGACTTCTACTAATTTTAACCAAGCTCCACTTAGGCCTGTGGCTTCACTGATATTCGTATTTCCCCTGTCCTCCAACCCCGCCAGTTACAGCTCCGAAGTGGCGTCTGCACAATCCACACTTGTTCCTGTGTTACAGGTGTTCAGTCCGGTCAGTTAATCCCCTGATGTGTGTCCGGCAATGTCGCCTGCTCTGTCCACATTCCCATAACTGTTCAGTCCGGTCAGTTAATCCCCTGATGTGTGTCCGGCAATGTCGCCTGCTCTGTCCACATTCCCATAACTAGTTATGGGAATGTGGACAGAGCAGGCGACAATGCCGGACACACATCAGGGGATTAACTGACCGGACTGAACACCTGTAACACAGGAACAAGTGTGGATTGTGCAGACGCCACTTCGGAGCTGTAACTGGCAGGGTTGGAGGACAGGGGAAATACGAGAGACAGTGGAGCCACAGGCCTAATTGGAGCACGGATAAAAATCAGTAGTAGTACGACTGTGTAGGCAGCAGGAGACTTTGCCATCCACACAGCAGGGGATCAGCTGACGTTACTGAACCCCACTGAGACACGGGAGCAAGTGTCTCTTTCCGTGTGGACGGCACTTCCGAGCTACAACTGGCTGTGTTGAAGCCCAGGAAATAGGAGGGTGTAGGCAGAGGCCTACTGTATTTGGAATGTGGAGACAGCAGGAGAGACTGCCATCCACACAGCAGGGGTTCAGCTGACGTTACTGAACCCCACTGAGACACGGGAGCAAGTGTCTCTTTCCGTGTGGACGGCACTTCCGAGCTACAACTGGCTGTGTTGAAGCCCAGGAAATAGGAGGGTGTAGGCAGAGGCCTACTGTATTTGGAATGTGGAGACAGCAGGAGAGACTGCCATCCACACAGCAGGGGTTCAGCTGACGTTACTGAACCCCACTGAGACACGGGAGCAAGTGTCTCCGTGTGGACGGCACTTCCGAGCTACAACTGGCTGTGTTGAAGCCCAGGAAATAGGAGGGTGTAGGCAGAGGCCTACTGTATTTGGAATGTGGTGACAGCAGGAGAGACTGCCATCCACACAGCAGGGGATCAGCTGACGTTACTGAACCCCACTGAGACACGGGAGCAAGTGTCTCTTTCCGTGTGGACGGCACTTCCGAGCTACAACTGGCTGTGTTGAAGCCCAGGAAATAGGAGGGTGTAGGCAGAGGCCTACTGTATTTGGAATGTGGAGACAGCAGGAGGGACTGCCATCCACACAGCAGGGGATCAGCTGACGTTACTGAACCCCACTGAGACACGGGAGCAAGTGTCTCTTTCCGTGTGGACGGCACTTCCGAGCTACAACTGGCTGTGTTGAAGCCCAGGAAATAGGAGGGTGTAGGCAGAGGCCTACTGTATTTGGAATGTGGAGACAGCAGGAGGGACTGCCATCCACACAGCAGGGGATCAGCTGACGTTACTGAACCCCACTGAGACACGGGAGCAAGTGTCTCTTTCCGTGTGGATGGCACTTCCGAGCTACAACTGGCTGTGTTGAAGCCCAGGAAATAGGAGGGTGTAGGCAGAGGCCTACTGTATTTGGAATGTGGAGACAGCAGGAGAGACTGCCATCCACACAGCAGGGGATCAGCTGACGTTACTGAACCCCACTGAGACACGGGAGCAAGTGTCTCTTTCCGTGTGGACGGCACTTCCGAGCTACAACTGGCTGTGTTGAAGCCCAGGAAATAGGAGGGTGTAGGCAGAGGCCTACTGTATTTGGAATGTGGTGACAGCAGGAGAGACTGCCATCCACACAGCAGGGGATCAGCTGACGTTACTGAACCCCACTGAGACACGGGAGCAAGTGTCTCTTTCCGTGTGGACGGCACTTCCGAGCTACAACTGGCTGTGTTGAAGCCCAGGAAATAGGAGGGTGTAGGCAGAGGCCTACTGTATTTGGAATGTGGAGACAGCAGGAGAGACTGCCATCCACACAGCAGGGGATCAGCTGACGTTACTGAACCCCACTGAGACACGGGAGCAAGTGTCTCTTTCCGTGTGGACGGCACTTCCGAGCTACAACTGGCTGTGTTGAAGCCCAGGAAATAGGAGGGTGTAGGCAGAGGCCTACTGTATTTGGAATGTGGAGACAGCAGGAGAGACTGCCATCCACACAGCAGGGGATCAGCTGACGTTACTGAACCCCACTGAGACACGGGAGCAAGTGTCTCTTTCCGTGTGGACGGCACTTCCGAGCTACAACTGGCTGTGTTGAAGCCCAGGAAATAGGAGGGTGTAGGCAGAGGCCTACTGTATTTGGAATGTGGTGACAGCAGGAGAGACTGCCATCCACAAAGCATGGGATTAGCTGACGTTACTGAACCCCACTGAGACACGGGAGCAAGTGTCTCTTTCCGTGTGGACGGCACTTCCGAGCTACAACTGGCTGTGTTGAAGCCCAGGAAATAGGAGGGTGTAGGCAGAGGCCTACTGTATTTGGAATGTGGAGACAGCAGGAGAGACTGCCATCCACACAGCAGGGGATCAGCTGACGTTACTGAACCCCACTGAGACACGGGAGCAAGTGTCTCTTTCCGTGTGGACGGCACTTCCGAGCTACAACTGGCTGTGTTGAAGCCCAGGAAATAGGAGGGTGTAGGCAGAGGCCTACTGTATTTGGAATGTGGAGACAGCAGGAGAGACTGCCATCCACACAGCAGGGGATCAGCTGACGTTACTGAACCCCACTGAGACACGGGAGCAAGTGTCTCTTTCCGTGTGGACGGCACTTCCGAGCTAGAACTGGCTGTGTTGAAGCCCAGGAAATAGGAGGGTGTAGGCAGAGGCCTACTGTATTTGGAATGTGGAGACAGCAGGAGAGACTGCCATCCACACAGCAGGGGATCAGCTGACGTTACTGAACCCCACTGAGACAAGGGAGCAAGTGTCTCTTTCCGTGTGGACGGCACTTCCGAGCTACAACTGGCTGTGTTGAAGCCCAGGAAATAGGAGGGTGTAGGCAGAGGCCTACTGTATTTGGAATGTGGTGACAGCAGGAGAGACTGCCATCCACAAAGCAGGGGATCAGCTGACGTTACTGAACCCCACTGAGACACGGGAGCAAGTGTCTCTTTCCGTGTGGACGGCACTTCCGAGCTACAACTGGCTGTGTTGAAGCCCAGGAAATAGGAGGGTGTAGGCAGAGGCCTACTGTATTTGGAATGTGGAGACAGCAGGAGAGACTGCCATCCACACAGCAGGGGATCAGCTGACGTTACTGAACCCCACTGAGACACGGGAGCAAGTGTCTCTTTCCGTGTGGACGGCACTTCCGAGCTACAACTGGCTGTGTTGAAGCCCAGGAAATAGGAGAGTGTAGGCAGAGGCCTACTGTATTTGGAATGTGGTGACAGCAGGAGAGACTGCCATCCACACAGCAGGGGATCAGCTGACGTTACTGAACCCCACTGAGACACGGGAGCAAGTGTCTCTTTCCGTGTGGACGGCACTTCCGAGCTACAACTGGCTGTGTTGAAGCCCAGGAAATAGGAGGGTGTAGGCAGAGGCCTACTGTCTTTGGAATGCGGAGACAGCAGGAGAGACTGCCATCTCCACAGCAGGGGAACAGCTGGCAGTGCTGAACCCCACTAACACTTGAACGAATGTGTTTGGCTCTGTGGAGACGACACTTCTGAACACCAACTGACGCTGTTGGAGCCCAGGATCAGGCGTGGAGCAGGCTGGGGCCTACTGGATTTTGGCAGGTGTAGGCAGCAGGAGACTTGCCATCTCCACAGCAGGGGAACAGCTGGCAGTGCTGAACCCCACTAACACTTGAACGAATGTGTTTGGCTCTGTGGAGATGACACTTCTGAACACCAACTGACGCTGTTGGAGCCCAGGATCAGGCGTGGAGCAGGCTGGGGCCTACTGGATTTTGGCAGGTGTAGGCAGCAGGAGACTTGCCATCTCCACAGCAGGGGAACAGCTGGCAGTGCTGAACCCCACTAACACTTGAACGAATGTGTTTGGCTCTGTGGAGATGACACTTCTGAACACCAACTGATGATGTTGGAGCCCAGGATCAGGCGTGGAGCAGGCTGGGGCCTACTGGATTTTGGCAGGTGTAGGCAGCAGGAGACTTGCCATCTCCACAGCAGGGGAACAGCTGGCAGTGCTGAACCCCACTAACACTTGAACGAATGTGTTTGGCTCTGTGGAGATGACACTTCTGAACACCAACTGACGCTGTTGGAGCCCAGGATCAGGCGTGGAGCAGGCTGGGGCCTACTGGATTTTGGCAGGTGTAGGCAGCAGGAGACTTGCCATCTCCACAGCAGGGGAACAGCTGGCAGTGCTGAACCCCACTAACACTTGAACGAATGTGTTTGGCTCTGTGGAGATGACACTTCTGAACACCAACTGACGCTGTTGGAGCCCAGGATCAGGCGTGGAGCAGGCTGGGGCCTACTGGATTTTGGCAGGTGTAGGCAGCAGGAGACTTGCCATCTCCACAGCAGGGGAACAGCTGGCAGTGCTGAATCCCACTAACACTTGAACGAATGTGTTTGGCTCTGTGGAGATGACACTTCTGAACACCAACTGACGCTGTTGGAGCCCAGGATCAGGCGTGGAGCAGGCTGGGGCCTACTGGATTTTGGCAGGTGTAGGCAGCAGGAGACTTGCCATCTCCACAGCAGGGGAACAGGTGGCAGTGCTGAACCCCACTAACACTTGAACGAATGTGTTTGGCTCTGTGGAGATGACACTTCTGAACACCAACTGATGCTGTTGGAGCCCAGGTTCAGGCGTGGAGCAGGCTGGGGCCTACTGGATTTTGGCAGGTGTAGGCAGCAGGAGACTTGCCATCTCCACAGCAGGGGAACAGCTGGCAGTGCTGAACCCCACTAACACTTGAACGAATGTGTTTGGCTCTGTGGAGATGACACTTCTGAACACCAACTGACGCTGTTGGAGCCCAGGATCAGGCGTGGAGCAGGCTGGGGCCTACTGGATTTTGGCAGGTGTAGGCAGCAGGAGACTTGCCATCTCCACAGCAGGGGAACAGCTGGCAGTGCTGAACCCCACTAACACTTGAACGAATGTGTTTGGCTCTGTGGAGATGACACTTCTGAACACCAACTGACGCTGTTGGAGCCAAGGATTACGCATGCCGCATGCAGAGGCCAATGGGCAGCGGTTTTTATGGAGGTTGTTGACTACTACTGATTCTAACCATGCTCCACTTAGGCCTCTGGCTCCACTGTCTCTACTATTTACCCTGGCCTCCAACCCCGCCAGCTACATCTCTGAAGTGGTGTCAGCACAATCTACACTTGTTCCTGTGTTACTGGTGCTCAGTCCCGTCAGTTGATCCCCTGATGTTTGTCCGGCAAGTTCGCCAGCTCTGTCCTCATTCCCACTACTGGTTATGGGAATGTGGACAGAGCAGGAGACCTTGCCGGACATACATCAGGGGATAAACTGATGGGACTGAGCCACAGGAACACAGGAACAAGTGTAGATTGTGCTGACGCCACTTCAGAGATGTAGATGGCGGGGTTGGAGGTCAGGGGAAATAGTAGAGACAGTGGAGCCAGAGACCTAAGTTGGGCACGGTTAAAAATCAGTAGTGGTTTGAATGTTGATGGAGCTGGTGACTTTGCCGTCCACACAGCAGGGGATCAGCTGGCGTTACTGAACCCCACTAACACAGGAGCTAGCGTGTTTCTCTGTGCAGACGACACATCTGAGCGACAACTGGCTGTGTTGAAGCACAGGGATTATAGTTCAAGTGGTAGAAAAATGAACACACCAGCAGACCTGGATACAGTTGCCAACCACTAATTTAGTGTGTAAGAGGAATGGCAAAGTCTTTGGAGATCCAGGCCTTGTTCATTTTCAGAAAAGTCAGCCGGTCAACATTATCGGAAGATAGTCGCGTGCGACGGTCTGTTAGTACACCACCTGCGGCACTAAAGACACGTTCCGATAATACACTGGCAGCAGGGCAAGCCAGCACCTCCAATGCATACTGGCTAAGCTCTGGCCATGTATCCAGCTTAGAGACCCAAAACTTGAAGGGGGAAGAGCCATCTGGGAGTACAGTGACAGGGCAAGACATGTAGTCTGACACCATCTGACGGAAGCGTTGCCTCCTGCTGACTCGAGGCGTCGCTGATGGTGTAGACAATTGTGGTGGACACACAAAACTTTGCCACATTTGGGCCATAGTGGTCTTGCCTTGTGCTGCGGCGCTGCCTCTGCTCCCTCTTTGTGCAGAGTTTCCTCCACTGCCTCGACGCACAGTGCTGCTTTGTAAAGCACTAGCAACAATGCTGTCGGGTGGAATGGAAAACATTATGGACTGCACCAGTGACTCTTCGTACTTCCGCAGTTTACGCTCCCGGTTCAACGTTGGTATGAGCCTTTGTACGCTGTCCCGGTAGCGAGGATCTAGGAGGGTGTACACCCAATAATCAGCCATGTAGAGAATGTGGGCGATGCGGCGGTCGTTTCTCAGGCACTGCAGCATGAAATCAACCATGTGCTGCAGACTCCCAACTGCCAAAGAACCGCTGTCCCCTGTTTGAGGCGTGACCTCGGCCTGCTCTGCATCACCCCACCCTCGCTGTACATACTGAGTAGAGGTTTGTGTACCTCCCTCCTCTGGAGAGATGTCTTCCTCCTCCATCGACTCCTCCTCATCCTCCTCACAAAGTGTCCCCTGCCTAGGCCTTTGTGAGGAAACACGTAGCGCAGACTGTCCAGAAGCAGATGGCATTTGGGACTCCTCATCCTCCACCTCTTACGAAACCTCATCCCTTAGTGCTTGCGGTGTTTGTTGAAGCAGGCAGATAAGGGGGACAGTCATGCTGACTAGTGCATCATCTGCACTCGCCATCCGCGTGGATTCATCGAAGGCACGCAAAACGAGGCAGATGTCCTTCATAGAGGCCCACTCAATGGTGCTGAAGTGTGAACGGCGCACAGTGCGACTTGTTTGCACCTGATGCAGCTGGTACTCCATGACTGCTGCCTGCTGCTCACACAACCGCTCCAACATATGTAACGTTGAATTCCACCGGGTGGGTAGGTCACATATGATGCGATGTTCCGGAAGGCCAAATCGTCGCTGCAGAGCAGCGAGGCGCGATCTTGCCGTGCTGGAACGCCGCAAGTGAGCGCACTCTATGCAGACCTTGTGCAACAGTGCATCAAGATCCGGATAGTCCCTCAGAAAGCTCTGCACGACCAAGTTAAGCACATGTGCCAGACATGGGATGTGTGTGAGGTTGCCTAGGCCAAGAGCTGCCACCAAATTTCGGCCATTGTCACACACTATCAAGCCCGGCTGGAGATTCGCTGGCCCAAACCACACATCGCTCTCCTGCTTGATAGCATTCCAGAGCTCCTGCGCTGTGTGGCTTCGATTCCCCAAAGAAATTAATTTGAGTACAGCCTGTTGACGTTTGGCCACGGCTGTGCTCATATCGGTCGTAACAGGCTCCTGCTCTGCTGTTTCTGAGGAACTTGAGTAGGAGGAGGAGTCTATGTGTACAGACTGGAGTCCTGCAATCCGTGGCGTTGGAAGAACACGTACAGCGCCACTCTCCAGATCTGTACCCGGCTCCACAACATTGACCCAGTGGGCAGTGAGGGAAAGGTATCGTCCCTGTCCATGGTTACTGGTCCACGCATCGGTGGTCAGGTGGACCTTGCTACTAACGGCGTTTAGTAGCGCATGTTTTATTTTGCCCTCAACATGTTTCTGCAGGGCAGGGACGGCTCGCCTGCTGAAATAAAAGCGGCTGGGCACGTTGTATTGGGGGACTGCCAATGCCATTAAGTCCCGGAAGGTGTCAGTGTCCACCAGCCTGAATGACAGCATTTCAACTGCCAGAAGTTTGGCAATGCCAGCATTCAGAGACTGTGCTCGGGGATGGTTTGCCGAGTAAGGGCGCCTTTTATCCCATGCCTGTGCTACCGATGGCTGTGATGGATGGGAACGTGCTGCTATGGGTGGAATCTGACAGGGTCTCCGGACAACAGTGGCAGAGGTTCTTCCTTGGCGATCCTGTGAGGAAGCCGAACCAGCAGTGTGTGAGCTGGAGGAAGAGGCCCCAACACGAACTGAAGAGGTGGTAGGTGGTGCTGTACATTGGCCTACGTCTTCAGGGTGTCTCTGCAACTCCAACTCGTGCTTGGTGCGCACATGTTTCCACATATTTGTGGTATTGAGGTTGCTGACATTTCTCCCTCTTTTGACTATCTGATGACACAGCTTGCATTTGACAAAGCAAATGTCATCTGCAACTGTGTCAAAAAAGGACCACGCACTGCAACTCTTGGGAGCGCCCGTTTTGCCTTTGGAATGAGGAATGCTCCTAACGGGTGCCGAAGTGGAGGGTACAGGCAACCAAGTCTTCCCCCTCCCTCTGCCTCCTGTTTTGGCCGGTAGGGGAATCTCTTCCTCCGAGCTGCTCCCACCACCTTCCTGTTCCTCACGCCATGATGGGTCAAGGACCTCATCATCTTCCCTCCCCTCTTCAAACAGCTGCTTCTCCGGGGTTGTCTCGCCAGCACCGTACGCACCAGAAAGTGGCAACTGAGTCTCGTCATCATCTGATGCGTACTGAGGTGTGCTGACCATAGGCACTGGCCCACTCGCCTCTTCAGATTCAGAGGGACAAAGAAGTTGCGCATCACTGCATACTCCCTCTTCTTCACATTCAGGAATGCTGCTTGGCTGGCCCCCTCTTTCCAAGCCAACAGATTCCGAGAACAGAAGTAGAGACTGTGATGGCTCCTGTCCATGTCTCTCTGACTGCCTGGGTACTTTGGCAGGTGGTGAAGAGACAGATGGTTGCTCTTCGGTGTTCTGGCCCTGAGAGGCTGTGGAAGTAATTGAAGTCGATGCGTTAGCTGCCATCCATCCGACAACGGCTTCAATTTGTTCCTCCCGCAGCAGTGGGGTACGTTGAGGTCCTACAAAGCTGCGCATAAAGGACTGTTGCCTGCTAAAACTGGGGGATGCTGATCCACTGGTGCCCGCAGCAGGCCCAGAATCCCCACGTCCTCTACCTGCAGAATCCCCACGTCCTCTCCCTGCAGAATCCCCAAGTCCTCTCCCTGCTGAAACTCCACGCCCACGCCCACGCGCCTTACTCCCTGCCTTCTTCATCTTGCAAGACTGCTTAAGATAGGCAGAAAAGTACAAAGGGGGGCCTTAGTGTGCTTATTCCTGAACAGCTGGTTACAGGTACAAGAAACACTAATTTTATGAAGTGTGTGTGTGTGGACTACACTTTAATAGGAGCTGATGTGGCCTACACAAGTTCCAAATGTAGTGTTTGGTGAACTTTTTTTGTGGTTTCTTTGTTGGAAACAAACTCAAAGTATGTGAACAAAGAATTGAAACTGATAGTATCACCAACTTTTTGGAGCTATTACAATGCAGGCAGGTAACCTACAATACAAAAGATGAGGCTCCAAAAAAATTGAGTAATACTAATCTGGCTGCGCCGGCAGGGCGCAAGCCAGAAAAAAAGGCTCCTCTATCTACTCCTATATAGTGTTTGCAACCAACCAATGTTGATGGATACGGATGGATGCACACTAATAGGAGAAGAAAAAATGAGCTGCACTCAAAGACAAATATGTGTGAGGCAGTGACGCACGTTGAGCGTCCTACAACCAGACGTAGCTGCAGGACACTCTACTCTGCGTGAGCTGCACTCACACACAGTCAGAGACCTCTCAGACAGCCGTGAACAGTGCAGCTAAGTGGGCACTGGCACTGACAGGCTGCAGAAAGGCTCCGCTGTGTACTCCTATATAGTGTTTGCAACCACCGTAGATGGAGACGGATGGATGCACACTAATAGAAGAAAAAATGAGCTGCAATAAAAGAAAAATGTGTGAGGCAGTGACACGCTGAGCGTCCTACAACCAGACGTAGCTGCAGGACACACTACTCAGCGTGAGCTGCACTCACACACAGTCAGAGACCTCTCAGACAGCCGTGAACAGTGCAGCAAAGTGGACACTAGCACTGAAAGGCTGCAGAAAGGCTCCGCTGTCTACTACTAGTGTTTGCAACCAACGTATATGGATACGGATGGAAGCACACTAGATTGAAATTATGTAAAAAATGCAGCTCAAAAATTAAAAGATGTATAAGGCAGCAGTGAGGCACGCTGGGCAGCCTACAACCTGACGTGGCTGCAGGACCCACTCCACAGCGTGAGCTGCACTCACACAGTCCTTGCAGACAGCTGTGAACACTGCTGCTAGGGCAAAGAAGGCTACAGTGGTGGTTTATGTAGCCTGGGTAAAGCACTAGATGTTTGGTGGAATCGCTATTTCTAACTGTCCCTCACAGTCTTCTACAGCAGCCTGTCCCTAACTGAATTCACAGCAGAGTGAACCAGAAATGGCGGCTGCGGTGGCTTTTATAGTGCATCATGACATCATTTTGGCAGCCAATCACAGCCATGCCAATAGTTAACATGCCTACATGCCTAACAGGATGTGCCCACACTTCGGAGGATTCCCATTGGCTTAATCAAAGCAAGCAGGCTCATAGCATGATGGGAACTTCCGATTCCGATTCCGGTATCCGATATGACAAAAGTATCGGAAGTCAGTATCGGAATTCCGATACCGCTAATATCGGCCGATACCCGATACTTGCGGTATCGGAATGCTCAACACTAGACCTAATACTATTTAACAGACCTGACAGAATAACAAATCTGCAGGTTGTTGGGCATCTAGGAAATAGCGACCACAATATTGTACAGTTTCACTTGCCTTTCGCTAGGGGGACATGTCAGGGCGTCACAAAAACACTGAACTTTAGGAAGGCAAACTTTGACCAGCTTAGCGATGGCCCTTAATCTGGTTGACTAGGACAATGTCCTCAGAAATAAGAATACAGAAAATAAATGGGAAATGTTTAAGAACATCCTTAATAGGCACTGTAAGTGGTTTATACCTTGTGGGAATAAAAGGACAAGAAATAGGAAAAACCCAATGTGGCTAAACAAAAAAGTAAGAGGGGCAATTAACAGTAAAAAGAAAGCATTTAAACTACTAAAGCAGGATGGCACTGTTGAAGCTCTAAAAAACTAAAAGGAGAAAAATTATTTATCTAAAAAAATAAATAAAGCTGCCAAAAAGGAAACAGAGAAGCACATTGCTAAGGAGAGTAAAACTAATCACAAGCTGTTCTTCAACTATATCAATAGTAAATGAATCAAAAGTGACAGTGTAGGCCCATTAAAAAATTGTGAGGAAAGTATGGTTGTAGATGATGAGGAAAAAGCTAATATATTAAACTCCTTCTTCTCCACGGTATGCACGGTGGAAAATGAAATGCTAGGTGAAATGCCGAGAGACAAAGAAAACCCTATATTAATGGTCACCAATCTAACCCAAGAAGAGGTGCAAAACCGGCTAAATAAGATTAAAAAAGATAAATCTCCGGGTCCGGATGGCATACACCCACGAGTACTAAGAAAACTAAGTAATGTAATAGACAGACCATTATTTCTTATATTTAGAGACTCTATAGCGACGGGGTCTGTTCCACAGGACTGGCGCATAGCAAATGTGGCACCAATATTCAAAAAGGGCTCTAAACGTGAACCTGGAAATTATAGGCCAGTAAGTCTAACCTCTATTGTTGGTAAAATATTTGAAGGGTTTCTGAGGGATGTTGTTCTGGATTATCTCAATGAGAATAACTGTTTAACGCCATATCAGCATGAGTTTATGAGGAATCGCTCCAGTCAAACCAATCTAATTAGTTTTTATGAAGAGGTAAGCTATAGACTGGACCAAGGTGAGTCATTGGATGTGGTATATCTTGATTTTTCCAAAGCATTTGATACCGTGCCACACAAGAGGTTGGTACACAAAATGAGAATGCTGGGTCTGGGGGAAAATGTGTGTAAATGGGTAAGTAACTGGCTTAGTGATAGAAAGCAGAGGGTGGTTATAAATGGTATATTCTCTAACTGGGTCGCTGTGACCAGTGGGGTACCGCAGGGGTCAGTGTTGGGACCTATTCTCTTCAACATATTTATTAATGATCTGGTAGAAGGTTTGCACAGTAAAATATCAATATTTGCAGATGATCCAAAACTATGTAAAGCAGTCAACACAAGAGAAGATAGTATTCTGCTACAGATGAATCTGGATAAGTTGGGAACTTGGGCCGAAAGGTGGTAGATGCAGTTTAACAATGATAAATGTAAGGTTATTCACATGGGAAGAAGGAATCAATATCACCATTACACACTGAACAGTAAACCACTGGGTAAATCTGACATGGAGAAGGACTTGGGGATCCTAGTTAATGATAAACTTACCTGGAGCAGCCAGGGCCAGGCAGCAGCTGTCAAGGCAAACAGGATCATGGGGTGCATTAAAAGAGGTCTGGATACACATGATGAGAGCATTATACTGCCTCTGTACAAATCTCTGGTTAGACCGCACATGGAGTACTGTGTACAGTTTTGGGCACCGGTGCTCAGGAAGGATATAAGGGAACTAGAGCAGGTACAAAGGAGGGCAACAAAATTAATAAAGGGGATGGGGGAACTACAATACCCAGAGAGATTAGCAAAATTAGGATTATTTTGTCTAGAAAAAAGACGACTGAGGGTCGATCTAATAACCATGTATAAGTATATAAAAGGGGACAATACAAATATCGCTCCGAGGATCTGTTTATACCAAGGAAGGTGACGGTCACAAGGGGGCATTCTCTGCATCTGGAGGAGAGAAGGTTTTTCCACCAACATAGAAGAGGATTCTTTACTGTTAAGGTACTGTCACACTTAACGATGCACCAGCGATATGACCAGGTCAGGATCGCTGGTGCATCGCTAAGTGGTCGCTAGTGAGCTGCCACACAGGCAGATCTCACCAGCGACATAGCAGCGGTCGGGGGTTGCTACTTACCTGTCAGACGAGGCGATCCTGACGTCCTCCCGCCTGCGTCCACACGTCACTCGTCGGCGCCACAGGAAGCCTAGCAGGAAGCCTCGCAGGAAGCTGACGACGAGAAACGGTCCAGGACATTCTAGTGTGATCAGCGATAATCAGCGGGGGAGCCGGTTGGAGGTAAGTATCACACATAGCGATATCGCTATAACGTCACACAACCAGTGACGTTATAGCGATATTGCTAGCAATATTGCTTAGTGTGACAGGTCCTTTAGGGCAGTGAGAATCTGGAATTCCCTGCCTGAGGAGGTGGTGATGGTGAACTCAGTCGAAGGGTTCAAGAGAGGCCTGGATGTCTTCCTGGAGCGTAACAATATTGTATCTTACAGTTATTGTTATGTCCTTTAGAAGGACTTAGATCTGGGGATTTATTCTGACAGAATTTTATAGGCTGAACTGGATGGACTAATGTCTTTTTTCGGCCTTACTAATTATGCTACTATGTTACTATGAAATGAGAGAGCACCTACCTGTGATAAAGGATCTCTGGTACACTGTGGTTATATCTAGTGCTGAGTCTGGATGACAAAGGGATTCAAAGACAACCCAAGAGAAAGAACACAGTGAAAGAATACAGAGGTTATAAATGCTAAACTAACTAAGTAGCATACGACTAACTCCAAATAATATTCTTGAGACACAATTCTTTAATGTTTTAAGACTTAAAAATGTTCTCAGAAGTTACTTTGTAGAATAGGCTGTAACAAATAATCTTTTTTGTCTATTTTCTGTCCATTGTCATTGGATGTTTTCCAAAATATCTAGTAACAGAAGGCATTTAATTCAGAAATGACTTATGATCCATTTATCGCAGTAATAAAAACTTTGGATTGTAAACCTAAAAACAAATTAAAAGCGCGGACACCTTTATATAAACCAGTTACACAATATTCTGTTGACTTTTTATAGGTTGGAATTTTTACAAGATCAACCATTTACTGCGTGTAAGTCTCATCTAAAATGCCCGCATGTTTTTATATGCTCTACTATGTCCACCGCTTTATGACTGACTTTGCCTTTGTAGGCATACTTTTCAACTTGGAGCTATAATGTATTTGCTGCAAAAGTCATCAAGGATTATGATAACTGTCAATTACAAAAGTTTCAAAATGTTTTAAACTTTTTCCCATGGTTTCCGCTAAACTTCACAATAACGATGCCGATTCAGCTCAGGTTGTTTATGTTGCTTTTATTGTGCTACAGAGTTAACATAAAATAAGTGTGTATTTTTTCTTCTGCCAGGCAATAGAAGATATAAAGTTACGGTAATTATTGACAGAATTAATCTATAAATCACAGGCTAGTACAATAGTACAGTTATTGAAATGACAGTTATACAACCTAGACGTTCTGTAATATGTGTCCTAAGGAGACTACTGACTTATTACACATAGCTCTAAAATGTTTGAGTCCAACATTATCGCAAATGTATTCAAGTCTATCCATAGTATGCCTACTTAAGGCTTCAACGTCAACTATGGAATGACTTCAGTTTAAAAGGATTCTCTTTATTTAGAGACAATTTTCTAATTGAAAAATGTCTAATTGAAATTCATTTTAAGATTTGTTTAAACCTGATTGAGCAACCCCACTAATGCAGAAAACAAAAAATATAAAAATAAATTAACAGTTGTTAAGCAAATTATTATTTTTTTTAAATACTCTTCATTAAATTTTCCATTTTCCTTCTGTTTGCAACTTTTTAATAACCTTCCTCCCTACTCAGCCCCCTATAGCTTACTGCCAAAAGAGAAAAAAAATAACAAACAATGCCACCAATATATCAAGCACAAAAAGCAGAGTTCTAAATAGGTACAAAATAATATCAAACATAATAATTTATATTCTAACCACATCTGTTTAAATTTCTCCAATCGACCTTCATTCCCATATTATTATTCTCTCATTGTCTTAGCTCTATTTTGCCAATTAGATATAGAATGATTATATCTTTTGATCTTTATACTCTAGTTACCAACAACCCTGACAAAAAAATTACCTTACCACCAACCTCTTTTTTAGATCTCTATAATGTCGATTAAAGGAACAGTTTAGTATAGCTTGTCCACATCGGACATTTCCTTTCTGAATCCTGCTCATATAGGTACCATACACATGGTCAGTTTTTAAATACATTGGTTAGGATCTCCTCTAATATGGGTATACCTTGATGTTTGGTAGAGCGGCTTAGTATACATTTTTTGCAAAAAACGTATCAACTAGTGTTGAGCGATACTTTCCAATTTTGAGAAATATCGGATCGGATTGGATCGGACTGATACCCAAAAAGTATCGGGTATCGCCGATTCCGATACCGGAAACCCCATTCAAGTCAATGGGACAGAAATATCGGAATTAAAAAAACCCTTTCTTTACTTGCACATCCAGTTCGGGAGGGGGGAAGAGTGTGGGCGGTGCATGGGCGGACACTGTGCGTGTCTATGTGTGCGGGCGGGGTCTGTACGGGCCTCTCGGGGGTCTGTGCGGGCCTGCCGGGGGTCTGTGCGGGCCTGCAGGGGGTTCTTTGCGGGCCTGCCGGGGGTCTGTGCGGGCATGCCGGGGTCTGTGCGGGCCTGCCGGGGGTCTGTGCGGGCTTGCCCGGGGGTCTGTGCGTGCTGCCGGGGTCTGTACGGGCCTGCCGGGGGTCTGTGCGGGCCTGCCGGGGGTCTGTGCGGGCCTGCCGGGGGTCTGTGTGGGCTGTCGGGGGTCTGTGCGGCCCTGCCGGGGGTTTGTACTGGCCTGCCAGGGGTCTGTGCGGGCTGCTGGGGGTCTGTGCAGGCCTGCCGGGGGTTGTGTGTGTGTGCAGGCATCGTCCGATGGGGCTACAAGTCCCATCGGGCTATGCCTCCTACAATGACAGTGATTGACACATTAGCCAATGATGGGACAGTAGTAGTCCCATCATCCGGCTAATGTGTTGAATGTAAAAAAAGCAAAAAACATACATGCATACTACATACATACTACATATGTACTACATATATACTACATTCATACAACATACTTCATACTACATACATACTTCATATATACTACATTCATACAACATACATACATACTACATGCATACTTCATATATACTACATTCATACAACATACATACATACTACATATATACTTCATATATACTACATTCATACAACATACATACATACTACATACATACTACATATATACTACATTCATACAACATACATACAGTGGGGCAAAAAAGTATTTAGTCAGTCAGCAATAGTGCAAGTTCCACCACTTAAAAAGATGAGAGGCGTCTGTAATTTACATCATAGGTAGACCTCAACTATGGGAGACAAACTGAGAAAAAAAATCCAGAAAATCACATTGTCTGTTTTTTTTTCATTTTATTTGCATATTATGGTGGAAAATAAGTATTTGGTCAGAAACAACAATCAAGATTTCTGGCTCTCACAGACCTGTAACTTCTTCTTTAAGAGTCTCCTCTTTCCTCCACTCATTACCTGTAGTAATGGCACCTGTTTAAACTTGTTATCAGTATAAAAAGACACCTGTGCACACCCTCAAACAGTCTGACTCCAAACTCCACTATGGTGAAGACCAAAGAGCTGTCAAAGGACACCAGAAACAAAATTGTAGCCCTGCACCAGGCTGGGAAGACTGAATCTGCAATAGCCAACCAGCTTGGAGTGAAGAAATCAACTGTGGGAGCAATAATTAGAAAATGGAAGACATACAAGACCACTGATAATCTCCCTCGATCTGGTGCTCCACGCAAAATCCCACCCCGTGGGGTCAGAATGATCACAAGAACGGTGAGCAAAAATCCCAGAACCACGCGGGGGGACCTAGTGAATGAACTGCAGAGAGCTGGGACAAATGTAACAAGGCCTACCATAGGTAACACACTACGCCACCATGGACTCAGATCCTGCAGTGCCAGACGTGTCCCACTGCTTAAGCCTGTACATGTCCGGGCCCGTCTGAAGTTTGCTAGAGAGCATTTGGATGATCCAGAGGAGTTTTGGGAGAATGTCCTATGGTCTGATGAAACCAAACTGGAACTGTTTGGTAGAAACACAACTTGTCGTGTTTGGAGGAAAAAGAATACTGAGTTGCATCCATCAAACACCATACCTACTGTAAAGCATGGTGGTGGAAACATCATGCTTTGGGGCTGTTTCTCTGCAAAGGGGCCAGGACGACTGATCCGGGTACATGAAAGAATGAATGGGGCCATGTATCGTGAGATTTTGAGTGCAAACCTCCATCCATCAGCAAGGGCATTGAAGATGAAACGTGGCTGGGTCTTTCAACATGACAATGATCCAAAGCACACCGCCAGGGCAACGAAGGAGTGGCTTCGTAAGAAGCATTTCAAGGTCCTGGAGTGGCCTAGCCAGTCTCCAGATCTCAACCCTATAGAAAACCTTTGGAGGGAGTTGAAAGTCCGTGTTGCCAAGCGAAAAGCCAAAAACATCACTGCTCTAGAGGAGATCTGCATGGAGGAATGGGCCAACATACCAACAACAGTGTGTGGCAACCTTGTGAAGACTTACAGAAAACGTTTGACCTCTGTCATTGCCAACAAAGGATATATCACAAAGTATTGAGATGAAATTTTGTTTCTGACCAAATACTTATTTTCCACCATAATATGCAAATAAAATGAAAAAAAAAACAGCCAATGTGATTTTCTGGATTTTTTTTTCTCAGTTTGTCTCCCATAGTTGAGGTCTACCTATGATGTAAATTACAGACGCCTCTCATCTTTTTAAGTGGTGGAACTTGCACTATTGCTGACTGACTAAATACTTTTTTGCCCCACTGTACATACTACATACATAATTCATATATACTACATTCATACAACATACATACTACATATATACTACATTCATACAACATACATACTTCATATATACCTACATTCATACAACATACATACATACTACATACATACTTCATATATACTACATTCATACAACATACATACATACTACATATATACTACATTCATACAACATACATACTACATACATACTTCATATATACTACATTCATACATCATACATACATACTTCATATATACTACATTCATACAACATACATACATACTACATACTACATACATACTTCATATATACTACATTCATACAACATACATACAACATACATACTACATACATACTACATATATACTACATTCATACAACATACATACAACATACATACTACATATATACTACATTCATACAACATACATACATAGTACATACTACATACATACTACATACATACAACATACATAAAACATGCTACAGACATACAACATACATACTACATACAATACATTCATACATTCATACAATACATACATATAGACATACAGTACATATAACATAGAGTATATACTCACCATCACTTGTCTCTTTGATCCCCGAAGCCAGTGTCATCTTTAAAAAACATTAAAATAACAAACAACCAATATACTCCCTGATCTGCAGAAATCCACAAGTGTCCCACGACGATCTCCTGTGGAGAACAGCAGCATCAGCTGATGCCACCGCTCTAGCGGGGCCCCAGGAATACAATGATCAAGGTAGGTATCCTTCCGCACTGTATTCCTCCGCCACTGTAAAAAAATAGTCCCTAGTCTCACTTTTGGCATTGCTGTGTGAGAAAGTTCCCACGCACCTTTTGCCATAAAGTGAGACCAGTGAACTATAGTAACCTCTCAGTGATGCACTGCAGGAGATCGTCGTGGGACACTCGTGGATTTTTGCGGATCAGGGAGTATATTGCTTGTTTGTTATTTTAATATTTTTTACAGTGAGATGACACTGGCTTTGGGGATCAAAGTGACAAGTGATGGTGAGTATGTACTCTATGTTATATGTACTGTATGTCTATATGTATGTATGTATTGTATGAATGTATGAATGTATTGTATATAGTATGTATGTATGTATGTATGTATGCTGTATGAATGTAGTATATATGTAGTATGTATGTTGTATGAATGTAGTATATATGTAGTATGTATGTTGTATGAATGTAGTATATATGTAGTATGTAGTATGTATGTATGTATGTTGTATGAATGTAGTATATATGTAGTATGTAGTATGCATGTATGTATGTATGTTGTATCAATGTAGTATATATGTAGTATGTACAGTGGGGCAAAAAAGTATTTAGTCAGTCAGCAATAGTGCAAGTTCCACCACTTAAAAAGATGAGAGGCGTCTGTAATTTACATCATAGGTAGACCTCAACTATGGGAGACAAACTGAGAAAAAAAAATCCAGAAAATCACATTGTCTGTTTTTTTTTCATTTTATTTGCATATTATGGTGGAAAATAAGTATTTGGTCAGAAACAAAATTTCATCTCAATACTTTGTGATATATCCTTTGTTGGCAATGACAGAGGTCAAACGTTTTCTGTAAGTCTTCACAAGGTTGCCACACACTGTTGTTGGTATGTTGGCCCATTCCTCCATGCAGATCTCCTCTAGAGCAGTGATGTTTTTGGCTTTTCGCTTGGCAACACGGACTTTCAACTCCCTCCAAAGGTTTTCTATAGGGTTGAGATCTGGAGACTGGCTAGGCCACTCCAGGACCTTGAAATGCTTCTTACGAAGCCACTCCTTTGTTGCCCTGGCGGTGTGCTTTGGATCATTGTCATGTTGAAAGACCCAGCCACGTTTCATCTTCAATGCCCTTGCTGATGGAAGGAGGTTTGCACTCAAAATCTCACGATACATGGCCCCATTCATTCTTTCATGTACCCGGATCAGTCATCCTGGCCCCTTTGCAGAGAAACAGCCCCAAAGCATGATGTTTCCACCACCATGCTTTACAGTAGGTATGGTGTTTGATGGATGCAACTCAGTATTCTTTTTCCTCCAAACACGACAAGTTGTGTTTCTACCAAACAGTTCCAGTTTGGTTTCATCAGACCATAGGACATTCTCCCAAAACTCCTCTGGATCATCCAAATGCTCTCTAGCAAACTTCAGACGGGCCCAGACATGTACAGGCTTAAGCAGTGGGACACGTCTGGCACTGCAGGATCTGAGTCCATGGTGGCGTAGTGTGTTACTTATGGTAGGCCTTGTTACATTGGTCCCAGCTCTCTGCAGTTCATTCACTAGGTCCCCCCGCGTGGTTCTGGGATTTTTGCTCACCGTTCTTGTGATCATTCTGACCCCACGGGGTGGGATTTTGCGTGGAGCACCAGATCGAAGGAGATTATCAGTGGTCTTGTATGTCTTCCATTTTCTAATTATTGCTCCCACAGTTGATTTCTTCACTCCAAGCTGGTTGGCTATTGCAGATTCAGTCTTCCCAGCCTGGTGCAGGGCTACAATTTTGTTTCTGGTGTCCTTTGACAGCTCTTTGGTCTTCACCATAGTGGAGTTTGGAGTCAGACTGTTTGAGGGTGTGCACAGGTGTCTTTTTATACTGATAACAAGTTTAAACAGGTGCCATTACTACAGGTAATGAGTGGAGGAAAGAGGAGACTCTTAAAGAAGAAGTTACAGGTCTGTGAGAGCCAGAAATCTTGATTGCTTGTTTCTGACCAAATACTTATTTTCCACCATAATATGCAAATAAAATGAAAAAAAAACAGACAATGTGATTTTCTGGATTTTTTTTTCTCAGTTTGTCTCCCATAGTTGAGGTCTACCTATGATGTAAATTACAGACGCCTCTCATCTTTTTAAGTGGTGGAACTTGCACTATTGCTGACTGACTAAATACTTTTTTGCCCCACTGTATGTATGTTGCATGAATGTTGTATATACAGTATGTAGTATGTATGTAGTATGTATGTTTTTTTTTTTTTTTTACATTCAACACATTAGCCGGATGATGGGACTACTACTGTCCCATCATTGGCTAATGTGTCAATCACTGTCATTGTAGCAGGCATAGCCCGATGGGATTTGTAGTCCCATTGGACGATGCCTGCACACACACACAACCCCCGGCAGGCCTGCACAGACCCCCGGCAGCCCGCACAGACCCCCGGCAGGCCCATACAGACCCCGGGCAGCCCACACAGACCCCCGGCAGGCCCGTACAGAGCCCCGGAAGGCCCGCACAGACCCCCGGCAGGCTCGTACAGACCCCCGACAGGCCCGCAGAGACCCCCGGCAGCTCGCACAGACCCCCGATAGGCCCACACAGACCCTCGGCAGCCCGCACAGAGCCCCGGCAGCCCGCACAGACCCCCGGCAGGCCCGCACAGACCCCCGGCAGGCCTGCACAGACCATGCATCATGATGCACACAGACCGTGCATCATGATGACATCATTTCAGCAGCCAATCACAGCCACAATACTGGCTCATTGCATCATGGGAACTTCCAATTCCGGTATCCGATATTGTAAAAATATCGGTACTCGGGATCGGAATTCCGATACAGCAAATATCGGCCGATACCTGATATTTGCAGTATCGGAATGCTCAACACTAGTATCAACCAAATACCCTGTTTTGTTATCATCTTTTTACTAGCACTTGCTGTTTACTGTTACTTTTTTACAGCAGAGTATTTTTTATACGTTTGTTATACTGTGCTTTTCTGTGTTTCAGTTTTTTGGTGGTGTGAACACTGTCCTACAGACTTGTTCACTGTGCGCATGGCCCATGTGTTTATATTCAGTTTAGTATAGCTGCAGTATAGTGAGTGATTATTACCCAAGATTGAAGTCACAGAGCCTGATGTCACCAGCTTTGCCATGTCACTACCAATAAAGTCATCATGCAATTGTCAGGAATATGGTCTGGCGGATCCCCAGTAGAGAACTAGTTCATGCAATTTCATTATAGGGGCTAGAGGTAAAAAAAAACCCCGGAAAGTTGGTGGTGTAGCATAACTAGAACTCACTGGTAATCCCAGTCATGATGGCTGCACCTGCGGCCAGTAGTGGCCCATAAATATTGTGTCCCATTTAAGATTCCAAATTGGAGAATATCATGGGAAGGAGTATCTCTGTTTTTGCAGTCAATATAATGGTTTATCGATTCAAAAGAATGTAAAAAATGTGCCATGGTATTGAGGGACCTGTTTATAGCCAAGGGATCCCAGAGGGTTATTTTTTGTAGAACTTGGTGCCAATTAAAATACATTTCACTTCACAGTATCACCTGTTGTACTTAAAAGTTACCTGTGACCTACAACACTTTGAGAACCTCTCCTCTACAATGACTAAAGAACTACAAGGAATCGCTCATCAAATTCTGGCAACTGAAGCATTCTCACAAAAAACAGCATCCAACTAAACCAAAAATGTAAGGATGACAATTTATGCATCCAAAGTATAAATTGGCATCCTGGGCGAAAGTCAATTCTGCTTATTTCATGTCCTTGCCCTTAATCGAGGTTCTGATTGGATCCTACCACAATTAACACAATGATGTTTATTTATAAGACATTTGCATCAGATTTCTGCCACAACTGCATCATGGAGTGATGATGAACACTATTTACATTATATCGAGTTCTGCATTATTTTCATTATGAAAAACTTAATGGAAAACAGGTGTTATACACCATAGTTACATACAATAGTATTATGAAATATATTGAAACATGTCTTAATATGACTTTTGTGGAATTTATAAAACATTTCAACAGACCTTCTACTGAGACCTAGTATTTTAACATAATATAGGACCTTTATTTCCTTTAGACAAAGAAACGACAATAATGGTGAAAATGCAATTTCTTTGCTGTCCAATATATAAGAAACAACATTTATAAATTATCGGTCCCGTCGCAATGTCTCACCAAGCTGTGCGATCCTCTTGACTTGTAATACAAGTCTTGTCACCTGTCAGAGTGAAGTGTGGCTCACAGTTCACCTCCTGCACTCCTGCCTGTCAGATATAATGCTGCCGTTCTGCACAAACTCAAATCCCTCTAATTATTTTCTCAAATACAAATAGATATAGAAGGTTCCACACTGGGTTTTAGCTCAGACATGATTTCTACCTCACCTCTTTTTTCTTACTTTCTCAATCTTAAATTCCTTGGCTGATTATCTATATTTTCAGTTATGTACTTGATTTCTTTTCCATTCACAATTTGTTACAAATATAATAAAGGATATAATTTCTCCATCAATTATATGCCACCAGGTAATAGATAGGAACCATCAATCACTATAGGATATGTAGTGTGGTTCACAATACCATGCAATCTATCTGTATAGTCAGCACATGCAGTAAATAATCCTTGGGGAATTCCTTTTTACAGAACTTCAATCAGTAAGTCCAATGTATAGTTATATTACATAGGCATACTTTATCATACATATTACATAATATCCAACTAGACTGCAGTTTCAACTGTTCCTGGTATTTGAAAGCAACTGAATTACTGCTACCATCACACAAATGCTGATTCTTCTATATAATATTAATTGCAAATAGGTGTATGTGCACCACACAATGAAACTTACAATTGTGAGTCTGTCCATTGTCCTAACTTTAGATACTTTGTAGAAAAGTTTTCACCTTGCTTCCCTGTTTTCTGTTTTCAATTGTTAATGGTCTATCCGATATCATTAATGGTGGTATCCATCCAGTGGACTCTTGGTCTCCCGTTTCCTTTTACCATTGACCATTCCAAGTAACATCTCCTTTTCTAATGAATTTACCCTCATCATATGTCAAAAATAATTGTTTTCAATTTGTGTCTGGTGATCTTGCTTTCCAATGACAATTCTGGGTTTAGACAATGTTATGATACTTACATATATACTTAATTGTTGAGAAAAAGATGTCAACTGTGGAGGACCATAAACAGAAATGTTAAGTTATGAACGATACTATTGTGGACAACAATAGAGTACCCATCAGGAAAAGCTAGGTTGAATCCAGACTGGTCGCCTCTGTCTGAGACAATGTGGAGCGGTAGATCAAGGAGGCAGAAAATAGCCAAAAGCCAATAATTAGTAAATCATCCCCACCCCTGTTTCATCCCGTTAGTCAGATTAATTTGTATTTTTTTTCATTCTTTCCCATTAGTGTTAGAGTTGGGCTAAGGATTAGGGTTGGGTTAAGGTTTTTCAAAAATTAAAAAATGATGATAATATGATGACAGGTGTAAAGCGCACATGGGCAATCCCAGAATGGTTTTTGGTTAACAGCCATGAAACATGCGGGGCAAGGAGTCAAGCATGTCTTTCGAGCACACGTGATACTCAGTGCATACCTGAGCACCCAATGCAAACTCGAGTTCCTGTGGGTACAAAATCCTCACTACACCCCTGGATAAAATCCTTGTCTCTTGTGGGAGGTTGACTTTGTCACTTGTGGGGGGTTTCCCTATTTAGGCACATCAGGGGCTCTCTAAATGCGACATGGCGTCCGCTCTCGATTCCAGCCATTTTTGCCTTCAATAAGTTAAACTGTGCTGCTTCCCTTCCGAGTCTTACTGTGTGCCCGAATAGTAGTTTTCCCCCACATATGGGGTAGCAGCGTATTCAGGAAAAATTGCACAACAAATTTGGAGGTTCATTTTCTTCTGTTACCCTTGTGAAAGTAAAAAAGTTGAGGCTGAAGTAATTTCTTATGAAAAAAACAGTAAAATGTTAATTTTTCCCTTCCACATTCCATTAGTTTCTGTGAAGTACCTGAAGGGTTAATAAACTTATTGAATGTGGTTTTGAGGACTTTCTGGTGTGCAGTTAGAATGGTGCCACGTTTGGTTATTTTCTGTCATATAGGCCCCCCGAAGTCACTGCAAATGTGATGTGGCCCCTAAAAAAATGGTTTTGTTGGAAAAATTAGAAATTGTTGATCAACCTTGAACCCTTCTAACTTCCTAACAAAAAAATTATATTTTCCGAAAATGTTATTTATAAATTATTTTGTGTGGTATAACTATCTGATTTAAGGGCATAAAAATGTAAAGTTTAAAAATTGCGAAAAATTACATTTTTTTTTACATTTTGAATATTTTCATAAATATGTGTTAATCATAGTGACCAAAATTTAACACTATCATGATGTACAATATGTCATGAAAAAAAACTGAAAATCACTGGGATCTGTTGAAGCGTTCTAGAGTTATAACCACATAAAGTGACACTATTCAGATTTTTTAAAAATTGTCCTGGTCATTAAGGTCAAAAGTAGCTCCATCACTACTAAGTTTCAGGATTATGAAGGTTTTTTTTCTCTTTAAAATACAATTTTAAAATTGTATTTTAAAAATAAAATAAAGTCCACGTGCCTTTACCAAACGGGATGGGACCAGGAAATCTAAGTAAAATTACTTCACAATTGCAAGCACTCCTAACTGGCAACTGTACTCAGGTTGCATGTATATTAAAGGGGATATTTGGGAATTTAAACAGGCATTTAGTTGCTAATAGAGGCTAACAAAAGCTACTACCTATATATTGTACCCGGCGCCAATCATTGACAATTCCTGCAAGAGATTCAGCTGCTCCCTCTCAACAGAGCAGCAGTTTCTCTTCCTATTGATAGGGCAGGACTACTGGCATCATGCTGATTGACAGATGGCTTCCACCAATTAGGCTGTTGAGATCCAGCTGTCAGTCAGCATGATATCAGTAGTCCCGCCCTGTCATCAGGAAAAGAAACTGCCACTCTGTTGACTTGACTTCAACGAAAGTCTGTGACCGCACTGTACTGGTGGAGGACGGCAACTACATGTCTGTTAGTGCGTAGGCATATTTTTTTTTAAAGTCGAGGACAGCCCCTTTAATTTAATATTAGACTATTGGAGAAATTAAGTGGGATCAAAAAATCAGTTTAACTTAACGACCAAGCCATTTTGTAGGTTAATGACCAGGCCTTAATTTTGAAATCGGACCACTGTCACTTTATGTGCTTATAACTCTGGAACGCTTCACAGATCCTGCTGATTCTGACACTGTTTTTTTGTGACATATTGTACTTCATGTTAGTGGTAAAATTTATTCGATATGACTTGCATTTATTTCTGAAAAAAAGGAAATATGGCGAAAATTTTTAAAATTTTGCAATTTTCAAACTTTTAATTTTTATGCCCCTAAATCAGAGAGATATGTCAGAAAAAATAGTTAATAAATAACATTTACCACATGTCTACTTTAAGTCAGCACAATTTTGGAACCAAATTTTTTTTTTTTAGAAAGTTATAAGGGTTAAAATTTGACCAGCGATTTCTCATTTTTACAACAAAATTTACAAAACCATTTTATTTAGGGACCACCTCACATTTGAAGTTACTTTGATGGGTCTATATGACAGAATATACCCAAAAGTGACACCATTCTAAAAACTGCACCTCTCAAGGTGTTCAAAACCACATTCAAGAAGTTTATTAACCCTTTAGGTACTTCACAAGAATTGAAGCAATGTGGAAGGAAAAAAATAACATTTAACTTTTTTTCCCCAAAATTTTTCTTTGGACACATTTTTTTTTATTTTGTCCAGGGTTTCAGGAGAAAATGAATCACAATATTTGTTGTGAAATTTCTCCTGAGTACACCGATAACCCATGTGTGGAGGAAGACCACTCTTTAGGCGCACGGCAGTGCTCAGAAGGGAAGGAGCATCATTTGAGATTTTGAATGTCAAATTGGCTGGAATTGAGAGCGGACGCCATGTCACATTTGGAGAGGCCCTGATGTACCTAAACAGTGGAAACCCCCCCATAAGTGATGCCATTTTGGAAACTAGTCCCTCCAAGGAACTTATCTAAATGTGTGGTGAGCAGTTTGAACCCCCAAGGGCTTCACAGAAGGTTATAAGTTGTTGTGCAATTTGTCCTGAGTACGCTGATACCCCATATGTGGGGTGGAACCACTGTTTGGGCGCATAGCAGAACTCAGAAGGGAATGAGCGCCGTTTTAGAATGCAGTCTTCGATGGAATGGTTTGCAGGCGTCATGTTGCGTTTGCAGAGCCTAAAGCCCTAAAGAATGAAACCCCCCCCCCACAAGTGACCCAATTTTGGAAATTAGACCCCCCAAGGAGCTTATCTAGATGTGTGGTGAGCACTTTAAACTCCCAAGTGCTTCACGTAGAGCCGTGAAAATAAAAAAATCATATTTTTTTCCACAAAAATGATCTTTTTGCCCCCAAATTTTTATTTTCACAAGGGTAACAGGAGAAATTGGACCCCAAAAGTTGTTGTGCAATTTGTCCTGAGTACGCTGATACCCCATATGTGGGGTGGAACCACTGTGATCGCCTTACTGAGATCCTTGAGAGGCAGAATGCACAAATCCACAAAAGGTGAAGAATTGGTTTTAATTTTTACGCCGTTCCTCGTGCGGTATTAGTGATTAGGCAACTTTATTCCTCGGGTCAGTGCGATTACAGCGTTACCAGATTTATATCCTTTTTCGTGTTTAGCTTCTGTCACACACTAAAAGACGCTTTCTTTTGGAAGAACTTTTTGTAAGAAATTTTTGCATCGCCGTATTTTGAGAGCTATAATTTTTCTGTATTCCGGCCGACAGAGTCATGTGTGGGCTTGTTTTTTGTGGGATGAGCTGACGTTTTTATTGGTACCATTTTCGGGCATGTATCTTTTTTTGAACGCTTTCTATTACGATTTTTGTGGAGGCAGAATGAACAAAAACTTGCATTTCAGGAATTGTTTTTTTTTGTTTGTTTTTTTTCTCCGTTCCGCGTATGGTAAAATTAGTATGGCAGCTTTATTCTTCGGGTCACTGCAATTGCAGCGATACCTCATTTATATCTTTTTTTAATGTTTTAGTGTTTTTTACGCAATAAATCTTTTATAGAAAAAATAACTATTTTTGCATCACTTTATTCTGCGAGCTATAACTTTTTTATTTTTCGTCTGATGATGCGGTATGGTGGCTCGTTTTTTGCGGGGCAAGATGACATTTTCATTGGTACCATGTTTATTTATATCCGTCTTTTTGATTGCGTGTTATTGCACTTTTTCCAAGCGGTATGATGATACCACTTGGAAAAAGTATAATTTGATACTTTTTGGTGTTTTTTTTTACAGTGGTCACTGAAGGGGTTAACTAGGTCCCTGCCCCCCTTGCCATGCCTCTCAGCTGTCATAGACAGCTGTCAGCACTAAACTGAAACTGCGTGTTTACATGCAGTGACAGTTCAAAGGCAGGATGTGCAGAGTCCGTCCTGGTGCAGGAAGTTACATCCTGCCATGACGGACTATGCACGTCCAGAGACATTAAGGGGTTAATACGGTAAATAAAATGAAAAATAAGATCAGTTAAAAAACTGTTAAAAAAGTCTCATTGCTACAAAAGGCAAGACGAAAAACAAGCTAGTATGGCTATAATGGTCCCTAGTAAGATCAGAATTGTGCGTGTAATACCAAACATAGGGGTAAGCTGCTACATTAACATACCGTAACAATAAGTACAATGATATTAAAATATACACTAAATGAAGAACATCCCAAGCAATATGAATAATATATTGCAAACTCATTACCTATAAATAACGCTATCTGCGCTGGAAGAATGGATTTCCCAAAAGGCCGAGCATGCCAGAGAAAAACATATCTTATGTCACGATTCCTCTGGTCAGAATGTCTGGGACTCTGTGATGAACAGCTCTGTCATCCCATCCTGTGCTGGGGCGTGCTGAGCTGTCGGTGTTTTGATAGACAGTTCTGTTGAGCAATCTGACTGGAAGGTGCAGAAATTTCCACAGGTGCTCCATGTTCTTAATTGTCCTGTTATTTAGGTGAACTGTTTGGCCCAGATCATTGCCAGTCAAAAGCTTGTTCTATGCTTGTGCTCTATGGTGTGTTCGCCTGCACCCTGTACCCTGTGCTGTAAGTTCTGACCTTGGACTTTGCCTTTATTGTTGGGAAACGTCTAAGTCTGGGTGACCTCCTCGAATATCACCCTGACTTCTAGATATCCTTTTACTCCTTAGATAAAGTATTGCTGAACGTGGAACTTTGCTTTCAGAACCTGTGGTTATCTGCTTTTGCTTTCATTGACTGTGGATCTGCTGCCAATTTTATTGATTCTGAACTGGTTCTTAAATTAGGATTAGGGACAGTTAGATTGGAAAGACCCATTTAAATTGTTGCCATTGACAGGACATTGTTATTTCAGAACTTAGTCCAGCTGGTAACGGTGGAATTCACACTTAGAGTGAGAACTCTTCACTCTGATTCCATCTCCTGCTATGTGTTGGATAATCTACCTGCTGGGTTGGTGTTGGGATTTCCATGGCTGCAAATCCATAATCCTGTTATTGATTGGTGTCTGAAGGATATTGTTAAATGGAGTTCCTACTGTGATAAGAAATGACTTAGCTCTGTACAAATTTGCTCCGCTAGTTTGGAGGGTCTGCCGACTTACCTGAAAGACTTCGGAGATGTGTTCTCGGAGAAAGAGGCTCAAGATTTTACTGACCCATCATCCTTATGATTGTGCTATAAATCTTTTTCCTAATGTTATTGCCCCTTTGCATCTGATATTCCGCTGCTGACATTTGGACCATGTTCTGACTATCCATTTGTTATTTGCCCCTTTTGCATCTAATTTTCCGCTGCTGACCTTTGGACCGTGTTCAGACTACCAGTTTGTTATTGCCCCTTTGCATCTGATATTCTGCTGCTGACCTTTGGACTGTGTTCAGGCTACCTATTTGCTATTATCCTTTTGCTTATCCGCTATTTCTCTAACATTCTGATGCTGGCATGTGACCTGAATTGCAACTTCGTATTTTCCCTTTGTTTACTACGTGATCTTTTGGTGTTGACCCCGGAACGTCTGACTGCATTGATTCACGGCCTAGCCATGTATTGTGACCAGCATCACATCTTATATAGTACAGGAGCATAATCCAATCTTAGGGAATTAACAATGCACAATTAAAAAAGAGGCAGCATATACTTAAAACTCCATGATTATCAACCCCTATAAACACAAGTCTGGTCAAAGGAGAGAAGAAAGTTCCCACGCATATCGATACGAAGTGTCGTACTCAGGGGTGAATATCAAATAGAAAAGGTTAGTGCATATATATATATATATATATATAATGTAATGATAAATACCAGCTGACACATGGCAAGTCAGAGCAGCATCAGGTGTTCGGCTTCCCCTAGATCAAAATGCACAGGCGCCATCCAAATATGGACCAGAAGTCACAGGTACTCGGTACATCAGAGCAATGTCAAATGTACGGCGCCCCCTGGATCAGATTAGAATGGCATCAGATATGCAATGTTCCATTGGTTTTATTGCGCAGGCGCCGTATACACATTTGGCGGAGTTCATAAGTACCCGGTGAGTCACAGAAGCGTCAAATATACAGCATTACCAAGGTTGAATTGCGCAAGTGCCATCTACATATAGACCGGAAGTCACAAGTACTCAGTGGGTTAGAGCAGTGTTAAACCAATATACAGCGTTCCGTAGGTTGTATTGCGGATGTGCTGCCCACGTGTAGGCCGAAAGTCACAAGTACGTGGTGATTGGTGGTCATCAAAACATAATCTTTAGCAAAGTAAAGAATAGCAGTCATTTTTGGGGTATTAAAATAAGGATACCAGTTGCATGAAAACACGCATGTGCAGAAAGGATTCCTTAAAATTATCGTAATAGACGGGAATAAAAACAGAAGAACCATAGAAGCACAATAACAAACATAGATTACAGAAATTTCATAATCAGAACTAGGTAAACAGGTAGGTAATGGTAAGCTGTTTCTGCATTAATGGCATTGGCTCAAATAAAGAGCCTAACCAAAGTGACGGTTAATGAAACACAGTCATAAATTTGTTTAAAGCAATCTTTACTGATATATAAGAAAACAAAGTAGTGAACCATCAAATTAAATTTATGTGCTACTATCTGCTGGCCCAATTCTAAAGCATCGGGTACTCTAGAATATGGCCAGCGGCAGATTAAAATAAAAAATGTGATATACTCACCATCCGACGGCCCCCGGAATCTGTCCCTCCTCTCCACGCTGCCGGCATCTTCCGTTCCCAGTACTGCTTTGCGCCAAAGACTGCTGCTGACGTCCTCTTGCGCACTGCACCTGTTGCTGATTGGTTGCGGCCTGGCGGGGACCTGGCGGCCGCAACCAATCAGCGCAGCGCGATTTTGGTTACAGACAGACATGATATGTTGGCCTAGAGTTTATTAAGAAGTTGGTAAGCACAACATGGCAAGTATTCCCTTTATGCAAGGCCCTAAGTGGTTCAGGGACCATTTGTAAATGTACTTGACGAAAAAAGGGAATCCAGCTCCAAGGAATAAAATAAATTTATTTTATTTAATTCCAAAAATAAAAGTCTGACAAAATCATACATCATGCAGATACAAGGTATACCTGTGAGAAAAAGTGCCTGTCTGAAACTGAACGCATTTTGAACACACACGTGTTTAGGTTGGCACCCAATTTTGTTAAATCTCTGGAACCTCCAATCGGGCATCCGAGCTCCAAGAGGCGATGGGGGATTCTCGCGCGGGGTCCAGATCCCGGTCCGCGTGAGTACCCATGGTCTGTCACAGTTACCAGCAGTCTGGTCACCCAGTCAACAAGTGCCCACAGCAGCCAGGATAATGCTCGCGTCTAGTGGCTGTAGGAGGCGGCTCACTAGAATCTGTGGCATTTTCCGCCAAGCTGCCTTTAAGGGGACACTTGAGTTTGGTTCTTCCACTCTGGCGGTGGAGGTTTGCGCAGATTCTGGAATGGAGGGCAATTTTATGTCATCTGCCTTTGCTCAACGGCATGCAATACCACTGGTCATGATATCTAAGCCAGTCACCATCAGAGTAGTGAACGGCGCGTCTCTGCCCTCATAGATTACCCACCAGACCACTCCATTGATACTCTCGGTGTCTCCATCTCATCAGGAGATGATATCTCTCCTCGTCATGCCCGAGGGTATTGACCAGGTCCTTCTATGGGTCCCCTGGTTGCGGTATCATTCTCCAAATATAGAGTGGTCCTCGGGGAAAATTCTTGGTTGGAGTAAATCATGTGAGGGTAGATGCCTGAGGGAGTGCATTCAGGTTGCCTTCACCGAGGTCCTCGCAGATCTTTCCTTGCTCCCCAAACAATATCGACAGTATGCGGACGTGTTCTCCAAAAAGGCGGCGAAAACCCTTCCACCGCATCGCCCCTATGACTATCCTATTGACCTCTTGCTGGGTGCTGAGCCTCCCCGGGGTTGAGTCTACCCCTTATCTCTCCCGGAGACAGAGGCCATGTCTCAATACATCAGGGAGAATCTGACAAGAGGATTCATTAGGAAGTCAGTGTCACCAGCGGGGGCGGGATTCTTCTTCGTCCAGAAGAAGAATGGAGAACTGCGTCCCTGCATCGATTACAGGGGCCTTAACACTATTACCATTAAGAACAAGTATCCTCTGCCTCTGACATAGGAACTGTTCGATAGATTATGAGGAGCGAGAGTTTTCACCAAATTAGATCTGCGGGGGGCCTATAACCTGATACTCATCCATGATGGGGACGAATGGAAGACAGCGTTTAACACCAGGGATGGCCATTATGAGTATCTGGTCATGCCCTTTGGTCTTTGTAATGCGCCGGCTGTCTTCCAGGATTTTGTCAATGATATCTTTCTGGATATGCTCTCCACTTCGGTGGCTGGCTATCTGGATGACATCCTCATCTTCTCTCCAGATATGGACTCCCACCGGAGAAAGGTTGGCAAAGTATTCGCCCGCTTGCAAGCTAACTCCCTCTACGCCAAGTTGGAGAAGTGCCTGTTTGAGCAAGAGTCCTTGCCTTTCCTGGGCTATATTATCTCTGCCCAGGGTTTGGCTATGGATCCTGCCAAACTGCAGGCGGTAACGGACTGGCAGGAACCCCACTCCCTCAAAGCGGTGCAGCGCCTTCTGGGGTTTGTGAACTAATACCCCCAGTTCATTCCCTACTTCTCCACCTTGGTAGCTCCCTTGGTTGCCCTCACCAAGAAGGGAACAAACCCCAAGTTATGGTCGGAACAGGTCTCCAAGGCCTTTTCCTCCATCAAGTCCCACTTTGCTAGTGCTCCCATTCTACATCGTCCCGATGTAGATAGGCCATTCATCTTAGAGATGGATGCCTCTTCCGTCGGTGCTGGAGCGGTCCTCTTTCGGAAGGACGCTCAGGGTCGGAAGCACCCTTGCTTCTTCTATTCCAAGACCATTTCACCGGCGGAGAGGAACTATTCCATCGGGGGCAGGGAGTTGCTAGCAATGAAATTGGCCTGCTTGGAGTGGAGACACCTCCTGGAAGGGGCTCAGTTCCCATTCCAGGTGTTTACCGACCATAAGAACTTGGTCTACCTACAGACAGCCCAGCGGCTGAATTCTCGCCAGGCAAGATAGTCCCTTTTCTTCTCACGGTTCCACTTAACCCTTCATTTCCTTTCCGGTGAGAAGAACGTCCGGGCTGATGCTCTCTCGCTCCGTGGTGTCAGTGGAGGAGGATGAGGAGCCTTGGCTAATTGTCCCTTCTGAGAGTCTGAGGACCGTGGCTCCGGTCGCCCTTGAGTTGGTGCCTCCGCGCAAGGCATTTGTCCCTGCCCGTTTGCGACCGGAAGTCCTCTCTTGGGCTCACGCATCCAGGGTGGGTGGACACTTTGGGACGAAGTGGACCTCTGAGCTACTGGCGAGGACATATTGGCGGCCGCATATGGCCCGGGACGTTGGAGACTACATTCGGGCATGCGTCTCCTAAGCCCAAAACAGGCTTTCTTGGCAAGGCCTGCTGGGGCCTGGCAGCGCTGTTCATCAAACACGTATTCCGCCTACATGGTATGCCAGACAAGATAGTCAGTGACCGGTGTCCCCAGTTTGGTTTTGGAGAGAGCTTTGTAATCTGCTCAGTATTGAGCTAAATCTCTCCACGCCCTATCATCCCGAGACCAACGGGTTGGTAGAGAGAGCCAACCAGACCCTGGTCTCATACCTATGACATTTTGTCTCGGCCAGACAGGATGACTTTCCTGTCTGGCCGAGACAAAATGTCTGGGCATCCTTGCTACTGTGGGCATCACCCCCTGATGAAGGAGCGTTCATCCGAAATGTACGTAGGGGTCAGGGCTGCAGGCAGGTCCTCTGCTGTCAGACTTTGAACCTTTGTAAAGCTTTTAAGTTTATAGGATGATCCTAATCCAGTATCTCCTGGACTTTTGCCAGATCCATGCAAAAACGGTGGATGATAATAAATACCCCAGAATCTCCTGAACTGAAAACATACATCTCTCTGATTTGACATACAATTTATTTTCCCTGAGTATTTGTAAGACTTGCCTGACATTTACCTGATGTGACTCAAGGTCTGGCGAATAAATCAATTTGTCATCCAGATAGACTACCACAAATCTACTTGCCAGATGATGGAAAATGTTGCTTACAAAGTGCTGAAAAAGGGCAGGAGGATCAGTCAATCCAAAGGGCATAGGCAAGTATTTGTAGTGTCCGACGATCTGATTAAAGAGATCCAGAATGAGAGGGAAAGGGAACGGATCCAGTATATTTCCTATACCTTATAATAATGATGCTGATCCATGAAAACCAGGGGTGTAACAGCCGAAGCGGTTGCTTTGGGGCCCGGCCCATATAGGGGCCCGGGTCCCCAGCTCCCGACCACGCTGGCAGCCCGGTCCGCGCTAGGGCCCCCCTACATTTTATTCAGGTGTCTGCTCTGCAGCTTTATTTTCAATGAATACCCAGCGCCTGCCGGGCCTCCCCCCCTGCACCATGGTCCAGCCAGCTTTGCAATCCCCCCTGCACAATGGTCCAGCCACAGCACCGTCCTCACCTGACGTCACACACTGCTCTGCTCCACTTCCTCATTCGGTCAGTGTGTGCCACGTGGGACTGGGAGAGGGACGGCCAGGTGACAAGAATTTATTTTTTTTTTGAGAGCGGCGATCCGAGGGGCCTGGGGCAGACTGAGATGGGGGCAGAATGCTGGGGCCCTGGGCCAGAATGCTGGACATGGGGCAGAATGCTGGGCACGATGGGGCAGATTGCTGGACATGATGGGGGCAGAATGCTGGGCACGATGGGGCAGATTGCTTGGCACGATGGGGCAGATTGCTGGTCATGATGGGGGCAGAATGCTGGGCACGATGGGGCAGATTGCGGGCCGTGATTGGGGCAGAATGCTGGGCACGATGGGGAGATTGCTGGTCATGATGGGGGCAGTATGCTGGACACGATGGGGCAGATTGCTGGTCATGATGGGGGCAGAATGCTGGGCATGATGGGGCAGATTGCTGGGCACGATGGGGCAGATTGCTGGTCATGATTGGGAATAAGAATAAACAGAGGGAAAGGATACAAACTCACAATATATTTATATATAATAATAATCTTGTAAACATATATGATGGTATAAATAAATCTCAAAGGTGTGGTTGAACCAATCCCCCAAACATAGGATGGCAGACCATCCGGTATCACTGAAAAAATAACTCAAAGATGGATGGGAATGAGAAATCCCACAGGGTAGAAAAGATGCAACATAAAATGATAATAATAAAATAATAACAATAATGATAATAATAAATAACACAATTTTTAAATATAAAAATGCCTTTATTAAAATATTGGCACAACAATTAAGTGCATTAAAAATATATGTATATAATAATAGAATATACAATCACGTTAGCAATGTGTTTATGGATAATGGAAAAACCAATCCATAACAAAAAAGGCTTAATTAATAAACCAGGTAAAAAATGTAGTGACACAAAAATTATTACATAAAAAGAAAAATAAATATATATAATAAATGTGCCCAAAGTGCAAAGGTGCAGCTGTGCAAAGACTACAAATCGCACTGAGGTGTGTGCAACAAAGTACAAAGTGTGAAATACCTGTAAGCCAATTGACGCTGTGTGGGTTGTATAAGAACGCGCCCCGACGCGCGTTTCGGAAATAAATCTCCTTCGTCAGGGGGATAAATACAATGTGGTATAGATAGACAGTTTATTTATAGGGGAATCAATTACATGCAAAGCACTACAACAGCGCATGCGCCATCACTAAGACCCAGAAGTCAAAAGCTAATCCAAGTCATGTGATTAAATACTTCCAGGTATGTTGGTATTAGACGCCGTTACCATGAGAACCAACGGCATTTTCAATGACAGATGCATATAGCGCAATGCTCGTTAATCAAAATATTTGTAACGGCACACATGTGACCAATCGACGGCATATTCAATAACATACACTGATGGCACAATGCTCGTTTAATGAGGGGGAACACGGGCAGAGAACATAGCGGCGCATGCGCAGACAAAACAACACGGAACCTACATGGCAGCAAGCGACGAGACGCCGCCGCCATATAAATCGCCAATGTTAAGACAGCGCATGCGCACAGTTCAATGCCGATGACAGCCTCAAACAAATTAGAAGGGGAAGAAGAATAAAAATAAATAATTGTGAATAATATACCATATATATGGCCAAATAATTATTGTGGTATTGTGCATATAGTGAGTATATGTGACAGAATATATAATTAGACAATAATAAACGCACATATAATAATAGTTCCATAACTGCATAATTTATGCAAATTACGCAAATTACATTCATGGGAACAACAGTGCACTAAATAAATAAAAATAAAATCTATATATACATATATATATATATATAATTTTTATATATAAGTGAACGAAAAAATAATAATAATAAATAGTACCACAATATTACAGTGATTATAAATACAACCGTGCACAAAATAGAAAAATAAAAAAGTGAAAAAATATTAATGAATAAACCGAAAATATAAACAAGTAGAAAAAATTCTCCATTGCTTCCTCTTTCCAAAGATAGATAAATGTAATGGTCCTCATGAAATCACATCCATCATAACTCTAAAAAAATTAAAAAAGAAATAAAATTGTTAAAATGCACAAAAATTTATAAAAATGGAATAAACGAAAGACTCTCGTTGAGGCCGAGTGGAGACACAGTACCTAGTGTCCATATCCACTGTGTCTCAAGTTGCGCAAGCAATTTACTAACATTTCCTCCTCTATCACCCGTACATACCATATCAATACCAGTTACCTTCAATAAGGAAGAATCACAATTATGGTGTGTTTTAAAATGTCTAGGCAGGGTTTTGAGTGAGGAAATGTCTTCAACATCAACAGCTGCCCTTATACCTAAAACATGCTCCCGCACCCTCACCTTAAGCTGGCGGGTGGTAAGGCCAACATAGATGAGGGGGCAGGGGCATGTGGCATAATAAATGACAGCTGTGGATGAGCAGGTTATAGATTTCTTAATGTTAAAAACATGAACATTATCAGAGCTATTAAATGTACATGCCCTGACAATGTTAGGGCAAGCTATACACTGTCCACATGGTTTGCAACCCGTGGTTTGTTTCAACTGTGTAATAAAATTATTGACTGGTTTCTGAACATAGTGACTTTTCACTAAGCAGTCACCTAAATTACGTGATCTCCGAAATGTAATGTTTGGAAATTCACCAATATAGTTCGAAATAATGGGAACTGCTTTCAAAATTGGCCAAAATTTATTCAAACAGAATTTAAGTTGTTCATTTTGGCCATTGAAGTTAGTAATGAATCTAACTACTTCCTTAGAATTTGATTTAGCTTTATTATTATCACAAAGCACACTATGTCGAGATTGATGTCTTGCTCTATTAAAAGCCCTTTTTATGGCGCGTCGACTATAACCCCACTCAGTAAATCTTTCTTTCAACAATTCTGCTTGTCTTAAAAAATCTGTTTCTGTGGAACAAATGCGTCTTATACGCAAAAATTGCCCGATTGGAATGGAATTAATTAAATTACGAGGGTGTGAAGATGAAGCATGAAGGAGAGAATTTACTGCCGTTTGTTTTCTGAATAAATCAGTTTGCAAACAGTCATTACTGTCCCTCACCACACGGACATCCAGAAAATCAATGACCTCACAGCTACACCGGAAGGTAAGATGCACATTGATATCATTCGAATTAAGTGTTCCAATGAATTTAGATAACTTGTCAGTGGAATCCTGCCAAATAAAAAACACATCATCGATGTAGCGCGTCCAAAATGGGACGCTCTCAATAGACACATAATTACCAGATAAGAAGAGGTCCCTCTCCCACAGACCCAGGAACAGGTTGGCATACGATGGGGCAAAGGAAGCACCCATCGCTGTTCCCTGGGTCTGTAGGAAGAAGGACCCCCTAAAAATAAAAAAGTTGTGACATAAAGCAAAATCTAATAAGTTAATAAAAAACATAATAAATGAACGTGAATAAGATGAATGTTGTAAAAAATATGATACAGCAGCGATTCCATCGGCATGTTTGATATTAGTATATAAAGACTCCACGTCGCATGTGACTAACATGGAGTCCTTATCAATGTGCATACCATCAATCTTTTTAAGAAAATCACCGGTATCCCTGGTGTAAGATGGGAGGGATGCAACAAAAGGCTGCAAAATGAAATCAATATATTTATTGACATTTTCCAAAAAATTGCCTCTTCCTGATATAATTGGTCTGCCTGGTGGTGTATTGGTATTTTTATGTATCTTGGGCAGCAGATAAAGGGTGGGAATGGTTGGCTCTTGAATCATTAAGGACAGAAAGAGATCATTGGTAATTATATTATCATCTCTGGCATCCTGTAGGAAAGATTTTAACTCCACCTGATATTTTGATAGAGGATTGAAAGTTAACCTCTTATAAGATTCAGGGTTATTCAACTGGCGATATGCCTCAGTTTCGTACATGTCCTTTGGCCATACCACTATATTCCCACCCTTATCAGCTTGTTTGTACACAACATCCTGCAGACCAACCAATCTCTTAAGGCTCAATCTTTCCTCACTACTCAAATTGTCCATATGTATTTTTGGTGTAATGTTATGCAATTCCCTACTAACTGTCTTGACAAATACATCAACACTTGGACAAGTTGATAGTGGAGGAAATTTAGTGGATGGTTTTTCAATAACCTGTGGAACCACACCTTCCTTCATATTATGTTCTCTAAACAACTGCTCCAAATCGGTTAACGCCTTCTGTTCCGCCTCTGTCGGAAAAAAATCAAGAGTTTGTTTATCATGAAAGATGCGTTTAAATAATAACTTCCTAGCAAATAAATGTAAATCTTTGACTGCCGTAAAGCAGTCAAATTTTGCCGTGGGACAAAACATTAATCCTTTGCTTAAGATATCAAGTTCAGTAGAAGAAAAGGTATGAGTGCTTAAATTAATTACCTTTAACTGATTTGAATTTAATTCCAGAGAATAATTCCTTTTGTTAGGAAGAAAACGCAAATTCCTTTTTCTCTTAGGAGTAACCATAGAAGATACAGAGGCAGAAGAGGAGGCAACAGAGGCATCACCGATTGAATGATTTGAAGCAATAGACATGGAACGATCCCTATTATGACTATCATTGGTATGCCTTTTCCAGTAGTAAATCTTCCCTGAAGATAAATCATTTTGATCCCTTGCCAATTTATTGATATGTTTGCGTTGTATTTCCTTAACTAATGATTCCAGGTCTCTATCAAGGGACCCATTGAGACTAATAAATTGTTCAGGAGAAAGATTGGACTTAGCTTTATTGAATAATTCATCCAACTCTTTGTCTACACTTGTAATAGATTTGGCATTAAAACCAATTAGAAGCTCCATGAGTTTCCAGGAAGTTTCATTACAAATTTTCTCCCATGTAGAGTTGAGCGACTTTTGTTTTTTTAGGGTCGTGTTTCGTTTCGTGAAACCCGACTTTTCCAAAAGTCGGGTCGAGCAAGATCGTCCGATTATAGGGAAAAGTCGGGGTCGTCCCGAAACACGAAACCCAATGTAAGTCAATGGGGAATAAAAGTCGGCAGTGAGAGGAGGACAGGAAACACACCAACAGTGCCCATTTGAATGCCAAAAGCATCAATTCTTCTTACTTAAGCTTGTCAACCTTAATTAACTTCATAATACAAGTTACGCACTGAAAAATGGGGGTTATTTGGCTAAAGTTGTGGGGGGGGAGGGCTGGCTCCAGGTTTTCATGTGCCCTGGGCGAAAGAGTGCCCCTTTAACACATACCACAACTCATCATGCTCCGATACGGCAGAGAAATAGCGGTATAGTACAATGAAAAATACTTCACTTTTTACATCTCATTACAAGGCCCATCTATTTCTCCATACAGAATAATTGGTCCCATATAATGTTTGAAACAGTATATGATGAGCTCCACATAATGCTACAGTATATGTTGGTCCCCATGGATGAAGCTCCACTGTCTTATGGGCCCAAATAATGCTCCAAACATAATGGGCCCCATTTCTAATGCTCTAGTGTATAATGGGCCCTGTAAATGCTGCTCCAGTGTCTGATGTCCACCTTTGGAATGTTCCAGTGTATGGTGGGCCCCATCTATCATTCTCCAGAGTATAGTGCTCCCCAAAAATTGCTGTCCCAACATTGAAAACAATCAAATAAGTCTCCTCGCTAGGGAATCCCTGTACTAGTCTGGACTCCTCGTCGTTCCCATCTTCCATCTCACTGCACAGTATTTCAACCTTGCAAGTGCTGTGATCCTGAGCAAGCAGGGGGGGGCCCACTCGTTGGCGACGGCACTGGCACAGGGCCCCCGATAGTACGGTGGTGTGTCTGATGGCGGGTGGGCCGAACCTGCACTTTCATCTGCAGCTTCCTCTTTGTCACCATGTAAGATGGAACTGTATATGGGAAGGGTAACCTGAGTTTCATCAGGGTCAGATTCAGGCCGTGTAGCGTGCGAGGGGAATGTAGTGGTCTGGGTCAATGTACCAGCAGATTCATCGAGCAGTGGCTGGGCATCAGTGCACTTGTGTCGCCCCCAGGAGTACGGTCGCCACAGTGGCATTACCTTCCTCCTAGGGAGTGTGATGTCATGCTTGGGAGCAATGAAGGATCTCTCTAGCAGGTCAACTGATTGGGCGGCGTTATTCCCATGAGTCATGACCCTCCAAACAGCGTTCATGAAGGCAAAGTGTTTGTTTTACGTGGGCAGTATGGTTGCAAAGCTGAACCTTAAAGGAATGTCCAGAAGGGCACCACCAGGAGTGGAGCCTACGGTTTAATTCGACTCCACCTGGGAAACCTCAACCATGCAAGCTACAGAACAGATGCACACATTGCAAGCTTAATTCCGTTAACGAACGAGACTCCGTCATGCCCCGCGGTCCGAGTCTGGCTTACTAGAGGGACACGTGAGGCTCTGGCACATGAGATTGGCCAATAACTGGTGTGTCATGCCCTTACATGTCCGTGGCTGCATGTGCGCTACACTGAAAAGGCCAGCGTTTGTCGCTTACAGGTGCAGATAACCCGCTGAACAACGTTAGTGATGGGGATCTGTGATTACAATTATTACCCGCGAACGATGATTTCCCAGTAAGTGCAGGTCAACCGCAGTTCCGGAATTAGGCCTAACCGTCATTCCTGAAAAAATGAAAAACTTACGTGTGCAAACCACAGGTGCTGTAGCTTGCTTAACAGCTCGCCATCTGTTCTCAGGCCCAGTATGGATTACACATGATTGCACAAAGGTGAGAAAGGGTACCGTATCCCCGGATAACATGTATGGATAGCATAGTGTACACATTCAAAATATATGTCTATACATCAGGAGGCAGGCTCAGACGGTGTCAGGCCCAGTATGGATTGCACGTGATTGCACAAAGGTGAGAAAGGGTTCCGTATCCCCAGATAACATGTATGGATAGCGTACACATTCAAAATATATGTCTATACATCAGGAGGCAGGCTCAGACGGTGTCAGGCACAGTATGGATTGCACGTGATTGCACAAAGGTGAGAAAGGGTTCCGTATCCCCAGATAACATGTATGGATAGCGTACACATTCAAAATATATGTCTATACATCAGGAGGCAGGCTCAGACGGTGTCAGGCCCAGTATGGATTGCACGTGATTGCACAAAGGTGAGAAAAGGTTCCGTATCCCCAGATAACATGTATGGATAGCGTACACATTCAAAATATATGTCTATACATCAGGAGGCAGGCTCAGACGGTGTCAGGCCCAGTATGGATTGCACGTAATTGCACAAAGGTGAGAAAGGGTTCCGTATCCCCAGATAACATGTATGGATAGCGTACACATTCAAAATATATGTCTATACATCAGGAGGCAGGCTCAGACGGTGTCAGGCCCAGTATGGATTGCACGTGATTGCACAAAGGTGAGAAAGGGTTCCGTATCCCCAGATAACATGTATGGATAGCGTACACATTCAAAATATATGTCTATACATCAGGAGGCAGGCTCAGATGGTGTTAGGCCCAGTATGGATTGCACGTGATTGCACAAAGGTGAGAAAGGGTTCCGTATCCCCAGATAACATGTATGGATAGCGTACACATTCAAAATATATGTCTATACATCAGGAGGCAGGCTCAAACGGTGTCAGGCCCAGTATGGATTTGACGGCCCAGACTACACAGCGGAGGAGCAGGGAGAGGTAAAGATTGCAAATGCTGGGGCCCTGCCCAAGCAAGGGGGGCCCACTCGTGGGCGTCGGTACTGGCACTGGGCCCCTCATAGTACGGCGGTGTGTCTGACGGCGGGTGTGCACCACCACCATCAGAGACACTTGATTGCACTATGAGGGACCCTGTACCAGTGCCCGCGCCCAAGAGTCGGCCTACCCACCTGTCCAGGGCAACGGCACTCGCACGGTGTCGTGCGCTAGGTGGTGACCCCGGCCATGGGGGGGGAGGCAGCACAGTTAGGGAGTTTTAGAAAGTGGCATATGTTGATGTTGGACATTCAGCTGATGCAAAAGGTGAAATAGGTCAAGTCCCAGGAAGAGGTGGACCAAAGCAAGCCATTTTTCTGTCACCCTATGTGTCATCAGGGGAAGGTGGGTCAAAATCCTTGGAAACCCATGCGTGGTTCATTTTAATGAAGGTTAGATCATCCACATTTTGGGTTGACAGACGGGTCCTTTTTTCTGTCAGGATTGATCCAGCTGCACTGAAGACTCTTTCCGATAGCATACTTGCAGCTGGGCAAGCGAGCTCCTGTAAGGCATATTGTGCCAATTCAGGCCAGGTGTCCAGTTTAGCGGCCCAATAGTCAAAGGGGAATGACCTGTGTGGGAGAACATCGATATGGGAGGAAAAGTAGTTTGTAACCATAGTTGACAACTGCTGTCTCCTGTCACTTTCCATCGATGCAGTATTACCAGTTGTGTGAGCGGTACTTGAAAAATCAGTCCACAACATTGTCATGAAACCCCTGTCTCCAACGCCACTTCTGCTGTGTGCACCACGAACACCTCTGCCAAGCTGACCCCGGCCCGTACGGCTCGTGTGAGAACCATCACCGCTGCTGTGTGCTGGGAATGCCTCAAGCAACCGATTTACCAGAGTTGCTTGTTTACTAGCCAATATTAGGTCAAGGTTCTCCTGTGGCATGATGTTTTGTAATTTGCCTTTATAGCGTGGATCCAGGATGCTGGCCAACCAGTAGTCGTCATCGTTCATCATTTTGGCAATGCGGAGGTCCCTTTTTAGGATCTGCAAGGCATAATCTGACATGTGGGCCAATGTTCCCGGTGTCAATGATGCACTGCGAGTGCTGGTTGGAGGAGCACTTTCTGGCAAATCCACATCCCTCCATTCACGCACAAACCCTGTACCAGACCTTGCCACGCCAACATTTTCACTTGCCCCACGAGATGCATCCTCCTCCCCTAAGTAATCATCCCCATCATCCTCCTCCTCCTCCTCCTCTTCTTCCTCCACCTCGTCCAGGAGAGGTCCCTGAGCAGACAATGGCTGAATGTCATCAAGGATTCCCTCCTCCTCATCAACATTGGCTGCAGAAGCCTGCTCCTTAAGGTGCGTCAAAGTTTGCATGAGCAGACGCATAAGTGGGATGCTCATGCTTAGGATGGCGTCGTCTGCACTTACCAGCCGTGTGCATTCCTCAAAACACTGAAGGACTTTACAGAGGTCTTTCAGCTTCGACCACTGCACACCGGTCAACTCTATGTCTGCTCTCAAAGTGCCTGGCCGTGTATCCTCCCACAAATGCATTATGGCCTGCCTCTGCTCGCACAGCCGCTCCACCATGTGCAGGGTGGAGTTCCACCTTGTTGCAATGTCGATAATGAGGCGGTGGTTGGGAAGGTGGAGCAATCGCTGCAGCTTCTGCATACGAACGGAGTGTACAGGCGACCGGCAGATGTGCGCGCACAGTCTTCGCACCTTCTGGAGCAGGGCTGTTAACTCCGGATAATTTTTGAGGAAGCACTGCACCACCAGGTTCAAGGTGTGAGCCAAGCAAGGTATGTGTCTGAGTTTTGAAAGGGCTATGGCTGCCACAAAATTACGGACGTTATCACTAACTACCTTGCCTGCCTCAAGATGTACACTGCCCAGCCATGACTCAGTTTGTCGCCGAAAGTACTCGGCCAGCACCTCGGCGGTGTGTCTGTCGCCCAAACACATCATCTGCAACACAGCCTGCTGATGCTTTCCACTAGCTGCTCGATAGGGGGACACCTCGTGTGCAACAGTGGCAGCTGCAGATGGAGTGCTCGTACGACTGCGCTCTGTGGACGAGCTTTCGCTTCTGGAGGAGGAGGAGGAGGGTCGAACGCCTACAGCCAACTGTTTACTATACCGTGGGCTAGGCAGCACTGTCCCACCACCGCTGTCCCCTGTGGACCCTGCATCCACCACATTAACCCAGTGCGCAGTGATGGACACGTAACGGCCCTGGCCATGGCGACTGGACCATGCATCAGTTGTGAGGTGCACCTTTCCGCTCACTGACTGCTTGAGTGCATGGACAATGCGGTCTTTCACATGATGGTGGAGGGCTGGGATGGCTTTGCGAGAGAAGTGGCGACTGGGTAGGTCATAGAGTGGTACTGCATAGGCCATGAGTTCGCGGAAAGCTGCGCTTTCCACCAACCGAAAGGGCATCATCTCAAACGAGATTAGTTTGGCAATGTGGGCGTTCAAACCCAGTGTACGCGGATGAGAGACTGAGTACTTTCTTGACCTACTCATAGTGTCTGGGAGGGTGAGCTGGACTTGAGAGCTGCATATGGTGGAAGTAGCAGTGGACAGGGCGGACTGAGAGAGGGTTGATGATGGTGATGGAGTTGGTGTTGTTTCTGATGGCCTAGAATCAGTCTTTCGTTGATATAACAGTGGGATTCCCTGACTGCTGTGGCCTTGCAACGACACCTCAACATTTGCTGCTGTGCTAACCGGTGGGCTTACAGTGGGGGAAACAATGTAGCGTTGCTGACTACCTTCGTTGTGATCAGTTGCACATGTGGCACTTGAGGTTTGGTGTTGTGTCCACTAGAGTTGAGCGATACCGTCCGATACTTCAAAGTATCGTATCGGATGGTATCGGCCGATCTTTAAAAAAAGTATCGGTATCGCCGATTCCGATACCGGAAGTCCCATTCAAGTCTATGGGACTTCCGGTATCGGAATAAGAAAAACCCTTTCCTGCCCTTGTACAGCCTCTCTGGGGTCTGTACGGGCCTTTCGGGGGGCTGTGCCGGCCTGCCAGGGGGTCTGTGCAGGCTCCGGTGGTCTGTGCCGGCCTGCCGGGGGGCTGTGCCGGCCTGCCGGTGGTCTGTGCAGGCTCCGGTGGGCTGTGCCGGCCTGCCGGGGGGCTGTGCCGGCCTGCCGGGGGGCTGTGCAGGCTCCGGGGGGCTGTGCCGGCCTGCCGGGGGGCTGTGCCGGCCTGCCGGTGGTCTGTGCAGGCTCCGGGGGGCTGTGCCGGCCTGCCGGGGGGCTGTGCCGGCCTGCCGGTGGTCTGTGCAGGCTTCGGGGGTCTGTGCAGGCATCGTCCGATGGGACTACAAGTCCCATCGGGCGATGCCTGCTACCATGACAGTGATTGACACATTAGCCAATGATGGGACAGTAATAGTCCTATCATCCGGCTAATGTGTTGAATGTAAAAAAAAAAATTACATGCTACATACATACAACATGCATACTACATACATGCTACATTCATACTACATACTACATACATGCTACATACATGCTACATTCATACTACATAAATACTACATGCAACATACATACTACATATATACTACATACATACTACATATATACTACATGCATGCTACATACATACTGCATGCTACATACATACTACATGCTACATACATACTACATGCTACATACATACCACATATATACTACATACATACTACATACATACTACATGCATGCTACATGCATGCTACATGCTACATACATAACACATATATACTACATGCATGCTACATACATAGTACATGCTACATGCATGCTGCATACATACTACATGCTACATACTACATATATACTACATGCATGCTACATACATACTACATGCTACATACTACATATATACTACATGCATGCTACATACATACTACATGCTACATACATACTACATATATACTACATGCATGCTACATACATACTACATGCTACATACATACTACGTATATACTACATGCATGCTACATACATACTACATGCTACATACATACCACATACATACTACATACATGCTACATGCTACATATATACTACATATATACTACATGCATGCTACATACATACTACATGCTACATACATACTACATATATACTACATACATACTACATACATACTACATGCTACATACATACTACATATATACTACATGCTACATACATACCACATACATACGACATACATGCTACATGCTACATATATACTACATATATACTACATGCATGCTACATACATACTACATGCTACATACATACTACATATATACTACATACATACTACATACATACTACATGCATGCTACATACATACTACATACATACTACATGCTACATACATACCACATACATACTACATACATACTACATGCTACATACATTCATACATATATACTACATGCATGCTACATACATACTACATGCATGCTACATACATACTGCATGCTACATGCATGCTACATACATACTACATACATACTACATGCTACATACATACCACATATATACTACATACATACAATACATTCATACAATACATACATAGACATACAGTACATATAACATAGAGTAACATACTTACCAATACTTGTCACATTGTTCCCCGAAGCCATTGTCTTTTCCGGAATAAATATTAACATAACAAACCACAAAAATACTCACCCACGATCTGAAGCAGTCCACGAGTGTGTCCCACGACGATCTTGGGTAGAGAACTGCAGCATCAGCTGATGCTGCCGTTCTCTACGGGCTGCAGGAATCCAATGACGGAAGGTAGGTATCCTTCCGCACTGTATTCCTCCGCCACTTAAAAAAAAAAAAAGTCCCTAGTCTCACTTTATGCCATTGCTGTGTGGGAAATTCCCACACAGCAATGGCATAAAGTGAGACTAGGGACTTTTTTTTTTTTTAAGTGGCGGAGGAATACAGTGCGGAAGGATACCTACCTTCCGTCATTGGATTCCTGCAGCCCGTAGAGAACGGCAGCATCATCTGATGCTGCAGTTCTCTACCCAAGATCGTCGTGGGACACACTCGTGGACTGCTTCGGATCGTGGGTGAGTATTTTTGTGGTTTGTTATGTTAATATTTATTCCGGAAAAGACAATGGCTTCGGGGAACAATGTGACAAGTATTGGTAAGTATGTTACTCTATGTTATATGTACTGTATGTCTATGTATGTATTGTATGAATGTATTGTATGTATGTAGTATATATGTGGTATGTATGTAGCATGTAGTATGTATGTAGTATGTATGTAGCATGCATGTAGCATGCAGTATGTATGTAGCATGCATGTAGTATATATGTAGTATGTATGTAGCATGCATGTAGTATATATGTAGTATGTATGTAGCATGTATGTAGTATGTATGTGGTATGTATGTAGCATGTAGTATGTATGTAGCATGCATGTAGTATATATGTAGTATGTATGTAGCATGTAGTATGTATGTAGTATGTATGTAGTATGTATGTGGTATGTATGTAGCATGTAGTATGTATGTAGCATGCATGTAGTATGTATGTAGTATGCATGTAGTATGCATGTAGTATGTATGTAGTATGTATGTAGTATGTATGTAGTATGTATGTAGTATGTATGTGGTATGTATGTAGCATGTAGTATGTATGTAGCATGTAGTATGTATGTAGCATGCATGTAGTATATATGTAGTATGTAGTATGTATGTAGTATGTATGTGGTATGTATGTAGCATGTAGTATGTATGTAGCATGCATGTAGTATGTATGTAGCATGCATGTAGTATGTATGTAGTATGCATGTAGTATGTATGTAGTATATATGTAGTATGTATGTAGCATGTATGTGGTATGTATGTAGCATGTAGTATGTATGTAGCATGCATGTAGTATATATGTAGTATGTAGTATGTATGTAGTATGTATGTGGTATGTATGTAGCATGTAGTATGTATGTAGCATGCATGTAGTATGTATGTAGCATGCATGTAGTATGTATGTAGCATGCATGTATGTATGTAGCATGCATGTAGCATGCATGTAGTATGTATGTAGTATATATGTAGTATGTATGTAGCATGCAGCATGTATGTAGCATGTATGTAGCATGTATGTAGTATGTATGTAGTATATATGTAGTATGTATGTAGCATGTAGTATGTATGTAGCATGCATGTAGTATGTATGTAGTATTTTTTTTTTTTAACATTTAACACATTAGCCGGATGATGGGACTACTACTGTCCCATCATTGGCTAATGTGTCAATCACTGTCATGGTAGCAGGCATCGCCAGATGGGACTTGTAGTCCCATCGGACGATGCTTGCACAGACCCCCGGACATCAGCACAGCCCCCCGGCAGGCCGGCACAGCCCCCCGGCAGGCCGGTACAGACCCCCACAGGGTGCACAGACCACCGGCAGGCCGGCACAGCCCCCCCGGCAGGCCGGTACAGACCCCCACAGGGTGCACAGACCACCGGCAGGCCGGCACAGCCCCCCGGCAGGCCGGTACAGACCCCGGGCAGTCCACACAGCCCCCCGGGCAGTCCACACAGCCCCCCGGCAGGCCGGCACAGCCCCCCGGCAGGCCGGCAGAGACCCCCGGAAGGCCCGAAATGACGGCGCATCATGATGCGCACACACCGCGCATCATGATGACGTCAGGCTGTCAATCAACTGAACTTCCGATTCCGATGCCGAATTCCGATATTGAAAAAATATCGGAAGTCGGTATCGGAATTCCGATACAGCAAGTATCGGCCGATACCCGATACTTGCGGTATCGGAATGCTCAACACTAGTGTCCACGCTTGCAAGTGCATGCTGGTTAAATGTCTAAGCATGCAACTGGTATTCAAATTTTTCAGATTTTTCCCTCGGCTAAAGGTCTTTGCGCACTTCTTACAGATAACCTTGGCCTGATCATGAGGATTTTGTTCAAAAAAGTGCCACACTGCACTCTTCCTACTTTGGCAGACATTTTGCGGCCTAGCACGCTGTGATGTTTTGACCCTCTGGACAAGCTGTCCAGCAACTCTTTTGATTTTTGGAACCTGTCTTTGGAGTGCTCCGGGCCTGCCGGATAACAGCTGTTGCGATGTCGATGTCTGCTGTGGATGCTCCTCATCTGAGCTATTGTAAGCAGCACCCTCTTCCCCCAATGGATGCCAATCTGGGTCAACAACTGGGTCATCCATCACCTCCTCTTCAATGTCATGTGCACCTTCCTCTGTGTCACCGTGTATGGTGGTATAGTGTGCGGGAAGGGGCACCTGAGTCTCATCAGGGTCAGAATCTGGCTCTGTACACTGCGAGGACAATGTAGTGCTCTGAGTGAATGTACCAGCAGAATCATCCATCAGCGGCTGTGCATCAGTGCACTCCATGTCAGATTCATCTTGGCCTGGGTAATTCACCATTTCACTTGATAATCCAGGCATGGTATGTGAAAACAGCTCCATGGAGTAATCAGTAGTATGGCCTGCGTCATCCTTCAATCTTGGTTGGGGTGAAGGACACAAGGAAAGGTGTGGTTCATGAATATGAGCCTCCAATGACGACTCAGTGCTTTTACTTTTTACAACTGAAGAAGAGGAGGCGATAGAGCTGGAGGCTGAGTCAGCAATGTAAGACAAAACTTTTTCCTGATGCTCTGGCTTTAAAAGCGGTTTGCCAACTCCTAGAAAACTAAGCCTTCGAAGCCTTATGGAGCCAGACGATGACGCAGGCTCAACACCTCCTGCATTCGGTCCTATTTTGCTCTTGCCACTACCATCAGATCCACCACCAACACCATCATTACCAGCTGGCAACCCCCGCCCAATTCCATGGCCTCTTCCACCAGCCTTCCTCATTTTTGGTAAAAATGTAGACAAAATCCAACAAACTATATAGTAATGTAAAACAAGGTACAAGCTGTCTATAGGACAGGGGAGATTTTGAATTTCTTCTCACACTAGTGGACACTGGACACTTTTGGATTGTGTGAGGCCCAATGAATATCTGAGCGCTATGTGACAGGCTCGATGGCACTGCTGTGACCAAAGTGACTAGAGGATAAGTGAGATTTTGAATTTCTTCTCACACTAGTGGACACTGGACACTTTTGGATTGTGTGAGGCCCAATGAATATCTGAGCGCTATGTGACAGGCTCGATGGCACTGCTGTGAGCAAAGTGACTAGAGGATAAGTGAGATTTTGAATTTCTTCTCACACTAGTGGACACTGGACACTTTTGGATTGTGTGAGGCCCAATGAATATCTGAGCGCTATGTGACAGGCTCGATGGCACAGCTGTGACCAAAGTGACTAGAGGATAAGTAAGATTTTGAATTTCAGCAGACACTTGTGGATACTGGACACTTTTGGATTGTGTGAGGCCCAATGAATATCTGAGCGCTATGTGACAGGCTCGATGGCACTGCTGTGACCAAAGTGACTAGAGGATAAGTGAGATTTTGAATTTCTTCTCACACTTGTTGACACTGGACACTTTTGGATTGTGTGAGGCCCAATGAATATCTGAGCGCTATGTGACAGGCTCGATGGCACAGCTGTGACCAAAGTGACTAGAGGATAAGTGAGATTTTCAATTTCTTCTCACACTAGTGGACACTGGACACTTTTGGATTGTGTGAGGCCCAATGAATATCTGAGCGCTATGTGACAGGCTCGATGGCACTGCTGTGACCAAAGTGACTAGAGGATAAGTGAGATTTTGAATTTCTTCTCACACTTGTGGACACTGGACACTTTTGGATTGTGTGAGGCCCAATGAATATCTGAGCGCTATGTGACAGGCTCGATGGCACTGCTGTGACCAAAGTGACTAGTGGATAAGTGAGATTTTGAATTTCTTCTCACACTAGTGGACACTGGACACTTTTGGATTGTGTGAGGCCCAATGAATATCTGAGCGCTATGTGACAGGCTCGATGGCACTGCTGTGAGCAAAGTGACTAGAGGATAAGTGAGATTTTGAATTTCTTCTCACACTAGTGGACACTGGACACTTTTGGATTGTGTGAGGCCCAATGAATATCTGAGCGCTATGCGACAGGCTCGATGGCACAGCTGTGACCAAAGTGACTAGAGGATAAGTGAGATTTTGAATTTCAGCAGACACTTGTGGACACTGGACACTTTTGGATTGTGTGAGGCCCAATGAATATCTGAGCGCTATGTGACAGGCTCGATGGCACAGCTGTGACCAAAGTGACTAGAGGATAAGTGAGATTTTGAATTTCTTCTCACACTAGTGGACACTGGACACTTTTGGATTGTGTGAGGCCCAATGAATATCTGAGCGCTATGTGACAGGCTCGATGGCACAGCTGTGACCAAAGTGACTAGAGGATAAGGGAGATTTTGAATTTCTGCAGACACTTGTGGACACTGGACATTTTGGATTGTGTGAGGCCCACTGATATCTGAGCGCTATGTCACAGGCTTGATGGCACAGCTGTGACAAAAGTGACTAGAGGATAAGGGAGATTGGATTGCTTTTAAAAAAGCAGTTTGCAGAGCAGTGGGTAAACAGCAATGCCAGCCTGTCAGGAAGCCTTAAAAGGCAGCCCAACAACCAACACCACTGATACACCACAATATAGCCTCCCCTTGCACTGCACACACAGTGACTGGTGTGTTGTGCAGGCCAAATCGCTAGCAGCAGAAGCAGTTATTTTGTCTTCTTCCCTGCCTAACGCTCTCCCTACAGAATCAGCAGCAACCTCTCCCTATACTGAGATCGGCAGAAGTAAGATGGCGGTCGGCGTGCACGCCCTTTTATACCCCCTGTGACGCCCACCAAAGCAAGCCAATCACTTGCATGCCCTTCTGAAAGATGGTGGTGACCCGTGCCTATGTCATCACGTTGCCCACAGTGTCCGTGGATCCTGATTGGCTGAAAAAGAGCGCAAAACAAACTTTTGAAACGCGACTTTGGCGCATAAGTCGCCGACCTCGTGGCCGACCTCATCCTAGGGTCGGGTTTCGTTTCATGAAACCCGACTTTGCCAAAAGTCGGCGACTTTTGAAATTTTTCGACCCGTTTCGCTCAACTCTACTCCCATGAATTTATAAAAGCTTCATCTTCAAATATAAACGACGGGGTCACCCGTACTCTCAAACCTCTTGGTATTAATTGCTTTTTTATATAATTTTCCAAGAAGGCTTTTGTCCACCATATTCGTGTACGCTTAAATAATAATTTCTTAATAGATCTAGATAGAGAGTCTAATGTTAGACCATCGAAAATTGTAGTTGTTGTGCCAGTTTTCCCGAATACATCATTCACCTGGCCCTGCCAGGATGATTCCCTGGTTTTAAAATCCATCCTTGAATAAAGACCGCCCTGTGCAAAACACAGAAATTTATAAGAATAAACAGAGGGAAAGGATACAAACTCACAATATATTTATATATAATAATATATGCACAATACCACAATAATTATTTGGCCATATATATGGTATATTATTCACAATTATTTATTATTATTCCTCTTCCCCTTCTAATTTGTTTGAGGCTGTCATCGGCATTGAACTGTGCGCATGCGCTGTCTTAACATCGGCGATTTATATGGCGGCGGCGTCTCGTCGCTTGCTGCCATGTAGGTTCTGTGTTGTTTTGTCTGCGCATGCGCCGCTATGTTCTCTGCCCGTGTTCCCCCTCATTAAACGAGCATTGTGCCATCAGTGTATGTTATTGAATATGCCGTCGATTGGTCACATGTGTGCCGTTACATATATTTTGATTAACGAGCATTGCGCTATATGCATCTGTCATTGAAAATGCCGTTGGTTCGCATGGTAACGGCGTCTAATACCAACATACCTGGAAGTATTTAATCACATGACTTGGATTAGCTTTTGACTTCCGGGTCTTAGTGATGGCGCATGCGCTGTTGTAGTACTTTGCATGTAATTGATTCCCCTATAAATAAACCGTCTATCTATACCACATTGTATTTATCCCCCTGACGAAGGAGATTTATTTCCGAAACGCGCGTCGGGGCGCGTTCTTATACAACCCACACAGCGTCAATTGGCTTACAGGTATTTCACACTTTGTACTTTGTTGCACATGCCTCAGTGCGATTTGTATTCTTTGCACAGCTGCACCTTTGCACTTTGGGCACATTTATTATATATATTTATTTTTCTTTTTATGTAATAATTTTTGTGTCACTACATTTTTTACCTGGTTTATTAATTAAGCCTTTTTTGTTATGGATTGGTTTTTCCATTATCCATAAACACATTGCTAACGTGGTTGTATATTCTATTATTATATACATATATTTTTAATGCACTTAATTGTTGTGCCAATATTTTAATAAAGGCATTTTTATATTTAAAAATTGTGTTATTTATTATTATCATTATTGTTATTATTTTATTATTATCATTTTATGTTGCATCTTTTCTACCCTGTGGGATTTCTCATTCCCATCCATCTTTGAGTTATTTTTTCTTTGGTCATGATTGGGGCAGAATGCTGGGCACGATGGGGCAGATTGCTGAGCACGATGGGGCAGATTGCTGGACACGATGGGGCAGATTGCTGGTCATGATTGGGGCAGAATGCTGGGCATGATGGGGCAGATTGCTGGACGCGATGGGGCAGATTGCTGGACACGATGGGGCAGATTGCTGGACACGATGGGGCAGATTGCTGGTCATGATGGGGGCAGAATGCTGGACACGATGGGGCAGACTGCTGGACACGATGGGGCAGATTGCTGGTCATGATGGGGGCAGAATGCTGGGCACGATGGGGCAGATTGCTGTACACGATGGGGCAGATTGCTGGTCATGATGGGGCAGAATACTGGGCACGATGGGGCAGATTGCTGGGCATGATGGGCAGATTGCTGGTCATGATGGGGGCAGAATGCTGGGCACGATGGGGCAGATTGCTGGCCGTGATTGGGGCACAATACTGGGCACGATGGGGCAGATTGCTGGACACGATGGGGCAGATTGCTGGTCATGATGGGGGCAGAATGCTGGACACGATGGGGCAGATTGCTGGTCATGATGGGGGCAGAATGCTGGGCACAATGGGGCAGATTGCTGGGCACGATGGGGCAGATTGCTGGACACGATGGGGCAGATTGCTGGACACGATGGGGCAGATTGCTGGTCATGATTGGGGCAGAATGCTGGGCACGATGGGGCAGATTGCTGGACACGATGGGGCAGATTGCTGGACACGATGGGGCAAATTGCTGGACACGATGGGGCAGATTGCTGGTCATGATGGGGGCAGAATGCTGGGCACAATGGGGCAGATTGCTGGACACGATGGGGCAGATTGCTGGACACGATGGGGCAAATTGCTGGACACGATGGGGCAGATTGCTGGTCATGATGGGGGCAGAATGCTGGGCACAATGGGGCAGATTGCTGGGCACGATGGGGCAGATTGCTGGGCACGATGGGGCAGATTGCTGGACACGATGGGGCAGATTGCTGGTCATGATTGGGGCAGATTGCTGGGCACGATGGGGCAGATTGCTGGACACGATGGGGAAGATTGCTGGAGACAATGGGGGCAGAATGCTGGACATGATGGAGCACAATGCTGGACACGATAGGGGCAGAATGTGACGGTGAGACACAGGAGGGGACTGAATGGACACGGGGCAGAATGTGACAGTGAGACACAGGAGGGGGCAGAATGTGAGGCACGGGGGCAGAATGTGACAGTGAGACACAGGAAGGGGTACAATGAGATACAGGGCATGATTGGAGACACAGGGGGCAGGATCAAAGACATGGGGGCATGACTGGAGACACTGGGGGCAGGATTGGAGACAGATGGGGCAGGGTTGGAGACAGATCATGCAGGATCATGGGGCAGGATGGATACGGTGGAGACAGATGGGGCAGGATTGGGAGATCATGTGGGGCAGAATGGATACTTATGAGGGCGGGATGGGAGAACGGGCTGAAGCCAGGAATGAGACATACGGGGGTCAGGATGGGGGATATTATTACCACAGGGTCTAATTAAGGGATATTATTACTGCAGTGATGTATTTATTTTATTTTTTGAGTATACTGTTTTAAATGAGGGGGCGGTCCCGTTACTGTGTAGAGTGACACTATGTCACCTTTTTTTCTTCATGTGATGTAATGTAGAAGTTGGGAAAATTAAGTAATGTATTTCCTGCAGAGATGAGCCCTGGCTGGAAGACGTGATGGCGATCTGTGCTGGATGAAAGATGAAAAACAAAGATTAAGGACTTCACCTAGAGACGTCACTGGTGAGTTAGTGTGTTACCTGTACACTGACACTATACACTGTATAGAGGCCCTGTGTATAATGTCATTGATCACTGTATTATCTGTACACAGACACTGCATACTAAGTACAGATCTCCTGTGTATAATGGCACTTATGGCAATAGTATTGTTTTTTTTTTTATTACTGATCAGTATTGTAGTATTCAGTCACTCTGGTGGTAATATGTGGTCTGGTCATGGTGCGGTGGTGTTCCTTGTATGTGATATTATTCGGTCACTGTGGTGGTAATATGTGGTCTGGTCATGGTCTGGTGGTATTTGTTCCTTGTGTGTGGTATTATAGGTCACTATGTGGTCTGGACATGGTGTGGCGGCATTTTTCCCTTGTATGTGATATTATTGGTCATTTGAAAAATTGAAAAATAAAAAAAACCTAAATTGTGTCACATATTTTAAAAAATATTTAATAGGTTACAGTAGAGTAGGGCTTGGCCAAAAGAGTCTACCGTGTTATGGTGGCGGCTTAAAAAATCTTTTGGCCAAAACAAAAGCTGCCGGCTATATGTGTGATCTGGTGATGGGAACTGTTAATGTGTGATTGGTGAGAAGTGGAGTTTTTCCAAGAGAGAGCGGTGGGGCTTTGGACAGTTCGAGGGGTGGAGGCGAGGCAGGGGTGGAGCCTGGGTGGAGTCTCAAGGGGGCCCTGAAAATTTTACCAGTATGGGGCCCTGAAATTGCTAGTGGCAGCCCTGAGTGCAATTAAGTACATTACTGCGGCGCTCCAGCGGGTGCTGTGGCCAACGCTGTCTTGGGGGCCCGCCGGCCCGGTGCGTGTAGGGGATCTGGGGCCCAAGCGGAAAAAATGTACACTATTATTTTGTAGCCTACGTTGCATTTCTGTGCTTGCTGTGCGGAGCGAAGCACATATTCGGCCCACCTCCCTGCCTCCAGCCAGTGTATTGCTTCAGTTCAGTCCCGCCCCTTCCCTGAGCCCTCGTGTCTTCAAGGGGGTGTGTCTTGAAGGGGGTGTGTCTTTGAGGGGGCCCCGTTTAAAAGTTTGCTATGGGGCCCAATCAGTTCTAGTTATGCCCCTGATGAAAACTATACGTGCTACAGAAAAACTATATACATTTTTGAAATTGGGACAAAAAGATGATTCCGAAAAGTACAAAGTCACCTGCGATGATTACAAAAAATATTTTTTTGCAGACCTGTGTTATTGGTACACTCTTCCTTCACTATTTAAACTCACTTCTGACTTCCTCCCATGCGAGCAATAGGTTTATCTATCTTGTGCCTGACTTACCTAGAACTTATTGTGCAAGTTCTCCCACTTAAAAAGATGACAGAGGCCTGTAATTGATATCATAGGTAGACAACAACTATGAGAGTCAAAATGAGAAAACAAATCCAGAAAATCACCGTGTCTGATTTGACATGATTTTTTTGCAAATTATGGTGGAAAATAAGTATTTGGTCATTAACAAAAGCTCATCTCAATATTTTGTTATATATCCTTTGTTGGCATTGACAGAGGTCAAACGTTTTCTTCACAAGGTTGGTACATACTGTTGGTGGTATGTTGTCCCATTCCTCCATGCAGATCTCCTCTAGAGCAGTGATGTTTTGAGCCTGTTGCTGGGCAACACGTATTTTCAAATTCCTCCAAAGGTTTTCTATGGGGTTGAGATCTGGAAACTGGCTTGGCCACTCCAGGACCTTCATGTGCTTCTTACAAAGCCTATTCTTCGTTGCCCTAGTGGTGTGCTTGGGATCATTATCATGCTGAAAGACCCATCCACGTTTCATCTTCAATGCCCTTGCTGATAGAAGGAGGTTTGCACTCAAAATCTCACGGTACATGGCCCCAATCATTCTTTCATGCACACGGATCAGTGGTCCTGGTCCCTTTGCAGAGAAACAGCCCCAATGCGTGATGTTGCCACCCCCATGCTTCACAGTAGGTATGGTGCTCTTTGGATGCAACTCAGCATTCTGTCTCCTCCAAACACGATGAGTTTTGTTTCTACGAAACAGTTCTGCTTTGGTTTCATCCATCAGACCATATGACATTCTCACAATACTCTTCTGGATAACCCAAATGCTCTCTAACAAACTTCAGACAAGCCCTGACAAGGTACTGGCTTAAGCAGGGGGAAACGTCTGGCACTGCAGGATCTGAGTCCCTGGCGGCATAGTGTGTTACTGATGCTAGCCTTTATTATAGTGGTTCCAGCTCTACGCAGGTCATTCACTAAGTCCCCCTGTGTGGTTCTGGAATTTTTGCTCATCGTTCTTGTGATCATTTTGACCCCACGGGTGAGATCTTGCTTGGAGCCGCAGATCGAGGGAGATTATCAGTGGTCTTGTATGACTTCCATTTTCTTATTATTGCTCCCACAGTTGATTTCATTACACCAAGCTGCTTGTCTATTGCAGATTCAGTCTTCCAAGCCTGGTACAGGGCTACAATTTTGTTTCTGGTGTCCTTCGACAGCTCTTTGGTCTTCATCATAGTGGAGTTTGGAGTGTGACTGTTTGAGGTTGTGGACAGGTGTTTTTTCTACTGATAACAAGTTCAAATAGGTGCCATTATTACAGGTAATGAGTGGAGGACAGAGGAGCCTCTTAAAGAAGAAGTTACAGGTCTGCGAGAGCCAGAAATCTTGCATGTTTTTAGGTGACCAAATACTTATTTTCCACCAAAATTTGCAAAATAAATCTTGCCAAATCAGACAAGGTGATTTTCTGGATTTGTTTTCTCATTTTGACTCCAATAGTTGTGGTCTACCTATGATGTCACCTACAGGCCTCTCTCATCTTTTTAAGAGGGAGAACTTGCACAATTTGTGGCTGACTAAGTATTGTTTCCCCACTGTATATACATGGAGAGATTATTTTTATTACCATTAAGAACATATTTCGCTGTAAATTTATAGAATTCCTTTGATATATTATTACAGTTGAGATTGAAATTTCTTTTATATTTAGTTTAACATATCAGTACAATTATCTTTAGTTCCAGCTAAACATGTATCTCTACAATCTCCACCACACACCAAAGCAAAAATTAATCACACTCATTTTCTGGAACAGTAAGGGGTATGAGTAGAATCATTTAGTAATGGAAAATATGACAAAAGTAATCTAATTAGCTAAAAATCTCATTACCATGGTAGAGTTGGGTTTATGCAGTGTAATGTACTATTAATAATGTTATTATATGTAGCCTCTTAGTAATCATTGACAAATAAAATGTTGTTTGTTATTAAATAGCAGATAATATACATGAATTCCTTCAGAAAAGAAGAGATTTTCGATATACAATTGCAGCACATCTAAACTATATGGAAGATTATTATTTTCAATTATCTGGAAAAAGGATAGAGGTCCCTCAAGTACCAGTGGCCTCAGGTTACAATATTTTTTTTTTACAAGTGTGTTTCCTCTGGCATTGCAATGCGAAGCAACATTTAAAGATGATCTGTCACCAGATCAACAATGGACAAATGTTGGTCTTATTTTATTCATGAGAATACTGCCCTGAGTATTCTATTCTGTTTTGTTTGTTTGTTTTTTTTTAAGTCTGCCATATGGTTCCAGGGATATGGGCCTTTTTATATAGTGCAATTTTTATGCTCTTTTCTAAGGGAACATGGTCCACAGGAATCTTTGGACACGTGTCTCTATTACGACACTATGAGCAACGCCCCCATGGTAAATACCATACAAAAATTAGTACTGAATAAAAAGACCACATTTCTGAAACCATATGGTAGATTTAAAATACTAAAAAAATGGATTATTCAGAGGAGTATCAGGATTAAAATAAGAGCAAAAACTGGGCACTTTTGACAAGGCGACAGATTCTCTTTAAAGGGGTTGGCCACTTTATTTTATGTTTGGGACATGATTATGTGGCACTTAATAATCTGTCCATTACCAATCATCCAGAAGAACATTTGTGAAGTCAGACACTGGTGTTTAACAAGAGGACCAGGCTCACAATCTCTCTACTACAGGGTGATTCTCTCGCTACTTTACCCTGAAAAATTGCTGTAACTTCTAAAAGAGACGATCTATCATACTGAAATTTGAACTGTACATACCTTGGTTCATGAGAAACTGATGTATTATAGCAGATGTTGAAAATGTCCACCGTCTGCATCCAAGCATGCGCTGTTCCATATTGATGAATGTATTCTGCAGGATGCCTGAATTTCTCGCTGTATGTTCTCGGCTTGTTACTGTACACCAGACCTTTCAAATGGCTCCAAAGGAACAATCCGGCAGTGTTAAATCAGATGAACTTGGTGGCCACAGTCCCTTGGAGATTACTCTGTTATCAGTTTAGTCTGCAGATTTCGAACTCCAAACTTCTGTAGAAACTCACTTTGGTACTTCTTTAAGGACTCAGTTTTCCAATAAGTTTTCACAATGAAAACACAATCCTTCAAACTGTATGTGTACATTGTTAAAAAATTAAGAAGGAATTTGGCAAGATTGAAAAGCAAGCACCACATAAATTACTGACGTGCAGAAAGAAATGCAGCAAGTCTATCTTACATTGGAGAAGACTGGCTGGTGACAAGTTGGCAAGACCACTCGGTGTGAAGATGTTTCTCATCGCTCTCACTGAGGTTCATTGCATGCTCACTTCTCATGAACTAAAGTATGTGCAGTCCCAATTTCAGTATGGTTGGCGGTCTCTTTTAGAGGGTAAAGGATGTTGAATTCGGTTTGTATATCACCTAAAATCCCAATAAAATACATTTAAGTTTGTGGAAGTAACGTGAGAAAACGTTGAAAAATTAATGGGGTATGAATACTTTTTCAAGGCATTATACATTCCTCCTCCTTTCCTATTTGCTAAGTCTTTATGAAGAAGCATAAAACCAGGAAGATTTTCCGCCAAATGCCTCAGGAACAGCAATTAGCTGAGTCACATTACAAACCCCTCTATCAATTCTTCTCCTCCCATAGCACTGTCACTTCTGCTGTTCTGTTCCTTCCCAAACAATGCCTGAGTTGGGCTCAAAGGGGTCAACATTACACTTATGTCTGTTGTGCTCAACTTTAATCACCCTGCAGTAAGATCAGGCTGTATGTCATTATATGTCTCACACAGAAGCAGCTTGTTCCAAGATAAGCTGGAGGAGTGTTCTTTCCTCTGTGTGTTGCTGCTTGCTTATGATTGGACAACATCATACAGGGAGAAAAAGAACACACTCACAGCTAAAACTACCTGATGATGCCCACTTAGGCTTAATGGACATTAACTCATTAGGTAGCAAATACTTTGCTTGCTAATATCTACACAATAGAGAGGCAAAATTAAAAAAGAAAAAATAGATTAAAAAACACATTTTATTGTGCCCTGCAGCCCCTATTTTAACAAAAATTTGGTTAAGGCTACGTGCAAATGTTGAGTAGATAGATGCAGAAATTTCTACACCATTTCTGCAGCCCTTGACAAGAAAAACGCAGCTGCAAAAAGGTGCTGAGGCACACAGCTCGGCTCTGGGGCTTAGGTGTTTTCTCGGTGCCCCACAGGCATCTAACTTGGATGGCTGCGTAGATCCCTCCACATTCTCTGAACTTCTGGTCAAGTGACAGCACAAACGCGATGACTTCATCGCGTTTGCGCAGACATGTACGAGGATGCCAGAAGCTGGGCTGTGCCTGGAGGGGATCGTCAGTGAGGTAAGTATGGAAAACTGTTTTTTCTTTATACAATGAATTAAATGGGTGAGGGGGACTGCAAATGATGAAGTGTGTCATATAGGACGGCAAATGATGAAGTAGGAGGGAGGGAGACTGCGAATGATCAAGTGAGTTGAGAACGGAGGACTGCAAATGATGAAGTGAAGGGAGAATGGGGGACTGCAAATGATGAAGTGGGGGAGGAGGACTGCGAATGATGAAGTGAGGGGTGATAGGTGACTGCAAATAATGAAGTGTGTCTTGGGGGACTGCAAATGATGAAGTTGGGGAGGGTGACTGCGAATGATGAAGTGAGGGAAGAACGGGGGACTGCAAACGATGAAGTGAGTTGAGGGCGACTGCGAATGATGAAGTGAGGAATGATGGGGGACTGCAAATGATGAAATGAGGGCGACTGCAAATGATGAAGAGGTCGACTGCGAATTATGAAGTGAGGGGGTGTGGGGGACTGCAAATGATGAAGTGAGGTGGGAGGGGGACTACGAATGATGAAGTGAGGTGAGAATGGGGGACTTCAAATAATGAAGTGAGGGGAGAACGGGGGACTGCAAATGATGAAGTGGGGGACTGTGAATTTTGAAGTGAGAGAGTGTGTGCTGGACTGCAAATGATGAAGTGAGGTGGGAGGAGGACTAAGAATGATGAAGAGAGGTCAGAATGGGGGAATGCAAATGATGAAGTGAGGGGAGAATAGGGGACTGCAAATGATGAAGTGGGTAGGAGAGGGACTGCAAATGATGAAGTGAGGGAAAGGAGGACTGCAAATGATAAAGTGAGGGGACTGCAAATGATGAAGTGGGGGGAGGGAGCTGCAAATGATGAAGTGAGGGGGGATGGGGGACTGCAAATTATGAAGTGGGGGATGGGGAACTTCTAATGATGAAGTGAGGAGGATAGGGAAATGCAAATGATGAAGTGATGGGAGATGGGGGACTACAAATGATGAAGTGAGGGGGTATGGGGGACTGCAAATGATGAAGTGAGAGGAGAATGGGGGACTGCAAATGATGAATTGAGGGTGAAGGACAGGGGAAAGCAAGTGAATTGAAGGTGGGGAGAGCAAATGTTGAATTGAAGGTGGGGGTGGTGAGAGCAAATGATGACCTGGGGAGAGCAAATAATGATGAATTTTGAGGGTGGGGGAGTAAATGTTGTATTGAATGTGAGGGAGCACAGTTGATAATGAATAGAGGGTGGGGGTGAGAGAGGGAAGACATGACATAATAAATTGTGATGTAAGGGGAATGTAAACATAATGAATCGAGAGAGCGGGGGGTACATAGTGGTGAGTGTTGAGGATGCAGTAACTGATAAAGAATTGGGGGAAAGCGTACAATTTATATATTTATTAGGTGGAGAAAGTGGCTATTAATAGTTGGTGGGGCACAGTGGTGGATTACAATTTATATTTTGAATGGTGGGTTGCATAATAACTAATTATATATTAATAGTGGGTGCACCTCTGGATTCAGCTGCGTAGTCTAGAAGAAAGGGAAAAAGTGGGGAATGTGCTCTGGAAGTGGTGTTCTAGGTAACTGTGTTATTTTATGCAGAAACGAATATTGGCTGGAAGAAGTGATGGTT